>NC_092142.1:52049828-52774828 GCF_043159975.1 Macaca nemestrina
GTAATTTGTTATTTATCTGTTCGTGTATTTCCTTTTAATACAGTCACTCCACTGCACGTTCTTCCCTTGTGTTCCTCCCTTCCCATTACTTTGCCTTCCCTACCCTATTCTGAATCTTGAGTTCATCATTCCTTTGCTTCTCTAAAAAATAATGCTTTTTCAAATATTTTTCTACAAGCTATATTGTTTAGATTTGTTGTTTTTTCTTGCATAAAGGAATATCCTGGCTAGGTGCAGTGGCTCACACCTATAATGTCAGCACTTTGGGAGGGGGAGGAGGATTCCTTGAAGCCAGGAGTTCAAGACCAGCCTGGACAACATAGCAAGACCCTGTCTCCACAAACAAAATTTTAAAATTTAGCTGGGCGTGGTGGTGTGTGCCTGTAGTCCCAGCTACTTGGGAGGCTGAGGCAGGAGGATTGCTTGAGCCCAGGAGATTGAGGCTGCAGTGAGCCATGATAGTGCCACTACACTCCAACTTGGGCAACAGAGCAAGACCCTATCTCTAAAAAAAAAATTAAAACAAACAAGAATATCTTGCTGTATGCAGCCTTCTTGGGTATACTTTTTTCTCATAATATTATGTGGCTAAAACTCACCCATAGCATAGCATTCAGCTACAGTCCACTTGTTGTCCCTGCTGTATTGCACTTCTCCCTAGTGTGTTCCATGGGAATTTACTGAATCTCCTGTTAGTGGACATTTGAGTTGTTACCAGCTTTCCGTGACTTTGAACATGCTAAGCTGATCATTTTTGTCTATGTCTCCAGGGAAACAATGTGAATTTACCAATTTGCAATCCTGATAACAACAAACATATAAAGATCCAATTGATCTGTATTCTCTCCAACAACTTGGGATATTATCAGGCTCCTTAATTTTTTCCACCCGAAAGGGTATTAAGTGATATCTCATTGTGATCTCTCATGGTTATTGCCTTTCCAAATATGGCTTACAGTGGTCAGTTGGTAGATCAGTGGGGGTCATCCTGCAAGGGGACTGTGTAGATTTTTTTTTTTTTTTTTTAAGAGAGAGGGTCTCTAAAACTCAGGCTGGATGGAGTTCAGTGTCACAATCATGGGTCACTGCAGACTCAACTTCCTGGGCTTAAGCGATCCTCCCGCCTCAGCCTCCCAAAGTGTTGAGATTACCAGCATGAGCCACTATGCTCAGCCAAGACATGAGGATTTAATGAAGCACAGAATGCTTGCAAAGTCTTTCCCAATTAGGACCATGTCACCATCTTATTCAACTTTGGGTCACCAATACCCAACACAATGCCAGATACCTCATCATTATCATCATTATTGAAACAACAATATGATAATATTAGATTGGTGCAAAAATAATTGCGATTTTTGCTATAATATTTCTTGAGTGCTTATTAAGTGCCAGGTGCTATATTAAGTGACAGCTTTACTTTTATTATTTCGTTTAATTATTCTGGAAACTCTGTAAGTTAAGTTCTCTACCACCCCCATTTTGTGAATGGGAAACTGAAACTAAGTGTCTCTCCCAGAATCACACAAGTAGTAAATGATAGAGCCAGGATCTGAACACTGGCATCTGACACCTAAGTCCTTAGCTCCTGTATTATAGGTGCTCAATAAATTCTTGAATGAAATAACTTTACTGTGTTGTTCTCTTTTATGTTGCTTATAACCAAATGCTTATAACTGGATAATTGATAAAGAAAAGAAATTTCTTTACAGTTACAGAGGCTGAGAAGTCCCAGGTCAAGGGGTCCTAACTGGTGACAGCCTTCTTGCTTGAGGGGACTCTGAAGAGTACTAAGGTAGTCCAAGGTGTTGCATGGTGAGGGGGCTGAGTGTGCTAACATGTTAGCTCAGGCCTTTGTTCTTATAAAGCCATCAGTCCCCACCCATGATAACCCATTAATCCATGAGTGGATTAACCCATTCATTAGGGCACAGCCCTCACGATCCAAGTACCCTTTAAAGACCATATCTCTCAATACTGCCACATTGGGGATTAAAGTTCAACATGAGTTTTAGAGGAGACAAATATTCAACCCACGGCACCTACCCATAACCAGAGATAGGGTCACATGCCATGGTACTTTTACTTTTTATCTCTTAACAAGTATATTTGAAATGCACTTACATTTTGATTATAAACATGGCTTAAAGGATTTAACTCAATTTATGATTGGTTATAATTTCTCAGCAATCATGCAGACTCGAGAACTCTTGCTGTGAGAGATACCTAACTCACAGATTATTCTCAAATGTCAATTCCTCCTTTATCAACAATTCCTCTAACCTTGCTCTATTGTTCTTTCGTTCTTTCTTTCTTTCTTTCCTTCTTTCTTTCTTTTCTTTCTTCCTTCTTTCTTTTCTTTCTTCCTTCCTTTCTTTTCCTTTTCCTTTTTCTTTTTCTTTTTTTTGACAGAGTCTTGCTCTGTCACTCAGGCTAGAGTGCAGTAGTGTGATCATAGCTCACTTCAGCCTCAAACTCCTAGGATCAAGCAATTGGCCCACATCAGCCTCCCAAAGCGTTGGGATTATAGGCATGAGCCACTGTTCCTGGCCTGTTGTGTCTATTATTGACCCACAAGGGCAGAGATATTTGTATGCTTAATTTTGTCTGTATCTTTAATGAGTTTAGCAATTAATGTGGGCCTAGTACCTGTGACTGTGTGCGGCACAGGGAGGTAACTCAACAAATATTTATTAAATGAAGAAACAAATGCATGCTTGCAGGAATGGATGAATGAGTGAATGAATCACTGAATACTAAATTGAATAGTTAATGAAAATTGACTATATTATTTTGATTTTGTGGTTTTTAAAAATTTTGGAACCAGGCTGGGCCTGGTGGCTCACACTTGTAATCCCAGCACTTTGGGAGGATGAGATGGGCAGATGACCTGAGGTCAGGAGTTCAAGACCAGCCTGGCCAACATGGTGAAACCCCGTCTCTACTAAAAATACAAAAATTAGGCAGTTGTGGTGGCAGGTGCCTGTAATCCCAGCTATTCGGGAGGCTGAGGCAGGAGAATCACTTGAACCCAGGAGGTGGAGGTTGCAGTGAGCCAAGATCGCGCCATTGTACTCCAACCTGGGGGACAAGAGCGAGACGTTGTCTCAAAAAAAAAAAAAAAAAAAAAATGGAACCAACTATTTTTTCAGGTTTCAGACATTTCTGTAAACCAGTAGAAAAGCTGGGAGGCAGACGGGCATGGTGGCTCACGCCTGTAATCCCAGCACTTTGGGAGGCTGTGGCTGGCAGATCACCTGAGGTCAGGAGTTCAAGACCAGCCTGGCCAACATGGTGAAACCTTGTCTCTACAAAAATTAGCTGGGCGTGGTGGTGGGCACATGTAATCCCAGCTATGTGGGAGGCGAAGACAGGAGAATTCCTTGAACCCAGGAGGTGGAGGTTGCAGTGCGCTCTTATAGCTCTGCCCCACCCAGCCTGGGCAACAGAACGAGACTCCGTCTCAAAAAACAAAAACAAAAGAAAAGCTGGGAGACCTGAGATTTTGTGTCTGTTATACCTAAGGGATGAAAGAGTCCTGACCTGGAGACCCGAAACAATGGCTGCTTTTTCCTTTGTCCTCTTGTAAACCAACATCAACAATGAGCAGGCCACCTCAAGTGTGACTCAATCCATGAGGCAGGAGGCATTCAAAACAAAATAGAAAACTCCTGGCAGCCTTAATATAGTGATTTTCCTAGCAATCTGCATGAGTATCCAGGCCCAATGCACCCCATTACATATGCAAAACATCTGACGTTTGTGTAACAAGCCCTTAACCCCTGGCTGTTATTCTTATTTCCAAACTGGGGTGCATCATTAGATAAGTGCAGAAATCAGGAACCTTCGCTCCTAGTCAAGAGTCTGTGGCTCGGTTCTCAGAGCCAGGCCAAAGGAGTAATTATAGCTTTCCTCTATAGTGTGCAGGGCAGGAGGCTGATTTAATAAAGGAAGCCTACTGTCTGTCTCCAGCCTGGCTCTGACTCATGGAACGAGGGAGTCCCAGAAGCACTACCCACAGAGGGTGGGTGGTGAGCAGCTGAGGGTGGGAGGTGAGAGTGGCCGACTAGCAAGGCCTGGGCCCAGAGCCCTGAGAATGAGGAAACTCCCTGGTTGGCCAGGAGGAACCTGCAGCTGGAGCCAAAGGAAGTGAGGCTCAGACAGAGCAGCTGCTGTTCCAGCAACAGCAGCAACTGCCGCACCCTTGAAAGGAGGCCCCTGCCATGTGGACCCGTAAAATAAAATGGGTTAGTAATTTTCATATTCAGAATTGATTGGGGGAAACGATCGGATTACTTCTAATAGGGATGGCCACCTTTCTGTGATATACCACGGTCTTTGGTTTCTTTCAGGGGCCTGGGTCGATGGAGTCTGGAGTGATGAGCGTTCTGTTAATTTGGTTTCTCACTTTGGCAGCTAATTAGGTCTTCACGACCACAGAGAGAGTTCTGAGCTGGGAGTGGTTTCAGCTACACCGAGGGGGACAGCCCGCTCTGTAATGGATTTGTGTTCCACCTTAGATAGGTCACCAGAGGTCATCTTATCCTTCCTTCTGCCTCCAGCTGCTTTCTCCTTCCTCCCTTGACAATCAGCCAGACAGAGGCAACCTGACCTCTTCCTCCTCTGGGCTCCTCCGGGCGGGAGATTCAGCTCCACCCCTTCCCTTCCCGCTGAGTCACACACCTCCCAGTCAGGTGATCCTCCCCTGGGTCCTTCCGAGAGCACCTTGACCTATATTCCGTTCTCTCCATGACAGCAGACTCTAAGAGTCCTGAGAGAAGGCCTGCCAGGCCAGCGGGCGTGGTGCCCTGGCAGCCCCAGACTGCAGACCAGGCGCCCCGGGCAGCGGGAGGGGGTGCTCCCACCCCAGAGGCCTGGAAATGGAAAGTTAGGAGGCTGGTGGCTGCGTGCAGGGCGGGGGAGGAGGAGGTGGGAGTTGAGTCAGCCAGGAAAGCTGACAGCCACTGGCAGCCGCGTGCTTCCTCCCCTCCCTCCCTGGGCTCCTCAGCTCCCTGCCAGGCCCTGACCAAGCAGGCTGCAGGGGATGAAGCGGTGAAGGGCAGATGCCATTGTGGCTGGGCGATCCTGCTGCCCAGGGGGAGAGGTGAGGAGTTGTGCAAATAATGGGATAAACCTCCATGACTCACCCGGAGAATGTGAGCCGAAGAAAACTTCTCCCGCCACAAGGACCAAATTCCCATTCCCAAATTATCCACAGAATGTCCCCTACTTATTTTGTCTATGGGTTCTTTGTGTAGTTGCTGCCTGTGCAGTCTTTGTGTCCTCTGTGAGGAGAATGGGGCTGCTATGGGAAAGGAAATTAAAAGAGAAGTGATCTTTTGGTATCACGCCTGTAAAAAGCGATATTAACTGAAAATCACTGTTCCTTTTGAATTAGAAAGCACTCTGAATTTAGACTCATTTGTCTTTTTTTTTTTTTCCCAAAAGACAGGGTCTTGCTCTGTTGCCCAGGCTGCTGGTATAAAGTGGCTGATCATAGCTCAGTGAAGCCTGGGACTCCTGAGCTCAAGTGATCTTCCTGCCTCAGCCTCCCAAGTAGCTGGGACTACAGGCATGCACCACCATGCCCGACTAAGTTTTTAATTTTTTGTAGGGACAGAGTCTCACCATGTCGCCCAGGCTGGTCTTGAACTCCTGGGCTCAAGAAATCCACCCACCTTGGCCTTGGCCTTTCAAAGTGCTGGGATTACAGGCGTGGGCTGCTGCCCCTAGCCTAAGTAATTCTTTAGAATCTCGCTTCACGAACACTTAGTAGCCCTATGACCTTGGCGAGTCACTATAGGCCTCCATCTCCAATCTGTAATATGGGGATTTTTAAGATGGTGTGAACATGAAATCAGATGATGTGCATAAAACATGTTATTATGTATAATTATGTGTAACTATATAAGATTTTCTCTAGATGACTAAGTCACTGTCCCCTACCATCTGAAAGGGTTGTTTGATTTGTTCAGTGTGCTCATGATATAAGAGCCTGCCTCTGGGTGTGTTCACAAGTGTAAATAGAAAACTGTAGCCTCTGGCTACATTAGGATTTACTGCATCTAACAAGTAGCCCCACATAGCTTGTTTATACATTACCAACAGGTTAGGTGTACATCATTTTATTTCTTAATATCAAGAAAAGCAAGTTTATCATAAGATGGATAAAAACCTGCTAACTGGAATAAATCTTTTTCACTCCAATCTCACATTTTTTCCTTTCTTTTTCTTTTCTTTTTTTTTTTTTTTTTTTGAGGTAGGGTGTCACTCTGTTACCCAAGCTGGAGTGCATTGGTGCAATCACAGCTCAGTGCAGCCTCAAATTCCCAGACTCAAGTGGTCCTCCTGCCTCAGCCCCCTGAGTAGCTGGGACCACAGGCATGGCTCACACCTGTAATCCCAGCACTTTCAGAGGCCAGGGGCGGGAGAATCTCTCGAGGCCAGGATTCAAGACCAGCCTGGGTAACATAGCAAGACCCCATCTCTGCAAAAAAAAAAAAAAAAACACATTAGCCAGGCATGGTGGTGCATGCCTGTAGTCGTAGCTACTCAGGAGGCTGAGGCAGAAGGATTGGTTGAGCCCAGGAGTTCAAGGCCACAGTAAGCTGTGGTGGTGCCACTGAACTCCAGCCTGGGTGACAGAGTGAGACCGTGAGACTGTCTTTTTTTTTTTTTTTTTTTTGAGACAGAGTCTCACTCTGTCACCCAGGCTGGAGTGCAGCGGCATGATCTCAGCTCACTGCAAGCTCCGCCTCCCGGGTTCACGCCATGCCATTCTCCGGCCTCAGAGACGGGGTTTCACCATGTTAGCCAGGATGGTCTCAGTCTCCTGACCTCGTGATCCACCCTCCTCGGCCTCCCAAAGTGCTGGGATTACAGGCATGAGCCACTGTGCGTGGCCCTGAGCCTGTCTCTTAAAAAAAAAAAAAAAAAAAAAAAAAGTGGATTTTTATTTTATTTAGTTTTTTTTTTTTTTCTTTTTCTTTAAAAAAGAGACGGGGTTTCATCATGTTGCCCAGGCTGGTCTTGAACTCCTGAGCTCCAATGATCCTCCTGCCTCAGCCTCCCAAAGTGCTGGGATTACAGGTGTGAGCCACCACGCCCAGCTTCGCTTTTATTTTTAGAACAGTTTTAGATTTGCAGAAAAATTGAGCAGATAGCACAGAGAGTTTGATGAATAAGCAAATCAGTGAATGGAGTATCCCTTGATGGAGACCCTGATTTGTTACCCAAGGCAGGTTGGAAGGGAACTCATCTTTGTGTGAGTTCTCTATGTGCCCAGCATTTATATATGCTATTTACTTTATTCTTACAGCCAGCTTGTTAAATAGGGAGCGTTAACCTCATTTTGCAGTGAGCAAACTGAGGCTCAGAATGGCTAGGAGACTTGCCCTAAGTCATCCAGCAGATGAGGGGTAGGGCTAGAAAGTTCTTATCTATCTCATCCTAAAGATCACATTTGCTTGTTCCTCTGATTGAAAACTTCAAAGTTGTCCTCAAAAGGTATTTTGTCTTGTATATACCTAACATTGGTCTCTAGTGCCTTATAGTTTTTCAAATGCTTTTGTACTCTTCTTTACCTTTTGTTCATGACAACAGCACAGGAAGGTGAGTAAGGCAGCTTTTATGATTGCGTTTCATAGAGGCAGCTGCTCGGGCTTAAAACATTAAGCTTATATATGAAAAGGGCTGAGGTAGATTCAGGACTGGAACACAAATATGTTGATTTCCTACTCCATTGCCTTCCCTTCTCACCAAAGCATTCCTCTGTTATAAATGACTTCATGCACAGGATTCTTGCTGGGCCTGCATGGGAAATACCTGGTTTGCTCCGATCATGGAGCTGCTCCTCTTCCCTGGAGTTGGCCAGGGGCATTTTCTAAAATCTAAACTTTGACTGCATTTAACTCCTTTCCTAAATATTTGGAGGAAAAGGGTGAACTCTGACATTTTATTTTTTCCCCCATGTATTTAACCAGCACAAGGATTTGGCCATTTGCAGTTAAAGAATGTCGTTTCTGATTATGGCACAGTTAGAAATTGCGTTGCCAATGTTGGAAACCCATTTCATGATGGCAGCAGAGCAGAGATTTCCACTCTGCCCTTGGTTGTCAGGCCACTATGAGTATACCTTGGAAGCAAGCAAATTCTCTTGGCTACTTCCCCTTCCTTGACAGCCCCTAGCTGAAAACACCCAACTCAACTCATCACCCTGGAGGAGAGATTCTTATTTTGTTAAATTATTGTTTTGTTTTGAAAACAATCCAAACCTACAGAAATTGTATAAGTAAGTTATAATGGGCTGGGTGTGGTGGCTCATGCCTGTAATTCCAGCACTTTTGGAGGCCAAGGCGGGCAGATCACTTGAGGTCAGGAGTTGAAGACCAGCCTGGCCAACATGGTGAAACCCCATCTCTACTAAAAATACAAAAAATTAGCTGGACGTGGTGGCGGGCACCTGTAATCCCAGCTACTCGGGAGCCTGAGGCAGGAGAATCGTTTGAACCCAGGAGGCGGAGGTTGCAGTGAGCTGAGATCGTGCCACTGCACTCCAGCCTGGGTGACAGAACGAAACTCTGTCTCAAAAAAAAGAAAAGAAAAGAAAAGAAAGTTACAATGAACTTCTTTTCTTTCTCTATACCTCCTAGATGAAGGGCTTAATTCATTTTAAAAAATCATTTAATGTAATTTTACTACCTTGAGTCCCGAACTCCTGGGTCCAAGCTGTCTTGCTGCCTCAGCCTCTCAAGTAGTTAAGACCATGACTGTCTAATTAAAAAAAAAAACTATAGGCCGGGCGCGGTGGCTCAAGCCTGTAATCCCAGCACTTTGGGAGGCCGAGACGGGCGGATCACGAGGTCAGGAGATCGAGCCCATCCTGGCTAACACGGTGAAACCCCGTCTCTACTAAAAAGTACAAAAAACTAGCCGGGCGAGGTGGTGGGTGCCTGTAGTCCCAGCTACTCGGGAGGCTGAGGGAGGAGAATGGTGTGAACCCAGGAGGCAGAGCTTGCAGTGAGCTGAGATCCGGCCACTGCACTCCAGCCTGGGCGACAGAGCGAGACTCCGTCTCAAAAAAAAAAACAAAAAAAAAAACTATAGAGATGGAGGTCTCGCTAATTGCCCAGCCTGGTCTTGAACTCCTGTCCTCAAGCGATCCTCCCACCTTGGCCTCCCGAAGTGTTGGGATTACAGACTTGAGTCACCACACGCAGCCTCTTTAAAATATTAAGTTTATTTATTTCAGTAGGAATTATATTTGTTTGATTCAGAATTCGAAAGGATATATAGTGAGGTGTCTTCCCCAAACCCTGTCCCCCAGTATCCAATGCACTTTCTAGAAGAAGTCAATAATTTCAGTTTCTTATGGGCCTTTCCAGAGATATTTCATATGTATGTATATAAATGTATATAAGCAAATATGGTTTTTTTGTTTTTTTTTTTTTTTGAGACGGAGTCTCGCTGTGTCGCCCAGGCTGGGGTGCAGTGGCGCGATCTCGGCTCACTGCAAGCTCCGCCTCCTGGGTTCATGCCATTCTCCTGCCTCAGCCTCCGAGTAGCTGGGACTACAGGCGCCCGCCACCACGCCCGGCTAGTTTTTTGTATTTTTAGTAGAGACGGGGTTTCACCATGTTAGCCAGGGATGGTCTCGATCTCCTGACCTCGTGATCCACCCGCCTCAGCCTCCCAAAGTGCTGGGATTACAGGCTTGAGCCACCGCGCCCGGCCGCAAATATGGTTTTATGTGCTTATTTTTGTTTTGCCTTTTTTTGTGGTAGCATACTCTTATTCTACAACTTGATTTTCTCATTTGAAATTATTCTGTTAATAATTTATTTCAGTCTTCTCATTTTAAAAAAATGATTTTACTGTATTCCATTGTATGGGTATTCCATAATTTGGTCAACCAGTTCCCTAAGGTGGTCACTTAGGTTGTTTCCAAACTTTTGCTAATATTAACAATACGCCAGTGAATAACCTTTTATGCATGTTATTCCATAGGAGAGTTTGCAGCTTTTAATGGAGCCTGGAATCAAAGTTATACTATGAGACTATGTCCAGGATATCCTAAATTCAGGTACTTTGGAGAAGAGTCATTCCTTGTCTCTACATTCCTTTGATCTGGGAGTTGGTAACCTAATCTTCCATGCTGTGGGTCTTGAATTTTCACTGATGATATCTGTCTCTGGTCACAACAGTGATAAGAACTTTTTTTTTTTTTTTTTTTTGAGACGGAGTTTTACTCCTGTTTCCCAGGCTGGAGTGCAATGGCGCCGTCTTGGCTCACTACAACCTCCGCCTTCTGGGTTCAAGTGATTCTCCTGCCTCCACCTCCCAAGTAGCTGGGATTATAGGTGCCTGCCACTAAGCCTGGCTAATTTTTTGTATTTTTAGTAGAGATGGGGTTTCACCATGTTGGCCAGGCATCGAACTCCTGACCTCAAGTGATCTGCCCACCTTAGCCTCCCAAAGTGCTGGGATTACAGGTGTGAGCCACCGCGCCTGGCTCAGAACTTTTTTAAAGGGATGATTTTTGTGTGCTGAATGGCCTGTTTCTCATTATTTTCCTTTGCATTGTCTCTGCTCAGCACATTGGTCAGTTAGTTCAATACAAATGGCATATGTGTCGCCATCATGAATCTAAAATGGTCTGGGATCTATCCTTCAATTTGTGTTCTAATCTTGAAGCCTCAAGTTAGAACACTTAAACTAGAAGTTCAGGCTTCACAATGTTTGCATTTGAAAAATGAACCAAAGTTTCCTAAGTGTTCTGTTTGGTGAACTCAAAGAAGCATAGTAAAAGGTATAACACCACCAACAAAACATGATTAATGGATATTTCCCTAAGGACAGCTGGAAGGCAGTGCTTAAAGTTAAGCAGCTAGGAACATCTTCTGTTTCTTTTTCAATGAGGTCTTATTACATGTATTTACTAGGACATATTTCAGATAAAAAAGTGAACCCCATCATTGTTAGCTGAAAGGAAAAGAAAAAAGGTTCATAATCTAGTTAAAGATGCAACTGCCTCAGACACACATACATACACACATACATAGCACGATGTGCATATGGTGTGGTTATAGTGCAGAATCTAGCATCCTGCTTCCCAAAATGGCCTACCCTACATCTATTCTAGATTTTAAAAAGAAGGAGGAGGAAGAAGAGGAATAGATCTTATCCTTGAAAACATTTAGAAAAGGTAATGTGTATGTTCATTGTGAAAGATACATACACAAAGGAAGATGGCATCAAAACTTCTGAGCTCCAGGGAACTGGTTGACCAAATTATGGAATACAATAAAATCATTTAAAAAAAAATGAGAAGACTGAAATGAATTAGAATGACTTCAAATGAGAAAATCAAGTTGTAGAGTAAGAGTACACTACCACACACACAAAAAGGCATCTTTACAATATGTAGTCACCCTCACCATCTAGAAATTCTATTTTGCATCTGTTTATTGATATAATTTTCAATAACCTGGGCAATATAGTGAGACCCTGTCTCTAAAAAAATTAATGTAGGCTAGGTGCAGTGGCTCATGCTTGTAATCCCAGCATTTTGGGAGACTGAGGCAAGTGGATCGCCTGAGGTCAGGAGTTCAAGACCAGCCTGACCAATATGGTGAAACCCCGTCTCTACTAAAAGCACACAAATTAGCTGGGCATGGTGGCGTGCGTCTGTAGTCCCAGCTACTCGGGAGGCTGAGGCAAGAGAATTGCTTGAACCTGGGAGGTGGAGGTTGCAGTGAGCCGAGATCGCGCCACTGCACTGCAGCCTGGGCAACAGAGTGACACACCATCTCAAAATAAAATAAAGTAAAATAAAATAAAGTAAAAAATTAGCCAGGTGTGGTGGCACATGCCTATAGTTCCTGTTACTTGGGAAGCTGAGACAGGAGGATCCTTTGAGCCCAGGAGGTGAAGCTGCAGTGAGCCATGATGGCACCACTACACTGCAGCCTGGATGACACAGCGAGACCCTATCTCAAAAAATTTAATAAAAATAAAGAAAGAAAGAAAGAAATATCATTGGCACCTTGTTACCTGAGCATGGGCATGACAAGTTCATTTATTTATCAAACCTTTGTTGAGTACCTATGTAGGCCAGGTATGGTCACAGCAGTGAGGACTTAGCAATGAATAAACAGAAGTTCTTATCCCCTGAAGCTTATGTTCTAACGGAGAAAGATATAGTAAACAAAAAAGTAAGTAAAACACAGTATATCATGTGGTGCTAAGTGATAGGGAGAAAAACAAACCAGGGGATACAATAGGGAGGGAGGGGTCAAGGGAGAGGACTACAATAAAGGAAGGCATCATTGAGAAAGTAGCACTTGAACCAAGTCTTGAAGGAGTAGAGATGATAAAGTTGGAGCCTTCCAAATAGTCATAAACTTTGCTTGTGGTATAATTTGAGGGTAAGACCATTTTATCTCCTCAATGTTCTTTTTACCCACTTACTGTGATCTCTAAAATTTTGTTATTAGCAATACACACTTTCAGGTTAAAATGCTAAAATAAAAATGTGCAGATATCAGGCCAAGCACAGTGGCTCATGCCTATAGACCCAGCACTTTGGGAGGTTGAGGTGGGTGGATCACTTGAGCTCATGAGTTTGAGACCAGCCTGGACAACATGTTGAAAGCCCATCTCTACAAAAAATAAAAAAAAAAATTTAGCCAGGTCTGGTGGTATGCACCTATAGTCTCAGCTACTCAGGAGGCTGAGGCAGGAGGATCACTTGAGCCCAGGAGGTGGAGGCTGCAGTGAGCTGTGATTACACCATTGCACTCCAGCCTGGATAACAGAGTCAGACCCTGTCTCAAAAAAGATAGACAGATAGATAGATAGATAGATAGATAGATAGATAGATAGATACAGATATCAATTATTAAAACCTCTGTGTGGGGCTGGGTGCAGTGGCTCACGCCTATAATCCCAGCTCTTTGGGAGGCCGAGGCAGGCAGATCACCTGAGATGAGGAGTTTGAGATCAACCTGGACAACATGGTGAAACCCCGTCTCTACTAAAAATACAGAAATTAGCCGGGCATGGTGGTAGGTGCCTGTAATCCCAGCTACTCAAGAGGCTGAGGCAGGAGAATCGCTTGAACCCCAGAGGCGGAGGTTGCAGTGAGCCGAGATCGAGCCATTGTGCTCCAGCCTGGGCAATAAGAGCAAAACTGTCTCAAAAATAAAATAAAATAAAACAAACAAACCTCCGTGTGAATATCTGATACTTTGGTAAGTTTTCATGAGGAAAGAGAGTAAGATGATTAAGGAGAGGGGGTGTATGTGGGGATAACTGATCTCGGGATGTGCAGGGAGGAATAATGAGATGAGAGTCTGGATTGCCATTGCTGGAAAGCAGGAATCGAGCAGCTCCTTAAGAATGGTTCCTATCTCTCATGCCCTGCCCCATTGCCCTGTCCTGGGGATAATCCTGGGGCTCAGCCAGTTTCTCCTAATCCTAGTGCTGAGTGAGGTGCATGGGGGCGCAGGAAACAGGCTGCTGTGTGGTTCAGTGACGTGTCTCCTTCAGGGCAGGGGTGTTTGGAGTTGTGCTACAGATAGTAGTATAAAAAGGGACACCCAGAAAGCAATTCTGGGACTCGTAGTTCAGCTAGTTTATAGTTAATTTAACAGCCCTCAGAAAAATAAACAATTCAGGAAACACTGAGAGTTTCCTTCTTAATCAATGCAAGAAAGCAGCATTTTTGTTTCTCCTACCTCAGCCTCCTGTATAGCTGGGACTACAGGCGCATGCCACCATGCCCAGCTAATATTTTGTATTTCTAGTAGAGACAGGATTTCACCATGTTGGCCAGGCTAGTCTCGAACTTGTGACCTCAGGTGATGCACCCACCTTGGCCTCCCAAAGTGCTGGGATTACAGGTGTGAGCCACAGCACCCATCCTAAAATCAGAATATTTTGCCTAAAAATTTGGATTCCCAGTTTCTATTGAAAAATGAGAAATTCTAGCAACATTGAACTCTTATATCCAATGCATAATAATCCCAGGAGCCGTGTAGAGCTATGCACTCTCCAGTTTGTCGTCACCAGCAGTCCCTGTTGCCTCATTCCTAGCTTGTGCCCATTACTGTCTGGTCCCTGTAGGCATTTGTTTGTGACTGGTGGCTTAAAGCTTATGTCTATAGAAGTATTTTTGAGAACTGAACTTATAGGAACAAAGATAAACCTAAAATAGAGAAGACAGTCCAGTTTCAAAAGATGAGGTGAATGCCCTCAGAAATAATCTGCTTTCTTGGCTGGGTGCAGTACCTCATGCCTGTAATGTAATCCCAGTGCTTTGGGAGACTGAGGCCAGATGATCACTTGAGCCCAGGAGTTCAAGTCCAGCCTGGGCAACATAGTGAGACCCTGTCTCTATTTAAAAACTTTTAAAAATATATTTAAAAAAATAATGCTGCTTTCATGGGCCGGCACAGTAGCTCATGCCTATAATCCCAGCACTTTGGGAGGTAGGTGGATCACCCGATGTCAGGAGTTTGCAACGAGCCTGGCCAACATGGTGAAACCCTGTCTCTGCCAGAAATACAGAAAAATTAGCCAGGTGTGCTGGTGTGCACCTGTAGTTCCAGCTACTCGGAGGCTAAGGCAGGAGAATCGCTTGAATCTGGGAGGTGGAAGTTGCAGTGAGTCAAGATTGAGCCACTGCACTCCAGCCTGGGTAATAGTGAGACTCCATCTCAAAAAATAAAAATGATAACAAAAAAAATTTTAAAAACCAAAATATTCTGATTTTTAGATGTTGGCAACTGATTCAAGATAGTTAAAGACATGGTGTGGGCCAGTGTATGATCTCTGACATATACAGGTAATCTGGATGCAGCATGGAACATGATAAGAAAGTAGGCAAAGGAAGGACATCTGGTCAACCTGACAGTTTAAGAAGGTACATTTTTTGGGGAGTTGACCTTTTCCAAGTTGACCCCTTTGCCACGGTTCTGCCCCACCTATTTAACCAATGGATTATTTTGGAGTAACGTCTGAGTAGTCCTGGCAGAGTGGAAGAAAATGCTGAAGTGAGACTCATAGGCCTGGGTTCTAGTGTTGGTTCTCCCACAAACTCACTGTGCAACCTCAGATAAATCCCTCAGCCACTCTAGCTTTAATTTTCTCATCTGCAGAACGAGGGGGCTGGACTTAACAGATTTTCAGCATGTGCCCCACCAAGTGCAAGACATCTTCAGAGATGCCTGGGAGAGATGGGGAAGGTGGGGGAATCCCAGGGCTTGCAGGAGGGCAGCTGAGCCTTTGTTCCATTTTCTCTCTGGGATTTCTGCTTTTCTGTTTTACATCTCGGGCTTCTTCTGCCAAAAAAGAAAAAAAGTCTTTTTGAAGAAAGAATCTCCTCACTTTAAAAAGATTTGAAAATCTTTGAATTAGTTGATCAGCTCTAGTATACGATAATTAGCAGAGGTTTGCAAACTCTATGAGGCCTGCAGTTCATCTGAATGTTTAGTCTTTTCTCCATTTGCCTTATGTGCTTTTCGCTTACACTTACCACTAACTTCAACCCCAGGCTGATGAAATGAACAAGTAGCCAACAGATGCTGTGGGAAGATTCTGACTCATTATCCAGTTCAATAGCTTGTTTTGGGGAATTTTTTGTTTTGGTGAACATGTATGTTATTTCTGATATTATATTGCTCATAGGCAATGTAGTCATATTTGCTACTAAAAAACGTTCATATGGTTTGATACCACATTTCAACATTTCACAATGATCTGCAACTTCCAGATGCTCTGCCACTTGAACAAGTCTGAAAATCACTCAACTGACCTTAAAAAAATTAGCTATAGGCCGGGCACGGTGACTCACGCCTGTAACCCCAGCACTTTGGAAGGCCGAGGCGGGTGGATCAGAAGGTCAGGAGATCGAGACTATCCTGGCTAACTCAGTGAAGCCCCGTCTCTACTAAAAATACAAAAGATTAGCTAGGCATGGTGGTGGGCACCTGTGGTCCCAGCTACTCAGGAGGCTGAGGCAGGAGAATGGCATGAACCCAGGAGGCGGAGCTTGCAGTGAGCCGAGATCACGCCACTGCACTGTAGCCTGGGCAACAGAGAGAGACTCCGTCTCAAAAAAAAAAAAAAAAAAAAAAAAAAATTAGCCGTAATTTGTTGACAACTTCATATGCGTTGACTTTATATGTATCATCTCTAAGATTCAGATTATTAACCCTGCAGAGAAGATATCTTCATCTGTGTCTTACTGATAAATAAGGAAACTAAATCTAGGTGAGGTTAAAGACTTGCCTTGAACACACAGGATTCCAGCTTGTACCAGTCCTAGCATATTCTCAACCAGACAACCTCTAAATTTGCTTCTCGATTTGAGAAATCAGGCAACAGCAGGTCTTCTGTTTTAAGATGTCCTAAAATCACCTGCAAAACTGCTTTCAACTTTCAACTTTCCAGATCCTCTTATCTACTGAAGATTCCTTGAATGGAAGCTTGTTAACTCACAACTGTTCAAGTTTGTTGCCCTAATCTTAACTGATAAGAGGGCCCCTGAATTTAAGTAGTCCTTTCCGTGGCCTGGGTCGTTTCAGTGGAAATGAAAGAACTTCAGATCTGGGGGTGAAAACAGACTTTGGGGAAGAAATAAGTGGATTTTTCAATGTTATTCCTGGACTTGGCTGAGCTGAGCTTCTCTCCTGCTGCAAAGGAAATTACTTTCCTTGTTTGTGGATCTACCTGTTGTTCTAAGTGTAACGTGTTCAGTTTCTCTAGTGGTAGATATATGCCAAGCATGTGTCACAAAGTAAGTATTATGGGCCATTCTTGTTGTGTTTAGCACTTTGCTGGGCACGTGGTATATCCTAAGTCAATATTTTTAATTCCTATAACTGGATTTCTTTTTCCTTAAAGTTCACTAACAAGACAAAAGACCAGTACTTTTTATTTGCACAATGTAGTATTTTCGGAGAATGCTTATGAATATTATCTATAAGAACCAACAACAGGGCCAGGCATAGTGGCTCACACCTATAATCCCTGCACTTTGTGAGGCCAAGGCAGGAGGGTCACTTGAGTACAGGAGTTCAAGAGCAGCCTCGGCAACATGGTGAGAGACCCCATTTCTACACAAATAAAAATAAGCTGGGTGTGGTAGCTCACACCTCTAGTTGCAACCTAAGGCAGGAGGATTGCCTGAGTCTAGGAGGTCAAGGCTTCAGTGAGCTATGATGGCACCACTGCACTCCAGCCTAGGTGATAGAGTGAGACCCTCTAAAGACAAAATAAAAGAAATTAAAGTTAAAAATAAATTATGTGTGCTTGGTGGCATGTGACTAGTCTCAGTTACGTGCAGGGGGCTGAGGCATGAGGATCGCTTGAGCCTGGGAGGTCGAGGTTGCAGTGAGCCACGATTGCACCACTGCAATCCAGCCTAGGTGACAGAGCGAGACCTTGTCAAAGAAAAAAAAAAGAAGAAGGAAAGAAAGAAAGAAACAACAACAATGTGAAGCAGGCAGCATAGATGTTATGAGTCTTATTTCACAGACAAGAAAAAATTGCTAATCACTCATTCAGTTGGTTAGTAGTAAGCCTGGACTACAACTCAGATATTTCCACTTTTAATCCTGTGTTCTCTCTGTTTTACAACAGTCTTGGCTTTTTTTTTTTTTTTTTTTTTTTTTTTTTTTTTTTTTTTTGAGGTGGAGTCTCACTCTGTCACCCAGGCTGGGACCTGGCGACAGGTCCCATCACCAACCAAGATGGAACCATCTCGGCTCAGTGCAACCTCTGCCTCCTGGGTTCAAGCGATTCTCCTGCCTCAGCCTTCCGAGTAGCTGGGACTACAGGCTTGCACCACTGCGCCCAGCTAATTTTTGTATATTTAGTAAAGATGGGTTTCACCATGTTGGCCAGGATAATCTCAATTTCTTGACCTCATGATCCGCCCACCTCGGCCTCCCAAAGTGCTGGGATTACAGGTGTGAGCCACCGCACCTGGTCAAGTCTTGGCATTTTTAACTGGAGAAGGAGAGTGGGTTCCATTTGACTTCCAGGATGAGCCTAGTTTTTTTTTTTTCCTTTTTTTTGTTTTGTTTTGTTTTACAGAGATAGGGTCTTACTCTGTCCTTCTAAAAAAAGACTGGAGTGTAGTGGCATGAGTGTAGCCCACTGCAGCCTCAAACTGAATTCCTAGGCTTAAGCAATTCTCCCACCTCAGGCTCCTGAGTAGCTAGGACTACAGCACACACCACCATGCCTGGCTATGTATGTATGTATGTATGTATGTATGTATTTAGAGATAGGAGTCTTGCTTTGTTACACAGGCTGGTCCTGGACTCCTGGCCTCACCTTCCACCTTGGCCTCCCAAAATCCTGGGATTATAGGTGTGAGCTACCACACCCAACCTTTATAACATATGATGATGATTGTGAGGAAAAGAGTTATTAATTACATTGCTTGAGAAAACTATCAATAACTACTGTTTTTTCTTTAAAAAAAAAAAAAAAGTAGAGGTTCCAATTGTAAGCAAGGCCTTAAAGTTTAGAGTTTGCCATAACAAAAAAATATGAACAAGCATTTCTGAACCCACCACTATTTGGTCTCATTTCTTCTGTGAAGAGGATGGAATCTGGCTACCTCATTCTTCTGTGAGCATTATTATTATTATCATTATCATTATTATTATTATTTTCAGATGGAGTCTCACTCTGTCGCCCAGGCTGGAGTGCAGTGGCACAATCTTGGCTCACTGCCACCTCTGCCACCCAGGTTCAAGTTATTCTCCTGCCTCAACTCCCTGAGTGGCTGGGATTACAGGCCTATGCCACCACACCTGGCTAATTTTTGTATTTTTAGTAGAGATGGGGTTTTGCCGTATTGGCCAGACTGGTCTCGAACTCCTGACCTCAAGTGATCCACCTGCCTTTGCCTCCCAAAGTGCTGGGATTACAGGCATGAACCACTGTGCCCGGCTGGCATTATTTTTTATTTGCTTTGTAGCACAAGTATTTGATTGATTGATTGATTGATTGATTGCCTCTTTTTTTTTTTTTTTTTTTTTTTTTTGAGACGGAGTCTCGCTCTGCCTCCCAGGCTGGAGTGCAGTGGCCGGATCTCAGCTCACTGCAAGCTCGGCCTCCCGGGTTCACGCCATTCTCCGGCCTCAGCCTCCCGAGTAGCTGGGACTACAGGCGCCCGCCACCTCGCCCGGCTAGTTTTTTGTATTTCTTAATAGAGACGGGGTTTCACCGTGTTAGCCAGGATGGTTTCGATCTCCTGACCTCGTGATCCACCCGTCTCGGCCTCCCAAAGTGCTGGGATTACAGGCTTGAGCCACCGCGCCCGGCCGATTGCCTCTTACTTCTACAGCTAAATGAAGGGATTTGTTGATGACTTTCTTCCAAGAAAGAAAAGAGAAGCGTGCTGCAGTTTCCTTTCTCCCTTTAGTTTGAAGTTTTCAGGATAGGTGTTAACAGATGAACTTAGGTTACTTGAATGCCTCTTCTCTTTCCTGAGAGGTTGATTTTTCATCTGGTTTGTGCCTAAGGCTGCCCCTTTGTGATAATGAGGCAAATGTTTATAGCAGCCTACAGAGTGGTCCAAAGAACAGTTTGGGATGCTGTCAATAGATGACACAAGAAGGACTCACCCAGATAATACGAACATGGTAGCCAGGTAATTATTCAGTTCTGTGTCACTCAAAGCAGTACTTTTCCATGTTGGTTGCCCAAGTAATTACAAAAAGAGCTTTTAAAACCTAATGCTTCCATACTGACCCGTCACCCCTAAGTCTCAGCAGGGTCTGAGCAAAGATAATTTTTAAGTTTCCTGGGAGATTCTATGAAGTTGGTGAATCTCCTAATCTTCTATTAGGGGATTCTATTAGGTTCTACTATTTTGCCAGTAATGGCCAAAATCGCAGTTACTTTTGCATCAGCCTAATAATATGGAGTTGGGTTTCAGAACCTCTGATAGAGGCTTCCAGTGTCTTGTGCAAAACTTGGTCGGATAACTCCAAATGGCAGCCAGTTTTTCTGCCAGAACAATATGGGTATGTTGAATGATTGGTTTGTTTTGTATAAGATACACGTGTTCAGCACCTGTGTTCTAGGTGCTGAGAGTTTTTCAAGGAACAAGACAGAACCTGCTTATGCCTTAAGATGCTT
The DNA here is from genome assembly GCF_043159975.1 of Macaca nemestrina. Classification (NCBI taxonomy): domain Eukaryota; kingdom Metazoa; phylum Chordata; class Mammalia; order Primates; family Cercopithecidae; genus Macaca; species Macaca nemestrina. The sequence goes on from NC_092142.1 coordinate 52,069,989, forward strand.
TCTTTTTTCGTGGATGGAGACAAAAAGTAAATATATAAACAAGACTGTAAGTGTTAGGAAGGAAATAAACTAGGAAATTAGGAATCAAAGAAGGCCTATAATATGAGGAATTTTTGCAAGACTTGAAGAGGAAGAAGGAGAAGCTGTACCTAGAACCAGTGGTAAGGCAGAGGGAAGAGAAGGTGAAAAGGTTCTGAGGCAAGGAGAGTGTGTTTGAGGAACAGACTCCAGGTGCTTTCAGTTATCTAGAAAGAGGAGTGGCAGATCATAAGCAAATACCAGGCTGACAGAGTCTCACTTTGTTGCCTCGGCTGGAGTGCAGTGGTGCGATCTCAGCTCACTGTAGCCTCCACCTCATGGGTTTAAGCAATTCTCCTGCCGGGCGCGGTGGCTCAAGCCTGTAATCCCAGCACTTTGGGAGGCCGACACGGGCGGATCACGAGGTCAGGAGATCGAGACCATCCTGGCTAACACGGTGAAACCCCGTCTCTACTAAAAATACAAAAAACTAGCCGGGCGAGGTGGCGGGCGCCTGTAGTCCCAGCTACTCCGGAGGCTGAGGCAGGAGAATGGCGCAAACCCGGGAGGCGGAGCTTGCAGTGAGCTGAGATCCGGCCACTGCACTCCAGCCAGGGCTACAGAGCAAGACTCCGTCTCAAAAAAAAAAAATTCTCCTGCCTGAGCCTCCCAAGCAGCTGGGATTACAGGTGCATGCCACTACATCTGGCTAATTTTTGTATTTTTAGTGGAGACAGGGTTTCACCATGTTGGCCAGGCTGGTCTCAAACTCCTAACCTAAAATGATCTCCTCACCTTGGCCTCCCAAAGTGCTGGGATTACTGGCGTGAACCACCATGCCTGGCCTGACATTTCTTATAGTTTGTACAAATCACTCAGTATGTTCTTGCCAAACAGTACACACTCTGCAAGGGAAACACAAAAAGAAGCATCCTCCAGGAGCCAGGATAAGGTGTGCTGGACAGAGAGGGTTGTGCTTTACTAGTCAATAATTGTAAGGAAAAAGTTAGGCAGTCCCAGTCAAAATGGCGATTTTTAAAAAGACAAGAAACAACAGATGCTGGCGAGGCTGCAGAGAGATAGGAACGTTTTTACACTGTTGGTGGGAATGTAAATTAGTTCTACCATTGTGGAAGAGGATGTGGTGATTCCTCAAAGACACAGAACCAGAAATACCATTTGACCCAGTAATCCCATTACTAAGTATATATCCAAAGGAATATAAATCATTCTATTATAAAGATATATGCACAGGTATGTTCATTGCAGCGCTATTCACAATAGCAAAGACATGGAATCACCAAAATGCCCATCAATGATAGATTGGATAAAAAAGTGTGGTACATATAAACCATGGAATGCTATGCAGCCATAAAAAGGAACAAGATCATGCCTTTTGCAGGGACATGGATGGAGCTGGAAGCCATTATCCTCAGCAAACTAACTCAGGAACAGAAAACCAAATACCACATGTTCTCACTCATAAGTGGGAGCTGAACAATGAGAACACATGGACACAGGGAGGGGAACATCACACACTGGGGTCGGTTGGCGAGCGGCAAGTGGGGAGGGAAAACATCAAGAAAAATAGCTAGGCCGGGCGCGGTGGCTCACGCCTGTAATCCCAGCACTTTGGGAGGCCGAGACGGGCGGATCACGAGGTCAGGAGATCGAGACCATCCTGGCTAACACGGTGAAACCCCATCGCTACTAAAAATATTAAAAAATCAGCTGGGCGTGGTGGCGGCGCCTGTAGTCCCAGCTACTGGGAGGCTGAGGCAGGAGAATGGCGGGAACCCGGGAGGCGGAGCTTGCAGTGAGCTGAGATCCGGCCACCGCACTCCAGCCTGGGCAACAGAGCGAGACTCTGTCCGAAAAAAAAAAAGAAAAAAAAAAAAAAAGAAAAATAGCTGATGCATGCTGGGATTCATACTTAGGTAATGGGTCAATAGGTGCAGCCAAAATCGCGCCACTGCACTCCAGCCTGGGCGACCCCAAAATTTACCTATGTAACAAACCTGTACATCCTGCACGTGTACCCCAGAACTTAAAATTAAAAAAAAAAAATTTAGGCAGTCCTGTGTGACACCATGATAAACAATGAAAAGGAAGAAATTCCATTAAATGTTTGATATTCAGAGGATTTGTGCTAATCCCTTACAGAATACAGACTATTCATGTGGCAATAGCCACAGACATTCAATTCTCTGACGTAATTTTTTTTTTTTTTTTGGAAACAGAATCTTGCTCTGTTGCCCAGGCTGGAGTGCAATGGCACGATCTTGGCTTACTGCAACCTCTCCCTCCCAGGTTCAAGTGATTCTCCTGCCTCAGCCTCCCAAGTATCTGGAATTACAGGCGCCTACCACCATGCCCAGCTAATTTTTTTGTATTTTTAGTAAAGAGGGGGAGTTTCACCATGTTGGCCAGGCTGGTCTCGAACTCCCGACCTCAGGTAATCTACCTGCCTCGGCCTCCCAAAGTGCTGGGATTACAGAAGTAAGCCATTGCACCCAGCCTGACATACTAATTTTGAGGTCTTTACCCAAACTTTCTGGAAGGTGGAATGTTTTTCAATTATCTGTAATGCTGGAGAAATCAAATATGTGCCTGTATAAGACCTAAATATTTCTTTCTTTCTTTTTTTTTTTTTTTCTGATACAGAGTCTCGCTGTGTCGCCCAGGCTGGAGTGCAGTGACGCAATCTCGGCTCACTGCAAACTCTACGTCCTGGGTTCATGCCATTCTCCTGCCTCAGCCTGCCAAGTAGCTGGGACTACAGGCGCTGGCCACCATGCCCAGGTAATTTTTTTTGTATTTTTAGTAGACACGGGGTTTCACCGTGTTAGCCAGGATGGTCTTGAACTCCTGACCTCGTGATTTTCCCGCCTCGACCTCCCAAAGTGCTAGGATTACAGGCATGAGCCACCGCACCCGGCCAAGACCTAAATATTTCTATGGATTTCATATTTTTAAAAATCTCCCCTTGGGAGGTGGAGGCAGGTATATTACTGGAGGCCAGGAGTTTGAGACCAGCATGGCCAACATGGCAAAACCCCGTCTCTACTAAAAATACAAAAATTAGCTGGGTATAGAGGTGCACACCTGTAATCCCAGCTACTCTGGTGGCTGAGGCATGAGAATCGCTTGACCCTGGGAAATGGAGGTTGCGGTGAGCCGAGATCACGCCACTGCACTCCAGCCTGAGCAATAGAGTGAGAATCTGTCTTAAAAAATGTCCCTTCTTTGTTTCCACTTAAGACTTTTCCTTAAATTGTGGAAGGTCACTAACTGCTTAACATCTAATGGTAACCAGAGAAAAAGGCTATACTGATTTATTTTTGGCAAAATGTTCTCTAAGATCCTACTGCTCTTAATTTTTTTCAATCATATAACCTAGAATTAATTTTCCTGGTTGGCGTGTTGTTCCTCATCCTCTAAAAACTGTGGGGTTTAGTGCAAATAAAGCAACTATGATTAATATGCATCCTCAACCATAATGTCCAAGAATTCCAAAAATCTCCAAATACTTTTACATAAGAGATCATAATGATGTCTTGATAAAACAGGAATGCTTCAAAACATCTTATTAAAAAAGATAACTTTCTCTTTTTTTTTGACAGAGTCTTGCTCTGTTGCCGAGACTGGAGTGCAGTGGCACTATCTCAGCTCACTGCAACCTCCACCTCCCAGGTTCAAGCAATTCTCCTACCTCACCCTTCCGAGTAGCTGGGCTTATAGGCGCCTGCCACCATGCCTACATTTGTATTTTTAGTAGAGACAGGGTTCCACCATGTTAGCCAGGCCGATCTCGAACTCCTGACCTCAAATGATCCACCCGCCTCAGCCTCCCAAAGTGTTGGGATTACAGGCGTGAGCCACCATGCCTGGCCTGAGGTAACCTTTCTAAACAAGTCCCCCAACCTGAAAACAAGGGACACAAGGAAACTTTTGGAAGTGATGAATATGTTTATTACCTGGATTATGGTAATGGTATCACAAATGTATACATATGTCCAAATTCAGCAAATTGTAGGCATTAATTATGTGCAGTTTCCTGCATAGCAGTTAAACCTCAATAAAGCTGGGGAGGGAAGAAGAAATATAATTTTAAAAGTATTGAAGATTATATATTTTTACATTAAATTACAAATCCACTTGCAAAGAAAACTCACTCTGTTATTTAAAAAAACAAAAAACCAAGATTGTGGTAATTATTAAAATATTTATTTTATCCCTAACAGCAATATATGATTTTTGTAAGCTGTTCCCATGATCCAAGTAGGAGTGTGAAAGCTCGCTGATGAGATTGCAGAAAGGTGGTGACAGAATTATAAGCATGGCTATCAAGTAAGGAAAAACAAGTCATCTGGGCACGGTGGCTCACACCTGTAATCCCAGCACTTTGGGAGGCTGAGGCAGGTGGATCACCTGAGGTCAGGAGTTCAAGACCAGCCTGGCCAACATGATGAAATCTCGTCTCTACTAAATATAAAAAATTAGCCAGGCGTGTTGGCGCAGGCCTGTAATCCCAGCTACTTGGGAGGCTGAGGCAGGAGAATTGCTTGAACCCAGGTTGCAGTGAGCCAAGATTGTGCCACTGCACTCCAATCTGGGCACCAGAGCGAAACTCCATACTGAAAACAAACAAACAAAAACAAAAAAGAAAAACAAGTCAGGAAATGTCCAGGGAACTCTAATGCCATTTTCTCTTTTGTTGAACCTTATACAAGACAAAATGGATTTAAATAGCACCAGGAGGCTGGGTGTAGTGGCTCACACCTATAATCCTAGTGCTTTGGGAGACTGAGGCAGGAGGATTGCTTAAGCCTCAGAGTTCAAGACCAGCCTGGGTAACATAGCAAGACCCCATCTCCACAAAAAAATAAAAAAATAAAAAATTAGCTGGGCATGGTGGCAATGCCTATAGTCCTAGCTATTCAGTAGGCTGAGGCAAGAGGATCGCTTGAGTTCAGGACTTGGAGGTTGCAACAAACTATGATTGCACCACTGCTCTCTAACCTGAGCAACAGAGCAAGACCCTGTCTCTTAAAAAAAAATTGCACTAGGATGGGTTTCTTCTGGAAATAAAATGCCTGCAATGCCTATAAAACCAGTTGACTGGGGCCAGGTGTGGTGGCTGACACCTGTAATCCCAGCTCTTTGGGAAGCTGAGGCGGGTGGATCACCTGAGGTCGGGAGTTTGAGACCAGCCTGTTCAACATGGAGAAACCCCGTCTCTACTAAAAATACAAAATTAGCTGGGCATGGTGGCGCATGCCTGTAATCCCAGCTGCTTAGGAGGCTGAGGCAGGAGAATCGCTTGAACCTGGGAGGCGGAAGTTGTGGTGAGCCGAGATTGCACCACTGCACTCCAGCCTGGGCGACAGCGTGAGACTCTGTCTCAAAAAAAAAACCTAATTGATTGGAAAAATACATGTTTACAGTTTACAGTTTCCATCAGTTCTTAGGCTAAGTGGTATAGGTCACACCTGTAATCCCAGCACATTGGGAGTCTGAGGTGGGTGGATCACTTGAGGCCAGGAGTTTGAGAGCAGCCTGGCCAACATGGTAAAATTCTGTCTCTACTAAAAATACAAAAAAAGTAGCCAGGTGTGGTGGTGCACACCTGTAATCCCAGCTACTCGGGAAGCTGAGGCAAGAGAATCACTTGAACATGGAAGTTGGAGGCTGCAGTAAGCCAAGATCGTGCCACTGCACTCCGGCCTGAGTGACGGAGCCAGACTCTGTCTCAAAACAAACAAACAAAACACCCTATAAACATACCAATTACAGTACCTGTAAATGAAGGTTAAGTGTTACCAAATTAATAAAAATAATTAATTACTCTTTATTTGCTTTAGAAAATAATTTGCTTTGAGGCCAGAGGACCATATCTATCTTGTTCATTGTTGTATTCCCAGCCTCTAGCATTGTGCCTGAGACATCACAGATCCCCTTTAAATACTTGTTGAGTGAATTCACTTTTTAAATAACAGCCACATTTCATCCTTTTGATCTCTCCAAACTTGATTTAGATGCAACTTCTCCAGGAGTGCTTATGTTACCCAAAGAGAAACAGATGCACAGAGAAGGAATGAGATGCTCAGGGATGTTTTATCAAGGAAACCAGCAAACCTTCTTTTTCCTGAAGACCTTTTAAGATTAGGACAAGCCACTGTTTATAAAAGTAGAACAGTGTTAAGATTTGAACTGTCAAGTAGGATCATGCTTTGAAGTATATTCCTGGCTAAAAGCAGGGGATAAACTAGATAAAACTTGGAGACTCTTAAGACCTGTCCCTGATTAAATGGGCCTACAAGTGAGAATCTGAAGAACAGCTCTCTGGCTGAACGTATCCTTTGGATGTTGTTATTACCAGCGGCCTCTAGATTTGAGAACAGTGCTGAGCATGCTTTTAAATGATCTTTGAGGTACTTTAAGCTACCCATAGCTGAAAGCATACCTAGCCCTCATTTCTGTTTGCTTGAACAAGAGCCTGAAAAAGAAGTCTAAAGAACTTTCTAGTGATGTCCTTCGCTCCTGTTCCAAAAAGAACCTGTGTTCTTCACCGAGTTAAGGAAATTTCACAACTCCCAGGGGCTAATGTGGAGTTCATTTTCACTTACTGCTGAATCAACTGAAGTTCCTTTCAGAGTCTTTTCCTAGAGTGGAAAAGTATCTGAGCTCTTCAACCTACTATTCATTAGTGCTGAGAGACGAAAATCATGTTAGAGTCTATAATGTAATGGAGCATAAAACATTTAAGTTATGAATCTGCATAAAATGTGTAAAAGATGAAAAAAGCATACTTTAATGTTTATCAGTACTTATTGATCAGTGAAAGAACATTTTCATTAATGCCTCGGCCTGTGAATGGATGTCAATAAAGATGAGTAAGAAGGTATTTCATATACACACACTTGTTCAATATTTATTATATGTTTATTATTCATAATTTTTTATTATTTATATGGGAATAATAACCTCTTCTGTAGCCAACACAGTACCTACCCTAGTATACATACATGGTGTATTTAAATATGTATTAATTAAGTAAATTATAACAAAGTCACAAAACTGGTGAGCTCAGTATAAGAAATAACAGTGCCACTACAACAATCTTCAAACTTTAAAAACGATTTACTACGTAACTAATTTTATGAATATAATTAAAATAATCTTTTTGTCTCAACACGTTCATATGTTAGATTCATATATGTTGATTTAATGTTTACAATACTGTAACAAAGTTGGAAACTGCTGACTGGGAATCACTTTTTTTTTTTTTTTTTTGAGACAGAGTCTTACTCTGTCACCCAGGCTGGAGTACAGTGGCACAATCTTCTCTCACTGCAAACTCCACCTCCCAGGTTCAAGAGATTCTCTTGCCTTAGCCTCATGAGTAGCTCAGATTACAGGTGTGCACCACCACACCCAGCTAATTTTTATATTTTTAGTAGAGATGGGGATTCACCATGTTGGCCAAGCTGGTCTCGAACTCGCACCCTCAGGTGATCAATCTGCCCTGACCTCCCAAAGTGCTGGGATTACAGGCGTGAGCCACCACGCCCAACCTAGAATCACTATTTTTTTTTTTTTTTTTTTGAGACGGAGTCTTGCTCTGTCGCCGGGCTGGAGTGCAGTGGCCGGACCTCAGCTCACTGCAAGCTCCGCCTCCCGGGTTCCTGCCATTCTCCTGCCTCAGCCTCCCGAGTAGCTGGGACCACAGGCGCCCGCCACCTCGCCCGGCTAGTTTTTTGTATTTTTAGTAGAGACGGGGTTTCACCGTATTAGCCAGGATGGTCTCGATCTCCTGACCTCGTGATCCGCCCGTCTCAGCCTCCCAAAGTGCTGGGATTACAGGCTTGAGCCACCGTGCCCGGCCACTATTTTTTTTTTAACCAGCTTTATTGAGATAGTATTTACTTGACAAAATTTATATTTCAGTGGTTTCTAGTGTATTCAGAGTTGTGGAAGTATCTCCACAATCTGATTTTAAAACTATTTCATTGCCTCCCAGAAGAAACCCTGTACATAGCTATTAACAGTCACTCTCGATTCTTCATCCCCCTTCTCCCATGTCAGCCCTAGGCAACCACTGATCTACTTTCTGTCTACTTTCTTACTTTATTCTGCACATTTCATAGAAATATAAACAAACAGTCAAGCCTTTTATATCTGGCTTTCATACTTTTTATTTTTTAATTTCATTTTTTTTTTTTTTTTGAGGCAGAGTTTTGCTCTATCACCCAGGCTGGAATGCAGTGGCTGTATCTTGGCTCACTGCAACCTCTGTCTCCTGGGTTCAAGCGATTCTTCTGCCGAAGCCTCCTGAGTAGCTGAGATTACAGATGCACACCACAGCGCCTGACTAATTTTTGTGTTTTTAGTAGAGACAGGGTTTCACCATGTTGGCCAAGCTGGTCTCAAACTCCTGACCTCAAGTGATCCGCCCACCTCAGCCTCCCAAAATGCTGGAATTACAGGCATGAGCCACCACGCCCAGCCTAATTTTTAAAAAATTAAACGTCTTTGTGTAATAATTTTGCCTTCTGAGTTGGCTTTCTAGGGAATGTATCTGACTTTTATCACTTAAAATTATGTTTTCAAAGTTCATCTGTATTGTACTATCAGTACTTAATCTTTTTTTTATGGCTTAATAACATTCCAGTTTGTGTATATACCATTTTTGTTTATCCAGTCATCAGCTGATAGACATTTGGGTTGTTTCCACTTTTGGGCTATTGTGAATCATGCTGCTGTGAACATTTGTATGTAAGTTTTTGTGTGGACATACGTTTTCATTTCTCTTGGGTTGCTGGGTTATATGGTAACTATGTTTAACTTTTTGAAGCACTGTTTTCCAAAACAACCATCATTTTACATTCCTACCAGCAATGTACCAGGGTTTGAGGGTTCTAATTTCTCTGCATCTTCAATTACACTTTGTATTAGTCCGTTCTCATGCTGCTAATAAGGACATACTCGAGTAGGGTAATTTATAAAGAAAAAGGGGTTTAATGGACTCACAGTTCCACAGGGTTGGGGAGGCCTCACAATCATGGTGGAAGGCAAAGGAGGAGCAAAGTCACATGTTACATGGTGGCAGGCAGGAGAGAGAGCATGTGCAGGTTTTATAAAATCATCAGATCTGGTGAGACTTAATTTTTTTTTTTGTTTTTTTGGAGGCAGAGTCTCGCTCTGTCACCCAGGCTGAAGTGCAGTGGCATGATCTTGGCTCATTGCAACCGCTGCCTCCTGGGTTCAAGTGATTCTCCTGCCTCAGCCCCCAAGTAGCTGAGATTACAAGTGCCACCACTATGCCCAGCTGATTTTTTGTATTTTTAGTAAAAATGGGGATTTCACCATGTTGGCCAGGGTGGTCTTGAATTCCTGATCTCTGGTGATCCGCCCTGTTTGGCCTCCCAAAGTGCTGGGATTATAGGTGTGAGCCACCGCACCCAGCCTCGTGAGACTTACTATCACGAGAACAACACGGGAAAGACCCACCCTCATGATTTAATTACCTCCCACTGGGGCCCTCCCACTACACGTGGGAATTATGAGAGCTACAATGCGAGATTTGAGTGGGGACACAGCCAAACCATATCACACTTATATTGTCTTTTTTATTGTAGCCATCCTGATGAGAGTGAAGTGGTATCTCATTGTGGTTTTGATTTGCATTTCTCTAACAACTAATGTGTTGAGCATCTTTTCATGTGCATATTGGCTATTTGTAGATCTTGTTTGGAGAAATGTCTACTCAGATACTGTGACCACTTTTTAATTGGATTATTATTATTATTATTATTATTATTTTTTTTTTTTTGAGATGGAGTCTGGCTCTGTCACCCAGGCTGGAGTGCAGTGGCGCGATCTCGGCTCACTGCAAGCTCCGCCTCCCGGGTTTACGCCATTCTCCTGCCTCAGCCTCCCGAGTAGCTGGGACTACAGGCGCCCGCCACCTCGCCCGGCTAGTTTTTTTTGTATTTTTTAGTAGAGACGGGGTTTCACCGTGTTAGCCAGGATGGTCTCGATCTCCTGACCTCGTGATCCGCCCGTCTCGGCCTCCCAAAGTGCTGGGATTACAGGCTTGAGCCACCGCGCCCGGCCTTAATTGGATTATTATGTCTTTGTTGTTTAGTTATGAGTGCTCTTTATATATTCTGCATACTAAACCCTTACCAGATACAGACTGTCCCTACCTTATCATGGTTCAACTTAGGAACCATGTCACCTAGGCTGGAGTGCAGTGGCACAATCTCAGCTCACTGCAACCTCCGCCTCCCAGGTTCAGGCAATTCTCCTGCCTCAGCCTCCCAGGTAGCTGGGATTACCGGCACGTGCCAACATGCCTGGCTATTTTTTTGTTTGTTTTTAGTAGAGATGGGGTTGGCCAGACTGGTCAACCATGCTGGCCAGGCTGGTCTCGAACTCCTGACCCCAGGTGATCCGCCTCGGCCTTCCAAAGTGGTAGGATTACAGGCGTGAGCCACTGCGCCCAGCTGACTTATGATTTTTTGACGTTGCAGTGGTGCTAAGGTGATACGCATTCAGTAGAAATTGTACTTTGAATTTTGAATTTTTATCTTTTCCCAGACTAGTGATACATAGTAGATAATCTGTCATGATGGCTCAACTTTCAGTCAGCCACATGATCACAAAGACAAACAACCCATACTGTATGGTGGGCTGTGTTACCAGATGATTTTGCCCAACTGTAGGCTAACGTCAGTGTTCTGAGCACATTTAAGGTAGGCTAGACTAAGCTATAATGTTCTATAGGTTAAGTGTATTAGCTGCATTTTCAACTTAAACAGTATTTTCAACTTACAATGGGTTTATCAGGACAAAACTTCATTGTAAGTTGAGGAGCATATGTATTTGATTTGCAAATATTTTCTCTCATTCTGTTTTGTCTTTCTTTGCACTTTCTTAATGGTGTCCTTTGACACTTCTATTTTGATGAAGTTTAATCTACTTTTTATGGTTTCTTGTATGAAAGTTTTTAATTTTAATGAAGTCTAGTTTATATTTTCTTTTGTCATTTATGCTTTTGGTGTCATATGTAAGAAATAATTGCCTAATCCAAGATCCTGAAGATTTACTTCTGTTTTTCCTCTTAGAGTTTTATAGCTTTACTTCTTACATTTAGGTGTGTGGTCCCTTTTGGTTTATTGTTTTGTGTGGTATGAGGTAGGGGTCCAACTTCATTCTCTAGTATGTGTATATCCAGCAGTCCCACCATTGGTTTAAAGGACTGCTCTTTCCCAATCTAAATGTCTTGGCACTCTTGAAAATCAATTGACCATAAATGTAAGAGTTTATTTCTGGATTCTATATTTTATTCCATTAATCCATATGCCTATCCTTATGCCAGTTCCACACTGTCTTGATTATTATACCTTTATAGTAAGTTTTCAAATTAGGAAGTGTGAGTTCTCCAACTTTCTTCTTTTGACTGTTCTGTGGGTATCACTTTTGCAGGTCTTACTGAGGTAGGATCTAAACCTTAGTTTTGCAGTTTCAGGATTTTTTTTTTTTTTTTTTTTTTTGAGATAGAGTTTCTTTATCTTTTCTTTTTCTCTCTTTCTTTCTTTCGTTCTTTCTTTCCTTTTCTTTCTCTGATGGAGTCTCACTCTGTCACCCAGGCTGGAATGCAGTGGTACAATCTCGGCTCACTGCAACCTCTGCCTCCCGGGTTCAAGCAATTCTCCTGCCTCAGCCTCCCAAGTAGCTAGGATTACAGGCGGTGCGCACCACCACACCCAGTTAATTTTTGTATTTTTAGTAGAGATGGGGTTTCCCCACATTGGTCAGGCTGGTCTCGAATTCCCGACCTCAGGTGATCCACCTATCTCGGCCTCCCAAAGTGCTGGGATTACAGGTGTGAGCCACCACACCCAGCTAGGTCTCACTCTTTCACCCAGGCTGGAGTGCAGTGGCGTGATCACAGCCCACTGCAGCCTCAACCTTATGGGCTCAAGTGATCCTCCCAGCTCAGCCTCCCTAGTAGCTGGGACTACAGGAACATGCCACCATGCCCAGCTAATTTTTCTTTTTCTATCGTTTTGCAGAGATAAGGCTTTACCATATTGCCCAGGCTGGTCTCAAGCTCCTGGGCTCAAGCAGTCCACCTGCCTTGGCCTCCCAAAATGCTGGGATTACAGGTGTGAACCAGCAAATCCAGCTAGTTTCAGGATCTTGATTGCATAAGTTTTCTCCAGAGTGAACAGATACTAAAGCATTGATTCATATTCCTCAAACTTGCAGGAAAACATCACAAATTTACATTGTCAGATATTCTTTTGGTGACCTAAACCAAAATGGTTATACAGGGAATTTTCCATTCTAAGATGCCAAATTAGTTACTAAAATAAACATGCCTGATAAACATGGAATTGGAAACTCAGGCTGAGGGGAAGAATATAGTGTAACGGTTACAAGTTATAGCCTTTGGGGCCAGACAGTTCTAAGTTTGAATATTGTTTCTGTCACTCAATGACTGTGTAACCAGGACAAGATTTTAGACTTATCTGTAAAATTTAGGGGGGGATTCCCTTTCTCAGCGGGCACGGTGGCTCACACCTGTAATGAGAGGCTGAGGTGGGTGGATCATTTGAGGTCAGGAGTTCAACACAAGCCTGGCCAACATGGTGAAACCCCGTCTCTACTAAAAATGCAAAAATTAGCTGGGTATAGTGGTGCAGGCCTGTAATCCAAGCTGCTCGGGAGGCTGAGGCACGAGAAGCGCTTGAACCTGGGAGGTGGAGGTTGCAGTCCTGGGAGGTGGAAATTGCAGTGAGCTGAGATCGTGCCACTGCACTCCAGCCTGGCCGACAGAGTGAAACTCTGTCAAACAAACAAACAACAACAACAACAACAAAATCCATTTCTCATAGAGTAGTTGTGAAGATGAAATGAAATAACAAAATATAAACTTTTAACACCTTGCTTGGGACTAAATTTCAGTAAATGTATCTATGATAGGATGTTTCTTTCAAGGTGTGGAGAGCCACTCTGTCATAGTACAGTCTTTCTGGATACACAAATCCCTGTGTCCAGATAACAAGGCCTCTTTAATTGGAAAGACATTGGGTAGGAATGGAGACATTCTTTTTTTTTTTTTCTTTTGAGACAGAGTCTCATTCTGTCATCCAGGGTGGAGTGCAATGGCGCCATCTTGGCTCAACTCAACCGCTGCCTCCCGGATTCGAGTGATTCTCCTGCCTCAGCCTCCCGAGTAGCTGGGATTACAGGCATGCGCCACCACGCCCAGCTAATTTTGTATTTTTAGTAGAGATGGGGTTTCTCCACGTTGGTCAGGCTGGTCTCCAACTCCCGGCCTCAGGTGATCTGCCGGCCTCGGCCTCCCAAAGTGCTGGGATTACAGGCGTGAGCCACCACACCTGGCCAGGAATGGAGACATTCTTATTCTGGAGTGGGATTGAGGGACCTAGAGAGCGTCGCCACCGCTTGGCTTTAGACAGCCCATTGCCTAGTGGAAATGGTAGGCCAGTGTTGCTAGATTTTGATGTTGTTTGTGATATTGATTCTTGCTAACTTCAGTTGCAAAATGTAATATTTACTAATTTGATCCCTAAATTCTGAGATTTAGAGCCATCTTCTGCAACATTTTTCCAGAGTCCCCATATTCAGAAACCACAGTTACTGAGATACCTCCAAAATTTAAGACAGAAGTGAAAACCCTTCACTGACCAGTGAAAATGTCACAAGAACTTATGTACTTAACACAGGAGAACCCCACAGAAAATGTTTTCACAAAATCTGACAGTCTAAGCTAATAAAAGTTTATCGATGTCTAAGTTCATAATGGCATAAAAGCAACAAAAAAGTAGGAAAGAAGATTGTTAGGTAGAAGAATTGAGAAGTGTCAGCCCAGTAGTGAGGAAGGAGATAGCAAAAACAGAAGTTAAAAACAAAACAAAAACACAAAAACCAGCATCCTAGAGACCATTTATTATAGGGACAAATTTTGCATATTTTAGAGAACATTCACTGATTATAATGGCATACAATAATGTTGATAATTCTCGTACTGCTCTTTAATGACCAAGCCTAAATAATTTTCAGAGGGCTGCATTCAAGAAAACATGAACGTTTTTCATTAGATGATGGGGAGGCCACTCAAGTTTTTTGTTTAAGTGGGATATCATTCTGCTGTGATGTCAGATAGATGAGATGTTACTGGCCTTAAATTTGACTCAACAAGTTGAATTTGCAAACTAAAGCACTATTCAAATAAGTAGTGTGGGGGGCCCCAGAGATAAACTCTTTCTTTGCATTCTTAGTCTAATATGTGGTTGTTATAAGTAACCTTCAGGAAATCAAAGTTGCAATTGTAACCGCCCTTTCAGCAGGGTTTCCTCCCAGCCCTGTCAGTATCTCAGTTAAATAGAGGTATGTTGATCCACTCTGGAGGGCCTTCATGGGGAATATAAAGAATGAAACTACTTGGCAACTACCATTATGTATACCGCAGCCATTCCATTCTGGCTAGGCATAAACAAGCACAGTGACGCTCCTTAGCGGAGGCTGAAATTCAAGAGATTTCTGTCAACTGTGAACGTGCAGTATCACCTTCCCTGGATCTGAAATGGTCAAGAGATTTGAACAAACATAAAGTAGGCCGACCGAAGTTCAAACATTTCTTTTGTCTAGCTCACGTTTTCATATGGATTTTAAATTTTTAATTCGGTAGAAAGCTAGCTAAGGATCTGCAAGGAGGAGACCCTTAGAATTTTACAGCTGGAGGACTTTTGGAAAACTTGTGCAGCCTCTTCCTTTTACAGAAGGCAAAACCGAGGCCCTGGGACACGCTAGGATTTGATGTAGGTCACTCAGTTAATTCGTGATGGATCGAGAGGGAACCCAGGTCTCCAACACTTTCTTAGGCCGGCGGTTTTCCAGTACATCCTCTGCTCCTAAACCAGTATCACCCTCCCCCACGGCTCGCTTGCTCTCTCTTCTTAAATTCTTGCGTTTATTTTTCTCTCCCTTCGTAACTGTGCAATGGAGAACGGGAGCCTGAGCCTGGGGAAGACTGGGTTGCAGCCGCAGCCTAGGTGCGCGCTCTCCCCTGGCTTGCGGCGTGGGGCTGGGTCTCCGCGGCGGGCGCCGGCCACGGCAGGTGCTGGCACCTGGGCTCAATCGCTGCATCATCGCGGCACCCTCCGTGCTCTCGATTCTACAGCACGGGCGCGTGACACCCAGGTCTCCGCGCGAAAGGAGAACGTGGGGCTAAATCCACGTCCCTAAGAAGGACGTCTTTGGAAACCCTCGCCCTTCCTCCGCGGATCCGGGCTGCCCGAGAGATGCCCTGCGTGTGAGTGACCTCGGCGCCGACCCCGCCACTGGTCAGCTCGCGGCTGGGGCGTGCCCTGCCGGGGCCTGACGTGGCGGCGGGACCGCGGGGCGGGCGGCGCGAGGGGAGAGGCCGCCGCGAGGGCGCGGCCTGACGTGGCGGCCGCGGCGGAGCGGCCGGGGGAGCCCGGGCCACTGCACTGCCCCGCGCTCCGGCCAGAGGGCGCCCGGCCCCAAGCCTTCCCCGCCCCGAAGCCGCCCAGGGCTCCGGGAGTAACCGCGCCAGCGATTGGGTCGGCGGCGCGGGGGGGCCATGTTGGAGCGGAGCGACGACCCCGCCTCTCACCGCCCTCCGCCCTGGGTCGGGCCGCGCCAGGAGGGAAGGGCAGGGGCGAGGGGGATGCTCCTTCTCGGGAAGCCCAACGCGGCTGGAGCCGCGGCGGGAGCGGCGGCGGTCACGGCCGCCCCTCCGCGACCGGGCCAATCAGCGGCACGGGCACAAATATGCAAATAGCGCGCCGGTGCTGCCGGAGTGCCGCTCGCAGGGGCTGGTGGGGTCGCTCTGGGGGAGTGAACTGGGCCAATCAGGCGGGTGCGTGGCGGCGCGGGGGAGGCGGTGCCCCTTCACTCCTCCCTCCACTCCCTCCCGGCCCCGCGCTGACAGGGGGGCCTGGCAGCGCAGCCGGTAAGTGCCGCCGCCACCGCCGCTCGCCGCTACCACCCACCGCCTCGGGCGTGGGGAAGAAGCCCGGGGGGCACAGCGGGGCAGCGGCCGCTGCTCAACTGGTGGGGTGATGCGGGGGCGGGTCGTGTCAGCCGGGTGGTCGCCTGAGGCCGCCCCCGCCCGGCCAGCCGCGCGTGTCAGTCTCAGTCGAGGCGGGGGGCGGCGGGGGCGCCTCAGTCATGGCGAAGCGCGAGAGTCAGCGAGCGGCGGTGAGTACGTGCAGCCGCCGCTGCCGCCGCCGCTCGGCCGGAGGCGGGGGGGTCGGGGCAGGCGGGGCCGCGCCGCTGCCTGAGGTGAGGGGCCCGGAGCCGGGGCCGGGGCCGGGCGGGCGGGCTGGCCCGCGGGGAGGCCGGGGAGGGGGCGCTGACCGCACGTGCGGCCCAGCCAGCCCGCGGCCCGCCCCGCGCCTGTCATGGCTGCGGGCTGCTGCCCCCGCCCCCCGGCCCGCAGCCCCCGGGGTCGGGACTCGGCCGCCGCGCCTGTTGCGTCGGGTGGAGGTGAGAGCCAGGCGGCCAGGGCGTGGGGAAGGCGGGCCCCCTTCCCCGCCCAGCGCGAGATCGGGGCCTCCCCCGGGTGGGTTCCCTCCCGAGGGTCGGGCTTCCCTCCATCCTGCAGCCTCTTCCCCCGCCTGTGCCGTCTCGCCTCCGTGACTCATGACAGGGCGTCCCGCGCGGGCACCAGATGTCCCGGAGCACGGGACGCCCCCGGCGCTTTCCCAGGCCTTGTCTCACGGTTCCGACCGCAGTGCCTTCCCCGCGATCCTTCACCCCGAGTGCCGCTCCCCGTCTGCAGCGTGGCCCGGACCCCGCAAGCCCCCGTGTGTGCAGCCGTGGTCGTTTTCTGGGTGCCTGGGTGTGGGACGTGCGGGGTGGCTCCAGGGCTCTCTGCGTGGACATCCAGCCCAAAGCCAAGCACGACCCGGAAAGCCCGGGTGTCTCACTGGCTGTCACAGCTGCCAGCTTAGACTGGTTTCTGTTTGTTCTCATTTTTATTTTTTTAATCTTTTTTTTTTTTTTTTTTTTTGGCGGGGGGGTTGGTTTGCTTTTTTTTTTTTTAAAAGAAAAATAAAACTTTTCAGAACAAAGTAGATGATAATTTTGTTGTTGTTGTTGTGATATTTAACAGTGTTACGGTTACTTTCCTGAAAGTCTGGGATTTGACGCTATTGTGACATTTATTTATGTGAAATATTCATACCTAAGAATTCCCGTGTATTAAATAAAGTTATTTTCATTAATAAAATTACTATCAGCATTTAGTTTCTCAATTTTGCATGCTGCTTTGCACCTTTTCCTTTTTTCCAGTTCTGCTTAAAATCTCCATTTCTACTTAACCAGCTATGGTCTTAAATGAAAAGAAGGCTTATCTTGTGTAATGTTACTCTCTCCCTAGACTCTAGATAACTGTAGAGATAGTTTTAAAAAGAATCACTAGGTCTGCAAACACTTGAATGTACAAAAGCTGAATTTAAAGGAGGATTCTACATTGCAGAGGGAGGAGTTTGTTTTTGTTTTTTGCAATGCGAAAGGATGATCATAGTGTTTTTCTTTTCTCTTGGGTTTACAGAATGTGAATTTAGAGATGCTGTGTTGTAACAGCAGGCCGCACAGAGCCTTACGTTCGATATTTGATAAGTATTTGTTAAATAAAAGACTTCTATTGCTCGAAGCAAATTCTATCTGTATTGTGTATCTTCAAATACTTTCCATTTCTTATCATTCTTCTTCTTTTTTTTTTTGGTATTGAGACAGAGTCTCGCTCCGTCACCCAGGCTGGAGCGCAGTGGCGCCATCTGGGCTCACTGCAACCTCTGCCTCCCAGGTTCAAGCAGTTCTCCAGCCTCAGCCTCCCCAGTAGCTGGGATTACAGGTGCACGCCACCATGCCCGGCTGTTTCTTCTATTGCTTTAAAAATTCACGTTACGTAGTTATAGTTTACCACAAAGTATTGGCAGGTCTGTGTCCTTGGAGAGTTTCCTATAAACTACAGACCACATAATGTAGACGTGAAGTCTGTGTTACAGACGTGAAGTGTATTGGGAAGAGTGGTTGCCTCCTAGTTTTGGTTAAGGGTAACTGTCATTCCTGAACAGTTTCAGGTAAGTATGTATAGTATTGTAGTTAAAAACAGCAACAACAAAAAACCCTTGTGATTGATTGACAAGGAGATTATATCCTAAGGGCACAGTAAATAACATAAGATAAAAGCAATGCTAGTCAAAAACGGTACTAAGTTAGGTGTGTGAGCAAGCTGCTTTAATCGGGGGCTGCTCTAATAGGGAGGCTGATGCAGGAGAATCACTTGAGCCAGGAGTTCAAGTCCAGCCTCGGCAACTTAGTAAGACTGCATCCCATCTCTATTAAGAAAAACAAAATTGTGATGCTTTTATAACCAGTAAAATCCTCTTCTTCGATAGAGTGCTGGCTACAGAGAATCAGGACTTTGTCACTTAACTGTGTAGATAATATTCAAGTTTCTTGACATCTGTGAGCCTTAGTTTTCTCCTGTATAAAACTTTGTTTCCTCCAGTTTTACTATTGTAGGATTCTAAGTATCCCATGAGGTCTATCTTCTGAAATAAAAAATATTATGGGGTGGGCAGGTATGAATACAGATAGAAAACCATGTCCATGGAAAAAGCCCATGACGAGATAAGGTTAAGGAAACCATAGAATTTTCAACTTGGAAGTATCTTTTAGAAACTTTTAACTCCAAACTTATTATCTAATGCAACCAAATGCTTTCTACAAGGCACTGTGCTAGACCTTCCTGGTTTACCTCTGGAAACAGGATAGAACTGAAGGATGGGCTAAATATATGAATTCAGGAGGCAAGAACTGAAGTAGGAATACAGATTTTAAAGTAAAATCCATTGAATCTATCAGTAGTAAAATAAAATTTTGGTACATGTGAAAAGTTTAGATTTTCTAAAGATGTGTTTATTGATCGAAATGTCATAGAGGAAAAAGCTTACCCCCCATAAATAACAGAGAAGAAAAATGAAATCCTAGAGAGTCTATAAAGAAAAACTATGACTGATTTAATCTACTGGGGAAATTTCATCAGGTAATGAGTGAATAAAAACACAGGTAAGAATATGGAAACTTGAGGCAGTTGGTCAGAGTAAAAACTAATGGAAGCATGTTGTAAGTGCTTGGAAAACTTCAGAAGCCAAGATTGGAGTCAGAAGAGATTTATGGATACTGATGAGATAGAGTTATTTTAACCTTTTAAATTCTTTGAAGTTGTCTTTACGTGGGATATACATTTCTTATATGAGATTTAGCTTTTTTTACACTTATTTATGTTGTAAATTTAAGGTGCCACATTCCAGTTTTATAACTGTTCTCTTTCACTTTGCGCTTCTGTTTACTTCCTTATTTGGGCTTGACTCCCTTTTCCACCTCTTGGAATTTTACCAGTCTATGAATGCTCAGGTCAAATTCTACCTTGTGAATAAAATCATATCTTGTCCTTGTAGCCCTTAGGGATTTCTCCTTCCCGTGAGATCTTAGTATTATTATTTGTCGCACTCATTTGACATACCATGTACAACTTCCTGACATTTCCTCTGTTGAATTGTCTTTAAGCTTTCAGAAACACTTTTTGCTCCTTTCTTTTAGAAACAGTTGGAAAGCTGATCAAGTGACAATGGGAGACCCAGAGAAGGGGAAACTACTTCGAACTGTAATTTATTCTCTGGACTCAAAGTAATTCACATCCATTTATTCATTAAACATATATATTTTGAAGTGCTCCCTTAATTTATGATATATGTATTAAGTACATAATAAGTGATCCCTGCCTTCATGGAACGTACCATCTAGCAGTGCAAACAGATAAAGAACAAGTAAATAAACAAATGTAAAATTACAACTTATGATCAGTTCAGTGAAAGAAAAGAACAGAGTGCTGTGGTGGAGAAAATGGGGAGAAATTAATGTTGCATGCTCAGAGAAGGCTTCCCTCAGTTGGTGATATTAAGTGGAAACAATAAGAAGACAGGTCAGAAGATAAAAGAGTTTCTTGGAAGAGAGAAAGATATATTTGAAGGCTATGACACAGGAAAGAACTTAATATTTGAAAGAAATGAAAAGTTCAGGGTGGCAGAAGCATAATAATAAGGCAGAAAGCCATATGAGCTGAAATGAGAGATAGAAAGCAGATTATACAGGGCCTTGTAGGGCATATTAAAGACTTACAGGTTTTACTAAAGACATTGCAGTTGTTGAAGATTTTTAATTAGAGAAATGATACGCTTTAATCTACATTTTAAAAATGCTACTTTGAGAATGGATTGGAGAAAGGCAAGGGTGAAAGTAAAGATACTGTAATACTACAGTAGTCCAGGAAAAACATGATAGTAGCCAGATTATACGTATATTTTAGAGAGGAGATGGTGAGGTGTGGAGGAGGAACAACTGACAGATTCATGATGGATTGGATGTGAGAAGAAAAGTGTCAAAAATGATTTCCTGGTTACTGGCTTGAGGAACTAGATAGTTGGTGGTGTGTGATTTACTGAGATGAGGAAGATGAGGGAAAGGAAAGACTTGGCAGGAAAACAAGTTGTGAACACCATCCCTGGACAAGTGCTTCAGAAGAAGTCTGCCTTTATCTGAATGATAAGCACCTTAGAATAGGTTTAGCTGGAAGTGTGATACCATACAATGACATATTCATACTGTGTTGAGAGGAAGAAGTAAGCTTCATATTTATGTTAGAAAAACTGGTGAAATGATCTTTTTTAACAATGCACTTCAGTTTTTGAAAGTTTATTTGAATATTTTTATAGTACAGATTTTATTAAATATGAAAGTTTGAGAGAAATAAACTCAATACAATATTGAATGGGTATATATAGTATTGGGTGATGGTGCAGAATACAAAAGTTTTATAATCTTGATATTCTCAGGAGAGTAGCATTCTTTTCAATTATTAGCTTGTAAGGGAGCCTGATATTAAATTTATAGTTTTTAATGAGGCTTCTCATTTAATGGTGCTTATAAGTAGAAGTTATAATTCAGTCATTACTAGCTATTATTTATCAAATAGCTGTCAGATGCTGATGTTTCTGTTGTAATTTGGCATTATGAAGTTAACCAAGCAAATATTAAGTTTGGTGTTTGTTTGATTTTTACTATGTTTCAAAACATTTTAAAACTAATAATTTTAAACATTGTTATTGCTATAAAGGGACATAGTTTGAAACCAGAAAACAGATGACCTTTCTTGTGTAGTGGTCATTTCATATTAATTTACCTACTAACTAGTAGCAGTATAAAGAATATTCGATTTTATTCTATTGGAAATCAGTAACTGTGATTCTGAAAGATAACTGCTAATATATCTGGTTTTGTAAGAGGAAGGAAAAAATGGTATTTTTTGATTCTGTCTTTGCAGTGTTTATCTTTAAAATGGCAATCAAATAGTCACTAAATTTTTTTTCTTCCATTTAAGGAACTGAGTACGTTTACCTAAAAGATAAAAAAAAAAAATCTAGGAATTTAAGATTACAGACTTGGTGTAGTCTGTTTTACAGTTGAAGCAACGGAGGTACAGAGGAACTGAGTTGCCTGAGGTTTCTAATGTTAGGGAATGCTTTATTTCATGGATTTCATAATTTAGTGAATTCACTACCTATTCCAATATATGAACACACTTATTCTGCTTTGGTGAGTGTTTATTGAAATTAGTATTGTTATTGGCACCCTGAAAGCTTTCGTTATATTCTTTTCTAATTATTCCCTTTCTGTATTGCTAGGGTGACCATTATCTTGATGTCTAAAATCCATAGATTAGCTCTGCCTATTTTAGAACTTTATTAAATTGAATCATATAATATGTGTTCCTCAGGTCATGTTATTTTTGTGAGGCTAATCTGTATTTTTCTTTTTTTGCTTGGGGGATACAGAGTCTTGCTCTGTTGCCAGACTGGAGTTCAGTGGTGCGATCTCGGCTCACTGCAACCTCTGCCTCCCAGGTTCAAGTGATTCTCCTGCCTTAGCCTCCCGAGTAGCTGGGATTACAGGCACCCACTACGACGCC
Source organism: Macaca nemestrina (assembly GCF_043159975.1). Taxonomy (NCBI): domain Eukaryota; kingdom Metazoa; phylum Chordata; class Mammalia; order Primates; family Cercopithecidae; genus Macaca; species Macaca nemestrina. The sequence continues at coordinate 52,092,109 of NC_092142.1, forward strand.
CGACTATTTTTTTTATTTTTAGTAGAGACAGGGTTTCACCATGTTGGCCAGGATGGTCTCGATCTCTTGACCTCACGATCTGCTCGCCTTGGCATCCCAAAATGTTGGGATTACAGGTGTGAGCCACCGCGCCTGGCCTAATCTGTTTTTCTATATAGAAGAGTTTATTCATTTTCATTGCTGTTGATTCTAATGTATGATGGATTTTTTTAGTTTTGTACTATTATGAATAATACTGATTCCTACATCTGTCTTTCGGTGCACATGTGCACACATTTCTGTCAAGTATGTATTTCTGGAAGTGGAAAAACTGGTCATAGCTATGACATGTTCAACTTTAGCAGTAATGCCTTATAGTTTTTCAAATTTGTGGTTCCAATTTCTACTCCTTTTAGCAGTGTGTGAGAGTGCCAGTTACTTCACATTCATTTATATGATTTGATTAAAATACTGCTATATTTGAAAAATTTTGTGCTCTTTTTTAATCTCTGAAGATGAGTATTTGATGATGAATAGCTACTTCTGCCTAAATGAGATACAGTGTAAAGGAATATGAGATAACAAATATAAACATTTTTAGTTCAAAAATGAATACCCATGTTGTGCCTGTTGGATTATAGCAGATTCTAACAGAACCCAGTTTTATGTTCTTGAAGATAAATGTCAAGGCATACAGTGTCTTTTCTTGATCCTTAAAAAAGTTTAGTTTTTAAAATAGAATGCACTTTAGGGAATATGGTGTGTGAAGAATGATAAAATACATATCTAAACTTTAATCAAAGAAATCTTATAGAATTATAGAGATTAAGAGAAAACTTTTATCAAGGTAAACTTGATAGCTATTAGGTGGAATGCACAGAATACTTTGAAATAAGTTCCAGGGGAAGAAGCGGGGGGTGGGGAAATATGACAAAGATCTGTATTATTTTTGAGATTAATAGAAATTTGTCAGTAATGACCAAAGTCCCAAGGCCTATTGATAGGGGATATACATCATAAGTAGAGCCTTAAGCTATTACTTTCTTAGTATTCCTTAGGTTGACGACTTCAGGAAGGGCACTAAGAGGCTAAATGATCTTAAGGTAGTGGGAAATTGGGTTTTATATCTTTATTTTATACCATTAGTAAGAAAAAATTTTAAATAATTTGTGATATTCTAAGAAAAGCAGATTTGAATTTCTCAAAGATTTGAGTGAAATCACATTTGGAGGATATAGTAGTGAAGATGTGTCAAGTTTGACTGAATTTGAAATGCTAAGTAAGTGGATTTGGTAAACATGAAATCACTGCGTAGAAACTTACATCTAGTATTAAGCTACTTTAAATGAATCAGAAAAAGAAGAAAAGCCATAGGGAAGAAAATTCAAGGTATGGTTTCATAGAAGTGAAGAAAATTTCCAGGAGGTGAAGGGGTTAATTGAACTGAGTTCAGAAGATTCTTAAAGCACTCAAAGCCTAAGTGGTATGTAATAAATGGGAACACATAGACAATTAGAGGCTTCATATAGAAGACAGAATTTGTGTTTAGCTTTTGTTGTCACTTTGGTTAGTGATAACTTTTCTTAGTGGTCAAAGATGGATTGAGAGAGCCATTTGGGGCCGGGCGCGGTGGCTCAAGCCTGTAATCCCAGCACTTTGGGAGGCCGAGACGGGCGGATCACGAGGTCAGGAGATCGAGAGACGATCCCGGCTAACACGGTGAAACCCCGTCTCTACTAAAAAATACAAAAAAAAAAAAAAAAGCCATTTGGATTTGTCTAGGAGGTTGTTAGTTACCTTTGAAAGTACACATTTATGGGAACAAGCTGCAGAGTACAAGAAGTTAACAAGTAAATAGGTATTTAGAAAATGGAGGCAGCAGATCACTTATTTTCAATATTTGGCATTTGATGGAAGAATAGAAATAGGATGATTCGGTTTTTACATTTGTGTTAAGGTAGGGAAGGTTGGTCTGCTGATGCTCAAAGGCAGAAGAGAAGCAAGCAATTGCAAAGAGGCAATTAAAGATCCTGGAAAGGGGGACTGTGGGAAGGCATAAGTCTTTTTGAAAGGCTAGATGGAATGTTTTTTTGAGGTAAACGATCTGTCTTTGGAAAAGAGCCATGTTTTCTAAGAATAGCTGGAAGAAAAAGGACATAGATACAAAGATAGATATAGTGCTTCCTTCTGAAAAGATGGTTATTTAGTAAATTTCAGCAGGAAAATCTCAGAAAACAAATTGTCCTTAGGTAAGAATGGGGAAGTTAGGACTGAAGGCTTGAGGGGAGAGAACATAAAATAGCTACAGTGAGATAGCCTAGTAACAGAGGAATATATTTTAAAATTTCTAAGGCAAAAGAAGGGCTATATTGAAGGTAAAGTGTATAAATTAATATTAACCTTGTATTAATAAGGTGCTAGTCATATAATAAATACTACAAATATAAATAGTCAGAAAATGTTAATTTAATTGAACCAAGGATTGACAATAAAATTACAGTGGTGATGGTAATACAGTATGGTAGGTTGAATGAATGAAAAAAGTCACAAGAGTATTGAAGGTGATAAGAGAACAGTATTGGAGATTATTTAAGGCAAAATAATCTGAGGAGGTCTGGAGAAGCCTGTTGATCATGGGAAAGTTTAAATGACTGTATGCTGTTGGGAAAGCAGAAAAGAGATGCTGGCGGTGACGGATATGAGAGGGAAAGCTACGTTTGGTTAAGCACTTACAACTGTATTTTGAGCATATTCTTTCAAAATCCTGTGACAACTCTGCAAAGTAGGTGGTAATGATAATCAACCTGAGTCGCAGTCTTTAACTCTTCTATTTAAAGCCTTCGAAAATAATGCATCTGGGTGATACAGTGGCTCACATCTGTAATCCCAGCACTTTGGGAGGCTGAGGTGGGTGGATTGCTTGAGCCTAGGGGTTCCACACCAGCCTGGACAACATGGCAAAACCCTGACTCTACAAAAAAAACAAAAATAAAAATTAGCCAGGTGTGGTGGTGCGTAGTTCCAGGTACTCTGGAGGCTGAGGTGGGAGAATTGCTTGAGCCCAGGAGGCAGAGATTGCAGTGAACTGAGATGGACCACTACACTCCAATGTGGGCAACATCAAGACTGTGTCTTAAAAAAAAGAAAAAGAAAAATTCTGCATTTAAGTTAATTTTCTATTTTTAATATTAATTGAAATTTAGCATTAGAATAAATACTTAGGCCGGGTGTGGTGGCTCATGCCCATGATCCAGGTACTTTGGGAGGCTGAGGTGGGTGGATCACTTGAGGCCAGGTGTTCGAGACCAGCCTGGCCAACGTGGCGAAACCCCATCTAAAACTAAAAATACAAAAGGTTAGCCGGGTGTGGTGGCACGCGCCTGTAATCCCAGCTATAGAGGTTGCAGTGAGCTGAGATCATGCCACTGCACTCCTGCCTAGGCGACAGAGCACAACTCTGTCTCAAAAAAAAAAAAAAAAATTTAAACTTGATTTTGTTTGGGTGTAATGTTCAGGACCACTTTAATTAAACAACTAGACCTGACTCAGTGGCAACTGGGAAATTTGTCATCTATTTTCAGTATCAGCCCAAAATTAGTTACCCTCAATCAGTTTTTATCATGATTAGAGATGAGATTGTATTTGTTTGAGACAGAGTCTTGCTCATCTCCGGTGCTGGAGCGCAGTAGCATAGATCATAGCTCACTGCATCCTCAACCTTTTGAGCTCCAGGGATTCCCTAACCTCAGCCTCCCAAGTCACTGGGACCACAGGCATATGCCAACACACCTGGCTAATATTTAAAAAATGTTTTGGAGAGACTGGGTCTTGCTATGTTGCCTAGGCTGGTCTTGAACTCCTGGGCTGAAGTGATTCTACAGCCTTGGAATCCCAAAGTGGAGATTATGTTTTTAAGAGTTTTCCTTTCTGTGACATGCAAAGCAAGACTAAAAAGTGAGAGTGCCAACAAAGTAAATAATTTAGTAAATGGCTATCTGCAGAGGGAGATGTTAGTAAGCAAGCATTAGATGAGTGCCATTTAGCTTTGTCCTTTTGCTTATGTCCTTTGGTTTAAATTATTTTAAACCAAAGATTTCTTTGTTTTTTAAAAACCTTACATGAAAGCTCAATTTGTAAAATAAAACCAAAATATTCAGGATGAGAGCTTATTGGGAGGAAATGGAGGGAAAGAAGGCCTAAGTCCTCTCTTCATTTGGATGGTTAAAGATTACCCAGTACTCCGAGAAGCCCAATTTGAAAACACAGAATGTTTACGCAGTGCTTTATGTGTATTATTTTACAGTCATTTTTTTGAGACCAGTACTGTTATAATCCCCATTTACAGATGAAGAACTGAGCTTCAAAATGATTGTCTTGCCTAGGATTACATAGCTGGTAAGTGATGAAGTCAGGATTCCAGCCTTGCCATTCTGTTTCCAGAGCCTGTAAAACTATGCTATAGGATCCCTTGTAGAATTCCTTTTCAATGAAAGTAGGATTCTTTCACTGAGGGACATGTGAGAATTAAAGTTTAAATTGGATTACTGGGGCTTTAAAAAATTTGTAAAAATATCCATAGCCAAGTTAATAATTTTAACTCTTTAAGTGTACAGTTCAGTGGGGGCATTCTTAAAGTCATGAAAATGGTATGTTGTTGCTTAATGCTTTTGAATCTTAACTTTTAGAATAATGTAAGGATTGAGGAGTTTAGTTATTTTTTTATGTCATGGCATTATTGAATTCCTAAAAGCATATGAGTATTTACTATGTGACAGGAATTAAATTAGTAGATGTTAGGGATACAAAGATATTCAAATAAGAAGCAACCTCTGCACTCATCTTGTTTAGTAGGAAAAACAGACATGTAGACCAAGAATGATAAAATAGTGTGTAAAATATGGAATACAAAAAAAATGAGTGTATAATAGCTTGAAATGTTTGAGTGTGTAAAGGCTTCCCAAAGATGGTACCTGAGTTTAATCGTGAAGATATTACTTTGTTAAGAGGAAGGCTGGTGGAAGGGGTGATGGTGCAGGCATAGAGAACATATTAATGTGTCGTGGAAATATAGATTACCTATGAGAGTAGCAAATAAGAGTGGAGAGGCATTGATAACTTTAGGGAAGGAATAAAATAGCAAGTATATACGTTGAGAGGGCAAAGATAAATTTAGGTATCATAAAATATGATATAGATTGGTATAACATTTTTAAATTTTTTAATGAAAATACATTCAATACTATTAGATATAGCAGGCTTGGATCTTGGTAATATTTCAGTAAGTTGACAAAGAATCTTAATCTATGTTTTTAATTTTATAGGTTGATGAGAGGGAAATAGATAATTTTTTAGTACTTACTATGTTTTAGGACTTTGAATATATATATTTTTTCTTCTTTGAGATGGAGTTTCATCATGTCACCCAGGCTGGTCTCAAACTTTTGGGCTCAAGAGATCTGCCTGCCTTGCCCTCCCAAAGTGCTAGGATTACAGACGTGAGCCCCTGTGCCCATCCCGAATATTTTCTTTCTGAACTCTGCAGCCTTTCTAAACCCTGTGATGTAGACAGACTGAGGTTTGTTTGTTTTTTGTAGAGATGGGACTGTGTTGCCTAGGCTGATCTCGAGCTTCTGCCCTCAAGCAATCCTCCCACCTCAGCCTCCCAAAGAGCTGGGATTACAGGCATGAGCCACTGTGCCCAGCTTAGACTGAGAGGTTTTAAGAACTACTCAGCGTTACACAGCTTAGAATTAACAGTTAGAATTTGAATCCACACCTAAGCTCCTTCAGCTATGTCATGACTGGCTCATATTTGCCAGATATTTGTCTAATTGATTGGTGAATCTAATTTATTTTCTAATTAAACAGTCACATGTTGTCTTAGTCCATTTTATGTTGCTCTAACAATACAACAGACTGGTTGATTTATACAGAAAAGAAATTTATTACGGTTTTGGAGGCTGGGAAGTCCAAGGTCAAGAGACCTGCATCTGGTATAAGATGCCTTACAAGCATTCACAAGAAGGCCCTCTGATGCAAGGCCTTCTGCTGCATCATCCTGTAGTAGAAGGCAGAGGGGGAAGAGAGCAAGATGTGACTGAATTTGATTTTCTTTTTTGTAACAAGCCCACTCTTGATAACTAACCTACTCCTGTGATAACATTAATCCATTCATGAGGGCAGAGGCCTCATGACCTAATCACCTCTTATTAGGCCCCACCTCAAAACATTGTTGCTTTGAGGACTGAGTTTCCAACACCTAAACTTTGGGGGACATATTCAAACTATAGCGAGTGTATAGATAATGCAGTTGGATTATCAGAAACATGTCAAAGATACATAGAGCAGAGTTACAGATGGGGCTTAATAAAGTAGTATACACACAGAATACGTGGCATTAAAGCCCCTTATGTGGGCTTTCCTAATGATTTTATTTATTTATTATTTTATTTTATTTATTTTATTTTATTTTATTTTGGAGGCGGAGACTCGCTCTGTCGCCCATGCTGGAATGCAGAGGCGTGTTCACGCCATTCTCCTGCCTCAGCCGCCCGGGTTCATGCCATTCTCCTGCCTCAGCCTCCCCAGTAGCTGGGACTACAGGCCCCGCCACCACGCCCGGCTAATTTTTTGTGTTTTTAGTAGAGACGGGTTTTCACTGTGTTGGCCAGCATGGTCTCTATCTCCTGGCCTCAGGATCCACCCACCTAGGCCTCCCAAAGTGCTGGGATTACAGGCGTGAGCCACTGCGCCCAGCCTCATAATGATTTTATATATTTTACATTAATAGAACACCTAAGGATTTGCTAATTAGCTACTGAAAATAATTTAGAAGGATACTTCTGGATAAATATTACAAGTTGGATTATTTTTCTTTTAGTTTCTGATTTTTGCTAGGACTCATGCTGTTACATGTTAAGGTCATATTAGACTGAAAAATAAAAGAATGAGGTCAGTGATACTCCCACAATTAATGTAATGACCTTTTTCAGCATTTAAAAAATTTTTCCTTATTCTTGCCCATTACGCAAACATTTTTTTTTTTTTAAGGGATTTTAGGCGTAGGACATTATGAATGATCTCCTGAAGTGGGGGAAAAATAGCATGATATCTTTTGTAAATCAAAAAAAAAATTTAATTAAATCTCAGGTAAGTTTTTGTTTTTAGATATGGAGCTTACTGCTTCATAGCTTTTTTGCATTTATTCTATAATCAGGATGAAGCTTTGCTCCCAATGAAGCTTATGTCTGTGTTTTGGTTAGGGTAGCGGTGGTGTTTTAACTCTTTTCTTGGGAGACTATGAAGGTTTTAAATTTCTGAATATAAATATAGAAAATAACCCAAAGTGTAGAGTATAAGACACCTTTACAAGCATCCAATTAAAACTTGTCATTGATGAGGAAACAGGGCCAGAGTTGAATATGTTGTCACATATTCAGTTACTACCAGAGGTTAGAATTTTGGTCCCTGATAAGAAAACAACAATTCTAATAAGTTTTAATTTATGTTTTGGGGTAGTAAAATTTCTCTCTTGGAACCTTTTGTCCTACTTTAAAAATGTCTGTTGTGGCCTGGGAAACATAGTGAGACCCTGTCTACAAATATATATATATAATTTTTTTTTTTTTTTTTAAGATGGAGTCTGGCTCTGTTGCCCAGGCTGGAGTGCAGTGGCACTATCTTGGCTCACCACAACCTCTGCCTCCCAGGTTGAAGCGATTCTCCCGCCTCAGCCTCCCGAGTAGCTAAGACTACAGGCGCCCACAATGCCCAGCAAATTTTTGTATTTTTAGTAGAGACGGGGTTTCATTATGTAGGCCAGGCTGATCTTGAACTCCTGACCTCATGATTCGCCTGCCTCAGCCTCTCGAAATGCTGGGATTACAGGTGTGAGCCACAACGCCTGGCCTACAAAATATTTTTTATAATTAGCCAGGCATGGTGGCACATGCCTTTAGTCTCAGCTACTCCGGAGGCAGAGGTGGGAGGTTCACTTGAGTGCAGGAAGTCAAGGCTACAGTGAGCTATGATCATACCACTGTACTCCAGCCTGGGCAACAAAACAAGACCCTGTCTCAAGAAAAAAAAAAAAAAGTTCATTTAGAATTGTAAGTAATGATTAAGTCAATTAAGCAAAGATATATGTCCATATAAAAGAATTACTTTCAGAATACTTTGGTTAGAAGTTTTCTAAGCAGGTTGAGCGCAGTGGCTCATGCCTGTAATCCCAGCACTTGTTTTGTTTGTTTGTTGTTGTTGTTTGTTTGTTTGAGACGGAGTTTAGCTCTTTTTGCCCAGGCTGGAGGGCAATGGTGCTATCTCAGCTCACTGCAACCTCCGCCTCCCAGGTTCAAGTGATTCTCCTGCCTCAACCTCCCTTGTAGCTGGGATTATAGGCATGCACCACCATGCCTTGCTAATTTTGTATCTTTAGTAGAAATGGGATTTCTCCATGTTGATCAGGCTGGTCTCGAACTACCGACCTCAGGTGACCCGTCCGCCTCAAGGCCTTTCAAAGTGCTGGGATTACAGGCGTGAGCCACCACGCCCGGCCAATCCCAGCACTTTGGGAGGCTGAGACAGGTGGATCACCTGAGGTCAGGAATATGAGACCAGCCTGGCCAACATGGTGAAACCCTGTCTCTACTAAAAATACAAAATTAGCTGAGCGTGGTGGAGGGCACCTGTAATTCCAGCTACTCAGGAGGCTGAGACAGGAGAATTGCTTGAACCCAGGAGGCAGAGGTTGCAGTGAGCCGGGATTGCACCATTAGCCTGGGTGACAAGAGCAAAACTCCATCTTAAAAAAAAAAATTTTTCTAAGCAGTATAGGGCTGGCTGAAAATTGGGTCACAGTTTGGGATTTGCTATCCAGACATCTTGTACTCTACCTTTTTAAAAATAGCTAAGTATACGCCAAAAACAAGATTCTATAATAGAGCATATTTCATCTTCATGAAAAAACAATAGTACCAGGGCCATAATATACGTATAACGGAATATTAGCCTTAAGAAGGAAAGATACTCTGACACATGCTAGCTACAACATGGAAGAACCTTCAGGACGTTATGCTAAGTGAAACAGACCAGTCACAAAAAGAGAAATCCTATATGATTGTACTTATATGAGTTGTCTAGAGTTGTCATGTTCATGGAAATGACAGTAGATGGTGATTGCCAGGAGTAAGGGTTAAGAGAAGTGGTGGGTAATGGGTATAGAGTTAAAATTTTATGGTTGGGCGCAGTGGTTCACACCTGTAATCCCAGCACTTTGCGAGGCCAAGGCGGGCGGATCACGAGGTCAGGAGTTTGAGACCAGCCTGAGCAAAATGGTGAAACCCTGTCTCTACTAAAAATAAAAAAAAATTTAGTCAGGCATGGTGACGGGTGCCTGTAATCCTAGCTACTCAGGAGGCTGAGGCAGGAGAATCACTTGAACCCGGGAGGTGGAGGTTGCAGTGAGCTGAGATCATGCCATTGCACTCCAGGCTGGGTGAGAGTGAGACTCTGCCTCAAAAAAAAAGAAAAAAAAAAAAAAAAGAAAAAAATGTATATATGATTAAAAAGTTCCAGAGATTGGTGCACAACAGTGAGAATATACTTAACACTACCGAACTGTATACTTAAAAATGGTTAGCATAGACTTGGCTCATGCCTGTAATCCCAGCATGTTGGGAGGCCAAGGCAGGTGGATCACTTGAGGCCAGGAGTTTGAGACCAGCCTGGCCAACATGGCAAAACCCCATCTCTACAAACAATACAAAAATTAGCCAGGTATGGTGACACATGCCTATAATCCCAGCTACTTGGGAGGCTGAGGCACGAGAATCTCTTGAGCCTGGGAGGCAGAAGTTGAAGTGAGCTGAGATCGTACCACTACACTCTAGCCTGGGGGACAGAGTGAGACTGTCTCCAAAGAAAAAAAAAAGTTAGAATGGTCACTTTTGTTACACGTATTTTACCACATTAAAAAAGGGTTTTTAATGGGCCGTAAACTCAATGTCCAAGTAATCATTGTTGCTACCTTTTTTTAAAGTTTCACAAAAGATTTTTTTTAAAACCCAGTTTCTGCCTTATGTAGCATTCCCTCTCCCTCACCAAAAAAAAAGTTTGTCATTTTCATGAATAAATACTTATTATCTGATACTGTGTGCTACTATTTAGTAGATACTAACGATACATCATGTAAAAATTACTGACTTAAATTTTATGGTGAATATAGGCTTTAAGATAATATGTAAACTCTAGAATGTTAGCTAGTACTAAGACAGAAAAATAAAGCAAGGAAGGGGGAGTGAAGCATCGGAGGGGAAATGATGACATTTTAGAAAGGGCAATCAGGAAAGGCCTCACTAGGAAAGTCACTTTTGAGAAAAGAACTTGCTGTAATGAAGAACGGTACATTGAGCAGAGGGAACAGTAAACACAAAGTCCTGGAATATCGTACATTCCTGGCTTTCAAGATTGTTTTTAATTGTAGGATCCATATGACAAAATGTGCTACTTTAACTGTCAAGTGTACAGTGCAGTGGCATCAACTTCGTTCGCAATGTTGTACAACCATCACCACTACCTGTTTCCATTTTTTTTTTTTTACCACCTCAAAGCACTGTACCCATTACCAAATAACTTCTACTCTCCCCTTCCTCTAGCCCCATTAACCTCTAATCTAGTTTTATGTACCTTCTGTCTCTGAATTTTCCTATTCTAGATGCTTCATATAAGTGGAATATTTGCTTTGTGTTTGCCTGCTAATATCTCTGAACATAGTGTCCTCAGGGTTCATCCATGTTGTAGCATGTATCAAAACTTTATTACTTTTTATGGCTGAGTAAGATTCTATTATAAATATCTTTTGATGGACACTGATTGTTTTCAGCTTTTGTCTATTGTGAATAATGCTGCTATGAGTGTTTGTGTACAAGTTCTCTATTTGAGTCCCTATTTTCAGTTGCTTTCGGTGAATAGTATATACCTAGGAGTGAATTTGCTGGGTTATAAGGTAATTCTCTGTTTAACTTTTTTAAATGTTTTGTTATTTAGGCCAGGCATGGTGGTTCATACCTGTAATCCCAGCACTTTAGGAGGCTGAGGCGGGTGGCTCACCTGAGGTCAGGAGTTCGAGATCAGCCTGGCCAACACGGTGAAACCCTGTGTCTACTAAAAATACAAAAAAATTACTTGGGCATGGTGGTGGGCGCCTGTAATCCCAGCTACTTGGGAGACTGAGGCAGGAGAATCGTTTGAATCCTGGAGGCAGAGGTTGCAATGAGCCGAGATTGCACCATTGCACTCCAGCCTTGGTGTCAGTGAGACTCCGCCTCCAAAAAATATATATATATATAAAATTTTCCTTTGTTATTTGTTTGTTTTTGGTTTTTAGAGACAAAGTCTCACCTTGTCACCTAGGCAGAAGTGCAGTGGTACAGTCATAGCTCACTGCAGCCTTGGCCTCCTGGTCTCAAGCAGTCCTCCCGCCTCAGCCTCCTGAGTAGCTGGGACTACAGGCATACATGTACCTGTCTGGCTTGTTTAACTTTTTGAGGGACCACCACACTATTTTCCACAGTAGCTATACCATTTTATATTCCTACCAGAAATGTATGAGGGTTTCAGTTTCTTCACATCTTCTCCAACGCTTGTTTATTTTTTATACCATTCCTAGTAGGTGTGAAGTGATATCTCATTGTGATTTCTATTTGTGTTTCCCTAATGACTGATGTTGAGTGTCTTCATGTCCTCCTTGGACATTCCTGTATCTTTTTTGGTGAAATATCTAATGAAGTTCTTTGTCCATTTTTAAATTGGGTTGTTTGTCTTTCTGCTATTGAGTTGTAGGAGTTCTTTAAAAATTCTGGATATTAAACTCTTATCAGATATATGATTTACAAATACTTCCTTGCATTCCGTGGGTTGCCTTATTATCTTCTGCTACCTTTGGGTTTAGTTTGCTTTTCTATTTCCTTAGGGGTACAATTAGGTTATTAATTTAAGATATGTCTTTTAAAAATGTAGTTGTTCACAGGTATAACTTTCCCTCAGAGCACTCCTTTCACTGGATCTGATAAGTTTTCCTATATTGCATTTCAATTTTCACTTGCCTAAAAGTATTTTCTAATTTTCCTCATTATTTCTTCTTAGACCCATTGATTGTGGTGTGCTGTTTAATTTTTACATTTTGTGATTTTTCTAATTTGGTTTCTGCTATTGATATTTAGGTTTATTCCATTGGAGTCAGAGAGGACACTTTGTATACTTGTAATATTTTTAAATGTTTGAAGAATTGTTCTGTGGCCTACCATATGGCCAGTCCTGGAGAGTGTTTCATCTGTACTCTGGAAGAATGTATATTTTGCTATTGTTGGGTAGAGTGTCTGTATATGTCTGTTAGATCTAACTGGTTTGTAGTGTTGTTCAAGTCCTCTTTTGTTACTGATTTTCTGTCTGGTTGGTCTATTCATTATTGAAAATGAGATATTTAAGTCTCCGACTATTGTATAACTTTCTACAATTATATTGTAGAATTGTTTGTTTTTCCCTTCAATTCTGAGTATTTTTACTTCATAAATTTTGTGGGTCTGTTATTGGTGCATACATATTTATAATTGTTATATCATATTGGTAGGTTGAGTCACTTTCATCAGTGCGTAATGTCCTTCTTTGTCTCTTGTAACCTTTCTCTCTCTCTCTCTCTCGTACCCAGCCATTTTTTTATTTCAGGCTGAAGTGCAGTGGCACAATCATAGTTCACTGTAACCTCCAACTCCTGGGCTCAGGAGATCCTCCAGCCTCAGCCTCCCAGTTAGCTAGGACTACAGGTGTGCACTATCATACTGGCTAATTAAAAATATATATACATTTTTTTGTAGAAATGGGGTCTTGCTGTATTTCCCAGGCAGGTCTTGAACTCCTGGCCTCAAGCAATACTGTTACCTCAGCCTCCCAAAGTGCTGGGATTGCGGCAGGTATGAGTCACTGTGCAAGGCCTTCTTGTAACCTTTTTTGACTTACAGTATTTTGTTTGATACTAATATCCCAGCTCTCTTTTGGTTACTATTTTTATGAAATATATTTTTTCATTTCTTGTTTTTTATTCTCCTGTGACTTTGTATTTACAGTGAGCCTCTTGTGAACAGTATATAAGATGGATTATGTTTTTGTTTTCATTTTTATCCATTCTGCTAATCTCTTCCTTTTAAGTAGAAAATTTCATTCATTTACATTTAAAGTAATTATTGATAAGGAAAACCTACTTCTGTTATTTTGCTTTTTGCTTTTTAATGTCTTATATGCTCTTTGTTCCTTAATTCATCCATTACTGCCAATTTCTTATATTTAGATTTTTTTTTTTTTTTTGTAGCATGCCATTTTGATTTCCTTCTTTCTTTTTCTGTATATTTTTTAGTTATTTCCTTAATGGTTATGTTGGGGATTATAATTTTAACAAAAGTTATAACAATGTATTTTAAATGCCAAGTTAGTTTCAGTGGTATACACATGCTCAGCTCCTAAACATCTGTCTCTTCACCTTTATGTTGTTATTGTCAAAGATTACATCTGTCTACATTGAGTGCTCATTAACAGAAATTTAAAATGGGTTATTTCTTTGCCTTTAGGATCATATTTTTAAAAAAGGCATTACATACCAAAGGTACAATTATGCTGGCTTTTATATTTACCTATATAATTACCTTTAGCAGTATTCTTTGTTTCTTCATATGGCTTCAAGATATTCTCTAGTGTCTTTTCATTTTATCCTAATGGATTCCCTTAATCATGTCTTTTAGAGCAGCTCTACTAATAACAAACTCCTTTAGCTTTTATTTATCTAAATGGATCTTAATTTCTCTTCATTCTTAAAAAAATAGTTTTTTGCATAGAATTCTTAGTCAACAGTTTTTTTCTTTCAGCACTTCAAATATTTCATGTCAGTGCCTCTGGCCTTCATGGTTTCTGATGAGAAATCCACTTTTATCTTGTTGAAGCCCTCTTTTACTTGATGAGTCTTTTTTCTCTTGCCGCTTTCAAGATTCTCTTTGTCTTTTGACCAATTGACTGTAATGTGTTATGATGTGATCTCTTAGAATTTATCCTCCATGGAGTTTGTTGAGCTTCTTGGATGTGTAGATTAATGTCTTTCATCAAATTTGGGGAGTTTGGGGCCATTATTTCCTCAAATAGTCTTTCTGCCCTTTTCTCTCTCTCCTCCTTCTGGGATGCCCACAATGTATATTTTATTCTCTTGATGTTGTCTCATAGGTTTTTTGGACTCTGTTCACTTTTCTTCTTCATTTTCCCTTCCTTCCCTTCCCCTTCCCTCCTCCACTGTTTTAGATTTAAGTTGGAAAATGTTTGATTCTTGTAATAAGCGATAAAAAATTAAAACTCTCCTTCTTCTGCCTTCCTTCCCCACCTATGCGTCTACTCAAAGGCATTGCCCCAGTGATTATTTCTTCTCTCTCCTGAGTAGAGAGATGCATTCCTGTAGCTGGGACTACAGGAATGCACCATGCCTGGCTAATTTTTTTTTTTTTTTTTTTTGTAGAGACAAGGGTCCCCTCCCCTTCCCTTGTCCTGTCCTTTTCTGACAGAGTCTCGCTCTGTCACGCAGGCTGGAGTGCAGTGGCACAATCTCAGCTCTCTGCAAACTCCGCGTCTCGGGTTCAAGCGATTCTCCTGCCTCAGCCTCTCCCAAGTAGCTGGGATTACAGGCGCCTGCCATCATGCCCAGCTAGGTTTTGTATTTTTTTTTTTAGTGGAGACAGGGTTTCACCATGTTGGCCAGGTTGATCTCGAATTCCTGACCTCAGGTGATCCACCCGCCTTGGACTCCTAGAGTTCTGGGATTACAGGCATGAGCCACCACGTCCAGCCTCTTCATTATTTTTTCTTTGTGATCCTCTTGTTGGAGAATCTGGTAATTTCAATCCTTCTATCTTCAAGTCTTCAAGTTTGCTGATTATTTCTTCGGTTTGCTCAAATCTCCTGTTGAACCACGATAATGCATTTTTTATTTCAGGTATTGTACTTTTCAGCTCCATAATTTCTATTTTGTTACTTTTAAGATGTTCTGTTTCTGTATTGATATTCTTATTTTGTTCATATGCCATTTTCCTGGTTTGCTTTCATTCTTGGGCCATGGTTTCCTTTAGCTTTTTGATCATATCTAAGACACTTGATTTCAAGTTTTTGACCATCAAATCTAATGGACTTTCTTGGGGACAGTTTCTGTCAACTTTTTTCTTCCTTTGGATGGGCTTTCTTATTCTTTGTATGCTTTGAGGGTGTGTGTGTGTGTGTGTGTGTGTGTGTGTGTGTGTGTGTGTTTGGGGGCGGCAGTGCACACACACACGCGTGTGTGTGTGCGTATGTGTGTGAGAAAACCAGACCATTTAATACTGTGATGTGCTAACTTCAGAAATAAGATTTACCCCCTCCCTTAGCATTTGCTGTTCTTCATTGTTGAAGGCTGGAGTCATTCGTTTAGACATTTTTTTAAAACTATTTTCTGTATTGACTATATTGGTTGTTGTCTGAGGTCACTGAAGCCTCTATTACTTAGGTTTGTGTTTAGCTAGTGTTTTAATACAGATTTCCTTGAATGCTAGGTGTATTTTCTTTTCAGCATTCTCTTGGTTGTTGTAAATATTTGACTGTTTTCCAGAGTTGTGATAAAGTTGGTTCTGATACTTCCTGCTTGTTTTGGGTGTTTGTGAAGAGACAGGTGTTTGGAGCTGTCTACTCTGTCATTTTGCTGACTTCACTCTCTCATGCTTGGCTTTTTAGTGACCTGAGGAGGCCATTGTGGCTGAAGCAAGGGGGTGAGCAAGAGAGAAGTGCAACCAGAGATGAGGGCAGAGAGCTGTTCTGGTGGTGGTGCAGGGCCGTGCTTACAAGTCATAGTAAGGATTTCAGTTTTTCATGTGAGTGACATAAAGAGTCATTGGAGGGTTGTGAGCTGAGGAGTGTCCTGAATTAACTTGCATTTTAATGAGATCACTGTTTTGAAAGAGGGCAAGGTAAATAGCAGGCTGTTAGTTGCCAATCAAGTGTCCAAGATGAGAAGTCAAGTGGTTTGTTAGGTAAATGGGTCTAAATTTAAGGTAGAGATATATAATTAATAGATGTAAGTTTGGGAATTGCCAATATAGAGATTTTATTTAAAACCTTGAGATTGGATGAAATCACCTTGGAGGTGAGTATAGATAGAAAAGAGAAGAGGTTGGGGTCCTCCAACGTGTGTAGATTGAAATCTGTAAAAAGAGAATGAGAATAAACACTCAGAAAAGTAGGAGAGAAACCAAGTGAATATCATATATAACAATTAAATGAAGTTAAGTGTTTTAAGGAGGACTCCATGATAACTACATCAAATGCTGCTGATAGGTAATGTTAGATGAGAAGTGAAAAATGACCCTCGTATTTACTTATGTGAAGGTCCGTATGCTCTCAGGTCAGTTTGGTGAGATGATGGGAATAAAACTGAATTTCAAGAGAGAATGGCAATAAATAAATTGAAGACAGTAAACCTAACAGATTTCTCAAGTTTATGGTAAAGAGGAAGAAAGAAGGGGGAGAAAATTGAAAGGATAATAAATGGGATCAAGAGAGGGGATATTTGAAGATGAGAGAAATAACAGCTTGTTTGTATACAGATGAGAATGGGACAAATTGATGACTCAGGAGAGAGAAGAAAGAATTACTGGGGTAAAGCCTTTGAGTAGATGAGTAGGTGGGGAAGAAAGGCAGAAGGAGGAGAGTTTTAATTTTTTATTGCTCATTACAAGAATCAAACATTTTCCAACTTAAATCTAAAACAGTGGAGGAAACTTTTTAAAAGTAATATCCTTGTTTTTTGTTTTTGTTTTTGGAGACAGGGCCTTCAGGCTAGAGTGTAGTGGCTCAGTCATGGCTCACTGCAGCCTCAATCTCTCACGCTCAAGTGATCCTCCCACCTCAGCCTCCCAAATAGCTGGGACTACAGGAATGCATCATGCCCGGCTAATTTTTTTTTTTTTTTTTGGTAGAGACAAGGGTCTCATTTTGTTACCTACGCTGGTCTCGAACTCCTGGGCTTAAGCATTCCTCCCACTTCGGCCTTCCAAAGTGCTGGGATTACAGGTGTGAGCTACTGCACCTTGCCAGTTTTCAGATTTATTTGTGATATGATTCAGGAAAGCTGATCAGAAATACTTCAGCTTGTAGGTAGGAGACACAGTTATTCTGGCATGTGAGTATCTGTATGCTAGCTGGTAAGGTGCCCAGGAAAAGAGAGATCAGATCAAATAATGAATATACAGCTGAATAGAAAGAGTGCACGTCCTTACCTGCTTTAATCCTTACTGGATATAGAGTTAATCAGTTCTTGTTACCTTTTAAAGGGCTAGCCCTAAATAATTAAGGGGCAATATTGAATTCATATTAATTTAATGTTAATACCCTTTCAATTGATATTTATTACTCAAAGGTATCTGGGCTTCCTAATTTTTTGATAAAAAGTAAGAATTCTAGATATCCTAAATTTAAATTTTCAAATTTCACTAATGTTTTACTAATGTTTCCTGAGCTGTGACTTTCTAAATCTGACTCTTCCTCAAACCAAACATCACTTACTGTTATTACTGATTATAAAAACATCTTGCTTTTGTATGGAAAACATTTTAATATGCATTGTATCACTTAGTCATTGTATCAAGTATATAGGATAGTCAGAGGGTTTTTTGTTGATTCTTTAGTTTTTATATTCTTCAGGTCCCTAATAATAAGGAGCTTTGTGGATGATACTATGCATCTTCTAGAGAAGCGGTCCTCAACCTTTTTGGCACCAGGGACCGGTTTTGTGGATGGGGGTGGGGAAGTGGCGGGGTGGATGGAGGGAGATGATTTCAGGATGAGACTGTTCCACCTCAGGCATTAATTAGATTCTCATAAGGGAGCACAA
Source organism: Macaca nemestrina (assembly GCF_043159975.1). Taxonomy (NCBI): domain Eukaryota; kingdom Metazoa; phylum Chordata; class Mammalia; order Primates; family Cercopithecidae; genus Macaca; species Macaca nemestrina. Next base: position 52,110,029 of record NC_092142.1, read on the forward strand.
CCTAGATGGCTTACGTGTGCAGTTCACGATAGGGTTCACGCTGCTATGAGAATCTAATGCTGCCGTGACAGGAGGCGGAGCTCGGGCAGTAATTCTAGCCAACCTGCTGCTCACCTCATGCTGTGCAGCCTGGTTTCTAACAGGCCGCGCACCCATTCCATCTGCAGCCGGGGGTTTCGGGACCCGTGTTCTAGAGTTATCATTTGTGACAGAGTCAGTAAACATCATTTCAGTTAAATTCTGAAGTTTTAAATTTTGATTGATTAAAATGGTTGCTATAGCTTACCCCTTCTCAAAAAAAAAAAAAGATTTTTTTCTTGAGTCATTTAAAAATATGTCTACTCTAGAGTTCTTATTTATTTTAAAATTTTTCCAGAGCATTACTAGCTTATTTTAACATTGTCATAAGTTTCAAAGTTGTATTGGATAGATAAAATATTTTCTTTGAGAAGACACAGACTTCCACTGTAACTTAAATCATCCAAAGTAACTTCACCTACTTAATTTTTTCTCAGAAAGATCTACCTTGCAAATACTTGCCAAGTAAAATTAGTTGGTAATTAGGTTGAATAAAATCAGTTGTTTTTTTTGTTTTGTTTTGTTTTGTTTGAGACAGTGTCTCACTCTGTTGCCTAAGCTGGAGTGCAGTGGCACAATTATGGCTCACTGAAGCCTCAGCCTCTCAGGCGCAAGCAGTCCTCCCACCTCAGCCTCCCAGGTAGCTGAGAATACAGGTACACACCACCATGGCCGAGTAGTTTTAAAAATTTTTTTTGAGATGGGTGTCACACTTGTTGCCCAGGCTGGTCTCAAACTCCTGGGCTCAAGTGATCCTCCTTGTCTAAAAGATATAACAGAAAATTAGAAGTTTCAAAATAATTTTACTTATATAATTTTTATTCTTAAAGTAGCTTTACTGAGATATAATTCAGATACCATACAATTCATTCATCTAAAATGTATATTTAGTGGCTTTTGGCATACTCAAGAGTTGTTTATCCATTACCATGGAACCAATTTTAGAGCATTTTCATTACCCGCAAAAGAAATCCCATAACCTGTAGCTAACACTCACCAATCACCAGTCCTTCTATCTACCCACCATGCCACCAGCTCTAGGTGACCACTAATCTATTTTCTCTATATATATACTTGCCTACTTTTGACGTTTTATATAAATCGAATCATATAATAATGTGGTTTTTTGTCACTGACCTCTTTCACTTAGCATAATGTTTTCAGAGTTCATCTATGTTGTAGCATGTATCAGTACTTAATTTCTCTTTATTGTTTTTGTTCCTTTTTTTCTAGGATTTTGACACTTCATGACATGTCATTATTTAGAGCAATAATGAATATTGATCTGTTTTGGATTAGTTGATGACCTTCAGAAATGATCCAATAATATCTACTATAGAGAAGCTGAATATACTCCATTTGGAGTGAACAACTGGATTGTTACAGAATTTTCAAGATGACAGATCCAATGATGGACTTTTTTGATGATGCCAATCTTTTCGGTGAGACCTTAGAAGGCTTGTCGGATGATGCATTTGTACAACCAGGACCTGTTTCACTAGTTGATGAATTGAATTTGGGTGCAGAATTTGAACCGTTGCACATAGATTCACTGAACCATGTTCAAAGTACTCCAGCACATCAGAAGATGACTGATTTTGAACAGTTAAATCAATTTGATTCAATAAAATTTCACCACGTTAATCAATCTTTTGGTAGCCCAGCTGAACATGTATTATCTCCACACTCTCAGTTTAATTGTTCTCCAATCCACCCCCAAAACCAACCCAATGGTTTGTTTCCAGATGTATCAGATGGCAGTCCAATGTGGGGCCATCAGACATCTACTAGCATTTCAAATCAAAATGGATCTCCTTTTCATCAACAAGGACATTCACACTCTATGCATCAAAATAAAAGCTTTGTGGCGCACCATGACTTTGCCTTATTTCAGGCCAATGAACAACAAACACAGTGCACTTCACTACGCTCACAACAAAACAGAAATAATCTCAACCCAGGGCAGAATTCTCTTAGCCAGTCTAAAAATTTTATGAATGTTTCTGGTCCACATAGAGTCAACGTTAACCACCCACCACAAATGACTAATGCATCTAATTCACAACAGTCTATTTCAATGCAGCAATTTTCTCAAACGTCGAATCCTTCAGCACACTTCCACAAGTGTAGCAATCATCAAGAGGGAAATTTTAATGGACCTTCCCCAAATATGACTTCTTGTTCTGTCAGCAATTCACAGCAATTTTCTTCACATTATTCCTTTTCCAGTAATCATATATCACCAAACAGTCTACTTCAGTCCTCTGCAGTTCTTGCACCTAATCATGCAAATCAGACTTTATCTGATTTTACTGGAAGTAATTCCTTTTCACCTCATAGAGGAATCAAGCAAGAATCTACTCAGCATATCCTAAACCCCAATACATCATTGAATTCAAATAATTTCCAAATATTGCATTCGTCACATCCTCAGGGTAATTACAGCAATTCAAAATTATCTCCTGTGCACATGAACTTCCCAGATCCTGTTGACTCAGGAACTCAAATGGGCCATTTCAATGATCATGTAGAGACTAATGGCTTTTCATCTTTAGAAGAGAATTTACTTCATCAAGTGGAATCTCAAACTGAGCCATTCACAGGACTTGACCCCGAGGACCTCCTTCAGGAGGGACTTCTTCCTCACTTTGATGAGTCAACATTCGGGCAAGATAATTCAAGTCACATTTTAGATCATGACCTTGATCGGCAGTTTACTTCGCATCTTGTAACACGGCCTTCTGATATGGCTCAGACTCAGTTGCAAAGTCAGGCTCGGAGTTGGCATTCATCATTTTCTAATCATCAGCATTTACATGACAGAAATCACCTATGTTTACAGCGACAGGTATGTAGCTCTTTGCTTTTATTTTGGAGATTTGGGGGTAGGGTGGACTGTTAGTCATTGGGTTAATTTTATATGAGACACAGTCAGGATTTCTCAAACTTAGTAATTCCATTAAGTGAACATACATATTTTGATATAGGTTTATATTGTTTTACAAGTCTTATATTGAAAGTGATTCACTGATATGCTCAAAGCAATAGATTAACTTCTATATTTAGAAAATTGTAAGGTGTTAAGACTTCTTTTGTGATGTTTATGAATACCTTTGAGAGAAAGTTATTTTATCAAAAACAACTTAATCATAATTAAAAGGGAAAAACCAGACTGGGAAAATTTTATTGCAAATACAATCAACATTGAGCTAATATTCCTATAAAAAGCTTTATAAATTGATTAGCAAACTTTTAACATCTCAGTTGATAACTAGATAAAGCATATAAGCTGAAATTCACAAAAAGGAAATTAAATTATAAACAAAACCCGAATAATATGCAGCTTTAATAATAATTCAATTTAGAATGGTTTTATTTTTACCTATTAGAAAAATATTTTAAATATTAATGCTTAATGCTGGCAAATTTATGGTGAAATTAGTACCTACATGGCTTTGTTAACTGATGCAAATATTTTGAAAAGCAATTTGGTACTAGATTAAAGAGTATAAAAATTCTCCATTTTAATAACCCAAACATAGCAGAAGTATATACCCAAAGATATTTATCTTAATATACTTACAAGGGACAGCTGAAAAAAGCAATAACTCATTGTTGTAATCATGATAGACCATAGGCACTAAAAAGATTTTGAACACTAACATTGAGAGTATGTTAATGATGGAGAAAAGAGCATAATTCAAAATTAAGATCACAGTAAAGCAAGGTTAAGAGTGTGGCCTCTGGTACCAGACTACCTGGTTTAGAATCATGGGTCCCGTTACTTACTAGTTGGGTGACTCTGACTTAGATAATTTCTGTGTGTCTCTTTTTCCTCATCTTTAAAGTGTGAAATAATAATAGGATCCAGCTAATAGGGCTTTGGAAAGGATTAATAGATTTATAACATGTACACATGCTTAGACTATGCCTAGCATATAGTAAGAAATAAATTTTTTTGGGGGGGGTTTCTTTTGAGACAGGGTCTCATTCTATCACTCAGATTGAAGTGCAGTGGCACTATCAGGGCTTACTGCAGCCTCAACCTCCCTGGGCTCAGGTGATCCTCCGGCCTCAGCCTTCTGGGTAGCTGGGACTGTAGGCACGTGCCACCATGCCTGGCTATTTTTTTGTATTGTTTTGTAAAGTTGTGATCTTGCCATGTTGCCCAGGCTAATCTTGAGCCTCCTGTGCTCAACCAATCCACTCTCCTCGGCCTCCCAAAGTGCTGGGATTATAGGCGTGAGACACTCTGCCCAGTCTTAAGTGTTTTTATTAATTATACTTTTTTCATAGTAGTATGAAAATATGTATATGGGCCAGGTATGTTAGCTTATGCCTGTAATCCCAGCACTTTGGGAGACTGAGGTGACAGGATTGCTTGAGGCCAGGAATTCCAGACCAGCCTGGGCAATGTAACGATACTCTATCTCTACAATAAATATATTTTTAAAAAATTAGCCAGGTATGATGGTGCACTCCTGTAGTCCCAGCTACTCAAGAGGCTGAGGTGAGCAGATAGATAGCTCAAACCCAGGAGTTCCAGGCCGAGGTAAGCCATGATCACACCACTGCCAGTCTAGGCATTAGAATCAGACCCTGTCTCTGAGAAAAAAAATTTGCATGTGAAAAAATACCAGAAGAAAATAGGTTTAGTTAGTGCAATTACACCTTTCTTTCCCTTACTTTCTACAGTTTTATCGTGAATATATTACTTTTATAATAAAAAATTAATGTAATATTTTATGTTTTTAAAAATTCTCTTGTTAAATTAAGGATTCGTAAAATGCTTCAATACCTTGGTTACCTGTGATACTCAGTGGACAATGAAATGTACCAAAGTTCTTGAAATTAAATATTTAGGGATCCATTTTTCATTTTAAAGCCTTGAAGTATTTGAAAAAGATAAAGTCTATGTCTTTCCCATTGGGTTGACTTTAGTTCTATTTCTTTTTTCCTTTCTTGAGAAGGAGTCTCACTCTGTTTCCCAGGCTAGAGTGTACTGACACAATTTCCTCTCACTGCAACGTCTGCCTCCCAGGTTCAAGTGATTCTCCTCCCTCGGCCTCCTGAGTAGCTGTGATTGATTACAGGCGTGTGCCTCTCCGCCCAGCTAATTTTTGTATTTTTAGTAGAGATGGGGTTTCAGCATGTTGGCCAGGCTGATCTCTAGTCTTGAACTCCTGACCTCAGGTGATCCACTCGCCTCGACCTCCGAAAGTACTGGCATTACAGGTGTGAGCCACTGCGCCCGGCCACTTTAGTTCTATTTCAGAACGATATTTCAGCACATTTTTTGAAATGTCTAGGAAGATGTAGAAATATTTAAAAGACATTTATAAACCCTCCATCTCCCCCTCTTTTTGTGACGTGAGTTGAGTATTGTGATTTTGCTCCCTCTACTGGAAGAAGATCAAGCATCTCAGAAGGACCCTGGGAAAACTCTCCACTGGTTGAACTTAGGTGCATCTATCTACTTTGTATGTAGGTTTCTGACTAGTTTGACCAATCATTTTTGTCCAGTGTATACTTGAAATTATGAGAGCTTATTGATTTATTTTTAAACATTTTATTCTTCTAAGACATGTTATCATTTTGATTCAGATTTTGTTGTTTTTGTTTTGTTTTTTAATTAATGCATTTCTAAACATATTTCCCAGGCTTTAAAAAGTAGTAAGGACTCCTTTTAATAAATTTGGAGTGAATGGAGGGTAATTATAAATAACTAAAGCAGTCTCTAATGCTAGCATGTAGATAGAGAGCACTCCATCTGAGAGAAGTTATTTTCAGACCTACCTTAACCAACCTTTCATAAATCATCTTATTCTACACTGATAATACGGTTTTAAGTCACTCAGTTTTTGTTTCAGTTTTTTTGTTTTGTTTTGTTAACTTGTTCTTTTTTTCACATGTCCAAAAACTGATAAAGGGCAGTTTGTTTGGAATACTTTTTTCATTTATTGAAAGTCTATTCTCGGCCGGACATAGTGGCTCATGCCTGTAATCCCAGAACTTTGGGAGGCCAAAGTGGGCAGATCACCTGAGGTCAGGAGTTCGAGACCAGCCTGGCCAACATGGCGAAACCCCATCTCTACTAAAAATACAAAAATTAGCTGGGCGTGGTGGCGCATGCCTATAATTCCAGCTACTTGGGACGCTGAGGCAGGAGAATCGCTTGAACCCGGGAGTCTGAGGTTGTGATGAGCCGAGATCGCGCCATTGCATTCCAGCCTGGGCAACAGAGCGAGACTCCATCTCAAAACAAAAAAAGAAAAGAAAGTCTGTCTCAACCAGGTGGCATGGTTTACGCCTGGAATTCCAACACTTTGGGTGGGTGAGACAGGAGGATGACTTAAGCCCAGGAGTTTGAGGTTGCAGTGAGCTGTGATTGTGTTGCTCCACTCACCAGCCTGGGTAATAGTGAGACACTGTCTCAAAAAAAAAAGGAAAAAAAAAAGACTCTGTTTTCAAGTTTCCTATTACTTCTTAAACAGTGATATTTGGTATTTGTTGATTGTAAGAGTGAAAAAGAGAGATGGATTGGTAGAGAGGATTCTTATGATTATTATTATATGTTGCGTATCAGTTTTATATGTACTGAATTATAGATCACACATCCTAAATATGTGTAATGCAAATTAATTAATATGTGGAATTTATGACAGATTTTGACAGAGCATAGACTTTTTTGCCTATATAATTTTTGGCATGTTCTGTATAGTTATGATTAATAAGGAGTTCTTATGTTATTATGATGCCTCCACAGGTTCTATGGAAATAAGTTTTTTTCTGGATTCTTTATTGGGCTTCTTTAACTTTCTTAATTGTAGTAATTTCATTTTAGACTAAATTAACATCACTACATGTGTATAGAAGTTAACAGATTTAAACATAATGAAGTGGCATAATTTTTTAGTTTATGAAAAATAATTTTGAGGTACATTTTGTTAGAGCCAAAACAAGACATTCTTTAATCTACTGTTTAAAAAACCATGGATGACACTCTATTTAGAATTCTAGAAAGCTTTAGTGAGAATGTTGAATATTTAAAGAATATTTCTAAGCCTTGCTTTTTTCTTTTTTTTCTTTTTTTTTTTTTTTTGAGATGGTCTCACTCTGTCACCCTGGTTGGAGTACAGTGGTAGATCTCAGCTTACTGCAACCTCTGCCTCCTGGGCTTAAGCAATCCTCCCACCTCAGCTTCCCAAGCAGCTGGCACCACAGGCACACACCACTATGCCCCACTAATGTCTGTATGTTTTTGTAAACATGGGGTTTTGCCATGTTGGCCAGGCTGGTCTGAAACTCCTGAGCTCAGGTGATCCACCTCAGCCTCCCTAAATGCTGGGGTTACAGTTATGAGCCACTGTGCCTGACCCAGCCTTGCTTTTTTAAATTTCCCAACTGTAGCAGGGCGATTGTAGGTATCACTTCAAATTTCTCAGCGTACCCTAAAGTCTATGGCAATTGTTAACAACAGTGAATATTGCTGATTGGACTTTAGAATGTTACTGCTTAGAAAAGAGAGAAGAGCCAGGACATAGTGGGAGGAGAGGCCAGAGGGAGATAGAGAATAGTGGGGTTGTCGGGAGGAGGAAGAAAAAAAGAAAAAAAGTGAGAAGCCATAGCAAGTGTTTCCAAATATAAGTATGTACAAGACATAACATAGGGAAAATACTAGCTTATTTATCATCTCTTGATATTTGGAGCAAAGGAATTTTGAGAGACTAATACTCTGAACTTTTTATTGCTCTCATGACAAATATTTTCTGCTGTCTCTATGACAGAATCATTAGTTTTTGTCTTATTTGTGAAGTGGGAATAACATGGAGCACTGTGATCTCTCAATGTTTGTAAGTTTAGTGTAAAAGTTCTATGTAAGTGAAACATGTTATGAGGGATGGCAGAACTGGCATTCAAAACAGGAAATAGAATTTTAAGATGTACTCATACGTAATGTTTTGTTGCCTTTTGTATTTTGATAAATTTTGTACTTTTTTTATTACCTTGAATTATTATTTCTTTTCCTGAAGGTAGAGAAATTTACATTACTTATAAACTTAAAAAAAAAAAAACTGTTAAAAGAAAGATAGGTTTGAGCAGCCCATAGAAGGCTTTTTTTTTTTTTTTTTTTTTTTTTTTTTTTTTTTTTTTGTGGTGGGAGACAGGGTCTCTGTCACTCAGACTGGAGTGCAGTAGGGTGTGATCATGGCTCATTGCAGCCTCTATCTCCTGGACTCAAGCAGTCCTCCTGCCTGAGCCTCCCCTGTAGTGAGCCACCAAGCCTATCTAAATTTTTTTATTTTTTGTGGAGGCAAGGTCTCACTTTGTTGCCCAGGCTGGACTCAAACTTCTGGTCTCCAGCAGTCCTCCCACCTCAGCCTACCAAGGTGCCTGACAAATTTAATAAATGGGTATCATAAAAAAAATTGGTCCATATCAAAAACAATGTAAAGAATAAGTCATTTGTAATATTATTACCAAAAGATAATCACTGTTGCTGTTGTGTTATATAAGATTCCAGTGAGATCTCTGGTTTGTCCTTTTCCCATTTCTCATATACATATTTTTTATTTTTTATTTTTTGTTGAGACGGTGTTTCGCTTTTGTTGCCCAGGCTAGAGTGCAATGGCCTCCACCTCCCAGTTTCAAGCAGTTCTCCTGCCTCAGCCTCCCAGATAGCTGGGATTACAGGCATGTGCCACCACGCCCAGCTAATTTTGTATTTTTAGTAGAGACGAGGTTTCTCTGTGTTGGTCAGGCTGGTCTCTAACTACTGACCTCAGGTGATCCACCAGCCTCAGCCTCCCAAAGTGCTGGGATTACAGGTGTGAGCCACCGCACCAGCTGATATTTTTGAATTTTTAAGAAACAAAATTGAGATCATATAGTTCACACTTTCTGGCAAATTGCTTTTTAACCTTCCAGTTAATATGTTGCATACATTTTTCATGGCATTAAGTATTTTTCTAAAAATGGTTTTGAGTGACTGAATAATTTGTAATGGTTTAGCAATCATTGTAATGTTGCTAAAGTTCCATATAAAAGTAAGGTTATTACTGAGATCTGGAAAAATCTTAATCAAGGTGATTAAAATATCTTCATATTGTTATTGTATATGTTATGGTAATAATTGAATTTAAAGTAGAAGCATAGTAATAAAAAATTATAATAGGTAAGACATAGAGCATTTACATTGTGCCAAGCACTGTTCTGAATACTTAACATATGTTATCACATTGATCCATCACAACCATCCTTTTATTTGGGTATGATTTTTTTCCTTCAATTTACATGGTTGGAAACAGAGATACAGAGAAATTGAGTAATAAACCCCAAGTCACACAGCCAGTAAATGGCCATACTGGATTCAAACCCAATTTGACTCCATTATTTCTGGTCTTAACGACTTTCACTTTACTTCAAAGCATATTAATACATTGTAATATTTAACAATAATATACTACCTGATTTCTTCCCTCTTCTGCGATTGAAAAATTAATTTATTAAGGAAAAAACTGGCTTTAGAATCTTTAAGTGGCAAAGATCATGCCTCTCATGTTTTCTGGCTATATTCACAATAGTTTATCTATTAGCAGAGGAAAAGCCAATGCCAAAAGAAAACAAAAAAACTCAACTAGGCTAGGCATGGTGGCTCACACCTGTAATCCCAGCAGTTTGAGAGATGGAGGCAAGAGGATCACTTGAAGTCAGGAATTCAAGACCAGCCTGAGAAACCATAGTGAGATCCCGACTGTACAAATATATATTTTTTTAATTAGCTGGGAGTGATGGTGTGTACCTGTAGTCCTAGCTACTCAGGAGGCTGAGGCAGGAGGATCACTTGAGCCCAGGAGGTTGAGGCTGCCGTGAGCCAGGATCGTGCCACTGCACTCCAGGCGGGGTGATAGAGCAAGACCCCGTCTCAAAAAACAAACAACAACAACAACAGCAGCAAAACCTAAAAAGTGTTCTTTGTTTTTTGGATTTTTTGGGGTGTTTTGTTTTGTTTTGAGACAGAGTCTCGCTCCGTCGCCCAGCCTGGAATGCAGTGGCGCAATCTCAGCTCGTTGCAACCTCCACCTCCCGGGTTTAAGCGATTCTTGTGTCTCAGCCTCCCAGGTAGCTGGGATTACAGTCATGTCCCACCACACCTGGCTACTTTTTTGTATTTTCAGTAGAGATGGGGTTTTGCCATGTTGCCCAGGTTGGTCTCAAACTTGTGGCCTCAAGTGATCTGCCCGCCTCGGCCTCCCAAAGTACTGGGATTACAGGGACGAGCCACCACTCCCAGCCATGTTCTGACATTTTTTATAAGATTATGTGTAAGACGATAGCAACACATGCCCTAAAGGTAAATCCAATAATTGTCTTCAAATATTTTGAAGGACTTTAGAGGTCATTATTAGGCCTTGTAAGTGGAAGTCTCAGAAAAGCAGATTGTCATTTAATTTAAGGAAGAAGTTTGAAATAAAGCTCTTCACTGAAAGCAGGGAGATAGAATAGCTTAGATATGTCACAGAAAGAATTTCTGTAGCAGGTGAAAAATGGACTAAATTGGAAGGTTATTTCAGCTCTTAAGATTCTATGGTGGTAATTTTAGATTTCATTATAGGACATAACATTCATATTGCCTATTTAACTCCTGAGTGGCAATTACAAAAGATGAAGAAAGGTAAACACACATGACAAGACCTCCACTATCCAGTTATGTCAGGAAACTTTGTTATAGATGAATAAATTTTCCAGATAGTTGGAATATATTTTAGCAAGACTCAAAAACTTTAATTACATGGATCTTTTCATTCCGCCCCCCACCCCCCGAGAAGGTAATGGTGGTGGTGGTAGAATGCTCTGTTAGAACACGATGAAGATAATTTTAAAGGGAGGCCTCATATGTTTACATTTTTGACAGTTATTCTTAATACCTCCAAGAATTACCCTAACTTAAATAAGACTCGATTGAAATACATTAGATATTTGAAAATCATCTTAAGCAGAAACAGTTAATTTTATATATATTAGTTATGAAAGAGAAGAAAACCTATATAAAACTAAAGCGAAGAATTTGGTGTAGTTTGCTCACACCCAAGCTATTTGCTGTTTTTTTTTCCTAAGGTACTTTAGTTATAGCATGCTATTTTTAAAAATGGTACCTTTTCCTAAGTCAAAAAAGCATCAGCTATATGCACAATTTAAAAACTTGTCACTCTACTTTTACCCTAAGCAAAAAGAAGAAAAATGACTTATATTTAGATTGTCTTCTTGAATAACTAAAACTTTTATAAGGTACCATCCCTCTATTTTTCAGAATTTGTTTAAATCTTTATGCATTTGGCATAGTATTACTTATAGAAGTTTCAAAATTCATAATTGTCTGACTAAGCCAAAGCATAAAATAGAAATTCTGTCTAGGAATTTCTTTCAGTTATTTTTTCACTTCAAATGGACTAGTTCTTGGTTTTTTTATTTCTGTCAGATCTTCTGTATTAAAATGTTCTCTTTTATCTGGGAAATTATAGAATATTAGCTAGTTCTGAAATACATCCTAGTTATTAAACTATGTAGTATACTGTAGAAGAGTTAAGCTTTGTACTGCCTGTCAGGAATCAGAGTAACAGAAATTCCAGTTGTTAACATTGGCTTTAAGGCTATTGACCTCTAGCATGCATACTTAAGGGTAAGAGGTGAACAGAAAGTAAATTCCAGGAGTGTGGAAAACCCAGCTGTTGGTGAGAAATTTGTGGATTAGTGCAGTATATGAAGAATGTGAGACCGAAGCCAAACTTCAAAATAGGTCTCACAAAATTTTGTTGTGTTTAATTGTGTTTAGGAGGTACATTCCCGGATACCTTAGGGCTACTCAGTCACTTATTTATCATTATTGATATATGAAATTTAAGATAATTTGTTAGGACCTACAGAGTCATCAAATTTGTTCCTATTATTGTAACATTAATACAAAGCTATTTTGAAATACTTTAAGTATGGATGACAAGGTTTCTCTATTTGGGTAATTGGACTGAAATGATTTTAAATTAAGGAAATGTTTTAATACAATATGGTTTGGATATAGTTAGGAAGCATGGACTGCAGTTTCTTGTTAAATAAGATCTGCTCATTTGTTTTCGTCACCTATGCAAATACCTTGCACATTTACTATGCAAGGAATACCTGACAAATTATGGAAAGAGGATAATCTTTGAGAGCTGTTTTTCCTACATAAGTATGTGTTTGTATACCTGAAAACAATACAGGTTTACATTGACCATTTCATGGATTCATAGAATTTTTGACCTGGACATGGTTTTACTCTATCCTCATATGCAAAGAATAAACAAGGTTAGATAGATCATGACTTGCTTGCTGTCATATAATGAGTTAGCATGTTCCTTTCATAGATCAAACTGTGTGGTGTTCAAAGGTGGTCAGAAATGACAGCAGTACCCACACTATGGACAGATACATATTTAATAGACCATATTATAAAATACAGTTGTATCTGATTGTCTTTGATTATTAAGAAGTAATTTTTAGTTTTGTATGTGTCAATTTTAATGTCTAAATTTTTTATCTCTGTGTTTAGTGTTTAAAAATGTAACTTATGGCTGGGCGCGGTGGCTCCAGCCTGTAATCCCAGCACTTTGGGAGGCCGAGACGGGTGGATCACGAGGTCAGGAGATCGAGACCATCCTGGATAACACGGTGAAACCCCGTCTCTACTAAGAAATACAAAAAACTAGCCGGGCGAGGTGGCGGGCGCCTGTAGTCCCAGCTACTCGGGAGGCTGAGGCCGGAGAATGACGTGAACCCGGGAGGCGGAGCTTGCAGTGAGCTGAGATCCGGCCACTGCACTCCAGCCTGGGCGACAGAGCGAGACTCCGTCTCAAAAAAAAAAAAAAAAAAATGTAACTTACTGTACCTTGTCAAATGTAGGTATAAATTGTATACACATGTGAATGACTGAATTTTAAATAACATCTGTGTTTTAGAAATGTTGCCTTTTTAGCACTTCTATTTGTTCAGTATTTACTAGATGTCTGCCATTTGTGAGAAACTATGCCAGGCACTGAGGTTGCAGAGATGATTAAGAGAAAATTGTCCTACTTTCCTATTGTTCTATATTATAATTTCAGAGATGTTCTCTTTTCATTTCTGATTCATTTTCAGTTGAAAGTGGTTTCTAGCGCTTTCTCTTAGCCCTGTAGCTTAGTGATTTGTAATGAGTGATTTACAAACAAAAAATTAATTTTCCTTCTTCTTAAAGAAGGTGTTCCTCTAAGTTTCTAGCTTAGCTCTTTGTTTCATGGCATTTAAAAATCTGTAATTATTTGATTCTTGAAATACATATTATATACATAATATAATGTGTATCATATATACATATCATATATAGCTGTCTAAAGTCCAATTGCTTTTGTAAATGACAGTGTCAAGAAAGTGAACCCTTCTCTTTTTAGCTTCTACTCTACCTAAATTTATTACAAATTATTGCAAAACTCTTACAAAAATGTGCTCTGGGATTCAACTTTTATGAGTTTTTTTGTCAAAAAAAGGATTATTGGTCACTTAGATATTCTTAGAAGATTATATTGTAAGATAAATTTCCTAGGATTTTTTTCTCCTAATTACATTAAGTGAAAGTAAGATTTTGGAAGTAATTTTTAAAAATAATACAGGAAACATTGAGTAGAATTAGAAATAGAAATAATAATAACATATGCTTTATTGCTGTTTTGTTTTTGTTTTTTTTTTTGAGATGGGGTCTCGCTCCGTCACCTAGGCTGGAGTGCAATGTCGCGATCTCGGCTCATTGCAACCTCTGCCTCCTGGGTTCAAGCAATTCTCCTGTCTCAGCTTCCCAAGTAGCTGGGACTATAGGTGCCTACCACCACGCCCAGCTAATTTTTGTATTTTTAATAGAGACGGGGTTTCACCTTGTTGGTTGGGCTGGTCTTGAACTCCTGACCTAAGGTGATCCACCTGCCTTGGCCTCCCAAAGTGCTGAGATTACAAACATGAACCATCGCACCCAGCCTGCACAATATTTTTAAAAGTGATTTTACTCACATTGAGTTTTTTAGTAGTACATTGGGATATATATAGATAGATAGATAGATTAATATACAAGTTGGTATTATTTTACAGAATTTACAAATGAAGTATTTGAGATACTGAGAGGGAAAGTGACCTAATATAAGATAGCTACTAATGGTTTAATAGAAACTTGGCTCTAAATTTATTATGCATTCTGTGGTACCTAACTGCTTTTCAGTTACAGCAGCAAAAACAACAAACTTTCATAGAGCACCTGTTATGTATTAGGTTGGTGCAAAACTTTCAGTGGCAAAAACTGCAATTATTTTGCACCAATCTATCAGGTATTGTGCTAAGTACTAAAAGTACAAATATAAAGAGACTATTTTTCGAGGTAGAGGGGCAGATAGGGTCTGGCTTTGTTACCCAGACTGGAGTACAGTGGTGCAATCACAGCTCACTGTAGCCTTGGACTCCTGGCTTCAAGAGATCTACCCACTTCAGCCTCCTGAGTAGCTAGAACTGCAGGCATGGGCCACCATGCCTGGCTAATTTAAACATTTTTTAATTATAGCTGTGAGCCACTAGGCATGGTGCTTTGGGAGCACCAGCACTTTGGGAGGCTGAAATGGACAGGTCATTTGAGCTCAAGAGTTTGAAACCAGCCTGGGCCTCATGGTGAAACCCTGTCTCTACTAAAAATAGAAAATTAGCTGGGCGTTTTGGTGCATGCCTGTAGTCCCAGTTACTCAGGAGGCTGAGGTGGAAGGATCGCTTGAGGATAGGAGGTCAAAGCCACAGTGATCTGATATTATGCCCTGCACTCCCACCTGAGTGACAGATGAGACCCTGTCTCAAAACACATAAATAAATAAATAAATAAATAAATAAATAAATAAATAAATAAAATAAAATTTTTTGGTAGAGATGGATCTCGCTATGCTGTCCAGGACAGTCTTGAACTCCTGGCCTCAAGCAGCCCTCCCACCTTGATCTCCCAAAGCACTGGAATTACAAGCATGAGCCATGGCTCCTGGCTAGAGAGGGCTTTAAGGCTAGATCTCAACTGGTATTTTTGTTACGTTACAAGAAAAACAGGAAGCTCCAAGTCAGCTTCAACAATATTAGAAATGTCAATATTATGAATTACTTTAAAATACCTGTATTGAAAGTCTCATTTTTTCTAACCTTTCATTTTGAAAAAATTTCAACTTACCAGAAAGGTGAAAGAATAGTACCCTTTACATATATTCACTAATTGTTAATTATTTTGCCACATTTGCTTTCTCTCACTGTTTTTATTTGTAATTTTTCGTTGGCTGAACCATTTGACAGTAAGTTGCAGACATCATGGAGACGTTGCCCCTAAATATTTTAACATGACTCCCCTTCAAACGGGAACATTCGCCTCCCTGAATATAATACTTTTACTACAACCAAGAAATCTAACATAAAATAACATTATGTACTATATAGTCCGAATTCAAAATTTTTAACTTATCTCAATAATATTCTTTAGAGAGATATTTGGTTTAAATTTCAGGATCCAATCAAGGGTCAGGCATTGCATTTAGTTGTTATGTCTCTTTAATCTCCTTTAACCTAATACAAGTTTTCCCTGTGCTTTCTGTTGTTCCATCCTAACATGACATTTTTTTAAAGTACAAGTAGAAGCCAGTTGTCTGTATTTGTTTGGTTATTCATAATTCAGGTTAAGCAATTTTTTGTGTGTTTGTGAGAATGCTGTGTAGATGGTATCTATTGGATCACATTAGGACACACGATGTTAGTTTGTCCCATTATTGGTGATGCTTGGTTTTCTCAGTATAGGTATCTTTTCACCTTTGTAATTAATTGCGGGGATTTTTATATAAAAGAGTTAGATTCATGGATTTTTTTAAAAAATCATTTGTAAAAATCAGTACATTAAAATCAGTGTGCTATAATATGTTATAAAAATGTGTTTATAAAAAATGTGTTATAAAAATCAATGTGTTAAAAATCAATGTTAAAACCGATTGCCATCATTATTCTTTTTGAATATTTGGCCAGAGGAAGCCGTATCAAGCCAACTGTATGCTCTTTTAACAGATGCTCGTTGATCTCTAAGTATTTCTGGTGCAAGAACTTTGTAATTACCCTGCCTTAGACCTAGAATGAGCCATTTCTTCAAGAAGCTCTTTTGCTTTTTGATTGACCTTGTAAAATGCATCTTGGAGTACTAGTATTTTGTAATTTCGTGTGTGTGTGTGTGTGTGTGTGTGTGTGTGTGTGTGTTGGAAGCTTGTTAACCACAAGTTTCCAGAAATTCTGATTGAATTTCACAAGTGCTTTGTCAACATCTCTGATTTTGTTTAGCCCTTAGTATTTTATTTAAGTTAAACTGATACTGAACAAAAGGGTTTAAGTTTTTTTAAGTTGGATACAAATTTTTGAGAACATACTATGTGCTAAGCACTGATATTTTAAGACAGCTTTGTGAATAAGATATTATAGATGAATTCAGAAAATTTTTGGAACACTTATCATAAATAATACACTGTGTTAGGCATTCTGCTTTTTTTGCAACTCATGAAGGAAGTAAGGCCCATATAACAAATATGCGTAACAAAAAGGTAGTCCCAATGCATGAACCTCTAAAATAATGTGTATTAAGGCAGCAGTATAGACACAGATAATTATGTAATAATTGTTGGTAGATACTAAAATATCAGTTATACTTTTGTGTTTCTCCTTTGAGGATTGGTAATATTTTAATCTATTAATGAAAACAATTTAGTTGAAGTTTCTATTGACTGCCTCGTGTATGAAAAGATAGACATATGACAACTACAAAAGTAATACATGTCCACTGAAAGTATTCAGAAAACAGTTTAGAAAGCACAAAGGACCAGACGCAGTGGTTCATGCTTATAATACTAGCACTTTGGGAGGCCAAGGCAGGTGGATCACTTGAGCTGAGGCGTTCAAGACCAGCCTGGGCAAAATGGCAAAACCCCGTCTCTACAAAAACTACCAAAAAATGTAGCCAGTATGGTGATGCGCCCTGTAGTCCCAGCTGCTCAGGAGGCTGAGGTGGAGGATTGCTTGAGCCCAGGAGACAGGTTGCAGATGACAGAGGGAGACCCTATCTCAAAACAAAACAAAACCACGCACACACAAAGCGGGAAAGTAGCCCCTCATCCCACCAATGAGAAATAATCACTTTTTATGTTTTGGGGATATATGCTTTTAGTTTTATACTTCATAACCATTTACCTATTTGTTTTCTATATCAAATTTTCAGCTTTAGGGAGGTAAAATTGACATATAATAAACAGAACATATTTAAAATATAGAATTGGGTAAATTTTGACATATGTATGTACCAGTGAAATTAATATGACAGTGAAAATACAGGACATACTCATTACCCGCAAAAGTTCCCTATTGCCTCTTTGTAGTTCTTCCTTCCATCTCCTCCTCCCCGCACCCAGACAACCGCTGATCTGATTGCTGTCACTATATGTCCATTTTCTGGTATTTATATATAAATGGATTCAATAGTATATACAGTTTGTATGGCTTCTTTTACTCAACACAGTTATTTGGAGGTTCACCCAGTCATTGCAAGTAAAATAATTCATTCACTTTTATTGTTAGAATAATATTTCGTTATATGGATCTACTACAATTTGTTCATTCAACTGATGATGGATACGATTTCCAGTTTGGGGTTATTATAATGAAGATGCTATGAAAATTTTTGTGTAGTCTTGTGAAGACATATATTTTTATTTCCATTGGGTAAATACCTGGCAATGGCTGGGTTTTTAATAGGTATATATTAAACTTTTTACAAAACCAGGAAAATATTTTTCTAAAGAGATTGTACCATTTTACCTTTCCTCTAACAGTGTCTAAGAGTTCCATTCGCTCCACATCGTTGTCAGTGCTTGATCTGATATGGTCAGTGTTTTTAACTTTAGCCATTCTGATAGGTGGATAGTGGTATCTGATTGTGGTTTTAATTTATATTTCCTTAATGATTCATGATATTGAACATTTTTTTTCATGTGCTTATTGCTATCCATATATATCCTTTGGTGAAGTCCCTGTTTAAATTTTTTGCCCACTTACAAAATTGGGTTGTTTGACTTGTTATTGTGTTGTAATATTCTAGTTGTCAGATATATATTTTGTAGATATATTTTCTCCCAGTCTGTGGGTTGCCTTTTTTTTTTTCTTAAAACGTGTTTTGAAGGGCAAAAGTTGTTAATTTTGATGAAGTCTAGTTCATTACTTCTTTTTAAAAATAAAATTGTGTTTTGTTTCGTATTTAAGAAATCTATGCCTGCCTAAGGTCAGTGAAGATTTTCTCTTATGTTTTCATGTAGAAGTTCTGTGTTTTTCTTAAATATTGGTACAGTTCACCATTGAAGCTATTCAGAAATTTTCATGGTGGGAATATTTTTAATTATAAATTTATTTTTTAATAGGTATAGGTCTCCTTAGGTTATGTGTATCTTTTTGAGTGAGTTTTTGGTAGTTCGTGCTTTTCAAGGTATTTTTCTCATTTCATTCAAGTTGTTAAATTTATCAGTATAATGTTTTTCATAACATTTCCAGCCTTTGAGTATCTGTACAATTAATTATGTTCATTTCTGATAATGGTAATTAGTGTCTTCTTTTTTTTCCTAATAGGTATGGCTATAGGTTTACCAATTTTATTGAATTTCATTGATTTTTCTCATTTTTCTGCTTTATAGTTAACTGATTTCTGCTATCTTCATTATTTCTGTCTTTTGCTTACTTTGTGTTTAATTTACTTAAAATTTTTTTTTATGAGGAAGCTGACATCATTAAGATCTTTCTTCTTATTCTGTTATAGGCATTTGATGCTATACATTTCCCATTGTGTTGTTTTAACTGCATCCCACAGATTTGTATTATGTTTCGTTTTTATTCAGTTATTCAAGACAGTTTTGAATTCCTATTTTAAATTTTGAATTCCCCCTTTAATTTCTTCTTTGACCCATGGATTATTTTGAAATGTGTTATTTAGCCTGGGCAACATGGCAAAACCCAGTCTCTACAAAAAAGTACAAAAGTTAGCTGGGTTTGGTGGCATGCACCTATAGTCCCAGCTCCTCAAGTGGCTGAGGTGAGAGGATCACTTGAGCCCAGGATGTTGAGGCTGCAGTGAACCAAGATCATGCCACTACAGATTGCAGTCCAGCCTGGTTGATGGAGTGAAACCCTGTCTCAAAAAACAAAAAGGAAGGAAATGTGTTATTTAATTTATATTTGTTTTTAGAGACCTTTCTAATTTAATTCCATTGTAATCAGAGTACATAATTTGTATGTTTTAAATTTCTTTACATTTATTTAGACTTGTTTCTTTTATGTGTTTTACATTTGTTTACATTTATATAAACTTGTTTCTGTGGCTTCTGTTAATGGCTTTACATGTATTCTTTGCCCTGTTACCTACTTCGTCTGATACTAATGTAGTCATTTCTGTTTTATGTTTATATTAACATGGTATATCTTTTTCTGTCCTTGTACTTTTAACCTATTTATGTATTAATTAATTAATTTTTAAGACAGAGCCTCACTGTGTCACCCAGGTTGGAGTGCAGTGGCGCGATCACGGCTCTTTGCAGCTTCAATGTTCTGAGCACAAGCAGTTCTCCCACCTCAGCCTCCCAAGTAGTTGGACCACAGGCACATGCCACCATGCCCAGAAATTTTGTTTTGTTTTTTCTAGAGATGCAGTCTTACTTTGTTGCCCAGGCTTGTTTTGAACTCCTTTGCATGCCTGATAATGTTTGAATAAATGCCAGATGTGAATTTCACCTTGAGTAATGGGAAATTTTGCATTCCTCTAAATATTCTTGAGTTTTGTTCTGGGATGCAGTTAAGTACTTGGAAATCATTTTGTCCTTTTGAAATACACTTTTAAGCTTTTTTAGCCTGGATCAGCACAACCTTTTGTATAGGGCTAATTTTACTCCCCTACTGACACAATAGCCTTGTGAATCCTCTACCTGATGACAGTTAAAATTTTTTACTGTGGCTAATGGGAACATGCTGATTTTTTTCTGGGTTTAGGGTAATCTTTTCACAGACAATTGCTGATCACTACTCATCTAGAACCTTTAAAGGGCACCCTCTGAAGATCTCTGGAGGTCTTTCTCTGTGGAACTCTCTCCTCTCTGGAACTTTGCCATATAAACCAGTTACCTTGGGTTCTTGGCTTCAAGTTCTCCAACTTAGGGAGCCTTCCAGATTTTACCTGCACTCCCTGTTCTATTCTGCAGTTTGCAGTAAGCTGGGGCAGTAGTAGGTCTTAGTTCTCTTGTCTCCTTTCTCTTAGGGATTGCTATCCTGGGCTGCCTGATGTACAATATCTAAAAACTATTGTTTCATATATTTTGCCTTGTTTTTCAGTTGTTTCAAGCATGAGAATAAATCTGGTCCCTATTACTCCATTTTGGCCCTAATCGGAAGATATACGTCATTTGAATGACTGCATAATGTTTCATAATATGGAAGCGTCATAATTCTTTATTCTTCTTTGACAGTATGATAAACATCTTTATAGATACATCGTTGTGTATAACCATGATTAGATTCCTAGAAAATAAGGCAAATGTACATTTTCAAAGCTTTAGTATGAGCTGAAAAGTTTTCCTTTGAAGATTTGTAGAAAGCCATAATTGCTTTTGAGCAGTTATACTCAAGTTCATGGCTTTACATATATTTTCTCATTTAATCTTCACAATAACTCTGTGAGTTAGATCTTATCTACTGTTTTTACAGATAAGGACATGAAGCATAGGATGGTTAAATGGCTTGCTCGGAGTCATACAGATAGCGGCAAAGCAAGGATTCAAAGATAGGAAGCAGGACTCTGGGGCCCATACTACCATCTGTCGCCTTAGAATGTGGGGATATTGAAGCTGGAAGGAACCTACAACCATGTATTAGTTTCTACTGTTTTGTAATAAGTTATCACAAACTTAGGTGTCTTAGAACAACACATATTTATTATCTTACAGTTCTGGAGATTAGAAGTCTGAACTGGATCTCACTGGACTAAAATCAAGATGTCAGCAGGGCCGCAGTCCTTTCTAGAAGCTCTAGGGAAGAATTTTCTTGGCCAGTTTATAAAGGCTGCCCACATTCTGTGGCTTGTGGCACCATTCTGTCCTTAAATCCACCAATGGCTGGTCAAGTCTTTCTCACATTGTATCACCCTAACCTTTTTTTTTTTTCTCTCTCTCCTTCTTCCACTTATAAGGACCCTAGTGATTACATCGGGCCTACATGGATAATTTAGGATAATTTCCCAGCTCAGCTGATGAACAACCTTCATTCAATCTGCCACTTGAATTATTTGCCATATTACCTAAAATACTCACAGGTTCTGAGGATTAGGAGATTGATACATTGAATAATAAGGCCGTTATTCTGCCTACAACAAGCCATAAAGGTCAATTAGAAGATGCTCCTTTAACAAAATAATGAATTAACAAGGGACTGATTTATGGCTTTATGACCTCATGACCTCACATTATGAAAAGCCTATTTGAGTACCTTACTTTTCTGCTCAGTTTCTTCTCATGCTAGGAATTATCTAGTGGTATAGAGTGAAGTGATTTAGAGTTGGGTTACTTGAAATTTATAGTTCCAGATTTCTCAATAATACATATTTGAACAATTTAAATAAACTGAGCAATTTTTGCAAAAAGCAAGATTGTCATTCATTCAGCAATTATTTAGTAAGCCCCATCCTGGTCCTTTGTGCCAGGCATTGTGCTGAGTACTTTTTATGTGATCACATTTTATCGTCACAACAATCCAATGATGTTACTGGTGACATTTATTTATTTATTTGTTTGTTTGTTTATTTATTTATTTATTTTTATTTTTATATATATTTTTTGAGACAGTCTCACTCTGTCGCCCAGGCTGGGCTGCACATACTGGCAGTAAAGTTCATCCTTGAGAGAACACACATAGGGAATAGGCTCAGGCACGTTCTGCAAGTGGGTATGAGACTGTTGGGGCAGAGAATTTTAGTCCAGTGAGATCCAGTTCAGACTTCTAATCTCCAGAACTGTAAGATAATAAATATGTGTTGTTCTAAGACACCTAAGTTTGTGATAACTTATTACAACAGCAGTAGAAACTGATACATGGTTGTAGGTGCAGTGGAGCCATCTCGGCTGACTACAGCCCCTGCCTCCCGGGTTCCGGTGATTCTCCTGCCTCAGCCTCCCAGGTAGCTGGGATTACAGGCATGTGCCACCATGCGCAGCTAATTTTTGTGTTTTTAATAGAGATAGGATTTTACCATGTTGTCTAGGCTGGTCTTGAACTCTCAATCTCAAGTGATCTGCCTGCCTTGGCCTCCCAAAGTGCTAGGATTACAAATGTGAGCCACTGCACCTGGCCGACACCTTAATGTATACATGAAAAAACGAGGGTTCTAGGTACTATAGCTTCTAAGTCACAGACTTAAGGCTTGAACCCAACTTTGAGAAAAGTAGGTATGAGGAAAATATTTTAAAAGTAATGATTTGTTTGTAGGTCTGGATCTGAAGGGAAAAAGAAGAAAAACACATGATTTTGTAACATGTACTCTGGTATTTTTTAATTAATGATGATTCCTTGCATTAAGCCTTTTAAATTTAGAACTATAAGGAGCCTTAATCATTTAATAATTTTTAATTTTTCAATTGGAGAAACTGAGGCACAAATATAGAGTCTATATAGCTTTTTAGTGGCATAATCCAAAGAGGTTTCCTAATCCTATTTTCTATTGCTCTTGTTACTACATAACTATTAATCCATTTTTGTGCAGTCTTATTCCTAATTTTTGTTGGTTTCAAGGAAAGAGTACAAATGAAAGCTCTCATACTGTTTGCCTAAATATTTGAAAGTTCAAAATCAAGCCAGTAAACTATGTTCTTTCCTTCATCCTTGATAAATGGAAGCACTGATTTGAATTTAGCATTCTTGGACTCTCTGGAGTTCTACCTCCAGAATCTGGCAGAAGCAGGCTATTCTACTCTATTCTACTTGTCTTTCCAATCCTGGTTCCATCCTATACTCCAAGAGGCCTCATGAATACACATGAACTTCTCAGGCTACGTATATAAGTGCCATTTTTTTCTCCCCATCTCTTTGGCCTAAGCATGCACATACTGGCAGTAAAGTTCATCCTTGAGAGAACACACATAGGGAATAGGCTCAGGCACGTTCTGCAAGTGGGTATGAGACTTCGGACAGAGAATTTCAGAGTGCCAGGGACCTGGAGCATGTTCTGTAAGATGGGAAGGGTGACATATCCTTTTGACCCCAGGAGTACTATGGCAAAAGAACCAGACCCTCTAAATTGTGAAGCCCAGGAAAGGAACACATCTTTTCAAATGTAAAAGCAGGTGTTTTCTTCATGAACAATGACACAGATTTGTGAAGTTAGTTGGTGAGAGATGTGGATAGTTTGTCTATGACCAGAAGCATGATTTTCTCTCTATGGAAATCAACCTGTACTTTGGGCTCCGTATCTTCTGTCAATTCAAGAATTTTTGGTTTATTAAATACTACTTACTGTTTTTGTTGGGGTTTTTTGTTTGTTTGTTTGTTTTTGAGACAAGGTCACCCAGGCTGGAGTGCAGTGGTGCGAACATGGCTCACTGTACCCTCAAGCTCCTGGGCTCAAGTGATCTTCCAGGCTCAAGTGATCTTCCTGCCTTAGCCTCCCTTGTAACTGGGATCTCCCAATTAGCTGGGCGTGGTGGCATGCCTAATAATTTTTTTATTTGTTGTAGAGATGAGACTCTCACCATCTTGCCCAGGCTGGTCTTGAACTCCTGGGCTCAAGCAATCGTTCTGCCTCGGCCTCCTGAAGTGCTGGGATTACAGACATGAACCACCTCACCTGGCCTTATTAAATACTTTTAAGAATTTATGGATGACTGTAGTTTTGAAGTTTTCTTCAAGGCAAAGCTATATATGTTTTTGGGATTCTGGACTTTAAATTGAAATTGGGCCAGGCATACTGGCTCACACCTGTAGTCCCAGTTACTTGAGAAGCTGAGTTCAGAGGATTGTTCAAGGCTAGGAGTTTGAGGCTGTAGTGTGCTATGATCCTGCCTATGAATAACCACTGCATTCTAACCTGGGCAACATAGCGAGACCCTGTTTCTGAAAAAAAATAAATGAGAAAATGAAATTGTCTTATGAATACATACGTGTGAATCAGAGTCAGTAGTTAAGATTTTGCTGTTTTTGCTTTATTTGTATATATAGGATAGATTTTGTTGTTTTTGGCGATATATATGATTTAAAAGTAAATTTCAGTCATCATGAGGCTTTACCTCTAACTGTTTTATTAGACATCTCCCAAGAATGATACTCTAGTAATTAAGCATGGCATACAGATTTTTATATATTTTCTCATCAGCATGGTACCCTTTGAAGAGCAGTGGTCATTACGAGTTTCTCTAGGAAGTTCTTGAATTGTTACCTTACCTTCTTTTTTTATTTTTTAAATTTTTTTTGATACAGAGTCTTGCTCTGTCACCCAGGCTGGAGTGCCGTGGTGCCATCTTGGCTCACTGCAATCTCCACCTCCCAGTTCAAGTGATTCTCACGCCTCAGCCTCCCGAGTAGCTGGGATTGCAGGCATCCACCACCATGCCTGGCTAATTTTTGTATTTTGTATTGAGCTGGGGTTTCACCATATTGGCCAGGCTGGCCTCAAACTGCTGACCTCAGGTGATCCACCTTCCTTGGCTTCCCAAAGTGCTGAGATTACAGGCATGAGCCACCGC
The DNA here is from genome assembly GCF_043159975.1 of Macaca nemestrina. Lineage (NCBI taxonomy): Eukaryota > Metazoa > Chordata > Mammalia > Primates > Cercopithecidae > Macaca > Macaca nemestrina. The sequence continues at coordinate 52,134,970 of NC_092142.1, forward strand.
CCCCAGCCTTTCTTTTTAATGTGCTTTCCCAATTTAGTTTTTCCTTCTGGGAAAACTTGGTTAAAACTGGGGTAAATGGAAAGGATTTGCATAATTTGAGGACAGCAAGTTTGATACTAAGGATCTCCTTAAATTTATTTTATCTTGAGGGGAGAGAAATACGACAGGAATAAATGTTTTGAAACTTTTAGTGATGTATTTAGGGGAATTATAGAGACAGTACTTTTGAAGGGGAGACTTACTGAAATGTAGAGAAGGGATATATTTAATTTTCAGACTGTGGATTTCTTAAGTGCGTATCAGCGCCACTCTGATCTCTAGTGATATGGTTATTGAAACAGGCATCTCTTATTTATTTATTTATTTATTTTAAATTTTTTTGAGATGGCGTCTCGCGCTTGTCACCCAGGCTGGAGTGTAGTGGTGTGATCTTGGCCCACTGCAAACTCCGCCTCCTGGGTTCACACCATTCTCCTGCCTCAGCCTCCCGAGTAGCTGGGACTACAGGCACCTGCCACCATGCCCGGCTAATTTTTTGTATTTTAGTAGAGATGGGGTTTCACTGCATTATCCAGGATAGTCTTGATCTCCTGACCTTGTGATCCACCCACCTCAACCTCCCAAAGTGCTGGGATTACAGGTGTGAACCACCGCACCCAACCTGAAACAGGCATCTTTAGTAAGTATGAGAGCCACAATTTTTTTTTTTTTTTGAGACAGAGTTTAGCTCTTGTTGCCCAGGCTGGAGTGCAGTGCTCCAATCTCAGCTCACCACAACCTCTGCCTTCCAGGTTCAAGCTGTTCTTCTGCCTCAGCCTCCCGAGTAGCTGGAATTACAGGCATGTGCCACTACACCTGGCTAATTTTGCATTTTTAGTAGAGATGGGGTTTCTCCATGTTGGTCAGGCTGGTCTTGAACTTCTGACCTCAGGTGATCTGCCCGCCTTGGCCTCCCATAGGTGGGAGCCACTGCGCCCAGCTGAGAGCCACAATTTTTTAATTTTCTTTTTTTGAATTTTAACTTTTGATTGAAGGTGGGAATAAGTGAAACTTGTCATGTAAAGTTTTTTGGGAACCGTAATTACAGTGGTATAGTAATTTGTATGATATACTTAAGCAAAAATTAGAGTGCTTATATGGAACTTATATATAGGAATGAGCAGACCAATGTAAATGTTAGAAAAGGTTAAAACTAAGAGAATTATTTTTGGTTAAGTTTCTGTGTAAACTAAAGTTTTTTTGGAATAGCTCAGATATACTTTTGAGGACTTCATCTAGACAAATCAAGGTGCTTTTTAAACACGTTTCCTATATGTAACACAAGTTCAGTGTCTCAACATGATATTGAATGAGTTAATATCTAAAGCAGTATTTATTTAGTTGCTAGTAATAATCCTCAAAATGTTATTGAGGGATGAGTATCTCTGATTAAAAATAATAAAACAGGACTGGACTCGGTGACTCACACCTGTAATCCCAGCACTTTGGGAGGCCAAGCTGGGCAGATCACCTGAGGTCAGGAGTTTGAGACCAGCCAACATGGTGAAACCTCAGCTCCATTAAAATTACAAAACTTAGCCAGGCATAGTGGTGCATGCCTGTAATCCCAGCTATTGGGAGGCTGAGGCAGGAGAATCACCTGAACCTGGGAGACAGAGGTTGCAGTGAGCCGAGATTACACCACTGCACTGCCAGCCTGGGCAACAGAGCAAAACTCCATCTCAAATATTTTTATTATGTATGATTAATTAAGCATGCACACACTCATGGCAATTTTCTGGTAGTTATGTCATAGTATTTGCTTTTACTGCAGAACAATTGGTAGATTTTTAAGGCTTTATTTTTATTTTATTTTATTTTATTTTATTTATTTTTTGAGATGGAGTATTGCTCTGTCACCCAGGCTGGAATGCAGTGGCGTGATCTCGGCTCACTGCAAGCTCTGCCTCCCGGGTTCATGCCATTCTCCTGCCTCAGCCTCCCAAGTAGCTGGGACTACAGGCGTACACCACCAGGCCCGGCTAATTTTTTGTATTTTTAGTAGAGACGGGGTTTCCCCATGTTGGCCAGGATAGTCTCGATTTTCTGACCTCGTGATCCGCCCGCCTCAGCCTCCCAAAGTACTGGGATTAGAGGCGTGAGCCACCACGCCTGGCGGCTTTATTTTTATTTTTATTTTTATTTTTATTTTTATTTTTATTTTTGATACAGGGTTTTACCCTGTCACCCAGACTGGAATGCAGTGGCTTAATCATGGATCACTGCAGCTTTGACCTTCCAGGCTCAAGTGATCTTCTCATCCCAACCTCCCAAGTAGTTGGGACCACAGGCATATGCCACCACATCCAGCTGATTTAAAAAAAAAAATTTGTGGAGATGGGAATCTTACTATGTTGCCCAGCCCAGGGTGTATTTTTTACTTAATGATTTTATTCTTCATTGGTTAGTCCAGTTTATTTTACCTTCAGAGGATAGTCTTTTGGAGATACTTCATGAAAATTGACATCTGGAAGAAGAGTATTGATAAGGATTCTTGATCTGGGTCATTTGATACAAATTTATCTTGAATGCAATTTTTGTTATTTCAATAGTATGTGTGAGTTACAGGTTTGTGTTATAGGTGAGTCAATTTTTTTCCATATTTCTGAGTTTTGGAAAAACACTTCACTAATCAGACTTTAATACTTAAATCTACATAGGAATTTGAGCTAAAAGGAGGAAATCCAGCCTAATTTAATTAAAAAGTACATTTAATTTTTATAATTATTTTAAATGAGATTTCATACATATTCTTAATTCTTTTAAGAAAGGATGTTTTAGAGACTTACTTTTCATTGAAATTATTTTGTGGAATTTGAAATCCCCAGTAAGATCAAGTTTTTAAAGTTTATATCATATATGTATGAATGTATGTATGCATATGAATATATGTGAGACTGTATATTAGCTAACTTTTTGTTTTAGGATGCACATCCTTTCACCAATTACAATCAACTACCATTCACCTTCATAATACTTTCTAAAAGCTGTTAAAGTCAAAATGATTTAGTTATTTAAAAATATCAGCTTCTGTACTAACACTTGAATCAATATTAATTTATATGTTGGTACTTTAAAAATAATGTAGCAGTGCAAAAACAGAAAAGTAGAGAAAGTAGTATACAAACATCAGAAACCCACCACCTAGGTTTAACAAATGTAATGTTTGTTTCTTCTTTTTTTTTTTTTTTTTAAGAAATAAACATTATGGCTAACCATTGAAAACCTCAGACCCATTGCCTTTTTTTCCAAAGCAAACCACTATTCTGATATTGTCTTATTTTTCATTGTCATCTTTTCAGTGTATGTTTCTGTAATTTCGTCATAATGCTATATATCCATAAACATCTAGGAGAGAAAGGGGAAGGAATAGGGAGGATGGTTATATCTGTAACAGGTTATTTATTTAAAAGACAGAGATTTGAAGCAAAAAAAGGTAAATTTTTGGTAACATTTATTCACATTTAATGAGTGCCAGTTTATTTTCTCTGTCTTAAAAATGTTATACAATTAAACATTAACAACAAAACAAAATAGTAGCTTTGGAGTTAGGCAGCCTTGGGTTTAAAACTCCTTTCTAATGCTAAGTACAGTGACTCAAGCCTTTAATCGCAGCATTTTGCAAGGCCAGAGTGAGAGGGTCGCTTGAGGCCAGGAGTTCGAGACTAGCCTAGGCAACATAGCAAGACCCTGCCTCTACAAAAAATACAATATGATATGATATGATACGATACGATACAATACAATACAAATACATCTCCTTTCCGCTATTTAACAGCCATATAACCTTGGGCATGTTTGTTAATCTTTCCAAACTTTAGTGTCCTCATTCATAAAATGTAGATAATATTGGTACCATCCACATAAGATTGTTTTTCATATTAAAATTACGTAATCCATGCTTAGTGTGGTACCTGGCTAATTTTTTTTTTTTTTTTTTGAGATGGAGTCTCGCTCGGTCACCCAGGCTGGAGTGCAGTGGAGTGATCTTGGCTCACTGCAAGCTCCACCTCCCGGGTTCACGCCATTCTCCTGCCTCAGCCTCCCGAGTAGCTGGGACTACAGGCGCCCGCCACCACGCCCAGCTAATTTTTTGTGTTGTTAGTACAGATGGGGTTTCACCGTGTTAGCCAGAATGGTCTCGATCTCCTGACCTCGTGATTCTGGCTAATATTTTTTGAGTGCCTATTATGTTCTAAACTCTTTACAGTATTCTATTTAATCTTATCTCTGTCAATCACTAAAAGAGATAGATATGGCACTAAAAGAAAGGATACGTATGTTTGTGTTTATGTAGTGATTTATGTCTTAGACTGTATTTGTTGTTATGGTTTTTGAAACAAGGTCTCACTCTGTCTCTCAGTCTGAAGTGCACTGACATTTTCATGGCTCACTGCAGCCTCAGCTTCAAGCTATCCTCTCACTCCAGCCTCCTGAGTAGCTGGGACTACAGGTGCACACCAGCACACCCAGTGAATTTTTGTTTTTGTTTTGTAGACATGGGGTTTCACCACAGTGCCCAGGCTGGACTTGAACTCCTGGGCTTAAGTGTTCCTCCCACTTCAGCCTCCAAAAGTGCTGGGATTATAGACATGAGCCACAGTGGAGTGGCATTTAAAAGATATTTAGATGTGTGCCATGTAGAAGGCCTTGGATGCTGATAAGGTTTAACTGTGTCCCCACCCAAAATCTCATCTTGAATTATAGTTCTCATAATCCCCACATGTCATGAGAGGGACCAAGTGGAGATATTTGAATTACAGGGACAGTTTCCCCCATCCTGTTCTGGTGATATTGAGTTAGTTCTCACGAGATCTTATGGTTTTATAAGGGGCTTCCCCCATGCTTGGCTGTCATTTTCTCTCTCCTGCTACCATGTGAAGAAGGACATGTTTGCTTTCCCCTTCTGCCATAATTGTAAGTTTCCTGAGGCCTCCCCAGCCCTCCGGAACTGCGAGTCAGCTAAACCTCTTTCCTTTATAAATTACCCAGTTTTGGGAAGTTCTTTATAGCAATGTGAGAACAGACCAATACAGTAAATTGGTAGCAAAGAGAGTGGGGCACTGCTGTAAAGATATCCAAAAATGTGGAAGCAACTTTGGAGCTGGGTAACAGGCAGAGATTGGAACCGTTTGGAGTGCTCAGAAGAAGACAAGAAAATGTGGGAAAGTTTCAGACTTCCTACAGACTTGTTGAATGGCTTTGACCAAAATGCTGATAGTGATATGGACAATTAATTCCAGGCTGAAGTGGTCTCAGATGGAGATGGGCAAATTGTTGGGAACTGGAGTAAAGGTCACTCTTGCTATGCAAAGAGACTGGTGGCATTTTTTCCTGCCCTGGAGATCTGTGGAACTTTGAACTTGAGAGAAATGATTTAGGGTGTCTGGCAGAAGAAATTTCTAAGAGGCAAAGCATTCAAGAGGAAGCAGAGCATAAAAGTTTGGAAAATTTGCAGCCTGATGATGTGATAGAAAAAAAAAAAACCCATTTTCTGGGGAGAAATTTGAGCCGGTTGCAGAAATTTGCAGAAGTAACAAGGAGTCAAATGTTAGTCACCAAGACAATGGGGGAAATGTCTCCAAGGCATGTCAGAGACTTTCATGGTAGTCCCTCCAGTCACAGACCCAGAGGCCTAGAAGGGAAAAAATGTTTCCTGGGCTGGGTCCAGGGCCTCCCTGCTGTGTGCAGCCTTGGGACTTGGTGCCCTGTGTTCCAGCCATTCCAGCCCTCACTAAAAGGGACCAACGTACAGCTCAGGCTGTTGCTTCAGAGGGTGCAAGCCCCAAGTCTTGGCAGCTTTCACATGGTGTTGGGCCTGCAGATGTGCAGAAGTCAAGAATTGAGGTTTGGGAACCTCTGCCTAGATTTTAGAAGATATATGGAAAGGCTTGGATGTCCAGGCAGAAGTGTGCTGCAGGAGCAGAGCCCTCATGCAGAACCTCTGCTAGGGCAGTGTGGAGGGGAAATGTGGGGTCAGAACTCCCACACAGAGTCCCCACTGGTGCACTGCCTAGTGCAGCTGTGAGAAGAGGGTCATCATCCTCCAGACCCCAAAATGATAGATCCACTGACAGTTTGCACTGTATGCCTGGAAAAGCTGCAGACAATCAACAGCAACCCGTGACAGCAGCCTGGAGGGGAGCTGTATCCTGCAAAGCCACAGGGATGGAGATGCCCAAGGCTGTGGGAGCCCACCTCTTGTACCAGCGTGCCCTGGATGTGAGACATGAAGTCAAAGGAGATAGTTTTGGAACTTTAAGGTTTAATGACCCTCCTATTGGATTTTGGACTTGCATGGGGCCTGTAGCCCCTTTGTTTTGGCCAATTTCTCCCAGATGGATTTACCCAATGCTTGTACCCCCATTGTATCTAGGAAGTAACTAACTGGCTTTTGATTTTACAGGCTCATGGGGGAAGGGAATTGCCTTGTGTCACATGAGACTTTGGACTATGGACTTTTGATTTAATGCTGAAATAAGACTTTGGGGGACTATTGGAAAGACATGATTGTGTTTTGAAATGTGAGGATATAAGATTTGGAAAAGGCCAGGGACAGTATGATATGGTTTGGCTGTTGCCCCACCCAGAATCTCATCTTGAATTGTAATTCCCATAATCCTTACATATTGTGGGAAGGACGAGGTGGAGATAATTGAATCATGGGGGTAGTTTTCCCCATCCTGTTCTTGTGATAGTGAATTCTTATAAGAGATGATAGTCTTATAAGAGGATTCCCCCTTTACTTGGCCCTCACCTTCTCTTTCTTACCTCTACATGAAGAAGGACATGTTTTCTTTCCCCTTCCACCATGATTGGAAGTTTCCTGAGGCCAACCCCAGCCTTGTAGAACTGTTAGTTGTTGAAACCTCTTTCCTTTATAAATTACCCAGTCTCAGGCAGTTCTTTATAGCAATGGGAGAACAGACTAATGCAAATGCCAAGTGAAGACTTGGAGAGGGAAAATCCACAATAAGAGCCATGCCAGATTAAACTGGTTTTGAAATGGAACAAAACAATGTTGATAATGACTAGGTGGAGAAGGTCTACAGTCAGTGGAAAAATTAAAACTAGAATTCAGAAGATGTGTATTTCAAGAGTATCAACAACAAAGTGATAAGTGATAGTTGAACCTATGAGACAAGATAATTCAAGAGGAAGGTGTAGAGGGAGAAGCCAGGTGCAGTGACTTATGCCTGTAATCCCAGCACTTTGGGAGACTGAGGCAGGAGGATCACTTGAGGCTAGGAGTTTGAGACCAGCCTGGGCAACATAGCAAGGTTGTCTCTACAAAAATAAAAAATTAATTAAAAAATTAGCTGGGCATGGTGACACACACCTGTAGTCCCAGCAGGAGGCTGAGGTGAGATGATCTCTTGAGCCCAGGAGTTCAAAGTTACCATGAGCTATGAGCTATGATCATACCACTCACTGCAGCCTGGGCAGAGCAAGACCTTGCCTCTAAGAAAGAAAGAAAAAAAAGCATAGAGTGAGAAAATGAGAGTTTTGGCCAGAGTCTTGGGGAACCTGCATTTGTGAGGCAGAATGAATAAAGAAGAACCAAGGAATTAAAGAAAGATAATCAGATTTAAGGTTTTGTAATGTTCCTGAATTCATAGAAACATTTCAGAAAAAAGTGATGAGCAACAGTGTCAAAACTTAAAAGATATTGAGGAGGGTAAAAACAAGATTATTGAATAGCTATAAGAAGTAACTGGTGACCCTGGAAAAAGGACTTTTTGTATATTATGGAGGAACAGGAATTAAATCAATGGGAATGTATAAATGGCAAGAAAATTAGGATATCAGCTATAGTCTACTGTTTTGAGATGTCTGGTTGTGAAAGGAAAAAAGAGAGTAATCTTGAATATTAAAATGTAAGAATAGTAGAAATGAGTGTTTCAAATGTTAATGTTTTCACCACTCCCAAAAGAAATCCCATATCTGTTAGCAGTCATTCCTAATTTATTCCTTACACCGTAAGCCCTAGGCAACCACCAATCTACTTTCTGTCTATGGTTTTGCCTATTCTGAACGTTTTAAGTAAATGGAGTCATGAAATATGTGATTATGATGGGCTTCTTAGCATAATATTTTCAGGGTTCATATATGTTGTAGCGTGTAACAGCACTTCATTTTTAATTGCCAAATAATATTCCATTGTATGGATATGTACCACATTTTATTCACTTATTAGTGATGGATATTTAAGTTGTTTCCACTTTTTGGCCATTATGAATGATGGTGCTATGAATGTTCCCATCCAGGCTTTCTTTTCTCTTGCATATATTCCTAGGAATGGAATTGCTGGATTATATGATAATTCTTTCTTATGTTTGATCTTTTGGGTAACTTATATTTTTCCAGAGCAACTGCACTATTTTACATTCCCACAGGTAGTGTATAAGGGTTCCAATTTTTCTATACTTGCCAATGCCTGTTTTTATGTCTTTTTTTTATTGTAGCCATCTTGTATAAAGTAGTGTTTTGTGGTTTTGATTTGCATTTCCCTGATTGCTAATGATACTGAGCATTTTTTCATGGGCTTATTGGTCACTGCAACCTCTACCTCCCAGGTTCAAGCAATTCTCCTGCCTCAGCCTCCCGAGTAGCTGGAATTACAGGTGCTTGCCACCATGCCTGGCTAATTTTTTGTCTTTTTAATTTCATCATATTGGCAAGGCTGGTCTCGAACTCTTGACCTCAGGTGATCTGCCCACCTCAGCCTCCCAAGGTGCTGGGATTGCAGGCATGAGCTACCGCACCCAGCAGTGTATCTTTTTTTAGAGAAATGCCTATTCAGATCTTTTGCCCATATTTAAATTGGGTTACTTATTTTTGTTACCGAGTTGTAGGAGTTATTTATGTATTTTAGATGCAAGTCTCTTATCAGATTTTTTAAACTGAAAAAGCATGACATCAGATACTTGATTTGCATATATTTTCCTTGAGTTTTTTTCATGTAAAAGATCATGTCTTCCACATATAAAGATTAAATATAATTTTCCTTCTTGCTTTCCAATCTAGGTGTTTTTTACTGCTTTTTCTCTTCCCCATTGCCCTGACTAGAATTTTCAGAACAATGTTGAAGTGGCAAGAGTAGATATCCTTGTCTTGTTCATGATCTTAGGGAAAAGCATTCAGTCTTTCACCAATGAGTACTGTATGATGTTAGTTGTGGGTTTTTCATACATGCCCTTTATTATGTTGTAAAGGTTTCTTTTTATTTCTAGTTTGTTTTGTGTTTTTATCATGAAAAGGTGTTGAAACTTTGTCAGATTCTTTTTCTTCATCACATTTAGTTATTATTCTTGATTATTTTAGTTTTTATTCTTTATTCTGTTGATATGGTTTTCAGATCATATCAGATTTTCAGATTAGCCTTGAACTCCTAAAATAAATCCCAATTGTTGATGGCATGTATCTCTCTCTCTATATATATGTGTAAATATATATGTAAATATATATATGTGTAAATATATATATAAATATATATATATATATATATTCCTGGGTTAGATTTGCTATTAATTTGTTGAAAATATTTATGTCTGTATTAGCAAAATGTACTGGTCTGTAGTTTGAATTTATGATTTATACTAGTGTTTGCTGTGTTTGTATTTTGGCTTTAATGGGTCATCCTGGATAATTGCATTAAACTAAATAATAAGCAAAATATTTTTATAGCCTTTTATCAGACTTTAGTGCATTCGTAGACTGTGCAATTTTTTCCATGTCTTAAAGGATGATAGCAGAGGTATAAATGAAGATATATTTTATTCAAATATTTGAGATCAACAAAATAGACTGAAAGCTAATGTTGACAGTATATGTGACCTGTAATCATTTAAGTACTTTTGTATTTGTTTTTTGCATCTATATTATGGGGATATACTTTAATATTATATTTATTATCTCTCAACCTCTTATTTAAAATACTCGAGTATTCTAAAAATGTCACATTGAACTGTGATTTTCCCCCAACCCTACCTCCCAAACTAGAACAGAACCAACAAACTTCTGGTCCACATTGGTCCCCAAATTGTTCTTAATACCACCTTTCACACTGAAGAACAAATTACTGATTAAATCTCTCTATTTCTAAGATTATAGCAGTTTACAATATGGCTTTCTTTCCAGATAATAGAGGTGGGTGGAGACAAACCTAATTTCTTTCTCAATTAAAAACGTTTTATACTAGAAGTAGTAAAATGGGTTTTGAAAGATATAAAAGAGTTGTTTTGTCTACACTGAGAATCAGAAATTTGATAGTTTTGCTACCCAATCCATTCAAGCTCATTTTCTGCTAGTTTTCTATGGACTCTGAGAATGAGCCTTTAATACGTTAAGCTTTATCATGATGCGCCAAGGAGGAGGAAGTACAAGCCTCCATCTTAGAATTGTACATGAATCTGAGTGTTTTAATATCTCACAATTTCCTGGAATATAACTTACGAAATTTTTTCTACACAAATATTTCACTTGTTATGCCTTTGGTTATGCTTATCTTCCTCCCTTGAATACCTTATTATCTCATCATTATAAAAATTAGCTTATTTCTTGAGAACACTTTTAAGTCTTCCTTGCCCTTCTAGTTGATATTTATTTACCGTTTTCCCCGTATCTCTGGTGTTTTTCCCAGAGAGTCTGTTGTTGTACCTCTATGTAATAGGTTATTAGCAAATATTTTCTAAATTGAGTGTCTGCCACTAACAACAGGCCAGCATAAATTATAGAAATTAGTATAATATAATCTAATTTTACTTTGTAGTCAAATAATTAAAACTAATAAAAGAAGAGTTATTAAACAGATAAGTCAGGGTAAAGTTAATCCTGTTATATATGTCCACTTCATAAGTACATTTTAAAATCAGTTTTATTGAGGCATAATTTACATACAATGAAATATACTCATTTTAAGTGTAATCTGATGATTTTTGACAAATATATGCAATTAGGTAATCATTACCACAATTAAGACATAAAACATTTTCATAACCCTAAAAAGTTCCTTATGCTCCGTTGCAGGCAGTCCTCCTCCCATCCCTGGCCCCAGGCAATCACTGGTTTACTTTCTGCCTCTATATATTAGTTTTGCCTGTTTTCAATTTCATATAAATGGAATCATACTATATCTACTTTTTTCTTTATGGCTTTTTTCACTGTGTACATTTTAAAGATTTATGTCTTTTCATGTATCAGTTCATTTCTTTCTCATTCTTTTTTTGAGATATAATTTACACACAGTCAAAAGTCACTCTTTTTAGTGAACAGTTCTGACAGATATATACAGATAAGTAACTACAACAGTAATCAAGATAGTGAATAGTTACATCAGCCCTCAAAATTTCTTCATACCCTTTTGTAGTAGCCCCTCCTTCAACCACCACTGCTCGCGGCCTCTGATTTGTTTTTTGCTCCTATAGTTTTTCCTTTTTGAGAATGCTATATAAACGTTATCATACAGTTTGTAGCCTTTTGAGTCTGGTTTCTTTTATTCAGCATAAGGCATTTGTGATTCAGTCATGTTGTCCAAGGCAGTAGTTTGTTCCTTTTTATGACTGATTAGCTTTCTAGTTTATAGATACACCACAGGTTACTCATATGCCTTTTGATGGACACTTGGAGTTTTTACTAATTTTTGCCTATTATGAATAATGCCTGTAAGAACATTCAAGTTCAGTCTTTTTGTGGATATATGTTTTCATTTATTTTGGATACATATGTCAGAATCGGGTTACTGGGTCACAAGTTTATGTGTAGCTGTATAACAAATTGCGACTTTTCAAAAGTGGTTGTACTCTTTTACATTCCCACCAGCAGTGTATGAGAGTTCCAGATGTTCCTTTCACTTTAGTTCTTGGTATTGTCAGTCTTTTTAAATTTAGCTGTTTGATTAGATGTGTACTTGTATCTCATTATGGTTTTAATTTGTTTTACTGATAGATGATGTTGAGTGTCTTTTCATGGGCTTATTGACCAAAAATGAGTGAGACTCCATCTCAAAAAAAAAAAAACCACAAAAAAAACCAGTCAATATCTTTAACATGGCTAAGACCTATAAAAGAGGTATATGTGCCTGCACACATGTGTGTGTTTATATGTTGTGTTTGGAACAGGGAAGGAGAGTTGAAGTAGGAGTCCAAAGATCCAGCAGTACATTATAGAAAGAAGTCTAATTGTGTGGGACTAAGCCACATATAACACAGACTCCTAAAAACAGATGAGTGAAGAAATAGCATCCAGAAATCTAGGAATAGGTACTATTTAGAGACTTAAATAACAGTCATAGGATGGGACTTCCAGGGTAACTACTGGGATTAAGGGAAAGGAATAAATATCAAGATATTAACCTAGATTTAGAAGCCTAGTGGTATTAGCTTCTTAGTATGAGAATGGAAGCCTAAAAAACATTAATTTTGTTTTAGGCAGGTTTATTGAAAACTAATTTACATCCAGTAACATTCACCTTTTGCATTGTGTAGTTTCGTGAGTTTTGAAAAATGGGCACAGTTCTATAACCTTACCATAATCAAGATATAGATTATTGCCATCATCCCCACAAAATTCCCTCATTCACCTTTGCAGTCAGTCTTTCCCCTAACCCTAGACCCTGGCAACCAATGATTAATTTTTTCTTCGCAATTTTGCATTTTTGAGAATGTTGTATGGATGGAATCATGCAGTATATTGTGTTGCTAGTCTGACTTCTGTTTAGCATAGAACATTTTTGTTGCCTGTATCAATAGCTTTTTCTTTCATGTTACTGAGTTATATTCCATTATATAAATGTACCACAAATCGTTTATGTATTCACAAGTTAAAGGGTATTTGGGTTGTTTTCAGGGTTTTGTAATTATGAATAAAGCCTCTATAAACATGTATGTACAGCTTTTTTTTTGTTACCATGTGTTTTCACTCTCTTGGGTAAATATATAAGAGTAAAATTGCTGAGAGTCATATGTTAAGTGTATGTTGAACTTTATAAAACAATACCAAACTGTTGTCCAAAGTGGTTGTACCATTTTGTATTCCCACCAGCAGTGTATAGGAGTTCTGTTGCTCCCATATCCTCTCTAGCAAAAAATATTTATTTTTAAAATATTTTAACCATCTGGCCGGGTATGGTGGCTCATGCCTGTAACCCCAGCACTTTGGGAGGCAGAGGCGGGCGGATCATGAGGTCAGGAGATTGAGACCATCCTGACTAACACAGTGAAACCCTGTCTCTACTAAAAATTCAAAAAAATTAGCTGGACATGGTGGCAGGCGCCTGTAGTCCCAGCTACTCGGGAGACTGAGGCAGGAGAATGGCGTGAGCTTGCAGTGAGCCGAGATCACGCCACTGCACTCCAGCCTGGGCAACAGAGCAAGACTCCGTCTCAAAAAAAAAAAAAATGTTTCAACCATCCAAATAGATGTAGATTGATATCTTATTGGAGCTTGAATTTGTATTTCCCTAATGTCTAATAATCTGAGCATCTTTTCTATTGTTTATTCACAATCCATTCATCATCTTTGGTAAAGTGTCCATTCAAATCATTGGCCCATTTTTAAAATTGGAATCTTTGTTTTCATATTTATTGGGTTTTGAAACTTACTTGTATAAGGAACATTAATCTTAATCACAATAATGAACACTAACATTTACCGAGTGCCTACGTGTCAGATACTGTTCTAAAATCCTTTAGTTGAATGATTTCATTTAAATTCATAGCAACCCTGTTAGATTAGATACTATGATTATCCTCATTATACAGATATTGAAACTGTGCTAAACATTGGCTAAGTTTTAGAACTACAAATTGAATGTGACCTTGGCTTATAAATAACTATAATATACTATAGTAATATTACTGTTGTAAAACATATTATTGTTGTAAAATTACATATAGTAAAAGTGATATCTAAAAGTGAATTTTTGAATAGATATTTGCTAAGCTACCTTTTGGAGAAAGGGCACTCTTGACAACTAGAACAGTAAATTCAAAGTTTTAGGTAAAATATGTCTAAGAAGGCTGGACACAGTGGCTTATGCCGTAATCCCAGTGCTGTGGGAGGATCACTTGAGCCCAGGAATTCAAGGTTCCAGTGAGATGAGCTATGATCATGCCAGCGCACTTCAGCCTGGGCAACAAAGCAAAACCCTGTCTCTTAACAACAAAAAAAAAAGTCTAAAAAAACCGAACTTAGTTCAGCATCACTAAAATACAAAGTAAAACCCAAGGCTGGGTGCAGTGGCTCATGCCTATAATCCCAGTACTTTGGGAGGTCAAGACAGGAGGATCACTTGAGCCCAGGAGTTTGAGACCAGCCTGGGCAACACGGCGAAATCTTGTCTCTATAAAAATACAGAAATTACCCAGGCATAGTGACGCATGCCTGTAGTCCCAGCTACTCAGAAGCCTGAGACAGAAGGATCACTGGAGCCTGGGAGGCGGAGGCTACAGTGAGCCAAGAATCGTACCACTTCACTCCAGCCTGGGTGACAGAGTGAGACCCTGTCTCAAAAGATAAAATTTTAAAAATAAAGTAAAACAAGTGTTTGAAAATGTAACTAGAGAGAGAGATGATCATGTTATTCAGAAACATGAGTATAGATTTAAACATTATATTTCAGTTTTCTCTTCTTCACATTTTGATTGTAGGTTTTAACAAATTTCCTTTCTTCCTGCTCCCCCCTTTTCCCATCACTAATAACATTGGTTAAGATAACTGTCAGGCCTCTTTCAGCATTTCGTAGATTTCTCCTGATATTAAAGGAAATAGGCAATATTATATTTCTCTGTTACTGTTTTCTTAATGAAATATATCTGGAATGTCACAGTAATATAATCAAGAAAATAATTTGTTTTTAGTGTCAAGACATTATTACATTAAGAGAACAGTTGGTCTTTTCCTTAAATACCTGTAAGAATGATTGTTTAGTCAGATTAATGATAAGATTACAAAATGTTCTTCAGTTCGAGTTATAATCTTTTAATGTAAATTTTCTTGAAGTATAATGTACATATGGAAAACACACCAATTATAAGTGAACAATTTGATCAGTTTTCAGACATTAAACATCATCCATATAACCAGTGTCCAGACCAAGAAATAAGATATTAGCACTATTGTAGAAGCCTGCTATGACCTAAAAGCCTGCTACTGGTCACTATCCTTGATCACCAAGAGCAACCACCATTCTGATTTATAACCTCATAGGTTAGTTTTGCCTGTTACTGAACTTTAATTATGTTGGACATATACCCAATATTGGAATTGTTCAATCATTGGGTATATGAATGTATTTTCTATTAGTAACAAATTACCACATATTCAGTCTGGCTTAAAATGGCACTCATTTATTATCTCATGGCTTCCATGGGTCAGGTGTTTGGGCACAGCTTAGATGGGTTCTTAGGCTCTCATAAAACTGCAACCAAGGTGTCAGCTTGGGCTGCAGTATCTCATCTGAGGCTCAGGGTCTAGGCTTATGAGATTGTTGACAAAACACATTTCCTTGCAGCTGTAGAACTCCAGCAGTTTGTTTCTTCAAGGCCAGCGGAAGGCCTAAGCGCTCTCTTTTTTTCTTTTCTTTTTTTTTTTTAAGTTTCAGTTTGAGGTAATTGCAGATTTCATGCAGTTGTAAGAAATAATACAGAGATATTCAATGTATGCTTTTTTTTTTTTTCTTTTTTGAGATATGGTTTTGCTCTGTTGTCTAGGCTGGAGTACAGTGGCATGACCTCAACTCATTGCAATCTCCACTTCCCAGGTTCAAGCAATTTTCACACCTCAATCTCCCAAGTAGCTGGGATCACAGGTGTGTGCCACCATGCCTGGCTAATCTTTATATTTTTAGTAGAGATGGGGTTTTGCCATGTTGGCCAGACTGGTCTTGAATGCTTGGCCTCAAGTGATTCACTTGCCTCAGCCTCCCAAAGTGCTGAGATTACAGGCATGCCCCACTGCGCCCAGCCTCAGTATATCCTTAATTCAGTTTCCCACAAGGGTTGAATCTTGCAAAACTATAGTACAGTATCACAGTCAAGAAACTGACTTGACTGTGAATCTGAGTAAACTTGATACAATCCACCAATCTTTATTTAGATTTCCCCAGTTTTCCATGCTGTCATCTGCATGTGTTTGTGTGTTTATTTTCATGAAATTTTATCACATGTGTAGGTTCATGAAACCACCACCAAAGCCAAGATACAGTATAGTTCCATCACCACAAGGATGTTGCTCTTTTGCAACCAAACCTACCTCTCTTGTACCCTAATCTCTCATCCCTAACTCTTGGCAACCATTAGGTAGACTGATATAGGCGCTAATTTTATCTGTAAAATCCTTTCACTTTTGCCACATAACCTGTGGTATTCCAACATTTTTTACAGGTTCAGCC
This sequence comes from Macaca nemestrina, assembly GCF_043159975.1. Taxonomy (NCBI): domain Eukaryota; kingdom Metazoa; phylum Chordata; class Mammalia; order Primates; family Cercopithecidae; genus Macaca; species Macaca nemestrina. Next base: position 52,151,399 of record NC_092142.1, read on the forward strand.
CACAATCAAGGGGAAGAGTTTCACAAGGGCATGGTTCACTGGGGGTTTACCTTAGAATTCTGCCTGCCACAATAAAATGATTAGCCTTGGTAGATACTGGAACAAGTCATTTTTGAAAGCAGAATATTTGATTTAATCATAGGATCCCTTAATATAAGTAGGTGACAAAGTAATGGGAAGTGCTTGGGAACAGTGCTTGTTGAACAGTACACTTAGTTCAACAAGTACGTGTTAAATGAATATTAAATGAGTGAACCAATCAGTCTTCTAAGTTTTAAAGACAGTGATCAGATCCAATCTAGGATTGCAGTTTTCTATAGATTATAGGGCAATTTTAGAGCTTTCTAAGCCAAACTAAGGTTTTAGGTGAATCATCTCCAGTGAAATTGTTTTGTTTTTTTCTCGTATATTTGTACCTTCAATTTTCTTGAGTTTAAGATTTATGTGTTAATGATTAACATACGTCTTCAGAAAGAAAAGTATAGAATAGTGATTGTCGAAGGTAGGTAGGCAGGAAAGATGCTTCTCTCCTCTCAGAATTTCAGAGAGAATTTACTAGTCCATGCCATTCCACTCCTTTCACTCCCAGCTAAGTGTTGAGATGGGTTACTGTGGTGAATGTGTTAATTGTGTGAAAAATAAGGGAGTAGAAGAGAGAAAAGGCTGAGATACAGTGGCAGACTAGTATAAAGGAAAGGTTATGGAACTTGGCTAAGACTCCTTCATTTTAAAATGGGAATGACAAGGACCACTACCACCACTATAGCCATTTCCTAGGAGTTTGGAAGAATTAAATGAGATAACATTTGACAGATTAAAGTCCTCTGTAAACTATCAAACATTGCACAAATGTTAATTTTCATCTGTAATCCTGTGTTCTGTTTTTAATTATAGTGGGATTTGAGTAACATTTTTTACTCAACAATACACGAACAAATTGATGTTTGTGTAGTCTACCTGGTCTTTATTCATTGAGGTTGCAGTAGAAAATCAGGTTCCCAGTGCACCTCAGGCTACTTTATATAACTAGGAAAGTATTTTATATCAGGACTCTATTATGCTGTTATGGAAGGTAAGATAACCTAATTGCATGTTCTTGATTATTTTAAATGTCAGTACTTCTTTGTAGAATCTTAGAATTGAATCCCAGAATTGAATGGGACTAAGCAGCCTGTCTAGTTCAACTCATTCTGTTGTATGAATATTCTAGCTTTTTTTTTTTTTTTTTTTTTTTTGAGATGGAGTCTCGCTGTGTCACCTAGACTGTAGTGCAGTGGTGCAATCTCTGCGCTGCAACCTCCGTCAGCCTCCTGAGTAGCTAGGATTCTCCTGCCTCAGCTCCTGAGTAGATAGGACTACAGGCGTGCACCACCATGCCCAGCTAATTTTTGTATTTTTAGTAGATACGGGGTTTCACCGTGTTGGCCAGGCTGGTCTCTAATTACTGACCTCAGGAGATCTGCCCACCTCAGCCTCCCAAATTGCTGGAATTACAGACATGAGCCACCATGCCCGGCCTCCCTACCATTTTTGGTTTGAACTCTTTCTGTGATTAGAATTACAGAAACCCTCTCCCATCCTACGTAGCCAATCATATTTTCTCAAGTGTATCTACTCTCCAGCCATGGGTTTATTCGATAGTACTCCACCCTGTTTTTCCATTTTTAGAGCCTTCCAAAAGCAATATGAACAGTGTTGGGGAGGAGGTGCTAAAGGGAGGGAACATGCTGATGAAGAGTATTATTAACTATATTTCCCTCTGTATTTTACTCATTGGTGATAGTTTTGTACTGCCAAGTTATAAATTTCTTTCTGAGAGACTACATGTCCATTGTTCTAATATCAAGTAGTACCTGATTCATAAGCATTCAATTTTTTTTTTTTTTTTTGAGACGGAGTCTCGCTCTATCGCCAGGCTACAGTACAGTGGCGTAGTGGTGCGATCTTGGCTCACTGTAACCTCTGCCTCCCGGGTTCAAGCGATTCCCCTGCCTCAGTCTCCCAAGTAGCTGGGATTATGGCTCCTGCCACCACACCTGGCTGATTTTTTGTATTTTTAGTAGAGATGGGTTTTCACCGTATTGACCAGGATGGTCTCAATCTCCTGACCTTGTGCTCTGCCCACCTTTGCCTCCCCAAGTGCTGGGATTACAGGCATAAGCCACCACACCCGGCCTCAATATTTGTTTAAAGAACTGAACTTCTTTCAAGCCTCAAAAAGTAATTTCTTTCCATGTGATATTCTAAGTGGACTGTCATGCAGTTCCTCTTCTTGTGTCCTTTTTCTCTTAAGTCAAACATGCTCAATTTTTAAAAATGTATGTAGGAATATTGAATCTTGTCACATAGATATGTTCCTCTGTACAGATGGAATGGGAATGCCTAGGATATTTAAGGAAGCAGTTTTGTTAGTTCAGATTTCCTACAGATAAGTCTTTAATAGCATGGAATTATTGCCAATCCTAGTTTTCATTATTTTATGTCTTATAAAAATGTAAACATATTTTTAATTGGAATTTGCATTTGAATATAGCAGATTGAGATCTCTTTATTTTGCCACCAAACTTTTTTTTTTTCATTGAGAAGCATTATTCAGAGTTAGCCAAACTGCAAAGTTAGCACAGTCCCAAGACTGTCCTCACTTCTGACACCAACTACAAGTTCTATGGGTTCCCAAAAGTACCCTCAGTTTTAATAATTTGCCAGCAGGACTCACGAAACCCACTGAAAACTGTTATAGTCATAGTTACACTTTTATTACAAGGAATCTCCAAAATAGGACAGACCAATATAATTATCGTGTTGAATGACATTAAATGAAATGGAAGCAATTCATTGACCTCTTAGAATAGTGTTTTGGGCCAGGTGCGGTGGCTCACGCCTGTAATCTCAGCACTTTGGGAGGCTGAGGCGGGTGGATCACGAGGTCAGGAGATTGAGACCATCCTGGCTGACATGGTGAAACCCCATCTCTACTAAAAATACAAAAAATTAGCTGGGTGTAGTGGCAGTCACCTGTAGTCCCTGCTACTCGGGAGGCTGAGGCAGGAGAATGGTGTGAACCCAATAGGTGGAGCTTGCAGTGAGTTGAGATCGTGCCACTGCACTCTAGCCTGGGCAACAGAGCGAGACTCCGTCTCAAAAAAAAAAGAGTAGTGTTTTGAAAACTTATTGACTGGATTTCAGTATATATGTCTATTTATAAATGTTTCTAAATGTATATATGTAGTGGTGTGTGTGTGTGTTTAGTAAGATATAACCAGTGTTTCATAAAACACTAACCTACTTCATTTATAAAGAATGTTGGTTACTATCCACTGAATTGAAGGCCCATAATGAGATTACAGCTCTTAGTTCATAAACCCTGTCTTAGACAATCAGACCATTGAGAATAATGATGATCGGCCATTACTAGAAGAAATAAACTTAAAATTGTAGGACCTGAACAATTAAGATCTGGAGAGAACTTGAGGTACAGACTACTCACTTCTACAGATAGGACAGTTTCTAGATGAACAGACTAGAAAGTATAGTTTGTGCAAATGTTATAGGGAAACTTATTGTTAAGATATAAACCAGTATATTGGTCATTTTGCTTTGTAGATGATTTCTCACACCTGCTTAAGATAATTTTTAATTCATCTTTCCTCTGATCTTTACATGGCTAGTTCTTTCTTTTCATTCAAAATTCAGTATTAATGGTACCTCCTCCAGGAGACTGAACTTATTCTAAAATGATCGCCCTATCACCTTTCATCACAGCATCCTATTTTCATTCTCTGTATAACCTTTACCCTTGCCTGATGTTTATCCTATTTGCTTACCTCCCTTTCTTTCTTTTTCTTTTCTTTTTTTTGAGATGGAATTTCGCTCTTGTTGCCCAGGCTGGAGTGCAGTGGTGCAATCTCGGCTCACTGCAACCTCCGCCTCCCAGGTTCAAGTGATTCTCCTGCCTCAGCCTCTTGAGTAGCTGGGATTACAGGCATGCGTCACCACGCCTGGCTAATTTTGTATTTGTAGCAGAGAACCGGGTTTCTCCATGTTGGTCAGGCTGGTCCCTTTCTAAAATGTTAGCTATATTAGAAAAGAGATTCTTCCTCATGGCTGGGCATGGTGGCTCACACCTATAATCCCAGTACTTTGGGAGGCCAAGATGGGCGGATCACTTGAGGCCAGGAGTTAGAGACCAGGCTGGCCAACATGGCAAGACCTTGTCTCTACAAAAAATACAAAAATTAGCCGGGTATGGTGGTGCCTCAGGAGGCTGAGGCACGAAAATCACTTGAACCTGAGAGGCGGAGGTTGCAGTGAGCTGAGATCGTGCCACTGCACTCCAGCCTGGGTGACAGAGCAAAACTCTATCTCAAAAAAAAAAAAAAAGAATTTTTTTTCCCCTATTGTTTTATTTCCCAGCACTTAACAGCAATATCTGGTGAACAGTACGTATTCGTATAATATGTCTGAGTGAGTGATCTAGTTCATGATCCTCTTAAGCCGAAAGAGAATACATTTCTCATGGAGAGACTAGAGTACAGCATAATTACTACCTCCTTTGTTCTATAGACTATATTTCTGTTTGTACAGTATTAAGATTGCATTTGCTCTTTTGGGCCAGCTATTACACTATACACTCATTTTTTTTATAAGGCATCTACCATTTATTTTATACAGTCATGTGCTGCGTATCAATGTTTCGGTTAACAATAGAAGCATATACAATGGGGGTTTCATAATATTTTTGCTATACCTTTTCTATGTTTAGATACACAAATACCATTGAATTCTAATTGCCTAAAGTGTTAGCTACAGTAACATGCTATAGAGGTTCATAGCCTAGGAACAATAGGCTATACAATATCTAGGTTCGTGTAAGTATATTCTATGATGTTCATATAATGATGAAATTGCCTAATGACAGATTTCTCAGAATGTATCCCCATCATTAAGCAATGGATGGCTGTACTTAAGTAGTTGTTTGTGTGTACACGCATGCATACTCATGTGTAGATTCAGCTTCATAAGATTTTTTAATTTTTTCTTTTTTTTCTTAGAGATAGGATCTTGCTCTGTTGCTGAGACTAGAGTGCAGTGGCGCAGTCACAGCTCACTCCAGCCTCAAACTCTTGGGCTCAAGGGATCCTTCCGCCTCAGCTACCCAAGTAGCCAGGACTACAGGTGCCCACCACCACACCCAGTTTTTTTCTTTTTGTAGAGATGTGGTCTTGGTATGTTGCCCAGGCTGGTCTCAAACTCCTGGCCTCAAGCAATCCTCCTGCCTTGGCCTCCCAAAGTGCTGGGATTACAGGCATGAGGCACCGTGCTGGACCATGAGATTTTTTTTAAAAATTAACATTTCTAAGTATGATCATTCAACTAAGAAGGGAGTGTCTAATTAAGAACTCATGGTAGGGTACCTGAAGAGATATTAAGCTGAAATAAAAAGTCAGTAGAAATGTAGGAGATAGCACCAGTTCACAAATTTAAACTGGAAATATTCAATTAGAGAGGTTTAGTGCAAGCTGAAGAAGAACCTGTTGGATGAATTTTGGAAGGGCTCAGTTGACACGCTTAGGATTTCTCTTCCTTTTTTGGGGGGGGTAAGGGGTGCCAGTGGAGTAGGGAGGTATGGTCTTTCTGTCGCCCAGGGTAGATTGTAGTGGCGTGAACAAGTCTCACTGCAGCCTTGACCTCCTGGGCTCAGACAATCCTCCCACCTCAGCCTCCTGAGTAGCTGGGATTACAAATGTGAGCCACCAGGCTCAGCTGCTTTTTAAATTTTTTTGTAGAGTTGGGATCTCGCCGTGTTGCCCAGGCTGGTCTCGAACTCCTGGGTTCAAGCAGTCCTCAGCCTCCCAAAGTGATGGGATTACAGATGAGAGCTACTGTGCCTGGTCCCATAGATGGATTTTTATTGAAACCACTTAACAACTCTATATCTTAAAATCTGATCCTGTTACTTCTCTCTATATAGTCATTTATTGATTCCCTAATTCATTCAGCATATGTTAATATATATTCATATAGACAAATATGTATATATATTTTGAAAATAGAAAATTTCACTTTTTGTTTTACTTAAAGTCATGTTTTAAATTATTTTTAGATGTTTAAATTTTTATGTTTACAGATTTAGAGGTACAAGTACAGTTGAGATACATAGATATTTCAATAGTGGTGAAGTTTGGGTATTTAGTGTACTCATCGCCTATATAGTATACATTGTACCCAACTGGTAGTATTTCATCCCTGACTCTGCTCCCACCTTTCCACCTTTTAGAGTCTCCAGTGTCTGTTGTTTCACCCTGTATGTCTGTGTATACCCATTGTTTAGCTCCCACATGTAAGTGAGAACATGTAGTTTCCATTTGCTTCTTAACCTACTGTAGTGTGGCTTCCATCTCAGCAACTTCCATCTTGACCATTAAACTATTCTTACCATAAAACTGGAATCTCTTACAGCACCAGAAAATAAGGAAGTGCTTGAAATACAGTGGGGTTATGAACACAGGAACCAACTTGAAGGAGCTGTAAATGGCCAAAGTTAGGACAGTTTGAACAAGTAAATAATCATAGTGTCAGATTATAACCCATAGAAAGAAGTAATAGCAGCCGGGCACGGTGGCTCACACCTGTAATCCTAGCACTTTGGGAGACCGGGGCGGGTGGACCACCTGAGGTCAGGAGTTCGAGACCAGCCTGGCCAACATGGCAAAACCCTGTCTCTACTAAAAATATAAAAACATGAGGCCGGGCACAGTGGCTCATGCTTGTAATCCCAGCAGTTTGGGAGGCTGAGGTGGGCTGATCATGAGGTCAGGAGTTCAAGACCAGCCTGACCAACATGGTGAAACCCCATCTCTACTAAAAATACAAAATTTAGCTGGGCGTGCTGGCGTGCACCCATAGTCCCAGCTACTCGGGAGGCTGAGGCAGGAGAATTGCTTGAACCCAAGAGGCAGAGGTTGCAGTGAGCCGAGATTGTACCACTGCACTCCAGCCTGGGCAACAGAGCAAGACTCTGTCTCAAAAAAAAAAACAAAAACAAAACCCACAAAAATTAGCCAGGCATGGTGGCAGATACCTGTAATTCCAGCTACTCGAGAGTCTGAGGCATGAGAATTGCTTGAACCCAGGGAGTGGAGCTTGCAGTGAGCCAAGATTTATGAGTCTATACTGATACAAATGAATGAATAAATTAAAAGGGAGAAGAGACAGCTCTTGTTTAGAGTAGAATTCCAATTTAAAATGTGGAAGGAATTATGGAAATATAAACTTTCCGTTAGGCAAATACCACAGTAATGATTGTTATGGGCAAGAATCAATGAATTACTGGGCAGATGTATATGGGAAATAGGATATTTCTAGTCTCAAAATATCTTCCCATAAAATATGCATTTATTATTAAAAAAAGATATTTACATGGAGAAGAAATGGCAGACTCTACTTTAACCAAGTAACCAAGGGTAACATCACCAATAACAATAAGACACTGATATCATATACTCCCTGATATGATGTACTGAGAAGAGCACAGTATCACATCACAGCAATAACAATAACAATACCTAACATCTCTCAGTATTTGTATGCCCGACACCGTGCTAAAGCACTCTACAGCATTATCCATTAGGTTTCACAAGAACCCTATTAGGTGAATACTATTATTATCTACATTTTACAGTTGAGGAAGCTGAGGCCCCGGTAAATGATGGAACTGGAACCAGAAACCAGGGCTGACTGGCTCAAAAACCCATTCCCTTAATCACAATGTTATGCTGAGAATAGCTTTCAGTATTGGGGATAATTTATGGACTGATGAATTCAGCATATTTAATGTTTTCAGCAAGTGGTGAACTTGGTGAGGTTTTGTAATTTGATGTTTTAAAAATATACTTTGGACTTATTTGGAAGCAACAAGTTTGCTTGAAAAAGTACTGCAAACTAATGTAAAATAGATTAAATACTATTTGTTTTTAGATCAGGTATGACCTTTTTCTAAACCAATAATATTTTATCAATTATTCTGGCCTTTTTATCAAAACCACTTAGTATCCCTATGTCTTAAAGTGTGATCCTGTTCTCTCTATATAATCATTTATGAATTCCCTAATTCCTTCAGCATAAAGTCTAGATATTTTAACATAACCTATAACAGTGTTGATAATCTAGGCAGTTATATTTTAGTCCTTGTTGCTTATCATTCTCCCATAGGCGTCTACTTTCCTTGTCATGGCAAACTACTTGTTATTCCAGAATATAAAATTTTAAATTTATTTATTATATAACATTTCAAGTTACACAGGAGTAGAGTATCCATCTCCCAGCTACCAACAGCCATCAATTTATATGGCCACTGTTGCATCTGTTGTACTACCCTCTAATGAACATAACCACCCCCTCCGTGGATATTTTTGAAGTACATCTTAGTCTTATCATTCATCTAAAAATACATTGATTTATACATCTAAAAGACAAAAATTTGGGGGAGTCGGTTTGAGGTTTGTTTTTTACTTTGAGATGGGGTTTTGCTTTGTCATCCAACCCAACTTGCGTACAGGAGCTCATCATAGCTCACTGCAGCCTCAAGCTCCTGGGCTCAAGTAATCCTCCCACCTCAGCCTCCCAAGCAACTAGGACTACAGATGTGCACCATCACACTTAGCTAAGTTTAAATTTCTTTTTAAGAGATGTGTCTTGCTGTGTTACCCAGGCTGGCCTTGGACTCCTGGCCTCAAGTGATCCTCCTGCCTTGGCCTCCCAAAGTTCTGGGATTACAGACATGAGCCATCATGTCTGCCTTAGATTTTTGTCTTTAAAACACAACTGCAAAACCAGTTTCACACCTAAAAAGATAACCATTATTATTATATAATCAAAGTATCTGGTGAGATTTTCTATTTCTCCAGTTGCTAAGTAAATTTATTTTTACAGTTGGCTGGTTCAGGCCAGTATCTACACTTAGAAAACATATAAACCAAATGCAGTGCTCCACATGTTGCCTTTTCTTGAGGTCTTTTACGTTTCTTTTTTTTTTTTTTCTATTTTGTCATTCCGATTAGTCTTAAGTCTCATTTACTCTGTGGTTCCCTTTTTTGTTTTGTTTCTTACAATTTCTTTGTTGAAGAAATAGAGTCCTTTGTCCTGTGGAGTTTCCTACACTCTGAATTTTACTGATTACATCCCCATTTTGCTGATTACATCTGGATTTTGTTGATCGCATTTAACAAGTTCCTTTTTCCCCTGTGCTTCCTGTAAGCTATATGTACATTTGTATTTAAAAAAGAAACAAAACTTGTATGAACACCTACTGTTTGCACTTTTATGTGGATGAATAAAATAAAGCTTAAAATAAAGCCAATCCTTAAAAAGTATTACTGTGTCAATGCAAATTAAGATTATGACACTTGAAAAAAAAGGAATGTCATGGTTATCTAAAAGTGTAAACCTAAGTACTACTGCAAGTCACAAGACGAAAATAAACCTTTTAATTTGTGAGCATGGCAGTTCACAGATGTGAAGAAAGTGAAGTGAAATAATTGTTCCACTTCCGTGAAAACCTCTGAAAACAAATCTAAGGGTAAAATTCAGAAAACGACTGACATTATAATTTGCTCTTGGATCAGTTTTTTCTCTTTTCTCTTTAAACATGTCTTTATTGATAGTTTGAAGAAAAAATGTTGTATGCATTAAATAAAAATCAAAAGAAGCCACCATACTAATGTTTGACACATATTACTAAAATTAACTACAAATCTGTTGTTTTTAGGTTGATTTCATATGAATATTTAAGTAAATAATTATTATGCTTCTATTTTTAAAATAAGGAGACTAAAAACCAGCACACCAGTTTACAATAAACAATTTAAGAGAAGTAAAATGCCTTATTAAATTATCTTTATAATACCAAATTACTTTAAGATACTTTCCTTTTGACTGCAGTGCTTTTAATTCTTTCCTTTCTTGGCTTCCCTGGAACCACTGTCTCCTGATACTCATCTTACCATTCTTGCATTTTCTTGTTGTTTTCCTTCAGTAGCTCCTCTTCATCTGCTAGCTCCTGAAACTTGGTGTTTTTGGGTTTCACCACTGGTTCTCTTCTGTTATTCTACATTGTCTCTCTAGGCAGATAAACTCATCCTTGCTCAAGGCTTGCTATCTTCTGTTTTATGTCCTCTTCCATTGAAACTTCCATCTACCTAGTCCTCTAAGCCTAAAGTGTAAGAGTCTTCCTCTCTCTTGAGAAAGGTTGGGAGAATTTTAGCTACAATGCAGTTATATCTCTGTTGTTGAAAATTTATTGTTCTGTGTTTTATTTTTACTAAGGAATTATATCTGGGACCTTGTATTTCTTCTTATTTAAAAAATATGTCAAGTAGGGCCGGGAGCAGTGGCTCACACCTGTAATCCAGCACTATGGGAGGCTGAGATGGGCGGATCACAAGGTCAGGAGATCGAGACCATCCTGGCGAACACGGTGAAACCCCATCTCTACTAAAAATACAAAAAAAGTAGCTGGGTGTGGTGGCGGGCACCTGTAGTGCCAGCTACTTGGGAGGCTGAGGCAGGAGAAGGGTGTGAACCCAGGAGGCGGAGCTTGTAGTGAGCCGAGATCACACCACTGCACTCCAGCCTGGGTGACAGAGCAAGACTCCATCCCCCCCCAAAAAAAATGTGTCAAGTAGAACATTTCTTTATCTAGCTATGCACGTGTGTGTGTGTGTGTGTGTGTGTGTGTGTGTGTGTGTACATAACCTTCACCACCCCAGCCTGCCAGGAGAGGAACCTATTCTCTGAATGTACAGTGGTCATGTGATCATTTTCCCCTTCTCTTTTTGAAAATTTATAATTTCAACTTATATCCACACACTAGTGATTCAGTAGTTTTATTAATACAACTAAAATATTGGAAATGGAGGAATTTCCCAATATGACTGTTGGGTATACATGTGAAATTATTTCACCAGAGGAGAAAGGACGTAAGTCCCCACTCAGACTTTAAAACCTCTAATTTCTTTCCCAAATCTCTTTGCTGCTTTTCCTCGTGAAGGAAAAGGCGAGTAACAGGTAGTGTGAAAAATTTCTAATTTTATTAGAGGCATGAAGTGCATGCATAAGGGTCTGACACCATCCTCTTCTACTCTATTTGTTTTTTTTGTTTTTGTTTTGTTGTTTTTTTTTTTTAGTGGTTCTCTGGACCCTTTAAATGTATATCATGACTTGCTATTAGGTCATGATCTGTCGTTGACAAACACTTATAAATCTTTGAGTTTCCCCAATACTGAAATATGATATCTAGTGTCTTCCATATATTCCTTCCAGGTGCTATCAAAATAACATATCACGTATGATATCATCTCTTGTACTATAGATTTTCTTTTTTAATGAACATTTGGATATGATATTAATACATGTGCCTTTTATGGTTTTTTTTGTTTATATGTTTGTTTGTTTGTTTTGAGACACAGTCTCGCTCTGTCGCCCAGGCTAGTGGCGTGATCTCAGCTGACTGCAACCTCCACCCCCTGGGTTCAAGCGATTCTTCTTCCTCAGCCCCCTGAGTAATTGGGATTACAGACGTGTACCACCATGCCCAGTTAGTTTTTGTGTTTTTAGTAGAGACGGGCTTTCACCGTGTTGGCTAAGCTGATCTAGAACTCCTGACCTCAAGTGATCCATCCACCTCGGCCTCCCCAAGTGCTGGGATTACAGGCATGAGCCACTGTGCCCGGCCTATTATCTTAATCATACAAGCTCATGGGGAGCAAGGCCTGTGACTTTATTTTAAATTTTTAAATACTTTATATTTTGAAACTATCACACTTACAGCAAAATTGCAAGTGTAGTACAAAGAAATTATTTTACTCCATTTGCATAGGGTGCAGACCTAGTAATCCATCATCCCCAATGACTTTGGTGTATGTTTTCTACAGATCAGAACATTTCCTACATAACCACAATATAACAAGTAGAAAGTTAATAAAGCAGGAGCTGTGGGGACTGAGAAGAGGAAGAAAACCCAAAATACAATTAAGTAGATTTGACAGAATTTGATGACTGCTTAGATGGGGAAAAAAGGGCAGAAAAACCATAACCTTGTACGTTTGTGTGTATGAATTGGGAAATGACCAACATTAAAATGTTCAGTTATTTAACAGCTCAGTTGATACTCTGTGGGAATATGGTTTTAAAATGCTGTATTCTAGTAGCAGAGGAAATATTTGATCATAGATTCTCTGCTGTCTACTATTAAGATTTATTAAACAGTTGGGATTCTGAGTCAGGTAATAGGATCTATTGAAAAACTTTGTAAGAGAAGTGAGTTATTTTGGAAATCCTCCTAGGTTCTATGAATAGTGTCAGCGAATTAAGGGTAATGGAAGAGAACAGCAGGAGAATCCACATCTTACATTCCAGACCTGACTTCTCTCTCTGATGATCCAGTCCCAAATTTCAAATTGCTAGAGATCTCCATATCAAACTCAGTATGAAAAGAATTAAACTTATTACACACACATATACATTCTTTCTCAACTAGGTTTCCTATTTCTTTTCCTTTTTTTTTTTTTTTTTAAGACAGAGTTTCAGTCTCGTTTCCCAGGCTGAAGTGCAATGGGGTGATCTCAGCTCACCGCAGCCTTTGTCTCCCAGGTTCAAGTGATTCTTCTGCCTCAGCCTCCTGAGTAGCTGGGATTACAGGCATGCACCACCAGGCCCCGCTAATTTTGTATTTTTAGTAGAGACAGTTTTTCTCCATGTTGGTCAGGCTGGTCTTGAACTTCTGACCTCAGGTGATCCGCCCACCGCGGCCTCCCAAAGTGCTGGGATTACAGGTGTGAGCCACCACACCCGGCCTTCTTTTACCTTTTCTTGGTCGAGAAACCAAGTACTGGCTCTTCCTGCTCCTCAGCCATGCCTCACCTATGTCTAGTTGATTTCTACACTTTTGAAAGGGCACTGGAAAAAATAAAAATCCATCCTAGCCTTATTATTTGGTATCTCTGCAATTTTGAGAATGTTACTACTTTCCTTTGTCCTCAAATTAATCTCTGTAAATTATGATAGTTGAACCAAACATGATTAAAATATAGTGGTTAAGAGTGGTTAAGAGTGTGGTCTCCCTAACGAGACCCCCTTGTCTTCTAATCCCTGCTCCACTATTCAATAGCTGTGTGATCTTGGGCAAGTCACTTCTCTATCCCCCAGTAACCTCATATATAAAATGGGACTAACAGTAGTACCTATCTCACAGGGTTGTTTTGAAGATTTAGTCAATATATAGGAAATACTAGGAATAGTGCCTGGTACATAGTAAACACTACATTTTAGCTCTTATCATAATGATTTTTGTAATTGTTTGCTCTCTCAGTTCCATTCTGTTACTTTGTAATGCTACTATCAAGAGTATTTCATTACCTGGCCCCTCGTCTCCATCATCACTGTTATTACCCTATTATTGATCAGGATTAAATTAGTTATTAAATGTAAAATACTTAGAATAATCCCTGGCACTTAGTAAGTAGTCTGTAAGTATTATCTCATTATTGTTATTATTTTCACATTGATGACGTCTCAAGTCATATCCTTTCCTTGTCCTTACTTGTCCTCTGCCTTTAATCTCTCATGCCATCCAGATCGGTCTTTCTGGAGCCCTGTTCAGATAGTATTGTTTCTGTTTTGAGGCCTTTGGTACCTAAAAGGGGCGGAGGGGGGAACCCAGTGTTGTTTTATAGTGATATCAGATGACTAACCAGGACCAACTGAAAAAATGGCATTGATGAAAGAGGTAAACTTGAATTTTGAAGCAGTGAAATTTTGTTTTAGTGATTTAAGGGCATTGCTTACTAAATAGAATCAATTTTTATAGAAAGAAAAGTTGTACTGATGTTCAAATTCAAGTTGACTTGCTACAGAACTAAACCTACAGTTTTACCTGAAAAACTCATCAGTTCAGTTAAAATAGAAGGTGAGGAGGAAAAGTCAGAATGGTTTTGAGTTTTTTTGTGTTAGGAAAATGTATTCATCCATGTTAAGACGATGAAACAATTTTAACATTGTTAGTAATCTTTATAAACCGTTCTCATTTGTTCATTTCAAAATTTTAAGCCTCTTTTTATAATTCAAATGAAAATAGCTTCATTTCTGTATTTTCAAAATAACACTGTTAGCTTTTTGTTAGAAAAATAATAAGAAGCCTTAGCTAATTTCTTAAACTTGTTTTGGGTGCATTTGCATGACCTGCTTTTTAACCCTTTGCTAATCTTCAGCTATTTCATGTTTTAAATATTTTAGAGTATCTTTGAGAAAAGTATTTTTCTCCAATAAAAACTGCTTTGGAATTTTTTTTTTTTTTTTTTTTTTTTAATACTGATAGCCACATAATGCCATTTCACCATGGTTTTAGTTCTCAGGTGATTTTTTAAAATCAGATTTTTATGTATATTTTTTAAAACTTTACTGCAGGAAATGGCAGAGTGAGAGTTAATGTGTTACATGGAGGGAAGAACAGTCCATTGGGGGTTAAATTGCAGAGTCTAATGGAATAATAACTGGTAGCACCATCTGCTGGCCTACTTCCGCAGAAGGAGTCAGTATTTTTAACGACATCTCTAATATTCATGCTGATGCATTTTGATGCTTTGTGCATTCATTTCTTTCTGTGCTTTGTTGGAATCTGGCTATCTGCTTACAGCTATTGAGGAAACTCAGCTTTTTAGTAGTGTTTACAGCCTTTTTCATATCTAAATAGGATGAACAGTAGATATAAACTTGCCAAGGCAGAAATGTGTTGATAAATCAAAATGTGTATTTGTGGAGGGTTGTGCATCTCTTGGTTGCAGCTTGCTAAATAGGCCATTTAGGAATCTTCTTTCAATGCTTTTTTCTTGAGCACTGCCTGGGGTGGTGAAAAAGCAGAGGGCAAGCCTTTGTCTGACGCCAAAAATGTCTTCAGTGAAGAGGCCAAGAGGAAGGGTAAGTGAAAGCCTGAATGAGTGGGAGGAGGAGGGGTTCTTTGGGCTAAAAGGCTAATGGGATTGAATAACCTTCCTTATTACTGGCTGCTGCTACGGGAGTCGTACTGCATCGCCATCTTGAGCTTGTTGCTGTTTTCTCGAGTCTTGGTTATTTGTTATAGCCTGTAGGCCTTAAGGTGGCATTTTAGAGAGCAATTCTAAACCCTCCTTCCTTTCCCAGTGCTGCAGCACTGCTATGAAACCTTTGATGAGGCAGGTATAGAAAAAATATCCAGTGAAGCACACTGGAATCAGCATGAAAATGTGTTTGGAAATTCCTGATGGTTTTTTCCTTTGCTATAGTCAGAGGCATGTTTACGGGTAAGAACATAACAAAACTGTGATCTAAGTATATGTGGATGAATGCGTGTTTGAAGAGGAAATTCTTTTTAAAATGCTCTTGATCTGCTTCCTGTGATATTGCTAAATATTAATAATTTTAATGTAAAACTATAAAACTTGTTTCTTTCCCAAATTGCTTGAGCAAAATAATTATGATATAGAAAAAGAAAAATAATTTTCACATTTAACTCTTTCATGGGAAAACTAAAACTTTCTCTAATTTTAAGTATGAGAATGTCTTTACTAACTAGCTATGTTGCTGCATTTAAATATTAAATGAGTTCAGGTTCTAGTTGTAAAGCAGAGGCTTTATTTTTCTAAAAGTCATAATAAACTGTGTGGAGTAATTCTAAATTAAAATTATTAAAAAATTTATTAATGTTCAGAATTTTGGAGGGAAGAGGAAAGAAAAGACTTTTATTCCAAATGCACAGACTCTTTATGGGATAAAATTTTAATCAACTATCTTTACAGGACAAAACTTGAATCAACTAACCAAGAATGCTATGAAAATACCAATGAATCTATATTATTATTCTTTAACGTTCATTTTTAAAAGTAGCAATTGAGCTGTTTATATCTGTACTAATTTCTTGATAAGCAAAATGTTTTAATTTAAATTTGTTTGTAGCACTCACATATTTGCTAATGTAATTTTACCTTTGTGACAGTTGTTTTAGATGTACTTTGGTATATTCTATAAAAAATATTTTTATTTCTCTAGCCTCCATCTTCCAAGAAGAGCGATGGTTCTGGGACATATACTAAGTTGCAGAATACCCAGGTGAGGGTCATGTCTGAGAAGAAGCAGAGAAAAAAGGTGGAATCAGAAAGCAAGCAAGAAAAGGCTAATCGTATAATATCAGAGGCCATAGCAAAAGCAAAGGAGCGTGGGGAACGCAATATTCCACGAGTAATGAGCCCTGAAAACTTTCCTAGTGCTTCAGTTGAAGGAAAAGAGGAAAAGAAAGGTAGAAGGATGAAATCCAAGCCAAAGGACAAAGACAGCAAAAAAACAAAAACGTGTTCTAAGTTAAAAGAGAAGACAAAAATTGGGTAAGTTGGTTAAGAATTAAATTTAATTCCTTTCAATGTTTTGTTAAAGTTCAACCTGTCTAACCATCTACTTTTGATTTGAGTGTATTTACTCCCATATTTGAGGTTTAAATTGTCTACCATGTGTGCTTTATTTCCTTGCCGAATGAATTAGATAATATTTCAGGATCTCCCAAATTTTATGGTTCTATGAATGTAGAATGTAGCTTTTTGTATGTTAATATTATTAAAAGGGACTTAAAGTAGTAAAATATTTCAGCATATGAATCAGGAAAAGGATAAAAACAAACAAAATGAAATCCATATTGCTGTGCCAGTTTCATATTCACATTCTTTACAGAGCATGCATTGTAATTCTTTATAAGATTCTTTATCTCTTGGTTGTACTTGTGCCTCACTGAGCACCTCATAGTTCAGAAACATGAAATGTAATATTTTCTTAGAAAACCACAACTTTGGACTGAATGAAATGGCAAAAAAAAAAAAAAAAAAAAACTAATACCATATAAATCAACAATAAGTAGCTGCCAGTTCTTACTGATTTACTTCCATACAGTCTGATTTACTTTATGTAATAAAGAGGCCAGGTGAGGATTAATGCTCCAAGAGAATTACAAGGACAAAGAATTGCTCTAGGAGGATACATTAATCCTATGTATTTTTTACTGCTTATCCAAAACATTTTCAAAAGATAAAATACAGTAAATGTTATAATTTGCTTTATAGGTGTATTTGCTTAGCAAGCAAGTGTAAGCATAACTAAGCCAACATAGTTTAGAATTGTTTTTTCAGGACTAGTTGTTTTTGAGGACTTTATGTGGAAATTTTATATAAAGTGGTCAATCTGATTTTTCTCTTTTTCACAAAAAAGTCCACAATAAAGAATGTCTTTATTGTGAAAATCTTCATTTGCTCAGAAATTGTTGACATGTTATATAGATAATTCAGAACTAATGCAATTTTATAAACCAAATGAATTGTTAGCATTTTGAATGCAACCACCAAATTATTTCATTTAGTCCTTATGTCATTTAGGTGCAAACTATTAAATAATATGGGCTCTCTTGTTATAATAGTTTAATAATAATATTGATTTTGCATTTTATTTGCAGACAGCTAAAATGAAATTTGAAAGATTTCTACTCATTTTATTTTTTTTTAGAGGTTTTAGGTATGAAAGTAACTTATTTTTCCAAAGCTCTGCCCAGTTTTAATTCAGGAAATCCCATATTTAGTCTTTTGCTGCACTAAAATTTAATATAATTAAAGGTTGCCAGTTTTAACTTGTTCAGAGATCTAGACAGAGTAGAATACTATTTGGAAGAGTAACGTTTTGAAAAGCAATGCATAAAATGAGGAAATTGGTTTGATAAACTGCAAAAGTTATACTAACTGTTACTTGCTTCAAATTGGGAAGGAACAGCTAAAGGCAAAAGATACCAGAAGTAAATCTAGTTTAAGAAAAAATATTGTCCATAAGAGAAAACTAGAAATAATTAAATTAGAGAAAAACACAGATTTTTAGAAAAGTGAATTAATATGGTAAGGGGAGTAGTAACACTGAAGCGGAGTACTGACTCGTTTTGTGATATCTGTATTTTTGTTAGAAGTAGGTAAATTATTCATAGTAAATTATTTTAATATCGTACAACATTGATCATTACTTTTTCTAGAGGTAGCAAATTCTAGAAAACAAAATAGATAAGAATTGTACTAGAAATGATATTTTTTCTGTTTTGGCTAAATACATGGTAAAATATTAAGTAGTTGCTAGAAAAGAAAAATTGTTGAAAATATAGGCCTTTATGATAGAGGAATTTATAAGTCTCAGGCAGATAAGTAGAACTGAAGTTTGTGTATGTATTAAGCTGTTAGAGTAAAACAGTATCTTAATCATTTATATCAAAGACAAAAATTATTGTCATGTTGGAGGAAAAGGCATAGTTGGAATAAATGAAATTCATATACAATCCAGAATTCCAGTATTAGCCAATTGAAATATTTCATTACTGTGCCTTCCAATAAGCCACTATACTTTGTAATTTTGAATTTGGTGAGTTTTAAATTTTTGGGTGAAGAATCATTTAAGTAAAGTTCAGTTGCATCATTTCAATTAGCACCATTTTATATTAAACATCTCATTTAAAATTTTTATTTTTCTATTAGGAAAGTTGGGCTGTTCCTAATATCAAATTATTGCTATTAGTTAATTTGGAAAGCAGTGCTACTTAACCAACAGCAGTGTAAAATATAAACTTTAAAAGTAATGGCTGGGCGTGTCGGCTCACGCCTGTAATCCCAGCACTTTGGGAGGCCGAGGCGGGCGGATCATGAGGTCAGGAGATCGAGACCATCCTGGCGAACACGGTGAAACCCCGTCTCTACTAAAAATACAAAAATAAAAGAAAAAAATAAATAAAAAATAAAAATACAAAAACAAAATTAGCCAGGCTTGGTGGCAGGCACCTGTAGTCCCAGCTACTCGGGAGACTGAGGCAGGAGAATGGCTTGAACACAGGAAGCGGAGCTTGCAGTGAGCCTAGATCGCGCCACTGCACTCCAGCCTGGCTGACAGAGTGAGACTCGGTCTGAAAAAAAAAAAAAAAATTTTTTTTTAAAGTAACTAAATTTGTAAACAATAATTTATGGTTGATGTTATCAGGATTGGTGTTTATTTAACCCATATATGTGATTTGATGTAATCTAGGAAGACTAATCTGAAGAAAAGCAGTACTGCCCCTGCTGCTAATGTGCTTGAAACCTTTTCGTTGTCACTTTTATAGATTAACTTTTTTTCCAATGCAAATAATAGAATGTCCTTTTCAGAGCACTTATCTTAGAGTCTCATTTCATTTTTACAATTCTGTGAGTTAGGTTGGGGATGCACTGTGATAATAGGGTTAAATTCTTTGGCTCTGGAGTCAGTTGCATTTGTTCGGATTCTAGTTTTATCACTTCCAAGCAGTGTAATCCTGTACAAAAAGCTAACATCCTCATGCTTTGGTTCCTCCTCTGTAAAATGGGGATAGGATAGTACTTGCCTCATAGTGTTATTTTGAGGACTAAATCAGTTAATAATATGTAAAATAGTACCTAGAATATGCTTAGTGTTCAGTAAATGTTAGTCATTATTGTTTTCTGAAAACAAATAGCATAGCTATTTAAGGAAAAAGCCAAGACCAGGAGCCACACCCCTTTCTTCAAGCCCATACTCATTCAGCTACCTCAGTTCTCTCCATTAAGGCTCTGTTCCTAAATAAGATCAGCTTAAAAATTAAGCAGGAAAACACAGTTGCTACTTGTTAAGGGGAATAATAGATTAACTTATTAATGGCTATTTTGGCATGACCATGCCTCTGTTGATCATGTTAACTAAAGTAGCATTTAGGATAGATAAATATAGTTTGAAATGTGCCTGGAGTTTGAGGGAGTTGCTCGTGATTATGTGGAAGGGTGTGAGTTGAAATGACAGGTGCAAAATGAAGGGTGAGGTAGGCCTGGAAGACTTTTTTTTTTTTTTTTTTTTGAGACGAAGTCTGGCTCTGTCGCCCGGGCTGGAGTGCAGTGGCCGGATCTCAGCTCACTGCAAGCTCCGCCCCCCGGGTTTACGCCGTTCTCCTGCCTCAGCCTCCTGAGTAGCTGGGACTACAGGCGCCCGCCGCCTCGCCCGGCTAGTTTTTTGTATTTTTTAGTAGAGACGGGGTTTCACCGTGTTCGCCAGGATGGTCTCGATCTCCTGACCTAGTGATCCGCCCGTCTCGGCCTCCCAAAGTGCTGGGATTACAGGCTTGAGCCACCGTGCCCGGCCCGGCCTGGAAGACTTTTATCTGCTTAGGTGTTTTTGTGATCTTGGCAGTCAGGTTCTGAAAGCTGCCTTTCATACAAAATAGTGAGTATCCTTCAGTAGTAGTAGGTACATAATAGATGCTCCATGAATGGAATGGGATGAATTTTATGGGATGGATGGATGGATGGATGGAAAGAAGGTTAAATATTAAATGACACCAAAGGATTGAACTTGATCTGTTAAATTGAAAACAGAAATGGAGGCTACTCCATTCATAAAACCACAGAGATATAACTAATAGTTTAGTAATAGTAGAGAGTTAGGATGAATTTACTAATTTATTTTAGAATCTAAGACTTCCAGTAGAATTTTCTTATGGCCCTGTTTGGTTTTAGATTATGGAATGGGATTTCACATGATTTGATAGAAGTATTTTTAAACCTATGATTTATTACTTTGACGTTTAAATTATGTTTCCATGTTGTTGTCAGTTGGAATTTACTTGTTATAGATTATCTGGCTGACATAACTAGAATGCTTTTGGTTACTTAAAAATGTTCTCATAGCCCTGTAAATTTAATCAATTATTGTCCTTTATGATTAAACTCTTTTCCTTTTTGTATTAACCATAATTATCCTCTGTATGTGTTACAGGAATAGTAGTTGTCAGGTACTACAAATAGCTTTTAGTTAAAACAGAACATGTCTAAATTTGGAGATACTTATCAGACTCTAGTAGGAATTAAGTATAAGTCATGTTATGAAGAAAAACAATAAAACATTAATTTATATCTCAAAATGATATTGTGTCTGTGTTTGCTATAGTCTTTTGAACCCCCAAGAAGAAAGGAGGAAAATAACATTTATTAATTATGTGCTATCATATATATACACACATACATGTATAGGTGTGTATTTTTAACAAAACTAGCATGTATGTCCACATGTTTGTCTTTACAGAGATGTTCTTATCTATATAATAAAATCTAAAGGAAAAATAAGATGAACAAAATCTGAGGGAAAAATAAGACATATCATTAGAAATTGTCACTTCATAGTTCTTGTTAAAGTGACATATGAGGCCCTGCTTGCAAGCTTTCCAAATTAATAGGAATTTTGAAATAATATATGCTCAAATTAAATATAAATGTCTTGTTTATTGGTGTATGATAAACGAAAGAGTTGTCAAAATGCATAGTATAAATTTATTATGAATTTTTTATTATTAGGCATACCATTAGTAGTCTCCATGTAAGTTTAACAGTTTTTTTAAAGCCAATCTGATAAAGTGTTTTGCGGATTTTACTGCTTGCATGTAAATTACAAAACTTAGTAAAAATCTGAAACATCTTTATCCTCAGAAAGAGTTGATATGTATGTAACTTATTATGAATTTCAAATAAGATTTGCAGTTTCATTTTTAAGAATGGTACTTTTATATAAATCATGCTAGTAAGGTTTATCATTGACAAATAGATGTACCATATTTTATTGAATCTAAAGTGTCACTGATTATAAAATAGACACACTGTTAATTTTATGTGTCAGTAGAAGACAAATATTGCCAGTTAAAACTATAGCATGTCATTGATTATTAAATGATTCCTGATTGCAGAGATGTTAATATGTAAAAAACAATATATATTTTTTTATTTTTTCTTTTTTTGAGACAGAGTCTTGCTCTGTTGCCCAGGCTGGAGTGCAGTGGCACATGTCTGCTCGCTGCAAGCTCCGCCTCCCGGGATTCACGCCATTCTCCTGCCTCAGCCTCCCGAGTAGCTGGGACTACAGGCGCCCGCCACCACACCCGGCTAATTTTTTGTATTTTTTTAGTAGATACGGGGTTTCACCATGTTAGCCAGGATGGTCTCAATCTGCTGACCTCGTGATTCACCCTCATCGGCGTCCCAAAGTGCTGGGATTACAGGCATGAGCCACGCGCCCGGCCAAGAATGCGTATCTTCTAAGAATTCAACTGTGCAGATAAATGTATTGGCTGATTAATACTTAGCTAACAACTTGGATCCTTGTTTCTTTCTTACATTAAATACCTCAGTAAATGCAGCCTTTCTGAAAAAGGATGTCCAGCTTTAAACAGGAAGTAATAGTCCAAGTTCCCAAAAGCGTATAATAGAATATAACTTTCACATATTTAAGGATTACAGTTTTAACTCCCTTTTAAAACTTGCCTGTTTTTCTAAGATGAGTTTAAGCTTTGGGTCTTGAGTTGAACTTTAAATGGGCATCATTTCACTGAGTTAAGAGTGTGTGTGTTTGTGTGTGTGTGTGTATGTGTGTGTGTGTTTTGAGTTTATATTTGAGGACTTAAAAAGCCTCAGTACCTTTCACTGGGCTTGCAAAGAAAAAATAATGTGACACTGTATTTTTGCCTTTTTTCTTCTCTTATGATGAATTGGATGTATTAATGACAACAAATGGACTAATTGGGTAAGATTCATTGTTTGTCCAATTATTGCAATGAGAGAATCAACAGGGGGCAATTACAGATTGATGCAGTATAGAACACAGCTTGTTGCACAGCAAGTACTACTAACACTTGGGCAGGATTGAAATAAGTGCATAAATTACATCTGAAAATCAAATATAGGCATATTAAGTATAAACATTGTGGTTTTCTACTGCCTATACTTATCAAATGAATTTACATTTCAAATTCATACTTTAGTTTGAAATTGCCCTTTGCTGTCAGAAACAACCCATGTTTTGATATTTAGGTTTTTTCCTTGCCTGAGTGTATCTGTTGCTACATTTTGCTAACATTGATAACAGATCCTTTTAACGTTTTTAAGAACAAAATTTGCATAAAGCTTTTTATTGTTAATTTATTCTGTGTCACGTTGTTGCTTTTCTTTGGGGATATTTCTCCTTAAACCAGCAAACTATCAGTTTATTTGAAGCATGTATTTATAATGAAATTTTATTTTAGAATTAATGTAGTAAACTCTTTGTAATCCATGATGGAAGAATGGAGTGCTCTATAGCAATTGGGTATTTTGCCTAACTGATTTTATTTTTTCTACTACTGAAACATCTGATTTCCTTCAGATAACATTTATGGCTATCTGTTGTCATTGTATAGATAATAGATATTTCTGGTTTTATGAAAGTCAGGTAAATTTTAATATTTAAAATTTACTAAAAGATAATATAGTTTCATATTTCTCTTTAGAGAGTCACTAAGTTTATTGATATTAAATATCTGTTGACTGGTTGAAGTATATGTGTCATTTTATTTTAAAATCAATAAGATATGTTGGAAATCATAATCTAGGAATAAGGGGATCATCTTTTGGAACTGAACACTGCCTCTCTGTATGGTGGGACCAATACCTACCTGCCTTGCCTATCTCAGAGTTTTTCTCAGAATCAACTGAGGTACTGTAGGCAAAAGCACTTTACAATTGTAAGTGTTCTATAAATATAAAATAGTTGTATCATCCTGAATATTTATTCCTAGAGTTTTCTATACTAATTTTTACTCTCTGAGCCAGTGGTTCCCAAACCTGGTAGAGCACCACAACTCTTGGGGAATATTTTTAAAGTCATATTGGAGTCCTCGTTTCTAGATCAGAATCCTGGGTTTGGGACCCACAAAACTGTTTGGGTTATTTTTGTCTGACTTTTATTTTGAAGTAGTGTCAGAAGTACAAAAATAGGTCAGAGTTCCCTTAAGCTCTTCACTCACCTTCCTCAAATGTTAACATCTTATGAACCATAGCACAATTATCAATACCAGGAAATAAACATTTTAATAATCCTGTTAACTAATCTGCAGACCTCATGCAAGTTTTGTGAGTTCCCTTTTTTTTGTTGGCCAGGATCCAATTCAGGATCCAACATTTAATTTTGTTGTCGTATCTCCTTAGTTTCCTTCAATTTAGGATAACTCCTCAGACTTTTTTCTTCTATGATGTTTTCATTTTTGTAACATACTGGCCAATTATTTTGTAGAATGTACATCAATTTGAGTTTGTTGGGCATTTTCTCATAAAGATTCTGTATTTTATTTTATTTTTGAGACAAGAGTCTTGCTCTGTCGCCCAAGCTGGAGTACAGTGGTACGGATCTTGGCTTACGGCAACGTCCGCCTCTCAGGTTCAAGCGGTTCTCCTGCCTCAGCCTCCCAAGTAGCTGGGATCACAGACATGTGCTATCACGCCTAGCTGATTTTTGTATTTTTAGTAGAGATGGGGTTTCACTATGTTGGCCAGGTTGATCTTGAACTCCTGACCTCAGGTGATCCTTTCTCCTCGGCTTCCAGAAGTGCTGGGATTACAGGCATGAGCCACCACGCCTGTCTAGAATCTGTATTTTAAATAGCTTTCACTAAGCTTTCCCCAAATGTTTAGGCACTGCTGATCTGATACCAGCCTAATTAATTATGCCTCTCTATAATATTACCTAGATGCCATTTTAGAATCTGTAATAAATTGGTAAGATTTATAGTTTTCAAGGTTCATTGTAAATAACACTATTTCTAAAATCTCTCTCTCTAGATAGATCATTTTATTTAAAAAAATTTATAATATTTTAGAAATAGGGTTTTACTTTGTTTACCAGCTTGGCCTAGAACTCCTAGGCTCAAGTCTCCTCCCACTTCAGTCTACCAAGTAGCTAGAACTACAGGGTGCATACTTATAATCCTTTCTTTCTTTCTTTCTTATTTTTTTTATTAACTCAGGATTACTGTTTTTTTTTAATCTAATTTTGAAATGCCACCCGAATTAACCCAGAATTATATCAGCCAAAAATGATTTCAGAATTGACTTTTTTCCTATCATGGATATGTACCCTTTTTAAATAGAAAAGGCGTGTGTAATGTTTTGGACTTAGAAGGTTTAGTAGGGAAATACTATATATCTGAAATATCTCTTACAAAGTTAGAATCTGAAAACGATTTTTGCATGGGTTGTTAAAAATGACTAATGAATTCATGATGCTATTCCAGACATGTAGAACAATGTTGGAAGAATAATACAGAATATATGGAAAATAAAGTGAAAG
Organism: Macaca nemestrina; assembly: GCF_043159975.1. Lineage (NCBI taxonomy): Eukaryota > Metazoa > Chordata > Mammalia > Primates > Cercopithecidae > Macaca > Macaca nemestrina. The sequence goes on from NC_092142.1 coordinate 52,176,620, forward strand.
TTGCTTTTTTGTTTTTAAGTAAAATTTTCAAATAATTAGTATAACAAAAGGCTTATCTAAGGTGTGATGGGAAACATTTTTATCTAACCCAACCCCACCACTCAAAAGGGCAAGTGTTTAAGATTTATTTGGTAGTTAGTATTTATTTATTAGTATTTACTAGAGATTTAGGTAATATTTATCTATAAAAATAATGTTTAAGCAACTTGGTCCTTTGTCCTTAGAGAGTCTTCATTTAATCCCCTTATGCTATTGTAAAAGAATAGCGGAACCAGTTCATAGTCATTTGTAAATTTTTTTTTTTTTTTTTTTTGAGATGGAGTCTTGCTCAGTCGCCCAGGCTGGAGCGCAATGGCCGGATCTCAGCTCACAGCAAGCTCCGCCTCCCGGGTTTACGCCATTCTCCTGCCTCAGCCTCCCGAGTAGCTGGGACTACAGGCGCCTGCCACCTCGCCCGGCTAGTTTTTTATATTTTTTTAGTAGAGACGGGGTTTCACCGTGTTAGCCAGGATGGTCTTGATCTCCCGATCTCATGATCCGCCCGTCTCGGCCTCCCAAAGTGCTGGGATTACAGTTATTTGTAAATTTAAAAAAATATTTAAATATCTCTGCCTCTCATTTCATTGAAAGTTTTCTTCGGCCGGGCGCGGTGGCTCAAGCCTGTAATCCCAGCACTTTGGGAGGCCGAGATGGGCGGATCACGAGGTCAGGAGATCGAGACCATCCTGGCTAACACGGTGAAACCCCGTCTCTACTAAGAAATACAAAAAATACCCGGGCGAGGTGGCAGCGCCTGTAGTCCCAGCTACTCGGGAGGCTGAGGCCGGAGAATGGCGTGAACCCGGGAGGCGGAGCTTGCAGTGAGCTGAGATCCGGCCACTGCACTCCAGCCTGGGCTACAGAGCGAGACTCCGTCTCAAAAAAAAAAAAAGAAAGTTTTCTTCATTGGGATTTGAGTCTTTAAGCAGCCACATAAGATATTGCATCAGAATGTGCATTCACATAATTCATTTAGCTTACCAAACATTGAAAAAATACCTTTTTAAGCAATATATGAAGGGTATTAATAGGCCATGATTTCCATTTCATGGGAGATTGTTATTTAAACAACTACACTCTCCGTATGTTGTTCTCATCTACAGACTAGTTGAAAATACACATTTAAGTTGGAGATTGATAGCAAGTAGGAGAAGGTATCAAATATGTATTTTTACTACCCAGTTTTATTTAGTATTGTCCCTTACTTTGCCATTAAAAATCATTTGCACCAGTGCCTTAGGATGTAGCAAATATTCACAAGCAAAGTGATGGATACCTTTAGGAGGAGGTTCTTACTGGGAGAGGCATGAGAGGGGGCTTCTGGGAAACTAATGTCTTGTTTCTTGATCTGGAAGCTGGCTACACAGATATTTTGTTTGAGAAAATTGATTGAGCAGTACTCTTATGTGTGCACTTTTCTGACTTTGCGTTACACTTTAATATTAGTAGACTTGCACTGATAGGTTTACGGAAAATGAGAGATTGGATTGGAGGCATATTGAAGTTGTAATACCTATAAGATACCCATATGTATATGTCTAATAAGCAATTAGTTCTTTGAACGTGAAGCTCGGGGGAAAGATCTGAACTAGAGATAAGAGATTTGAGGATCTTTAACTTCTAGTTGGTAGTTAAGAATAGATTAAATGAAATCTCTCAGGGACAAACAGTATATAGAGAAGGAAGGCGGCTGAAGACAGAACTTTGAGAGAAACCAAAGTTTAACAGGCTGACAGAGAAGAATTGTCAATGACTGAATCCTACGGAAAACTAACATTCAAGGTGTAGATGCAGGAAGAAGAGCCAAAATTTAGTAAAACCAAGTTTAGTGAGAACCAGAAGACTCTCATGTCAGGGAGCCAGGAAGGGGGCCAAAAGGAAACAGTTACACATTGCGGCCCGGCGCGGTGGCTCAAGCCTGTAATCCCAGCACTTTGGGAGGCCGAGACGGGTGGATCACGAGGTCAGGAGATCGAGACCATCCTGGCTAACACGGTGAAACCCCGTCTCTACTAAGAAATACAAAAAACTAGCCGGGCGAGGTGGCGGGCGCCTGTAGTCCCAGCTACTCGGGAGGCTGAGGCCGGAGAATGGCGTGAACCCGGGAGGCGGAGCTTGCAGTGAGCTGAGATCCGGCCACTGCACTCCAGCCTGGGCTACAGAGCGAGACTCTGTCTCAAAAAAAAAAAAAAAAAAAAAGACTTAGTTACATGTTAGGATTTTTTTTTTCAAGTTCCGTTGGATTTGCATTTTAAAAGTCTTTTGAGTCCTTAAGCATTAGGAGTTTAGACTTTGGAGTGAGGCATGCTTAGTTTCTGTCTCTATTCTTACTATTTGTGTGACTGAGCAAGTTATTTAACTTCTCTAAGCCTCAATTTCCTCTTATAAAATAATAGTACTTCCCTTTTAAAGTTGTGTGAACATCAAGTGAGAGAATGCATGTAAAGTCAGCACAGAGGGTGACTCATAGTAAACACTGAATATATGGAAGCTATGAATAATAAAAGTAGTTGTAAGAGTTGAGATTATAGTGGGTTGAGGAATGAAATGGAAATGACTCTTTTGAGAGCTATGGATACAAAGGGGGAAGAACAAGATCATATGGAATCTAACAGTAAATATAGCCTCAAGGGAGATTTTTATTTTAGGAAAGGAACTAGAGCAGGAAAAGGGACTAGAACAGAGAGGAAATAAACAGTGAAAGTGGCGAGAGGGAATGAAGTGTAACTATGGTTGGTTCCTTAATGTTCCTTCAGAATATCTTTGTATTTCTTCTGATTTCCTGCTTCCAACATAAGCAGTATTTCTTACTGTTATTTACTTTCTTCACATACTCAGAAGAGTGCAGGTGAGACACCCAGTAAGAATTACCATTATTCTGTTGAATGTGGTAATCATACCAATAACAAGAATAATATAGGGAGAAAGCGTTCTATAACTTTTTATCGCCTCAAGTCTAGTCATCCAGTCAATAACCAAGTCCTGTTGGTTCTGCTTCCACAATAAAAAATTATATCTTTATTTACCTCTTCATCCACATTCTCACAACCCTAGATTACACTCTTTATCTCTCCCTTGAATTGTCATTTGCCTTATCATTGGTTTCCCTGCCTTGCGTTTCACTTCCTTGTCGTCACATTACCCCCTTGCTTATAATTCTTTTATCTTCCAAATGCTTTTTTTTATTTATTCAAAATAACTCACTGCCTGTTCATTAAACATTTGTTGCCAGTGATGAACAAGACAGATTCCTTTTAAATTCTTGATCTCAAGAGCTTAAAAGATGCCCTTAAAATGTGAACTCTGTGTGTGTCATACAAGGCCTTCTGTGATCTTCACGCTATCTGCTTATCCAGCTGTCTGCCACCTCCTTCTGGGGTACTCTGTGTATTTCTTTCACGCTATTACCATTGCATATTCACCTCTTCTGTGGTATCTGTCTGCCTGGATTGTACTCTACCACTTTCACTACCTGTTAAACTTCTTTTCATCATATCAAATGTTATCTTTTCTGTAAAGCACCCTTTACTCTTCAGTAACCGTGAGCACTTCTTCGTGTTCACCTTGCATCCTGTGCTAACCCCCACTTTGGCATTTTAGCTGTGATCATAGTCTAACTATGACACTTTAAGGTTAGGAACTGTGTCACTATATTTTCAAATCCTAGAGCCTAGGAAAGTGTTTGGCATAGAATATTTAGAAGTTGTTAGCATTAGTTGAGAAATTACTATACAATTTCAAGACTGTGCTGAAAGCTGGTATGCATTATGCCAGTTAATTCTCAGCAACAGTAGATGTAGTTATTATGATATCCCTATTTTCCAGGCAAGGAAACTAAGGCTAAAAGAACTAATTTGCCCAATGTCTCACAGATAAGTACATGATGGAGTCAGGGTTTAAATCTTGACCCTGTGTTTTCAAAGTACATGCTCTTAACCTCCAAATTCTCCTACATTAATAAATAGTTGTTGAAAGAATTCTGATATCTTTTTGATAAATCATATCTGAAAGTATTTGGGAGATTTTCCATTTTTATTTTACAGATATTTAAAATAGTACGTTGCTGATTAATAATTACCGTGATTTAAAATCATGCCCCTGCATTTGTTGAAGCAGATAAGGAAATGTGAGAGTTATGTATTTATACCTCTCATCAAGACAGAAAAAACCACTTTCATTTTAGATAGCTCCATCTGATGTGTATATGAGTAAATATCAATATATATATAAACACATATATAAAGATATACTGACACACACATGCTATAGGAATATAAAAAATAATAGTTCTTATGCTTAGGAACATGCAGTACAGATAAGCCTTAACATAAATTAAAGAATTAAATAACAACTAATTGTTAAAGTGCCTTAAGTAATTGTCTTTCTCCTGTAGAGTAGAAGGAAGTAGAGGCTTTTAACAAATAGGGGGATTCAAGGATAATAAGTGGATTCGAATTTAATAAGAGAAAAAAAATCTGTCATTCCAAATCTGCAAGATAATAAAACAGTTGTATCACCTCACATTTTTCCTATGAAAAGTAGTCTTAAGCCTAAAAAACAAATAAGACTTGACTGCCTTTTTTTTTACCCACTAAATTTATTTATTTGTTTGTTTGCTTGCTTGCTTGCTTATTTATTCATTGAGATGGAGTTTTGCTCTTGTTGCCAGGCTGGAGTGCAATGGCGCAGTCTTGGCTCACTGCAACCTCCGCCTCTCGGGCTCAAGCAATTCTCCTGACTCAGCCTCCCAGGTAGCTGGGATTACAGACGCCCGCCACCACACCAGGCTAATTTTTGTATTTTTAGTAGAGACAGGTTTCACCATGTTGGCCAGGCTGGTCTCGAACTCCTGACCTTTTCCCACCTGCCTCGGCCTCCCAAAGTGCTGGGATTACAAGGCATGAGCCACTGCGCCTAGCCTACTTGACTGCCTTTCTGTGTTTAGAAGTGCATTAATTGTACTTTTAAGTACATTAATTATACTTCCAAACGTATAATTGGATGGTGTTTGTTCCATTAGAATAGAGTTTATGTTTTGAAAATGTCAACATGGATTTCAGGATAATTATCATCCTTAGTTGGACATGCAAGTGATATAAAGTGGAAAAAAGTTTATCATGACAATCTTAATTTAATCAAGTTTAGGAAAATTCAAAGAATTCTTATTTTTCTTTTCCTCTTGAAACAGCAAACTCATTATTACATTGGGTAAGAAACAAAAAAGAAAGAATGAGTCTTCAGATGAAATATCTGATGCAGAACAGATGCCACAGCATACATTAAAAGATCAAGACTCTCAAGTGAGTATTACAATTTTTTCTGGAAATGAAACACTGTTAGAATGATTTAGTTAGCATAATATTGCCTTATAGATATTTACATTTTAGTTTAGAAGTAAAAATACATTTTGTAGCATGGTACAAGTTGTAAAGTAGCATTATTACAATATGTCCTGGTAATATTACCATAGAATATTAGATGTGGGAGGAAACTAACATATCCTCTCCAAACCCCCATTTTTCAGATAATGAAACTGAAACCCAGAGAGGTTAAGTAACAATACAAAGTCCTTGATGGCTTTTAGCATGGAGGAGTATTTAATGATATTATCCTGTGCTTATAGAATTCTTTTGAATGAACATGATGGACATAGTAATTTTTTTAATCACATACAAACGACAGAGCAAATGGATTGAATCATTCCTAGAAATAATTCCTTTGGTCTGTTTCTGTGAAGAAAAGATAACTGACTATATTAAAAATCCCCTAACGTAGACGGAAGAAATACTATGCATTTTGCCTTCTTTTTTTTTTTTTTTTTTTTTTTTTTTCTGAATAGGTGGATATTCAAAATAACCCTGTGAAGTTAAAATTATTTATAGTGAAGGTCATAATAATTCAGGCCACCCTCTGATCTCTAATAATTAAAGTACGACTGTAGGCCGTAGGGGTGGTGGCAGTTGTGAATTATGGGGCCAGAAAGCCCCTGAATGGCCTTTCTTCTTCCTTATGCAGCTTCTTATCCAATGGGAGAGTAGTGGCTCAAGGCTCCTGGGCTGCTGCAAGAGTTGAGGTAAGGGCAGTGACTGAAGCTCCTAATATTACATGGCCTGGCTTTTTCATCATATGTTATCCTTAACTTAGGCAAACTTATATTTAACTTATTCCATATGATTACATTTAGTTTAATTTTTGCTGAAATAATGCTGGCCATTTTTCCGTTATGTAATTTCCAAACAATGAAATGGTAGGCTAGGTCAACATGAACATTTCTTCCATGTTTTTCACTGTAGTATTAGGTTGTTTTGACAGGTGTGTTGCTTTAACACACACACAAAAAATGGTGAAGGTAAAAATATTTTCTAATAGTTATAAATCTATATTGTTGATATATTTGATTGTGTAATTAAATAAATGATGGAAAAATCCATGTAGCTTTCAACCATGTTGGAAACTAACTAAGGTTTGGAATCAGTTAGAAATCTAAAAATGTGATTTGGTATTTAATTTTGTTACTTTTAATCTTAATAAAGAATATTACAGTTGTCCAACTATATTTAGAGACCTAAATTACAAAGAAAAATGCCCCTGCAACAGATTATACTATTGGGAATATTATAGGAAACAAGTGCAATGTTAAAATAGTGAAGTACTATATTATTTAAAACATGCTTCTGACCTCCTATGTGAAGTGCTATGGACTGATCTCTTGAAGCCTTTAAGACTTAAGAAGCTAAAAATAAGAAATTAGAAGGGACAGTTTATCAAGATTTCCAGTTGTGCTTTAAAAAACATGGAGAAAGAAAGCCAGAAAAAGCACATGCCAAAAATGTAGAAGTCAGATTCATTTTTATGTTTTTAAACTAGTAGCGACGTTGTATGGCAGGTAATGATAATTGGTGAGAATGATACCTTATTTGGCTTTACCTAATTAATGTGTAACTATATCCTCTAGTGGAGTATAATTTATGGTAAAATCTTCTATAATCTCATAATTCATACACTTTTAAATTAATCTGTTACACAAAGTCTTTGTAGGATGAGGGAACAGTTTACAATAAGTAACCTTCATTCTATCTGAGTGCACTTTTGTGAGCTTAAAAGATTCTTTGAGGTCACTCACTTGCTATTTACTAAAAACTAAGTGAGTTGTCTCTAAGTACTAATAGATGTCTAAATGACCAGAAAGGAAACTAATGCTGAAAACATCTAACAGAATTTTCTAAAAATGTACTGAACTAGTCTCAAATTTCATTATTTAAAAGTCATGCCTAATGAGACATTGATAATATGTCACAGTTGTTTATTAATTAAAACTATTCTTGAACATTAAGATCTATATGGTGCCCATAATAGAATTCTAAATATTCTTTTAGCCTAGTGTTAGTAATCCATAGAATTCCCCCCTCCCAGAGAATAGTAAGTAATTCATATCCTTTTCAAAACAGGATGAAGGAAAATTGGGTTTCTATTAGCCCTTTAATTAGGATTTTTATATGTCACCAGGCTGTGTTACTTTGAGGTTTGAAATGTCAGTGTCTTCATGGCCAGGAAACATTTGACCCATCCTAATGAGGCATGGTGTTATCTAGTACATTTGACTGACCATATGAGTGCCTTTCTTTCTCTCAGTATTTTACTACTCACAAGAGAAAGGGGCAGAGGCATGACTGCATGCATATAGTTTGTCACCACACTGTAACAGTGACTCAGCTATTTTCGTCATGGCTATGAAGGTAAATTAAAGACCTGCCAAATAGAAGACAAGCAGAAACCAAAAGAACTTGTGGTTTATTTTGCTGGTTCCATTTTTTGGAAGTGTCATGAAGTTACTAAATATATAGAAGAAATTGGACTAAAAAAAAGAAGAGAGAGATTTGCCACATATTAAGCAATTGAACAGTTGGTTGAGATGCCACTACCCCCATGAAATGTCTCTACCCCATGAGATTACAAGGGAAATTTAAAAAATAAATCTAAGTCATTTGGGATTTTGAAACCAACCTGAGTTTTTATCTTTATTGTGGAAACACTAAAAGAGATATAACTTTGTTTTTGTTTTTTAAGTTCTCCTTGAAATATAAAACTTTTGAAAAAATATTAGATATTTAGGGAGGTAAGTAAAGCCATGTATATTTGATTCCAGATTTAAAATTACTTAGATTATTTAAAAATTATCTTACTACAGGTAATACCTTGTAAAAGGCTTAATTTTGTGTGATGATAGTGATTTTTTTATATTTAAGGAAAGCTACTAAAGTTAGTGAAACCGTTTCTTCTTTCATTCACAATTATTTGGTAGATTTAATGCTTGCTTATTTTGTGCATTTCTTTTAAAATATTTTATGTTATTCTGCTTTAAACACAGTTTCACGTGTTTTGGCAAATACTATTGAATTTATTCTTCTAGATTTATACCCCCAATTCTATACCCAATATTCATCTGATACACTTTTTACGTTTTGGACTAAAACTGTGAAATTATTAATAGTTTAAATATTTATTGCCCAAGGTATGAAATAGTTAAATAAAACAGATACCTTTTTATTCTTAACAACAGTTTCTAAAGATAAGTAATGTAGTAATAAAGGTATTACTAATAAAATATATTTTGCCCAACCTGTGAAATAATTTTTTTAAAAAAGAGGGATCTCTTTATTCTTAATGATTTCCAAATTAACATAATAAAAGTATTACTAATATTTGTTGTTTGAAATTATAGAAAGTAGAACTGTAGGAACATTGTAAGCCTGTGGCAAATGGCAAATTATAATCTTCCTCTAATTAAAAACAAAACAGGAAAAGATGAGCATTGAGTATCATGTTGAAAATTTAATATACAAAACCGCCAACTCTAGGGGTAATTATTTTTAAAAACTTTTCTTCAAAATAAATTATATAAATCTGATCTTTGTGGTTCGTTACAGAAAAGAAGATCAAATCGACAAATTAAAAGAAAAAAATACGCAGAAGATGTAGAAGGGAAGCAATCTGAAGAAGAGGTTAAAGGTTCTATGAAAATAAAAAAGAATTCAGCTCCTTTACCTGGTGAACAGCCTTTACAGTTGTTTGTGGTAAGCATATTTAGAATTATGACTGCAAAACATTTTAAACCAATATAAATTCTATAAGGTACTTGTATTGTTTTTTCTTCTAAAAATTGCTCCAACTTAATCCTTCTGGATTCCATATTATTAGTTAATTGAGTCATTCAAATTAGAAACCTAGGAATTCATCCTCTCTTCGTTTTCCTTTGCCTCTTCATCCAGGTTGTCACTACACTTTCTACCTCCTAAATATATGTTCTTGAAATTCTATCTTTTCTGCAGAATATTTCTAAATTACAAGTCTAATCACATTATTTTTCTACTGAAAACTCCTGTAATAGTTTCCTGAACCTTACAAAAATAACGATGCCTTTTTAGCAGTGTGTAAACCCCTTCGTCTGGATTTTCTGGTGGTGTTTCCTGCTACTTCTCCATAAGCACTCACTCCTCTGTTTTATGAACACATTTGCCTGAATGCCATATGTACTTCTCTCGTCTTTAATTTTTTAAGTCCCCCTTATATGCATTATGAGCCAACCACTCAGTCACTAGCTGAGTACCTTGAGAAAGTACTTATTTAACTATGCCTAAATTTCCTAATCTGTAAAATGGAAATAATAATAATGAAGATAATAGATTCAGTTAATATATATAAAATGCTTAAAATAATGACTAGCACATTAAAAAGCACAATATGTTTGCTACAGAGATAATGCAGGTAATGAAAAGGACAATAACTATATTTTTTTCATTTTTGTTTTTCTAACATGTAACATAGTGTCTGGCACATATGCTGTATAAATATTTGTTGAATTATAGTATGTTCATCAACATACAAAGTGGCAACTAAAAGATCTTTCAGAATGTGTTGTCATTATTTCTTTCCTCCCTCCCATAGGAAAATCCGAGTGAAGAAGATGCTGCAATTGTAGACAAAATTCTATCTTCTAGAATTGTAAAAAAGGAAGTAAGTACTGGTACATTACATTTTACACTTCATATTCTGTGGCCTGTTTAAAAGAGTCACCATTACTGATTTTCTTTTCTTAGATATCACCTGGAGTGATGATTGATACAGAAGAATTTTTTGTAAAATACAAGAATTAGTAAGTATTTGAGTTAGAAAAATAAAAGAAAGATGTTGATTTACATATAAATTACTTTAATAAATTAAAATTATGATTTTCATTTTATCCACATTTTTTATAATTTTTATCATTTATACCTGTATAAATCAAGAATCATTAAAAAGTGAAAAGGGCCCATTTGAAAACCTTTCATGTTAAAATTGAATGATTTGGCTAGGCGGGGTGGCTCACACCTGTAATCCCAGCACTTTGGGAGGCCAAGGTGGGCGGATCACAAGGTGAAGAGATTGAGACCATCCTGGCCAACATGGTGAAACCTCATCTCTACTAAAAATACAAAACATTAGCTGGACGTGGTGGCGCGTGCCTGTAGTCCCAGCTACTCAAGAGGCTGAGGCAGGAGAATCACTTGAACCCGGGAAGCGGAGATTGCTATGAGCCAAGGTCGCGCCACTGTACTCCAGCCTGGCGACAGAGCGAGACTCCATCTCAAAAAAAAAAAGACAAAAAAAAATTAAATTTTGTTTATTTTCCAGAAAATGTTAATTATTAACATCAAAATGCAAGAATCTTTATAAAATATACTTTTATAATTTATGGACAGCATTCATTGTATTGTTGAACTTTTCAGATTTTATTGTTTTTATAAAAGACATTTCTAATCTACCTATAGTCCCAGCTATTCTGGAGGTTGATACAGGAGGATCTCTTAAGCCTAGGAGTCTGAAGCCAGCCTGGGCAACATAGTGAGACTCCATCTCTTTAAAAACAAATTTTTTTTCCCCTGATCTTTAGGTTTTTATGTCAGATGTACACAATGAGATGATTTGACCTTAAAGTTTTTAATTTTAATTTTGGATGTAGGTCAGTTAACTCGTAAGAGTTGCTAACTGGGGAAAAATCACTTACTCTTCTTTTTATGTATTTTCCAACTTTTCTTTGTACCTCCATGAAAGCGTTTTAAATCACGTTAGTTTCAAAACTAGTTAGCTTTCTGATCACGACAAAACTGTTATAGGGAAGAAAATAATAGATAAATCACATCTTGTGATTAGACTTTTGATCATTTTACTGTTCTCTTTCTATATGGCAAATTGTATACCTTTAGACTGTGACCTCCTTAGCATATAGTGATCACAATTACTTTATTTTAGAAATGATATGAATTCTATTAAAGTTAATTGATGAACTACCTATTTGTAAAGTTGAAGAATTATAATAGTTTGGTTTAAAATACATCTTAAAATGGTTATCTGTATCATTCTAATATATTATTTTTATAAAAATTTTAGCTCCTATCTTCACTGTGAGTGGGCCACAGAAGAGCAGCTTTTGAAAGATAAAAGGATCCAGCAGAAAATCAAACGATTCAAATTGAGACAAGCACAAAGAGCACACTTTTTTGCAGATGTAAGAAAAAAATAAATAAGACTATTATGTGTTGGTCTCTGAACACATGTAGCATTATTTATCAAAAATTACACATTATTTTAATTCTTAGACTTCCAGTGTTGATATTTGAATACAAATGCTACCTACATATAGTATTTTTCTATTCTCAAAATTAGGTTGGAAACTGTTTGAAACAGGAACACTGATAATTCAGAATGGTAGATCATGCTTGTATTTTTTAACTAGCATATATTTCAATACTTAGAGTTGAATGTGAGTATGGTTTATTACCAAGAATATATCAGCAAAGTTATTCAAGTGGAGGAAGTGATAATCTAGCAAGTAAATGGAAAATAAGATTTTTTCAGTACATGAAATATATTGCATATTTTCTATACCAGCTTCATGTATGTGAACAGAACCTCACTGGAAAAATTTACCTGTATAGGCCTGACTGAATGGTCTGATGTTCTTTCCTGGTCCAGATTTTCTAATAGACTCCTTTTAGAGCCACTTTAAGTTCTTAATTTGAGAATTTTAAAAACGTTTTCTTCTAAACAAAATAGTCACAAAAATAGTACAATGAATTCCCACATTTATTTTAACTGATTTCCAAAATGTTAACATTTTACCATGTTTGCTATATCATTTGTATTCATTCTCTCTGTCTCTCTATCTCTGTCATACACACGTCTTTTTCTAAACCATTTTAACATTGCAGACACTTTAGTATATATTTCCTAAAAACAACTATATTCTCTTTCATAAAAATAGTAGAACTAACATCGATGTAATACTATCATCTCATCCACAGACCTTATACATATTTCACTAATTGTTCCACTAGTGTTTTTATAACAAAATGTGTGTGTGTGTGTGTGTGTGTGTATGTGTGTGTGTATTTTTATCTGGTTCAGAGTCTAATCCAGCAACACGTTACATTTAGTTGTAATATCTCTCTTAGTCAGTCCCTCTTTGTTTTTCATTTCTTGGACACTTTTAAAGAGTACAGCTCATTAATTTTGTAGAATGCCCCTCAATTTGGGATTGTATGAGGTTTCTTCATGATCCAGGTTAGGCATTTTTTAAAAGAACACCATAGAAGTGATGCTCTGTTCTTCTAGTGAATGATATAAGATGGTACATGATACCTCTCTACCCCAGTACTGGTGGTTAATCACTAGATTAAGGTGGTATCTGCCAGATATCTTCACTACATAATTACTATTATTCCATTTGTAATTATTAATTTCACATAAAAAATGTGGGCTGGGTATGGTGGCTCATGCCAGAAATCCCAACACTTTGGGAGGTCAAGATGGGAGGATCACTTGAGGCCAAGAGTTTGAGACCAGCCTCGCCAACATATGAGACCTCTATCTCTATTTAAAAAAAAAAAAAAATTATTCTAATGACCTGTGAGTTTGTGAATGCTGGGAGGTCCTCCCATCACCTTAAATATCTCATTTATTCACTATGATCTAGAAATTCCTAATAAGCTGAAGATTTTAGAATTAATTAATAATCATTAAATTTTCATTAAAACTAATTAGGGGAGAGTCAGTGAAGAATTTTAAGTAAAGGAACGATATATAATATTTATATTTGAGAAAGATAACTCTGGGGACATTGTGAAAAACAGATTAAAGGGAGGTGAGACAGTAGTTGGGGTTATTTGTAAAGGTTCAAGTAAGAAGTGAGGATGAGGAAGGAGGAACCAATCTCAGAGTTAAAAGTAGAATCTGTACAAATTGGTTACTTACTAGATGTAGAAGGTAAAGAAAAAGAAGGAATCTAAAATGACTTCTTCATTTCTGACTTGTGTCACTGAGCGTGGGCTATGGAGAGGAAGCTCTGTTACCATTAACCAGTTAGATCATGTAGGAGGAGGTATGGGTTGAAGAGTAACTGAGTGCAAATGAGTTTGAGGTACCTCAGTAAAGTTTACAGTCGGCTCAATAAGTGGGTCTTGAGCACAAGAACCATCAGGTAAAGATAAAGCCTGTGTGAGACAACTGAGAAATGAGCATACAATGGGATGCATGGTCTTCAACTCTTGCAACCTAAGGAAAAGAATAAAGGAAAGATATAGAGGCTGCTTTCAGGAATTTTTTAAAGCACGTATCTTCTAGAGTACCTTATTTTTAAATACTATTTGATTGGTTTTATTATTTACAACATTATTCATGATATCCTAGCTATCATTTGGAAGTGAAAATGGAAGAATTCCATTTATTGGGCATTTAATTAAAATCAAACTTACAAGGTCTGTAGTGAAATGCTGGTAAATTTGTCCTTTTATCATTCCACTTCTTTGTCAGATGTCAATTAAGTTACCTTTTAATTTTAGATGGAAGAAGAACCATTTAATCCAGACTACGTTGAAGTAGACAGAGTGTTAGAAGTCTCTTTTTGTGAAGATAAGGATACTGGTGAGGTAAATATTTGGTAAAAATATTTTTTAAGTAAGAAAAATCTGAAGCTTTCCAAGTATTAAGACCTAATACTTTATTCTCTGTTTAAACTATTTCTTACTAGTGTCTTTTTCAAAATGGTAAAATGAAAAAAATTTTTTTACAGCCTGTTATTTACTACTTAGTAAAATGGTGCTCATTGCCATATGAAGATAGTACTTGGGAACTGAAAGAAGATGTAGATCTTGCAAAAATAGAAGAGTTTGAACAACTGCAAGCTTCAAGGCCTGACACAAGACGTTTGGTAAGAATCTGTTTTAGACAGCCTTATGAAATCTTAGCACTTGTTTATGTAAGTTACGATATTGCTAATAATTATGTAATTTGTTTTACTTTCATTTCTTTTAAACAGACTTGTTACTATGTGAGTCTAGTTTTGGGAGCCAAAGCTAAAGAGGGAGTTTATATGTGAAAAGACAGGAGCAGATTCCTTTTTGATTAGCACGAAAGTGAGGAAAGCTGCCCTGATAAACATGGAGATGTGACATAAGAGAATGAAATGAATTAAATATTCCATAGAAGAGATCATATTGTTTTGTAATAACTATTTTCTGATCTTCCTAATATTATTTTCTGGTCTTCTTACTTTATTTTCCAGTAATGCCCATAGGCTGTTAACAAAAGGGTATCAGTTTACCCCCATTCCTTTTACCTTCTAAATGCTATTCCTTGAACCAGAAAACAGAAGTATCACCTAATTCAGAGAGGAGTGGGTCAAGGAATGTTGTAAAAGAAAGATTTTCTTTTGGGGTGGGGACTATGCCTTGGTGGTAACATTAAGCCTCATTGAATAAGCTATGTCTTTAAATCAATGATTCTCAGTCACAGGTGCATATCAGAATCTCTTCTGGAGCTTTTCAAAAATTAGAGATGCCTTAAATATATGTTATAGACCTTGGTAAAGGGGGCTCAGCCAATAGAATTAATCCCCTTAATTAATGTAAAATTGATGACAACAAGGCTAGTCTGTCATGGTTAAATAATGTAGGAGATTTTTGTTTTGTTTTCTTTTCTTTTCTTTTTGCCAGTATATTGCTGTTAAATAAAATAGCATGTAAGTCATGTAAAGTATTTTGAGATTCTGTAAATGAAATTTTTCCCTGACCCAAACTAATGAATCATTAATGGTGACTGGATTGCTGAAAAGAAGCTGCACAGAACATGATCTAATGCAGAAATTATTTTAAGCAGCAATTAAAATATATGTTAATTTTTTTAATGCTCATTGGCTACCACTTAAAAAATGTTTTCTTTAGCAAACACTTACCTGTATTAAGTAGCAGCAGAGCTTCAATAACCAGTCCTGTTCTCTGTATACTGATAGCCTGTTTTGTTTTCCATTTACAATTACCATACACTTACCTGATGTTTAAGAAAAACTCTCCTGAACTGTGTTTTTCCTGTGCTCTCAGGGTAACACAACAATCAACACAAAAGACTTCTGTGACCCCAAAATATGTGGGGAATTCTTCTGACCAGCAAGCAGTCAGTTCTGCAGTGGACACCAGCTAGCTGTCCTCTAATTCAGTTCTACCTAGCTCTAATTCACCATCTACCCAGATATAGCATCAGATCCCACATCTTGAGGGTTCAGTCCCACAAGACTGTCCCCTCCTTTCCACCAGTCACAAGTCCAGGGGCCTTCAGAACTTCTGACTGACTGGCTTCAAGTTAGGGTTCCCATTACCCACCACTTTGGGTTTGATTAATTTGCTAGAGCAGCTCACAGCACTCAGGAAGACGTTCAAGTTTTACCGGTTTATTCCTCAGGATATTTTAAAGGATACAAACAAACAGCCAGAGGAAGAGACACATAGGGCGAGGTCTGAGTGCAGGAGCTTCTGTCCCTGTAGAGTTGGGGTTTGCCACTTTCCTGGCATGTAAATGAGTTCTTATTCACCTTTCTGTCAGTCTCCACATGTTTAGCTCCCTGGAAGTGTTCAGCTCCCTGAAAGTTCACTAAACCCTGTCCTCTTGGGTTTTTATGGAGGCTTCATTATATAGGCATGATTGATTCAATCATCCAATGGCCATTGGTGATCAACTTGATCTTCTCCCCTTCCTTCCTTCCTCCCCTCCTTCTCTCCTTTTCTTCCCATTCCTCTCCTCTCATTCTCCCCTCTAATCATGCCTTTGTCCTTCTGGTGACCAGCCTCACCTGAATTTGTCAGTCAGCAATATTGGCACACAAATAAGCAGCACTTTGGAGAACCCAAGAATATCAAGAGTTGTATGCCAGGAAATAGGAGTGAAGACCAAATATATATTTCACAATATCACACCTGATTATCCTGATAATTGTTAGAAGTGTAATTTTGTTGATTAGTAACAGTATAATTTTAAAGCAGAAGACAATAAGAGACCTTTTGCTTATTTCTCAGAAACTTATTTCTCCCACTGAGACCCTACTAATTTGGGGCCAGGATAATGTTATTTGAATTCCCATTCAGGAATCTTCAGAAAATTTATGTCTTATGTATCTGTATATATAAGTGAATAAAATTCTTTTAGATATAATGTTTCACTTCTGGGCTTATAGATTTCTTTTGAAAGAAATGTTTTGTACCATGAATATCAAAAGCTATTTTGAATGCTATCATAAAATTGTTATTGTTTTTTAAAAATATATTCACGATTGTTGCCATAATGTAGACTGCAATTGACTTTTGCACATTGATCTTGTATTATGCAACCTTGCTAAAATTACTACTTAGTTTAGCTTTCTTGGTAGATTCCACAGGATTTTCTACATAGACAAATCATGTCTTCTATAATATAAATAAAGACAGTTTGTTATTCCTTTTCAATCTTGATGACTTTTATCTTTTTCTTGCTGGTTACACTTGTTAGTGCCTGCAGTACAGTGTTGAATAGAAGTTGTCACAGAGGACATCCTTGCCTTATTCCTGATCTTAGGGGGAAAGCAGTCAGTCTTTCACCTTTAAGTGTAATGTTAGTTTTGGCTTTTTCATAGCTGTACCATAATAGGTTAAGGAAGTTCCCTTCTATTCAGAATTTGATGAGTTTTAATTAGGAGTGGATGTTGAATTTCTCATATACTTTTTCTGCATCTACTGAGAGTATCATATTATTTCTGGTTTTTATGTTTTATGTTTTTTTAAATAGAGATTATGTCTGCCTGTGTTGCCCAGGCTGGTCTTGAACTCCTAATCTCAAGTGATCCTCCTCACTTGGCTTCCAGAAGTGCTGAGCTTTCAGGCATGAGCCACCACACTTGGCTGATTTTTATTTTTTAATCTGTTGATCAACACTGATTAATTTTCTGCTTTAAACCTACGTTCCATTCCTGGTTTAAAAAAAACAAAAAAACTACTTGGTCATGATCTTATTGCCCTTTTTATATATTGTTAAGTTCAGTTTGGTAAAATTGCGTTAATATTTGCATCTTTGTTCATGAGGGACATTGGTCTGTAGTTGTGATGTTTTTGTCTGATTTTGGTATCAAGGCTTCATAGAATGAGTCAGGAAATATATCTTCCTCTTCAATTTTCTGGAAGAGTTGTATAGAATTAATTTGACCTTTAAATGTTAGGTAAAAGTTAATCATAGCACTACACTGTTATGCCTCTTAGGGTTATTTTTAAACCAATGCTTTTTGCCATCAGTATGATACATGGAAGATTTAAACAGCATTCATTCTTTGTTTTTCCACAAAGGACCGTCCTCCTTCTAATATTTGGAAGAAAATAGATCAATCCAGGGACTATAAAAATGGCAATCAACTCAGGGAATATCAACTAGAAGGACTCAACTGGCTCTTGTTCAATTGGTACAATAGGTATGTAGTATATCTTAACAAAAAAATTTATATTTTTAATGTGTGCCAAAATGTGTCAAGTAAAATAGATACTGATGTTGCTATATTGTTATTGTTATGAAGTCTTCATTATTTAAAGTGAGGTTACCTCAGGAAAATATGTAAATTACAATTTAGGATTCAACTACAATTGTTTTCTTTAAATGTATACCAATCAGAATAGAAGAAAGTTGGTATGTTGATTAATACTTAAATTTGAAATACCTTTCTAAGAGTCCTAAGACATCTTATGTGTTATATAATGCTTTTCAGCTTATCAACCCATACTACTTTCTGCCAACAATCAGTTCGAATTAGTGAGTTACGAGCAAGGTATACTTACAGGAATTAAAGCTCTATCATTTAATGTAAATCGTCGAAGAAGTAGGTTGTCAGCAATAGATAAGGAATGGAATATAAAATATGGGAACCTAGTAATTAATTACCCCATTTTTATTATTTGTTTTCCAAGGTTTTCAAAATGCCTTATAGAATGTCTTATATTCTTTTTTGAGATGAAAAGATAATTGCAAAATAAGTAAAAAATGGTACTGCAATTGAGAAAGCGTAGTAGTTACATATGCAAAAGAGCAAATAAAGGCCGTACTATTAGTAAGAATAGCAAAATTTGATGATGCTTTTATTTAGAATCATTTTTAATCATTTTTACTTTTCACGTGAGTCTTCTGAGTTGTTATGCTTAAGTGATGGTGAGTCATGGACTCAGTTGATAGAAAGAGGCCTGTTATCCCCACAGTGCTCTTTTCCCTGATTTATATTTTCCAAATGTTAATCATCATTTTTCCCAAGAGAACCATCTAGGAAAAGTAGTTGACAAAACATTTTTTTAACTTGTCTTCCCTCGTCAGTACCCTTTTCCATCTCCTACATTGCCTGTTTTAACCTTTCACCACTTTCTTGAAGCCCTTTGTTACAGTTCTGCCCTCTTCACACTCTGTATATGACTGCTTCATAGAGAAACCCAGGGACGGTAGGTAAATTCATCCAAGTTCTTGCTTGCCTTCATATCCAAGCCTACAGATACGTTAATATCTTCATCCATAGTTATTCTTACCACTGTCCTCATGTATCAGACATACCATCTCATCTAGTCTTCTTAGAATATAGAGCCTTACTTCAATCACTTATCCTTCTCTTTTTTATCTCCAGGCCATCCCTGAAGACTATTGCCATCCCTTCAGTCTATGAACAAATTTGGGTTTAAAATAAACCTTCTCTTGGCTCTGCTTCTCTCTCTGTCTTTCTCTCTCTCCTTCTCTCTCTCCCTCTCTCTCCCCATTCCCCTCAGCACCACCACCACTGCCCCCACCCCGACTCCCCTGCATTCTCTGAAACTTTTAACTTTCCAAATCCATGGAATATTTTTCAGCCCTAATTTGCTCTCTGCTGCATTGGTTAGTAGTTGGTACTCCTTCCTTCTTTAAACATTCCCCCCAGTCTGAACCCCAACAGCTTCCACAGTGTGACTGTCTCCTAGCTCTGCAGTACCTGTGACTATTCCTTTCAATAGTCTGCTGGTTCTTCTTCCTCTGCCTGCCCTGTAGATACTGTGTTTGCCTGCCCTTGGTTCTGTCTTTAGCTCTCTTTTCATATTACATGTTTGTTCTCCCTAAGCCGTATTCTGTACTCCCCGTGCCTTCACGTAACAGTAATATTCTAATGGTCCCATACTTTTATCTCTAAGGTCTTGAACTCTGGGCCCATGTTTTTATTTGGCTCTTGCTACCTGAGTGTCTATCTCAATGATTCTTTAAACACACTAGAATAAAAATTAGTATTATTTTCTGTTTCTTCCCCACCAAAATTGTTCTTCCTCTGTATTTTCCATCTTGGTTAATGATAACACAATTCCTTTAGTCACCCAGACTGAAATCTGGCTTCACCCTGTACCCCATACATTGGTAACTAGGTCCATTTCATTCTAACCCACAATTAATTCTGGAAGATTCTCTCCCCTTAGTTTCTCCTCTCTTAGACCAGGTGCCCACACTTTCTTCCCTGCACTTAATGGTGCTTTCCCAGTTACTGTCCCAACTTCTAGTCACCTCAACCTCTAATATCGACAATAGCACCAGAGTAAACTTTAAAATACAAACCTAATCTCATTGGATTTGTTTGAAGTGTGCCAGTAATTTCCATTGCATAATAAAATGGCAAATGTCTTCTATATATGACCCTGCTTCCTCAATAATCTCCCCTCCTTTTACCTTCTCCTCCAAACCATAGAAAACAACTTTTGGTCCCTCAGTTCATCATGTTCTTCACACTTCTGCTCATTCACTATGCTCTCTGGCAAAAATCCTACTCATTACTGACCTCCTTTCTGAAGGAGGTCTTCTTTCATCTCTTCTAGCCAGAGTTGAGGCTTAATCTTTCAAGCCTCCATAATAAACCATACTGATGATTCTTAATTGACCAACATATCATAATCATCTGTGAAGCTTACTTTTGAAATTATAACTGATTTTATCCTATTCCATATACATTGAATCAGAATGTATAGGGGAGGGGCCTGAGTATCTGGGGTTTTTTTTCAAGCTTTGTGAGCTCTTCTGATGTGCAGCCACAATTGAAAACCAGTGCTCTATCTGTGCTTCAGTGATAGCACATTGCATGACTATTTATTTATTTGCATGTCAGCTTCTGTAATAGATATACACCCCTGAAAGGCAGATAACATGTTCTATTTGTTTTGTATCCTGTCTTCTCATACTGTCCTTAGATATAGAAGGTATTTATTAAATGATTCCTGAACAAATAATATATTGAGTTGGCCTTGCCCTTCCCTTTTCTTTTTTAAAAAATCAAACATCTAATGGGTGGTATCCTTATTTTGGAGCTACAGAAATCCTTAGGTGTCCCTTTGCAGGATTTTAATAAAATTTTAATCTTAAGCCTACTCTGCACTTAAGCAACTTTTACATTTTTATAAATACAACTATTTTATTTGATCTTTGATTATCTTTGTATATTTATCTTTAAAGTATAGAAAAAAACCCAATGTATGCATGGATAATGTATTTGTTTATTTCAGACGAAACTGCATTTTAGCAGATGAAATGGGTCTTGGCAAAACTATTCAATCAATTACATTCCTCTACGAAATCCTTCTGACTGGTATAAGAGGACCTTTCCTGATTATTGCTCCACTTTCTACTATTGCAAACTGGGAGAGAGAGTTTCGTACGTGGACTGATATTAACGTTGTGGTTTATCATGGGAGCCTGATTAGCAGACAGATGATACAGCAATACGAGATGTACTTCAGGGATTCACAGGTGTGTTATTATTTTGTTTGTTGTTTGAAAGGTCAGGGCTGAAAAAGATAAGTATTACCTACCAATTATTTTCAAATTTAGGATACATTTAGTTGCCTACCTAGATCTTAGTTCAAGCTCTTTTATTCATCATTTTTATTTTACAGTAAATTTGAGTAGCTGAAGAGAACAATGAGAAAAGTCAGTTTAATGCCCTAGTTAACTATAATGAAGTATGCAGATTTAAACAATGCACAAGTTTCATTGTAATTCTTAATTTTTCAACTAGAATAATAATTTTACTAATTGTTTCTAAATACACATTAGATTTATTTTTAGAGTAATAACTGTCTCTGATCATTGTCCAGCCTTTTTCCCATCATTTAAAAAATTTAAATCTTCACTGATACCACAGGCTTAAATGCCTGTTGAGTTGAGACCATAGGTTCTCTTTCATGTTCAATGGATTTTTATTTTAGACATTTTTTTAAATGTGGTTTGTTTTGCTTACCAAAACAGGTATACCTCCATCATTTTCTCCTTAGGATTGATTATTTCAGTACTCTAGTGGTTTGATGATATTCCTCTCTCCATGTATTTCAGAGGAGCATTTTCTGTTTTACTTTGACCACTTACTCTTTAAGAAGGGATTTTCTATCCCTTCTAAATACATAGATCATAAAATAAAGGGATGACAACTTAAGAATTTTCTAGCAGAAAGTTAAGACTAGAAAACATAGGCCAGGCATGGTAGCTCACACTTATAATCTTAACACTTTGGGATGCCGAGGTGGGAGGATTGCTTGAGGCCAGGAGTTCCAGATCAGTCTGATCAACATATCAAGATGCCATCTCTACCAAAAAAAAAAAAAATTTTTTTAAAAAAGAAAACGTGAAATGCCAAGTCATGGTCTTGAATGTTCATATGAATCATTTTATTAAAATATTAAGAAATAATTAAATCAATAAACACAATTCACAGAAAGGGTACTTTTTAAATGGAAAATGGCACCCTACATTAAAAGCACCTTAGTATTTTTTCTTTCACTCATTCTGTTGTTCTAAAAGGATCATTATAACACATGACCAGGTTATGTGATATGATAGAGGTTGAAGTAAGATAATGTGCATAGCCTTCTACTTTTGTCTCCCAGTAATAACGATTTTCTACCTGTTTGAGCCCGAGAGTTTGAGGCCGCAGTGAGCTATGATCACACCACTGCACTGAAGCCTGGGTGACAGCAAGACCCTTTCCCTAAAAAAAGGAAAAGAATCAAACTATAATCTAATTAAGGTATCATGGACTCCAAAGGTGCAAAGGTGACTATTTTCACTTGAAGAATAATTAATTATATAGGTGCTTAATTTCGTATAAATGTAATTGTTTCAACCTTGGAAGTAGGAAGCAAAATGAGGAACAGGAACAAAATCAGTTAATTTATCAATTTTCAAACTCTTGGGCTTAAGTGATCCTCCCAAGTAGCTGAGACTACAGGAGTGCATTTCCACACTTGGCTAATTATTTTATTTTTTTTGTGAAGATGGGGTCTCAGTTTGTTGCCCAGGCTGGTCTTGAACTCAAGTAATCCTCCCACCTCAGCCTCCCAAAGTGCTGGGATTACAGGCAGGAGCCATTGCACCTGGCCTAGTGTTTTGTTTTTCTTACTCATACATTTGTAGAATTTTAGAGCTGTATGTTGTCATAAAAATTATTTAATTTGACATTCTCATTTTTTACAGAAAGCACAACTAATATCTTGAGACTTAAAGAGATTTTTAACAAAGTTACAATTTTAATGTATGTGTCACATGAGTTTGGCATAAATATGATAGCCAAAAACTTGGAAGATCCTTGATATGTAATAAACTGATTTGTATATATTAAATACTGTATTTTTATGATAAATGTTACAAATTCTAGATATGTTACCTAAAGAGGTTTTAAATTTCAAAAGATAAAGATGTCTCCTGTAATGAGATAAATAGATCTGTACTTCAAATATAAAAATAACTTTTAGAGTTAACTCTTTCAAATATATTTTCATATAAATTAAGTGAATATTTAACTTCTGTTTTTTTTACATTATCAAATAGCTTGAAATAACAGTAGTACTAAAATTATGCTAAAATTTTTCTAAATTGCCCTGGGAAAAGTAATAGAAGTGATAAACTAATAACCACAAACATTTATCGAGTATTTACCATGTGCCAGGCATTATGCTAAACAGTTTACACATATTATTTCACTTAATCTTTGTAATATCAACCTTGTAAAATAGGCAGTATTATCTCCATTTTACACATGAGGAAACTGAGGCTAAAGAAGTTGCGTAGATTGCTGCAAAATCACAGTACAAAACCAAGATTAATAAACTCAAACCAGTCAGATTCAAGAGCCCTTGTTATTAAACACTGTGATATCAGCTTAACTGAATATATTATATCCCAGGTTTTTAGAGCTGCATAAATGTCATAGATATAATTTATACCTATTTTAATAATATTCTGCTGCAGCTGTTATTCAACTTAATGGCCAGTATACACAATTAATAATAACTAATCTAAAATTAATTAGGTTAACATTAATTAAAATCTATGTCAGAATACCCAACTGTTCTTATCCCTTCTTTTCACTTAATACCCAATAGCTTATGTTTTCAACCCTGTTTAAACACTCTCTTCACTTAGATTCCAAGACTTCATCCTTTCCTACATCACCACTTATTCTTTCTCAAGCCCCCTTTATTGGTTCCTTCTTATCTTCCCTGTATCTAAACTCTGTGGTAACCCAGGGCTCAGTCTTCAAACTCTTTTGTATCTATACTCATTATCTCACAGATTTGATTCATACACGTAACTTTGAATACCATCTGTACTGCTGAAATTCCTAAGCCTGTATCACCAACTCTAAACTCTTTCCTAAATTCCAGAGTCATATCCAAATGCCTACTAAATATGTACATGGATATGTCTAACAGCAGTCTCATGGATATGTCTAATAGAGGTCTCAAAATTAAAACATACAAAATCAAAATCCAAAACTACTTCTTTTTAGTAAATAACAACATGAACTTCCAGTTGTTCAAGCTAAAATTTTTAGAGGTAAATTTGAGGCCCTACTGTATCTCACTCCATACTTAACCATTGGAAAATCCTGTTGGCTCTACTTTCAAAATGTATCTAGAACTGACCACTTCTCTGAACTCCAATGAAGATTTCTTGCTTGCATTGCTATGGCAGCTTTCTAACTGTTCTCCATGATCCCGTCCTTGGCCTCTTCAGACAGGTTTCATCACAACTGCCAAAGGGACTTTTAAAAAATACAAGTCAAATCAGGACACTTCTTACAAACCCCTTCAATAGTGTCTTGCTCAGAGCCAAAGTTTGTATAACAGTTTTCAAGTCCTGCAGTTGACCACATCGCCTCCCCCACTCACTGGGTTTCAAACACTCTGGCTTTCTTGCTATTTGAATGCTGCCAAAGATACTCCTACCTTAGGGCCTTCATACTTACTACTTCTTTTACCAAGAATGCTTTATTTATAGATCTCTAGATATCAACATGACTTCTTCCCTCATCTTTAGATCATTCCTCAAATATCACATTGCACTAATGGTCTCCCAACCACTCTATATAAAACTGCAGTGGTCACCTCCAACCTTATACTTCTTATCCCACATCCTTGTTTTATTTTATTCCACAGCCCTTATCTCTAATTTACTTTTTTAAAAATTATTTTCTTAATAACTGTGTCCTGCATTTGATTCAGTAGAATATAAGTTGTAATTGGATAATTATTTTTATCTGTTTTGTTTACTGCTGTATCTCCAGCAACTAGAACAGGGTCTGGCACATGGATACTCAATATCTGCTGAATAAAGTATTTGGATGGCTAATTATTCGCTATTTATTTGCTGTTATATTTTTGAACTCATTGGTGTAAGTAATAAGAACTAATACTGAAATCTCATTGGCCAGATTTTATCATGATTTATTTCTTGCCTAAAATTATTATAATTCTTAAAATTATCATAAAACATTTTACCAAGAAATACTCATTTGGATACAATTGTTAATAATATAATTATGTTGGCATAATTTTTAACATTATTGAACATAGCAATATAATACAGTTTCAATGATAAAAGTTTTCATTGTAAGGGAGTGTCTGCATATGTAAAAATTTCATTAGAAATATTTTATAACATGTTATCAGATACCATTTGACAGGAATAAAAAATATGCAATTAAAATATTCCAGCAAATAATTATATTTGATCATTTCTAGGGGCGTATCATTCGAGGAGCTTACAGATTCCAAGCTATCATCACCACTTTTGAAATGATTCTTGGAGGCTGTGGAGAGCTTAATGCAATTGAATGGCGATGTGTGATTATTGATGAAGCACATAGGTTAAAAAATAAAAATTGTAAACTCTTAGAGGGCCTGAAACTCATGAATCTGGTAAGTAACTTAATATTATCATTATGACCATTAAGTTTATTAGATGTGTAGTAAAAGGTCATAGAGTTAATACTAAAATTTTTTTTTTTTTTTTTTTTTTTTTTTTTGAGACAGAGTCTCTCTCTGTCGCCCAGGCTGGAGTGCAGTGGTCGGATCTCAGCTCACTGCAAGCTCTGCCTCCCGGGTTTACGCCATTCTCCTGCCTCAGCCTCCCGAGTAGCTGAGACTACAGGCACCCGTCACCTCGCCCGGCTAGTTT
Source organism: Macaca nemestrina (assembly GCF_043159975.1). NCBI lineage: Eukaryota > Metazoa > Chordata > Mammalia > Primates > Cercopithecidae > Macaca > Macaca nemestrina. Next base: position 52,202,480 of record NC_092142.1, read on the forward strand.
TTTGTATTTTTTCAGTAGAGACGGGGTTTCACCGTGTTAGCCAGGATGGTCTCGATCTCTTGACCTCATTATCCGCCCGTCTCGGCCTCCCAAAGTGCTGGGATTACAGGCTTGAGCCACCGCGCCCGGCCGCAAAATTTTTCTTTTTAATTTTAGAGTATAAGTACATCTGAATCCTATCTATGATAATATAGATTTTTTTTTTGGCCTTAATTTGTAAGAAAAAGATTCTGTTTCCTACGACTTCAAATTTTTTAGCTCTTTCCTTCAAAAAGCATTAGTAATTAATTTTTAAAATAAGATCTCTATAGAGAATGTACTATTTAAAAGAAAATAAGACCATAAGGTTTTGGGTTTTTTTGTTTGTTTGTTTGTTTATTTGAGATGGAGTTTCTCTCTTGTTGCCCAGGCTGGAGTGCAATGGTGCAGTTTCCACTCACTGCAACCTCTGCCTCCCGGGTTCAAGTGATTCTCCTGCCTCAGCCTCCCGAGTAGCTGGGATTACAGGCATGTGCCACCGTGCCTGGCTAATTTTGTATTTTTAGTAGAGATGGGGTTTCTCCATGTTGGTCAGGCTGGTCTCGAACTCCCGACCTCAGGTGATCCGCCCACCTCGGCAGACTCCAAAAGTACTGGGATTACAGACGTGAACCACTGTGCCCGGCCAAGACCGTAAGTTTTAAGCCATAAATTCTTTAATAGAAAGCCCCTTTACCGAAGTTATATTATTCAGATCATTTATGATAAAAAGTCCTACACAATTCTACATGTTTAACATATGTTGGTTATAATTAATAATGGGATTTCTTATAGTCATCTTTTTGTTAGTTGCTTCTTTCAAATGAAAGCATTTTTTAAACATTTTGATTTTTAATTAAGATCACATAATTACTACATGAGCACTTGAACAAATAATTCAAATACAAAGAACCACATTCTGTAAAAACTTAAAGTGTTCCTTTTTACTCCCTGTTTATCTATGCCACACACCCAGTTCAACACCTCATTCCAGTATGGTTTCCTGTTTATCTTTCTAGGCCATTTGCTACCATATACATAATATGCAGATTCACAGATGCATATAAAAATATTTAGCATGGGAATTTAGAGGTTTTGTCAAATAAAATTTTAAATAATTTGTACTACCATTAAAAATATTCTATGTTCATTTTCTTCTTTTACTATTATGTTTAATTTTTAAGGAATTCTAGTTTCAAAGCATGTGTCAATTAGCCCTTTACATTTTTGTATTGTAACCTCAGTGATTTGATAATTCATTCATGTTTGAAGAGTTAAATGATGATCATCCAAATTATAAATAATGAGCACTCTTTGGTGTACAAATTACCATACTAAGAATGTTTGAGTACAAAAGAAAAAATGCCCTCTTTATTCTTAGAATGTTGATTTCTTTTCTTCTAAAATTATTTAGAATTTTTAAAGGCATGAATAGCATAAAAAGTGAAGTATTTCAGAATGATACAGAGTTTTTAAAAAGTGATTGGGATAGTACATTCCTAAAGATTTGTGGGTAGAGATGTAGTTTTTTGAGTTAACTCTTGAAAATTATGAGTTTGGGTACCGTGGCTCACACCTGTAATCCCAGCACTTTGGGATTACTTGAGACCTGGAACTTGAGACCAGGTGGGTAACATAGTAAGACCTCATCTCTACAAAAAAAAAAAAAATGTAAAAATTAGCCAGGTGTTTTGGTGCATACCTGTAGTCCTAGCTACTTGGGAGTCTGAGGCAGGAGGATCCCTTAAGCCCAGGAGTTCAAAGTTACAGTGGCACCACTGTAATTTATTCTAATCATTGTAATTATGTTGTACGTGTAATGCTGAACTATGATGGCATCACTGCACTCCAGCCTGGGTGTCACAGCAAGACCTTGTCTCTAAACAAACAAACTATATATATATATATATATATATATAGAGAGAGAGAGAGAGAGAGAGAGAGAGAGAGTCAGAAAAATATTTGCATATTGAACATTTGATAACCTAAGTCAGCTTTCATATAATTATAGTACTGTGATGTTTGATGTGAATTGTTCTCACTTTATGTAGGAACACAAGGTGCTTTTGACTGGCACACCTCTCCAAAATACAGTTGAAGAACTATTTAGTCTTCTTCACTTTCTTGAACCCTTAAGGTTTCCTTCTGAATCAACATTTATGCAAGAATTTGGGGATCTGAAAACAGAGGAACAGGTATCCTATTGCTCTTTGTAAATACATTCATCACATTTCTTATCATTGTAATTATTTTGTATGTGTCATTAAATGCTCACTTATGTTATATGTCTTTTTATCATTTTTCATTCAGGTACAGAAACTTCAGGCTATCCTGAAACCAATGATGTTGAGACGATTAAAAGAAGATGTGGAAAAGAAGTTGGCACCTAAAGAAGAAACCATCATTGAAGTAGAACTTACTAATATTCAAAAGAAATACTACCGGGCTATCTTGGAAAAGAACTTTTCTTTTTTATCCAAAGGAGCAGGACAAACTAATGTACCTAACTTGGTCAATACCATGATGGAGCTCAGGAAATGCTGTAATCATCCATATCTTATCAAAGGTAGCTAAGAAAGATTATAACAAATACATTTTTCTTGCAACAAATACTAATGAATAAATAAACAGAACACACTACAGCTGTAGTGGCTGTTATGACTCTCTACTGTGATAGTCTAAGGAATTACAAGTATTACAGAATCAGAGGCAATGTGAACTACTTCGTTACAGTGACTGATGTTAGCACACCAGGTTATGTTCAGCAGCAGTTTGTTCAGTATAATTTGGACTAGAATTTGTCCACTTGTTTAATCCTCCTCATGGGCAAAGACAGCAAAACCCATTTTGGGGGCTTCTGCATTTCCATTTTTTTCCTGGTTTCCTTCCAGTCTAGATACATCAGTTAGTGTTTCAGTTCTTGTGCTGTAATAATGTTACTTTTTAAGATCTTATCAGGTTCTCTCCCAGTGTTCTCTCTGTACAATATTTGAGTTGTTCACTTATTCTTGGGAATATACCTCTCTCTACTCACTTCATTCAAGACAGCTGAAGTCTCTTGTAGTTATAGTACTCTCTTATGGCCAGACAGGCTGAGGAAAGGAATACGGAGAGCCTCTTTAATTCTGATTTGGATTATCTGAAGGAAGTATGCATCAAGGACCTGTAACATGGCTTTCATTTTAATTTATTCTCTTCTTTCTTTTTTTTTTTTTTTTTTTTGAGACAGAGTCTCGCTCTGTCCCCCAGGCTAGAGTGCAGTGGCGCGATCTCGGCTCACTGCAAGCTCCGCCTCCCGGGTTCACGCCATTCTCCTGCCTCAGCCTCCTGAGTAGCTGGGACTACAGGTGCCCGCCACTGCGCCCGGCTAATATTTTTGTATTTTTAGTAGAGACAAGGTTTCACCGTGGTCTCGATCTCCTGACCTTGTGATCTGCCCGCCTCAGCCTCCCAAAGTGCTGGGATTACAAGCGTGAGCCACCACGCCCGGCCTTTCTTCTTTCTTTTTCTTTTTTTTTTTCTTTTGTTTTTGTTTTTGTTTTTGTTTTTTAAGATACAATGTCACTCTATCTCCCAGGCTGGAGTACAGAGGTGTGTTCATAGCTCACAGTAGCCTCAAGCTCCTGGAAACTGATCCTTCCGCCTCAGCCTCCTTAGTAACTAGAACTAGTAACTAGTAACTAGCCATATGCACCACCATACCCAGCTGATTTCTTTTTTTTCTTTTTGGTAGAGATGGGGTCTTGTTATATTGCCCATACTGGTCTCAAACTACTGGCCTCAAGAAATCCTTCTGCCTTGGTCTCCCAAAGTGCTGAGATTACAGGCACGAGACATTGCACCTAGCCTTAATTTTTTCTTGTTTCCTTGTTTTGATGGCTAACAAGATGCCCATAGACACATCCAGATCAACTATGATCGTCCTTCAGTGATGACCACTATTATGATTGCTGTTTAAATATTAGATGTTTAAAAATATATGTGTTTACCAGCTGAGTTAGGATCACAGTTTTATTTTTTCCCTAATAGCATTGATTAAACATTTAGCAAACTTAAGTTTATACAAGGTATTATGCCAGGTGTCTGAGGAGATAAAAAGATGTTTAAGACATTGTTTATGTCCTCAATGGAATTACAGTCTGGTATTGGTGAAGGTTCAGCAACAAGCATAAATAATTCTAATAAAAGCAATGTACATGCCATTAGAAAATTATGTTACAAAAGCACACAGGAGCACTAATTTTGATTAAAAGGAAAGCAATTGGGAATTTCCTGCATTTGTGCATTGCTATTACCTTCTCCTATTTCTTTGACAGGTGCTGAGGAGAAAATACTTGGAGAATTTAGAGATGCATATAATCCAGCTGCTTCTGATTTTCATCTTCAAGCAATGATTCAGTCTGCTGGTAAATTGGTCCTTATTGATAAATTGCTTCCCAAAATGAAAGCCGGAGGTCATAAAGTGCTCATCTTCTCTCAGATGGTTCGCTGCCTTGACATCCTAGAGGACTATCTCATACATAAAAGGTAAAGCATACTGTAATCCACTGAATTATACTATGAATTATGCTAAGTTTGTGCTATTAAGATTTGTGCAGCACTGTAATGTAAATGAACTTTACTCATATCTTTCTTTTATCCTATATTAGAATAATGCATTCAAATTTGTAAGTAAAGATTGTTTAGGATTGTGTGTTATGTTTTCCTAACCTGCATATGTTGCAATATTAGATGTGCCTGAGGAGTCCAATTAAGAAAAGCTTGCAAATAAATATTTGATTTGTTGACCCAGGAATGGGTTTAATAATGTACATTTTACTTGATTAATAAACCTTGTGGATGAAACTTTAAATAGACTTATATTTACAGCAGTCATCCTCAAAACTGAAAAAAGTGATTCAAGAACCTTTGGATCTATTTCATTGTTATAATTAGAGCCTTAAGCTGTGGGACTTTTATTATATACTATATAAAATTTGTTCATGCTTTCATATTTTCTGATTTGTTTCAATGTGTGTTTTTTGTTTTGTTTATTGGTACATCACAATAAGATAGTATTAAATGTTGTCTAATCAGGCGGGGCGCGGTGGCTTATGCCTGTAATCCCAGCACTTTGGGAGGCCAAGGCGGGCAGATCACGAGGTCAGGAGATGGAGACCATCCTGGCTAACATGGTGAAACCCCGTCTCTACTGAAAAAAAAATAAAAACTACAAAATATTATTCGGGTGCGGTGGTGGGACTCTGTAGTCCCAGCTACTCAGGAGGCTGAGGCAGGAGAATGGTGTGAACCCAGGAGTTGGAACTTGCAATGAGCCAAGATCGCACCACTGCACTCCAGCCTGGGCGACAGAGCGAGACTCCATCTCAAAATAAAATAAAATAAAATATTGTCTAATCAGTATTTAGGCTATAATAGGCTAATTATCATAGGATATTTTATCAGACCATTAGGATTCCATCTGATAGTAACATATTAATGTAAAAGAGAATCAGAAATTTCAGCTGTAGATTTTTTGTTTTGTTTTTATTTATTTTTTTATTTCTGTTTTGTTGGTTTTTTTTTTTTTTTTTTTTTTAAAGACATGATCTCAGTCTGTTGCCCAGGTTGTTGTGCAGTGGTGTGACCATAGCTCGTTGCAACCTCAAACTCCTGAGCTCAAGCAGTCCTGCAACCTCAGCCTCCCAGGAAGCTGGGACTACAAGCATGCACTACCACACCCTGCTAATTTATTTTTGGTAGAGACAGGGTCTCACTGTGTTGTCCAAGCCGGTCTCAAACTCCTGGGCTCAAGCAATTCTTCCACCTCAGCCTCCCAAAGTGCTGGGATTATAGGTATGAGCCACCGCATCTGACTTGCAGATTTTAATTCAATAGATTTTAACCCATATAGATAAGTAAAGGTCTATACTGTTTTATATTATTAGAGATTGTGTAGTTCATTTTTATTTTTCATTTTTATTTCTGGTTCCATTTTTAATGTCAGTGTCCTACTCTTTGGCCTCATTTTAAAATGTATATTATTCTCAATTTTATATCATATGATATGAACATTAAGTTGCACTGTTCCCAAAAATAGTAATTCTTACATTTTTTTAATCTCCTTACATGGAGAACTTATACAGATAAAACTGTACTTATAAATTTCTATTGTAATAAATTTCATGGAAAATTCAGAGTTTCTTTTATTCTCATAAGAAACATTATTAGAAGTCTTTCGTCCATTTTGCAGGTACCAGAGATAATCGTGGGGTGACTGCTAAAACTCTAGTAAATCATATGTAGAAGTGTGTCATATGTCATATGTATACCACTCAGAGTCCAAGCTCCTAAATTTTTATCTATTTTATTTTTATTGGATGTCTTGCAGTTTTTGAGTTTTGTATATGTTAAATGGGGAAGGATAAAGGAAGTTAAAAGATAATTACTTTGCAGTAATGACTATAAAGAATTCAACAGCATTCCAGTGTGTTCTTAATAGATTGCAATATAGAAGCAAGTATGTCAGTCAGTAGTATTATGGATTAAGGACAAAAGAAACGTTCATAGCCTTCTTGTATAAAGTCTTTGTGAAAGTCTTTATTTCTTGCAAGAAAGTGATGTATTATGGTGAGATCAGCAAAGCAGTTTTTAATAGACTGCCTTTTGTTATTCTAACTTCTGAAATAAAATTCATTGTAGTGGTCTTTTACCCATACATCCAGGAATTCAGAGGTTTTGTATCTTTATATTTGTTTTTGTTTTCTCCGTAGCACCAACACCAAAAAGTATAAAGTCACAGAAACTAATTTAGATGATATTGCTTCTTAATTTTAGAGAAAACATAATGCTGCAGGAAAACTGACTTTCCATTTGATAGAATATGTCTTCAATTTTATTATAATTATTTATGTAAATTTATTCCATTTCATTCCATAGATATTTATATGAGCGAATTGATGGCAGAGTCAGAGGAAATCTTCGGCAAGCTGCTATAGATAGATTTAGTAAACCTGATTCAGATAGATTTGTTTTTCTCCTGTGTACCCGAGCTGGTGGGTTGGGCATCAACTTAACTGCAGCTGATACATGTATAATTTTTGATTCTGATTGGAATCCTCAGAATGATCTTCAGGTAAATAATTGCCTTGGCTAACAAGAAATGCATTTTTTAAAAAAGTAAAATTGTGTAACTGTTTTTGATAATCCACATCTTGTATTTTTATCTGGACAAACTAATGTATGTTTCTCTGTAAAATATCTGTGCCAAATAAAATAGGTGAAATTATTTTAATTGTTATGATAAAAACTATGATGACAAAAAATTTTTACTTTTTTATGTGTCTCACTGACTTATAAAATTTGTCTTACTAGCTTATAAAAAGTTATACCTATTTGAGTACAGTAATTTTTGTTTGTTTAGATATGAGGTCTCACTATGTTGCCCAGGCTGGTCTTGAACCCCAGGACTCAAGCATTTCTCCCATCTTGGCCTCCAAAAGTGCTGGGTTTACAGGCATGCATCATCATGCCTAGCCTGATATTCTTATAGTTTAAATAATAATGTGTAAATTTGAGAGAGACCTAAGCTCTAAGAATAACTTATTTGTAATAAAATTAAAATTTCAGAATTTTAATCCTTAAAAATAAATACTTGCTTATTCTAATTTTATCTTGTAATCATAGTATGTTTTTTTAATAAAATACTTAAGAAAATGAAGGCACACATATAAGTAATGACTATACTTGGACTACACAGAAATATAGGAATATTAATTACAGTGATTGAAGAGGGTCTAAATTTGCAGAAGGATATGAGAAGAGAACAAAATATAAGAGAAATTATTTTATTATTCATCATTGTCTTAATTGCATTGCAATTCATATTAGTACTTTTTTTTTTATAAAACTAGTCAAGTGTAGTCATGAGAAGGGGAAAAGTAGAGTTCAATCTGTAAAAGTGAACAACCCATTAAATAACTACCTGCAGACCAGCCATATTATTTTTTTAAGCAAGCATAAAAACAAATATAATAAATGGTTATTGAGAATCTACATAGCTTAAAACATATTTTAAATTGCTCATTTATATAACTATATGTAATCTACTTTAAAATATCAAAAGATTATCCAAAATTAATACAATAAGCCAGAGACCAACTCTTTCTGTGGAAGGCTCAATTAGTAAATATTTCAAGCTTTGTGTGCCACATAAGATCTCTATCACACATTCTTGTTTGTTTGTCATAATCCTTTAAAAAGGTAAAAAAGCCATTCTTAGTTAGCAGGCCAGATTTGGTCCACAGGCTGTAGTTTCCCAATTCCTATGTTAAACCCAAATTATAATTGTCTGCCTTTGAAATGCATGTTTGTACTTATAACTGCCTACAGTGGATGTTCTGAAAGTTAATTTATAATAATAAAGTCACTTTATAGAACCTGAATAGAAAGTGGAAAAACTATCCTGAATCTCCCAACTTCTTCCTGTCACTTGTTTTTTCCTATTTGACTGCTAATGTAGATCCAGTCTTTATGGACTAAGATCATATTTGGCCTCTTGTACTTCCTCTACACCTAGAGCAAAGTTGCCCATTTACAATCCTGGGTTCCAAATGGCACAGTCCTGGGTTCCAAATGGCACAAAATGGATGTGGATAGAATACAAATGTCAACAAGGGGCATAACATCAGTGCCCCTATATATTTTAAAGCCACATTTTATGATTTAATTTGTCTGAAGATAATGGAAAAGTGATTAGTAATTTGGGAGAAAAACTAGATTCTATAGAATATCTGGAGTCAAGATTTATCATAAAAAGTTTAGGTTTAGTAGGAACTCAGGATAAAATATGAAGCCCTTATGTGATCTCTGATGTCTCCACTTTTAACATGTATGCATATTAATTAGTTTGTCCTTCATTTAAATAAAATTTAGATATCCAGAGTTATTTACCTTGGGTGGTTCCCGCCCCCCCAAAAATGACCCAGCTTAGAAAGAAATCATAGATGGCACAAACAAATGGAAACACATCCCATGTTCATGGATGGGAAGAATTAATATTGTGAAAATGACCACACTGCCAAAAGCATTCTACAAATTCAGTGCAATCCCCATCAAAATACCACCATCATTCTTCACAGGTTTAGAAAATACAATTCTAAAATTCATATAGAACCAAAAAAGAACTCGCATAGCCAAAGCAAGACTAAGCCAAAAGAACAAATCTAAAGGCATCACACTACTTGACTTCAAACTATACTATAAGGCCATAGTCATCAAAACAGCGTGGTACTGGTATAAAAATAGACACATAGACCAATGGAACAGAATAGAGAACACAGAAATAAACCCAAGTACTTACAGCCAACTGATCTTCCACAAAGCAAACAAAAACAAAGTGGGGAAAGGACACCCTATTCAACAAATGGTACTGGGATAATTGGCAAGCCACATGTAGGAGAATGAAACTAGATCCTCTTCTCTCACCTTATACAAAAATAACTCAAGATGCATTAAGGACTTAAACCTAAGACCTGAAACTATAAAAATTCTAGAAAATAACATTGGAAAAACCCTTCTAGACACTGGCTTAGGCAAGGATTTCATGACCAAGAACCCAAAAGCAGTTGCAGTTAAAACGAAGATAAATAGCTGGGACTTAATTAAACTAAGGAGCTTTTGCGTGGCAAAAGGAACGGTCAGCAGAGTAAACAGACAACCCACAGAGTGGGAGAAAATCTTCACAATCTATACAACTGACAGAGGACTAGTATCCAGAATCAGAATCTACACAACAAACTCAAATCAGGAAAAAAAAAAAAAAAAAAAAAAAAATTCCTTCAAAAAGTGGGCTAATTCTCAAAAGAAGATATACAAATGGCCAACAAACATGTGGATGCAGTGAACAGGGAACATGTCTACACTTCTGGTGGGAATATAAACTAGTACAGCCACTATGGAAAAACAGTATGGAGATTCCTTAAAGAACTAAAAGTAGAACTACTATTTGATCCAGCAATCTTACTACTAGGTATCTACTAAGAGGAAAATAAGTCATTTGAAAAAGATATTTGGACACACATGTTTATAGTGGCACAATTTATATATATATATATATATATATATATATATATAATGTATATGTTATATATGATAGAATACTGCACAGCCATGAAAAACAATGAATTAACAGCATTTGCAGTGACCTGGATGATGTTGGAGACTATTATTCTAAGTGAAGTAACTCAGGAATGGAAAACCAAACATCATGTGTTCTCACTCATAAGTGGGAGCTAAGCTATGAGGACACAAAGCATAAGAATGGTACGATGGACTTTGGGAACTTGGGGAGAAGAGTGGGAGGTGGGCAAGGGATAAATTACTACAAATATGTGCAGTGTATACTGCTCAGGTGATGGTTGCACCAAAATCTCACAAATTACTACTAAAGAACTTACTCATGTAACCAAATACCACCTGTACCCCAATAACTTACAGAAAAAAATTACCCAGCTTAAATAAAATACAATTAAAAGATTGTTGATAATGTAACTGAAAAAAATATAGAAATTTAGGGTTAGACTTTAAAACTTGAGTGGCAGCTCACACCTGTAATCCCAGTACTTTGAGAGGCCAAAGGGGTAGGATCTCTTGAGCCCAGGAGTTCTATTGGGCAACATAGCAAGTCCTCATGTCTAAAAAAAAAACAACAAAAAACTTGAGTTGCCATCAACTGTAAAACCTGTTCATAGGTTTTGTGTCCCTGCTTAAAAGTATATTGACTACACTTCCATTAAAATATAATAAGGCTGGGTGCAGTGGCTCATGCCTGTAATCCCAACACTTTGGGAAGTCGAGATGGGTGGATCACTTGAGGTCAGGAGTTCGAGACCAGCCTGGCCAACATGGTGAAACCCTGTCTCTACTAAAAATACAAAAATTAGCCACGTGTGGTGGCAGGTGCCTGTAATCCCAGCTACTTGGAAGGCTGAGGCGGGAGAATCACTTGAACCCAGGAGGCGGAGGTTGCAGTGAGCCAAGATCGCACCACTGCACTCCAGCTGGGGCGACAGAGCAAGACTCCGTCAAAAAAAAGAAAAAAAAAAAAGTAGTCCTTTGTGAATTTATATTCTTTGATATTTAAGCTTATAAAGCTAAATTTTAACTTATTCCTGATTGTGGGATTATTTCTTACTGTGGTAAGCTCTTCCTTAATTTCTAGAAAAAGATTAATTCAATAAAAATGGTCTAAGAATTCTTACATGTGTTTATAGACCACACATATAGTTTACTATTAAATGCCTTTTGAGAAAATAAATATGTAACTTTTCATTTTTATAGGCTCAAGCTCGTTGCCACAGAATTGGTCAGAACAAAGCAGTTAAAGTCTACAGACTGGTAACTCGTAACTCATATGAGAGAGAGATGTTTGACCGAGCCAGTTTGAAACTGGGCCTAGATAAAGCTGTGTTACAGAGCATGAGTGGAAGAGAAAGTAATGTTGGTGGTGTATGTATATTTTCTTTTTTACTTGAGGTTTTTGTGTGTTTTTGCATTTAATTTTACCTCCAATAGTGTGTCATTTAGTTTTGGTCCATGCAGAATACTAAACACATTTGTTTTATGCAGGGGGACATTTTCAGGACAGAGCTATGTTTAGTTAATACTTTTGAATCCTTTTCTTTCTGTATAGCTCCAGAGCTTATGAATTCTAAATGTATTTTCAAGATAGAAATTCTTTGCTTTCTTTTTAGGACATTTATATGATGGCATAGCAAAATAGAATTTGTGTTTATATACAGTTTTCAAATTTTTTTTAGTTTCACAACTATTAGCATTGGCTTTGTCTTGTTACAAATGATGACATTTTGGCTTTTTTTTCCCTCAAGGTTCTTGTCTAATATCTATCAATAATAGGATCCTAGTACTGGGCTGGGCACATGGCTCATACCTGTAATCTCAACATTTTAGAAGGCTGAGGTAGGAGGATTGCTTGAGCCTAGGAGTTTGAGACAAGCCTGGGCAACATGGCAAGACCCTGTCTCTATAAAAAATAAAAATTAGCTGGGCATAATGGTGCATGCCTGTGGTCCACATTACTTGGGAAGCTGAGGCAGGAGACTCACTTGAGCCCAGGAGGTCAACTGCAGTGAGCTGTATTTATACCACTGTGCTCTAGCATAGATAACAGAGCAAGACCCTGTCTCAAAAAGAAAAAAAAATAAAGAATCCTAGTATTTAAAAGAACCTTGAAAGATGTTACCCGACCCTTAGGCCTTGTTTTAACCAAAGCCATTCTAGGCAGATGGGTAATTCTTATTTTAAGAGAGCAAAGAAGAGTCAACAACTTCAAGATATTATTTCTGTGAATTCTCTCTCATGTGCATCCCAAACCCAAATGCAGTTTAAGCATGCCTCTTGTGTTCTTTGACATCCTTTAGGGATACTTTCTCATTTTATGAACTTTAAAAAAAACTATTTTTATGGAAGTTAATTTCTCCTTAGATTCAGCAGCTTTCCAAAAAGGAAATAGAAGATCTGCTTCGAAGAGGTGCTTATGGTGCCATTATGGAGGAAGAAGATGAAGGCTCTAAATTCTGTGAAGAGGATATCGATCAGATTTTACTACGTCGTACAAAAACCATTACAATTGAATCAGAAGGACGTGGGTCAACATTTGCCAAGGTAACAGTTAGTGCAATTTTATTAACATAGCAGTGATGTTCTTATCCTAACTACTGAAAGAGTTTATCTCTTACACCAAATGTTTAAACATACTGAATTAGCCAAAAAGCAGTAGGTAATGTATTTTCCTTCATTTTTTTCTGATCCCCTATGTTAATTTCACATGAACTCTTCTGATCCTTGTGAAATATAATAAATGTAATAACTAGAAATAGTTCTAAATATTAGAGTAGAACATATGAAATCAAATTTAGAAACTAAACATCTGTATACCAAAGGCAGAACAAAATATAAGTAATGTAAGAGGTTAAATCATCTTACATCAACTTTCATAATTTAAAGAACCTAAAGGAGAGAAAGAATTTCCAATTTCATTTTAAATACTTACATCTGGCCGGGTGGGGTGGTTCACATCTGTAATCCCAGCACTTTGGGAGGCCGAGGCATGTGGATACGTGGTGTCAGGAGTATCTAAGTCTTAAGGGGTAAGATGAAATTTGTATTTTGGAAGGAAACATTAATAGCTGTTAGGTGAAAATATTTGTAAAGTTTACTAATTGCCTTTCTATTCCTTTTTTCTTTATTATTATTATTATTATTTTTTTTTGAGACAGAGTCTCATTCCGTCGCCCAGGCTGAAGTGCAGTGGCACGATCTCGGCTCACTGCAACCTCCGCCACCATGCCTGGGTAATTTTTGTAATTTTAATAGAGACAGGGTTTTGCCACGTTAGCCAGTCTGGTCTCAAACTTCTGACCTCGGGTGATCCACCCGCCTTGGCCTCCCAAAGTGCTGAGATTACAGGCATGAACCACCACGCCCAGCCATATCCCATTTTTCTTTCTTTCTCTCTCCTTTTTTTTCCCCAAACCAAGACGTGGTGAACTTCTCTCTTCCATTCATCTGAATAGTTTATTATTGCAGTATTCTGTCTCACCTGCACAAATTGCAGAACACTACATACAAGTTTTCTCTTTTCTGTTGAACTTCCTTTCTACATTTCCCTTCTTCTCCATTCCCCTCTCCGCTTTCAATCCAGAAGTCTTTCTTTATCTTTATGGGTAATATTGTGGTATAGCAGGAAGTATAGGTGCTGTACCAAAAGTAATGATACCAGCCTTCAAATGGAAACTCGCTTGCGTTCATTTAGCGGACTAATAAATTCTTGTGTCAGGTATTTTGCTAAATGCCAGGTATACTATAATGAAAGGATTATAGTTGCTGGAAAAAAAAAATAAAGTAGGAGATGACTAATTCTGTATGTTCTGAATAAAGAAAGCCTTTGCAAAGAAAAGAACATTCAACCTAAGTCTTGAGGGAATTGCGAATTTCATTGTTTTACAAAGAGAAAGAAAAAGCCAGCTAAATGAGTCATATGTTGCTAAACTACAAGGAATATTTCAGGAATGTGACATAGGCATGTATGGATACAAGAGATGAATTACGTGGAGATGAAACGGTGAAGGAGTTAGGGAAGTTGAACCCCAATTGTGAAGGGCTTTATGTCCCATTTTGAGGAATTTGAAATTGATCCTAAGGCAGTTAAGCTTTTCAAGTCCTTCAAGCAGAAATTGGACATAATGCAATCTGGTTTAGAAATTTAACTCTAGCAGCAGCATGGAGAACAAGTTGGAAAGGGGAAAGACTAGAAACAAGATTATTTAAGGGGCTTATGTAGGAAATAATGATGGGTGAACCAGGGTCATGGAGACCTACTTGAATCAATAGGAGTTGATGACCAGTTAGAAATTTTTAGAAGGAAGAGTCAGAAATGACTTGAAGACTTTTTGCTTAAGTAGCTAGGAGGGTCATGGTTGTCTTTAAGATAGAGAAGGACATTCATATGGGGAAAAGAAAGTATTGAAGCTGTTGTATTTATTACATTTACAGGATCCAAATGGAGGTGTCTAGGAGAGTTGCCTGGGACACGGATACAGATTTGGAAATTAGTAGAGAATAAATCAGAAAAAAGTAGTTCCTTTTGTTTCCAAAAGGAACATTGCAGAAGTAAAGTATAAGACTGAGAACTAAAACTGGTCATGATTGAGTAGATGTACCCCGGCTCTTTTTTTCCTGGGAAATCTTACTTAGTTTTGATTCCTTTGTTCTGTACTCTTTGTACAGAGATATTTTTCCTTGTATCTGAAATCTAATTAATATCAAAAGGTATTGGTCATGGTTTTTGTCCTTGTTGATTAGGCCAAACATAAAGATACTGTCCTTAAAGTTGTTGTTGTTTTGTTTTGTTTTTAATTAATGAAGGCATATGCAAAGACATTTATTAAGCACATGTGATTCTTGGCTTCCTCATTTAACATGTTAATGATAATGATCGTGGAAAGTCAGAAAAACAGGGTTTGAATTCTGACTCAATAAGCTGAGTGACCTTGAACAATTAACCTCTTTGAGTCTTTAAAGAGGAGGTCGTAATAATCGTACTTGGCCTTTCCCACTTTATTATACAGTGCTATCTAACTTTTATTTTACTTAGAGAATTCAAGTATACTCTTAATGCTTTGAGAATTGAGAAATGCTTAAACATTTAAATATCTACTTTAAATCCTCACACCAGAAAGTAACTATCACATTTGAGAGCTGACAAGGTACCACAATGCTGAGGAGAGTTGAGAGTTTGCTCTAGTTGTTTTATAATTTGTTCATTTACCAAATAATTTGTTCATTCCCATAGTTGTATGGGAATGCTATTAGATACTGGACATTTGCCAAAATGGAATATGATGTAAAGTTAGTAGTATATTACACTTTTTCCTGGGATCCAAAGACTTCAGCTCTGCCCAACTATTTTCAACAATTTGAAGAAATAACATAATTCCATTCTGTATTTCTTTGCATTATCAAATAGTGTTTAATAAGGAGCTACATATATAGATCAGGGTCCTTATGAGACTTAGTACATATCCATCAAATAGAACTCATTATTGATAACTTCATTTTCGAGTGATGATATCCCCTAAAACTTGTTTTGAGAGATTTTTATAAGGGCAGCCAGGTGGGTCCTAGAAACAGAAACATTTTTAGTCTGATTTTTAAAAATTTGATAGAGAACAAAATACTTTGAATTGCTTAATTTACGAAGGAATGAAAACCATCTAAACTGTGCTGCAGGTGGACTGCTTATTTGTAAGGGCTTTTAGTTGGCACCTTCTGCCTTTCTACCACTGCCTGTCATAAGAAGATGGATTTTGCAATTTAAAAGTCTTCTCTTGCAAATAATACAGAGGTTTAATGGTGGAAGGAATGCATTTTAAGAAGAAAAATTTAGGGGGGACTAGGATATTACGATTTAGCATTTGTAAGGAGTAGCATCTTATTTCGGTAGGTATAATCGCTTGTCACAATCCTTGAGAATCATATAAGTCATCTTGTAAATAGGTTACATGTCAGTTAGCAAAAGCCTGTTGGATTATTTAGAAATTTAAAATTGTTTTATTTGTAAATTAAATTCATCATTTGTCTTATAATGAATGTAACAAAAGCTATTTAATTCTGAAATTTAATTTCTTCCAGGTACATTTTTAAAATTATCGATAGTTATATGATAGCAGAATAAAAATTATTATATACTGTAGCATATAATTTTTTTTAGGTAATCAACCAAAAAAGTAACACACTTTAAAATCTGATTGTGTCCTTTCAATTACTTCATGTTTAATGGTTCCTCATGGTTTTTGGTTTTTTGTTGTTGGGTTTTTTTTTGTTTTTGTTTTTGTTTTGAGACAGATCTCACTCTGTCACTCAAGCTGGAGTACAGTGGTGCAATCAACGATTCACTACAGCCTTGACTTCCTGGGCTCAAGTGATCCTCCTGCCTCAGCCTCCCATGTTGCTGGGACCACAGGCACATGGGCACATGCCACCATGCCCAGTTAATTTTTTGATTATTTAATAGAGATGGGAGTCTACTTTGTTGCCCAGGCTGGTCTCAAACTCCTGAGCTCAAGCAGTCCTCCCACCTTACCCTCCCAAAGTGTTGGGATTACAGGCATGAACCACTATGCCCAGCCTTCTTTTCATGTTAAATGTTCTACAGTTCATGTAAAGCAAATACTCATTTACCAGATTGGTTAAATCTCAAGAGGCATGTATCACTGAAGCTGTAGAACAGAATAAAACCCTATGAACTTCATTCAGTAAACTTTTCACTATTCCTGAAAATTGATATGTTTATAACAATGAAGATATTCAAGTATCATATATCCTCAGTTGTGAGAAATTTGTTCTGAAATAGTTAAGGAATTACTTGCATGTAGTTAGATGTCTGTTCCTCATACTCATTTATACCAGTTTGATGAATTGTCATAACATATTTATTTTATATAGCTGATGATAGCTGTGTTGTTTTATCAAACTAGTCTTTGTTCCTTCAAGTTGGATATGAAGGTCAGGACTGGTGGCACACGCCTGTAATTCTAACACTTCGGAAGGCCAACGCAGGAAGATCACTTGAGGCTGGAAGTTCGAGACCAGCCTAGGCAGCAAAGTGAAACTCCATCTCTACAAAAAATTTAAAAATCAGCCAGGCAAGCTGGCGTGAGAGGCTGAGATGGGAGGATTGTTTGAGCCCAAGAGCTAGAGGCTGCAATAAGCCATGATCATACAGCTGCACTCCAGTCTGGGCAACAGAGTGAGATCTTTTCTCTTAAAAAAAAAAAAAAAAGTTGAATATGAGTTTTTATAATATGTGGTTTCTCATTAAGAGTGTCTCATACTATTTTCTGTTGCCACTGTAACAAATTATCACAAAGCCCACAAGGTTCATGGCTTAAGACAACACAAACTTTTTCTTTTATAGTTCTAGATGTCAGAAGTCTAACATGAGTCTTACAGGGATAAAATCAAGGTGTCAGTAGGGCTAGTTCATTCTGGAAGCTTTAGAGGAGGATCTGTTTCTTATCTCTTCCACTTCCTAAGACTGCCTGCATTCCTTGGCTTATGGCCACAGTACTCCCATCTCTGCTTCTGTTGTGTCATATCCTTTTTCTATTCTAGAGTCAAATCTCCCACTGTCTCACTCTTGTAAGAATATTTATAATTACATTTAGGGCCTACTTGGATAATACAAGCTATCTCTCTGTTTCAAGTTCCTTAACTTAATCATATCTGCAAAGTCCCTTTTGCATATAAGACAAAACTCACAAGGTTCTAGGGATTAGGATGAGGTATCTTTAGGGACCATTATTCAGTTTATCACATTCATCAGTTCAAAAAAATACAAAATTAGTTTTTCAGTAGTTTTATAATATTAAAGCTATAGTTTAGAGAAAGCAAAAAAAAAAGGAATTTAAATTCATTAAAACATTTGTTCCCATCATTTCTGTTTAATAAATATGCCAGCAAAATGCATATTTTGAAACACAGTATTTAACATTTGCTTTATTTTATGTAAGCATCTTAAAAGCCAAACCTCAAAAGAATACTAGTTGGAATGAATGAATACATTTATTACTTGGTAAGCAATAACATGAACAGAATCTGAAGTTCAGCAAGAGGCATTTAGCCTTTTAATTTTTGGTGTTTTAGACTTTTTTTTTTTTTTTTTTTTTTTGAGACAGATTCTTGTTTTCTCACCAGCCTGGAGTGCAGTGGTGCAATCATGGCCCAATGTAGCTTGACCTCTCAACCTCCTGGGGTCAAGTGACCCACCCACCTCAGCCTCCCAAGTAGCTGGGACTACAGGTGTGCACCACCACACCAGGCTAACTTTAAAAGAAATTATTACAGAGATGGAGTCTCACTATGTTGCCCAGGCTGGTCTCGAACTCGTGGGCTCAAGTGATCCTCCTGCCTTGGCCTCCCAAAGTGTTGGGATTTACAGGTGTGAACCACCATGCCTGCCCTGGATGTTTTATAAAGTTTAAGCGACAAATACAAACAGTATTCAACAGTTATCAACTTCTGCTAAACTTGTTTCATCACCACCTCCCACTTTTTCATATTGTTTTGAAGCAAATCCCACATATCACCACCTTTACATGTTTCCATATGTATCATTAAAAATAAAGACTTTTAAAACATAACTACAATACTATTACCACATTTAAAAATAAAATAAAACATAATTCCTTGGTATTAATTACCTAGTGCTTAAACTGACAGTTATCTTGAATGTCAAAAAATGGCTTGTTTGCTTTTAACACTTTTATCTTTTTAATGTGGGATTTTTCTGGGTCTTTTAAATTTTATCAAGACTTTTTTTTAATTAAGATTTTTACCTTTTGTTTGTATCTCTGATAATTGGGCATTATCTTAAAACCATTTACCTCTATTCTCCTTTGAAAATCATTTTATGCGACCATATTCTTCTATTTATTTTTATAAAAATTGGCATGCATTTTTCAGGCCCTTAACACATTGTGTATGTCCAATGCTTCTTTCACTTTTATAAAGCATTTTGATGACATTTTTTGATGAGGCCTATTTACAGTGATTTAAGTTGTAAATAATGGTTATTAGACCACAAGTTACAGAGTTGAAGTGTTATCTTTAAAGTTTCTTCCAACTAAAAGATTTTATAATTTCCACAGTATTTATGAAAATAAATCACTTGTATTTTCTTCTTTTGCTCCTCAATATTTTCTTAAATTTTTACAATAGTTAATGCAATGTTTCTGTGGTAGAGTTTTTCTTTTTTGTGTGTTTTTAGGAAAAGAGTTTTTAAAATGACAATGATTTATTTTCCTTCATTTCCCATATCCTGTGTTATATTTCCTTTAGGAGATATATCTATCTGAAAATGTGATGAAAATAAACTAGAAATAGACCCGAAAATTAACTCTGTAGTGCAGGCAGATTTGGAAATTCTTGTTCCCTAACCTAATTTCTTAATGATCTTGTAGTGTTTTTAGAAACCATACCTCCATTCTGTGTAGCCTCCTTACCAGAAAGATTCAATCCTTACTTACCAAAAGTATAAGAGTTAACCAACAGTAATAATTTAATTCTGCTCCTAAACTTCAGCCTGTTTGCATTAAGCCTTTACCTTAAGCAGACGCAGTGCTATGTTTCAGACCACTGAATTTGAAACACCCTTTGATGTATGAGTATGTGGAATCCAAATTCTATCCATAGTAAATGTGAGGAGATAATGTTTTAAGTGTACTTGTGATAGATTTTTTCCTCTACAACTGCCATTATGTATTTCAGGCGAGTTTTGTGGCATCTGGAAACCGGACAGATATTTCTTTAGATGATCCCAACTTCTGGCAAAAATGGGCTAAAAAGGCAGAAATAGATATAGAGGCCATCAGTGGCAGAGTAAGTATTTTTATCCCTCTAAAATAAACTTGCTTTTGGGATACTTTGGCAATAGTATTGTAATATTTTAAGGTGTTCAATTATGCAGTTACTAAAATAAATTTCTGCATATATAAATTGAAGTAGGGTAGCAGAATGAACTGAGTGAGGTACTCCTTCAATTTAATATCTGTTATCTCCCATGATGGGTTATCCTACAGGGAAAGTTTAACTTTTGGATATAATTTACATTCTTAAAATTATAATATGTTTTAAAAATTTTTTTAATGTCTTCAAATCATGGGTTACATTTATTTTCTCTTTAATGTTTTCTTAGTGTCAGAACCCATTCATGATGATCTAGTAAAATGTAAATAAAAGGAGAAAAAAAGAGTCAAGAAAGTGGCATTTTTAAAACTGTCTTACGACTTCTCTTGAGCTAAGAAAAAGCCAAAATGCTAAAATTGACTTTATGGAACTGATAATAGTAGCATAACTGCTTATTTACTAAGACACACTTGTCTAATAATTGCATAGAAATCAATGTTTTTGAGTCTTACCAGTTATCAAAATAACAGATGATTAAAGGAATTTTATATTAAGCACTGATGCATTGGATCTTTTTTGATAGGTAGCCTTTTAAAATGTAAATCTTTACAATTAGGAGTAACACCACTACCATGCATAATTATTATTGTTGAATGCATTTTGGAAATATATGTAATTCTGTGTGAAACAAGTAACCATGAAAAGGTAATTAAAAAAATATTATTGGCATATAGCATGTTCATATGCCTAAACAAGTAGTGGGGTCTGTAAAACACTGTAAAAGTTCATAAGTGAGTTTAGTGAATTAACTAGATAGAAGATAAATATGCCATTGAGCCTTCCTAAATATCAGTACTAACAGAAGTAGAAAAATATAATGCAATAGGATATCTACTTCACAGTAGAAAAAAAAAGATATAGAACACTTAAGAATATACCTAAAGAAAGCTGCGTTTGATTTCTGTAAAGTGAAATTTGGTTGGGAGATGTGTCTATTGGGAATATTTTAAGCATTTTAACAGTTCGTTTGTAAACATAGAAATTGTAATGTATAGATGTAATGCAATGCAAATCAGAATGTTAAACAATTTTTTCTTATAACTAGACAAAATAATTTTAAATTTTTATTGGAAGAATATTTAATGCACTCTTAGGAATCTGTCCTACAGCAGTAAGCATACATGTACAATGATAATATAGTACAATGATATTCATTGCAACATTTTTTGTTATAGCAAAAATTTAGAAACTAAATTTTCTATACGGGAGCAATGGTACATTCATACTGTCTAATGCAATAATTAAAAATAATTTTAAAATAATAAGAATGGACATTCTTATGCACCATCTACTGTGGACTAACAGCTCCAAGACAGAGAAAGAGAGAGATGCAGAATGATACTTACGATATGATCTCTATTTGTGATTTTTCAGCAGTATATATTGGTAATTACATCCTGGTGGGTCAGAAAGTAGTAAACAAATATATAAGATAATTTAAGGAGTGAGGAAAATAAAGCAGTAAGATGGTAGAGAATGCTGGAGAGGTAGAATTACACTAGGTAAAGTGATGAAGGGAGGTCACTGCAAAAGGATTATCTGCACTGAAACTTGAGTGATGAGAAAGAGCCAATACACTGTAATGTCAGGAAAAGCTTTGAGGCAGAGGGAATGGCAATGAGACACTGGTGGAAAGAAGCTTGTGTATTCTAGAAGCAGAAATACATTATGGCAGAATGTGAAGAGTTAGTGAGCATGGTGGTAATAGGTGAGGTCAGAGACTGAAGACATGGGCCAAATCAATAGGGCTTTGTAGATTATTTTAAGGAGTTAAGGATTTTGTAAATAAACTTATGTAAGCATATAGTCATTTAATACTTGTGCAGTAACATTTTAAAGTTTATACTTTTGTAAAAAATTAAAGACTTTTCTGAAAATGTACAATAAAGACTAAAATTACTGTATGTTAAAGTATCTATATTAATACAACTGGGCACAGTGGCTCATTCCTGTATAATCCCAGTACTTCAGGAGGCTGAGGCAGGAGGATTGCTTGAAGCTAGGAGTTTGATATCAGCCTAGGCAACATAGCGAGAGACCCTGTTCTCTACAAAAAAAATTTAAAATTAGCTAAGCGTGGTTGTGCATGTCTGTAATCCTAGCTATGAAGGAGCCTGAGGTGTGAGGATAGCTTGACCCCAAGAGTTTGAGGCTGCAGTGAGCTGTGATTGTGCCATTGCACTCCAGCCTGAGTGACATCAAGAACCTGTCTTTAAAAAAAAATTTAAAAAAATAAAATATATTAATATAAAACAATAGTTTAAAAAGTATGGTACTGACAAAGATACAAAGCAAAGAATAAGATAACAGAAAAAGATCAAAGTATAAGTTTATGAAATATACAAATAGTGCTAAAGAAAGATGATTTAATAAGTGGTGATTAGGATATTGTATTGGCATTTGGGAGGAGCATTATAATCCTATGCTCTGTACCAAGTAAACTCTAATTTGTGATAAAAAGTTTTTAAGTGTTTTTTTAATCAAAACATGAAAAATAGAAGTTAGATTTCTTTTCACAGATATTTGGGTGGGAAAACATTCTAAATTTGAAATTACAAAGGAAGTGATTGGTATATGTATACAAGACAGAATTATGTAATGGAAAAATGAAAGTGCAGTCAGACTGGTGACACTATTTGTAGCAGACATGTATACGAAAGTTAATGTTTCTGTTATATAAAAGCTAATATAAGTTGATAAAAAATGTATCAAATCTCAAAAGATTTGGGGATAAAGACATGTGAAAATTAAGAAAAAATACAATTAGTTTTTTGTTTTTTTAAGGAAACTGGGAAGGGAAAAAAGAGGAAAAGGGATAACTCTTTCTTATGGAAGAATGCCATTTAGTAAATGTAGAAGGAATGCAGGAAATGAAAAATCACCATGAATCAACTATAGTAATAATTGTAGCATATAAGATCCATCAGTGAATTCTAAAATTAGTGGGTAAAAGTTTGAGACCCAAGATATTTATGTGTCTTCAAAGTTTATCCTCCAAAATACTTATTAATTCCAAAAGGAAAACTAGTAACTTCACAGTGGAGAAACTTGGCAAAAGTTAACATCACCTATCATAGGACATCATATGCCCCCTTAAATATAATGTACTCCATACATATTATGGCATACCAGGACCTTTATGGTCTGGTCCTTGCCTTCTCTCCTACCATTTTTCCTCTTCTGCTCTAGGACATAAGCATTTCCTGAATATCTGATGCCATTTCAGGTCCCTTGCTCTTTCCTCTGCTTGTAATGCTATCTCTTCCCTGACTGCCTGGCAAACTACTTTTAATTCTTTAGTAAGTCTTTCTAGTATCACTACTTTGTGACATTTTCTCTGACTATGATACCTTTTGTATCATAAAAAATTTCATCCCAAATAGCATTTATTTAGTGACACATTTGTCTGTGTAACTAAAACTTTGGATTCCTTATGAGTAGAAACTGCCTTACTCATCATTATACCACAGCCCATAACATAGTGCCTAGCTTAGAGAAGTTTCTCAGTAAAAATAAAAAGTATGTTAACTTAAATTGTTTTGAATGAATTAAACTGAATTGAACGTACTGAGGATGATGCAATTAACTGCCTTGTGTTTTGTGTACTATTATAAGTCTTTTGAAAAGCACTGTAAAATGTTCATAACCTTTGACCAGTATTTCCATTTCTGGATACTTCCCTTCTTTTGAATTTGTCTTTAGAATAAACTTTGGCATTATTTATTTTAAAAATTAAGAGCAATCTAAATTATGAATTAGGTAAAGAAAAATTAGAAGGCATAAATTCAGTTTAAAATATTTTTATTATTATAATGCTGTTATATTAATATGCAAAATATCAAGTTCTTTTTATCCTATGACTATAATGTCATAAAATTTTACATGTGTGGTAGCAAGAATTCTAAAGGAATATAAGAAATTCTAAGTTGACTGAATAGGTTGGTGAAATTGTTAGTAATTTCTTTTTGTCTGTGTTTCTGTAATTATTGTTTGTACAAGGTGAAAATGTAGAACACTGTTATAAGCAAAATCATAAAAATACCTTCAAGTAATAGCTGTTCTGTTTTACAGAACAGCTTGGTTATTGACACTCCAAGAATTAGGAAGCAAACAAGACCTTTTAGTGCCACAAAAGATGAATTGGCTGAATTATCTGAAGCTGAAAGTGAAGGAGATGAAAAGCCCAAACTCCGGAGACCCTGTGACCGTTCCAATGGCTATGGAAGAACCGAATGCTTTAGAGTTGAGAAAAACCTGCTAGTTTATGGGTAAAACATTGTTTTTAATGTTTGCTCTAAGTAGTCTGGTAGGTAATGTTACAGAAAATATATACTGGTTTTTACTATATTTTTTTATCTTCTTAGAATCATTAAAATTTACTTTTAAAGTACACTTTCTATTTTTAACATATATGTAATAGCAGAATGATGAAATTATCCTTAAGTATTTAAATTGTCAAAGTATCACTAAAGTCAAACGTCTTGTTCTTAAATTTGCACATCCCGTAATATGAATTAGATGTTATCCATTACTGAATAAAATATACTAGAAATTACTGTACCATTCCTCTACATTCTATGCATGGGTAGGGAAGACTTAATTAGCAAAAATGACAATTTTTTTTTTTTTTAGTTTTTCGTGTCTTTATGAGTTATATTTTTCTCTAGAACTTCACTCAATATCAATGTAACTATACCCTTTTTAACCAGGTGGGGCCGATGGAGAGAGATTCTATCTCATGGCCGTTTCAAAAGGCAGCTAAATGAACACGATGTAGAGATAATTTGCCGAGCCCTCTTAGCATATTGCCTTGTTCACTACCGAGGAGATGAGAAGATTAAAGGTTTCATATGGGATCTCATTACTCCAACTGAAGATGGACAGACACGAGAGCTACAGAATCATCTAGGTAAGAACATTGTTTCATTTGCTTTTAAAATTTATTTTTAGTTATATAAGCAATACTTAACATATTCTCCTATAAAGTATAGAAGCATTACAAATAATATTAAGGAACCTTAACCTTCACTCCCAATTCAAGTTCCAGCTTCAGAAAATGCCAATGTTATCAGTTTGGTGGATTTTACATTTTGTTATCAAATACGTATCTGTTTCGAATTGATGACCCAACTAAATGTCTTAGAGGTCTTTCCATCTATGCTCATATAGATCTATCTGATTTTTTAAGTTTTGCTTAGTATTCTGTAGTATGGATATTGCATAATTTATTTAATATCTCCTTTAATGATGGTTATTTAGGTAGTTTCAATTTTAGACAATTAAAAAACAAGTTTCAGAGAAGATCCATGTACCCTCCTCCTTGTGCATGAAAATAAATCTTCCACTAAAGTAGATACCAAAAATGGAATTTTTAGAGTATAGCTTATATGCATCTTTATTACCTAAAATATGGTCTCTGGGTCAACAGCATCAGCATCTTCTGGAAGCTTCTTAGAAATGCAGAATCTTAGGCCTCAGATTTACTGATTAAGAATCTGCATTTTAACAAGATCCGTAGGAATTAGTGTACATATTAAAGTTTGAGAAACATTGATATGCATTTTAAATTTTCATAATACTTTTTAATTTTTGTTTATTATTTGAGACAGGGTTTTGCTCTGTCCCCCAGGCTAGAGTGATGCAAACATGGCTCAATGCAGCCTCGACCTTCTGGGCTCAAGCCATCCTTCTGCCTCAACCTCTTGAGTAGCTGGGACCACAGGCATGTAGCAGCACACCCGGCTTTTAAAAAATTTTTTATATTGTAGAGTCAGGTACTGGTATATATTCTGGTATATATATATTCAAGACCTGGTATATATATTCAAGACCAGGCTGGTCTTGAACTCCTGGGCTCAAGTAATCCTTCCGCCTCAGCTACCCGAAGTGCTGGGATCATAGACATGAGCCACCATGCCTGGCCTAAATTTTCATTATGCTTTAATTTGCTGTCCAAAATGGTTATGCCAATTTACAGTCCTATCAGAGATATATGCTCTGATATATACTTTTTTCTCCTCAGCCTTGCTAACAGAACATTCTTTTTTGTATAAAATAATTATTTTATAGCATAAAATTTTCAGTAAAAAATAAAAAGAATTACTATACCCTTAAATTTGTTACAGTGTTATTCTATTTAATCAAAAAATATCTATTGAATGCCTGGTGTGTGTCTTGTGCAAGATGTTGAAAAGATAAGAAGAAACAAGATAGACAAGATCCCTGAGCTCATGAACCTTACCTCCTAACCAGGTAGACATAGTAAGACTGTACATTAGTTACAGATTGTGGTAATTACTGTGAAGTAAATAAACTATTGAGATGGAAAACAACAGAAAGCACCCATTTTAGATAGGGTGGTCAGTGTAGGCCAATTTTTTTTTTTTTTTTTTTTTTTTTTTTTTTTTTTTTTTTTTTAGACGGAGTCTCGCTCTGTCGCCCAGGCTGGAGTACAGTGGCCGGATCTCAGCTCACTGCAAGCTCCGCCTCCCGGGTTTACGCCATTCTCCTGCCTCAGCCTCCCGAGTAGCTGGGACTACAGGCACCGGCCACCTCACCCGGCTAGTTTTTTGTATTTTTTTAGTAGAGACGGGGTTTCACTGTGTTAGCCAGGATGGTCTCGATCTCCTGACCTTGTGATCCGCCCGTCTCAGCCTCCCAAAGTGCTGGGATTACAGGCTTGAGCCACCGCGCCCGGCTCAGTGTAGGCCTATTTTAATAGGAGATGATGAATTTAATTAATGTGAAGACCTGAGGTAGATGGGAGAATCACACAAATGTAATTTCACTCTTTCTTGAAACTCCAGTAGAAAAAAGTAAGGCACTAAGCTTAATAAATTCTACAGAACAAAAGACTTGGATTCCTCAATAAATAAATTATCGGATTAGGAGTGAATAGAGAGGTATCTACCCCAGTGATTCTCAGCCAAAGATGATTTTCTGCCCCAATCCCACCCCTACCACAGGCTGTCACAACCTTGAGCGTGTTACTGGCATCTAGTGGATAGAGGCCAGGAATTCACAGATAGCACCCCGCCCCCCACAATGAAGAACTATCCTGCTCAAAATATTGTAGTGCCAAGAATGAAACCCTGCTATAACCTAAAAGAGATTGAAAAGTTATCAACCAGTTGCAGTGTGGGGTCTGGGGACTTTATTTTTATTTTTATGTTTTGGGACAGGGTCTCCTTCCGTGGCCTAAGCTGGAGTGTTGTGGCATGAACGCCGCTCACTGCAGCCTCAACTTCCTGGGCTCAAGCGATCCTCCTCCCCTGTAGCTGGGAGTACAGGCGTGTACCATCACACCTGGCTAATTTTTTTTTTTTTTGTAAGAGATGGAGTCTCACTTTGTTGCCCAAGTGTGTCTCAAATTCCTGGGCTCAAGTGATCCTCCTGCCTTAGCCTCCTAAAGTGCTGTGGGGGCTTTATTTAGATCCTGATTGAAACAACCCAGAGTAAATGTTTTATTATCTTTATTAACTAATTAGACTTTAGAATACTGAATATTAAGAAGCTATTATTGCATTCCTTAGGGCTGATAATAGTATTGTAGTTATTTTAATGGAGGCTTTATCACTAAACAGATACCTCTGTTAAATTTAGGTATCACTAAATATCTTTTAGATATTGCTAAAAGATACCTTTGATATTTATGAATGAAATGATTGATTTCTTACATTTACTTCAAAATAATATGAAAGATTGGGGGTGAACAGAATTGGCCATGAGTTGATAATTATTGAAGGTGGATAATGGGACTGTTGTATATACTTGTATTCTATAATTTTAAAATAAGCATAAACTCTCAAAAATGGATAGAGAATGGGAGAGGAAACAGCAACAAGATTTTGGAAGCTGGAGGCAAATATATTAGTGATAACTGATTTAACCAACCTGAGAGAGCTGAATCTTAGGTCAGCAGTGGGAAAGGCAAACTGCTTTGCTTTACGGATTTCCCAAATGTCTTAGGAATTTGTGACATCAGGAGCCTCTGGAAGTGGGTGTGAAAGGATAGAGGCTTTCATTCAAAGCGGTTTAAAAAGGGCCCTAAATACCCTCTTCAGTTCCATGTAGCCAGGACGAAAATGGACTAAAAATTTTTTTCTGGAAAGAGTAAAATAGAAGTCTGGGTTGCACTGGTAGTTGAGTTGTGGAGCTGCTAAATAGGGATTAAATAACTGTGTGCATACTGGTTGATTCATTGCTCGAGGAATAAAACTAAAAGGCTCGCCCCAAATCTAAAGATAATGACAGGAAAAACAAAAAACAAAAAACCGCCAGTTACCCTTCAGTGAGCCTACAATCACTATGCTCCATCTCTTCAGTCTCCCTATAACCTTTTTTATTTGTCACACTTAAATAAGAGCAAACACAGCCAAGGATTATCGGGCATCTCAGGAAAGTCTCCAACATGAAAGAGCCAAAAAACCATTGGCTGGGCACGGTGGCTCACCCCTGTAATCCCAGCACTTTGGGAGGCTGAGGTGGCCAGATCACTTGAGGTCAAGAGTTCAAGACCAGCCTGGCCAAAATGGTGAAACCCCCTCTCTACTAAAAATACAAAAAGTAGCCAGCCATGGTGACACGTGCCTGTAATCCCAGCTACTTGGGATGCTGAGTTGTGAGAATCACTTGAACTCAGGAGGCAGAGGTTGCAGTGAGCCGAGATCATGCTACTGCACTCCAGCCTGGGTGACAGAGCGAGACTCTGTCTCAAAAAATAAAAATAAAAAGAAAGAAAAAAAAAACATTAAAACGAACTCTAAGGAAACAAGGATTGCAAAAAGGAGGACACCTTTTCTTTAACTATCATTAATATCTTCAAAGATACTTCAAATATACCATGACTTCGAAAGAATAAGGTGCTGTAAAAACAGTGAAAGCAGAAGCCTATAAATTGTAACAACACATAATGAAATGAAAAAGTAAAAAGAAGATCGAATGATGAATCTGGGAAAATCTTGTTAGGAAGAAAATTGGAAATACAGAATATCTACGGATTTCATTAGGAAAATTTAAGCATGTGTATTTTTAAGTATGTACTGTTTTCAAACCAACAAGGGAAGAGAAGATTGGAATACAGAACTATTTATCATTCTAGCAAAACACAGAAAGAAGGAAGGTATGATAAACAATAAAATTGTAAAAATAAATATATAAACATATGTATGCAGCCTATGTATATTTTCACCTGTTAAAAGAGGAAAATTGTTAGATGGGGGAAAATAAACATTTTTGTACTTTAAAGAGATATTATTAAACACCAAACAAGCTTAAAAGTTTATTTAGTAAAAACTATACCATGCAAATACTAAACCGTACAAAATGTTGTAGTACCGTTAACATAGAACAAAGTGAATTTAAGATGGAAGGTATCAATTGGAATTTAAAAAAAAGGAACACTACCTAATAATCAAAAAGAATCCATAGAAGAAACTATAACAAGTATGAACTTATATACATCTAAAATAGTCTCAAAAGGTAAAGGGGAAAAAAAAAAGAACCTCGGCCAAAATTATAAGGAAAAGTGGACAAATCCATATAGTGCTCTATGTACCATTGTAGTAGAGTACCCACCTGGTATAAAATGGCAAGGAAAAGGTAAATGAGATACAAGAATTGCAGGAGGAGTCAAAACTGCATTATTAACAATTGTGAAAAATTACAAACAAAACAGCTCAAATATGATGGAAGATTAATAAATATGAGGTGGTATAGTTATGTAATAAATTATTATACAGAAACAAAAATAGATGAATTAGAGCCTTATGAGTCAACCAGGATAAAGCTTTTAAAAGTTCAGAGTAATAAATAAGGTTTTCAGGCTTATATTTATAATATTATATCTGAAAACTTAAATACTAAATACTTATCCAAGATAGGTAATAATAGTATAAACTTGCATGGAATGGAAAAACAAATTCAGAGTAGTGGTAATCTCTGGGAAGGAATGAGTGAATTTGATAGGAGAGGACTACATAGGGACTTCAAGTATATATTACTTCCTTTAATAAAAAACGAAGTGTCTGTGACCAGCCTGGCCAACATGAAAGTTAGCCAGGCGTGGTGCTGCGTGCCTGTAATCCCAGCTACTCGGGAGGCTGAGGCAGGAGAATCACTTGAACCCAGGAGGCAGAGGTTGCGTGAGCCAAGATCACACGGCTGCACTCCAGCCTGAGCAACAGAGACTCTGTCTCAAAAAAATAAATAAATAAATAAACTAAGTAAACATGGAATATGTGAACATGAAGAGAGTGGCAGTACTTTTTTGTAGTTTTTAAATATTTCACAACAAATAACTCAAATAACTAAAATGAGTTTAGCTATCTTGAACAGGATGGCTAACCTAATCTATCTAAATCATTTTTGAAAAGCAAGAGTGGAGGGCAAAACATATCTTTTAGTATCTAGGAAAGCAAAAGTAAAGCAGAGGGCATAGGCTTGATCTTTTGGGTTTTACATTTGTAATAAAAAATCTGTTTTGGAACAAAAAGGAAATCAGAATAATTAATATGAGACGCAGAATTGTTAGTTACTTGAGGGAAATATGTTTTAATATGTATAAAACCATCATCTTGATTTGTGATTGGGTCAGTATTGTTACTAGTATTTTAAAGTTCTCTGAAAAGACCTCAGAAAGTCTCCAGAAATTTCTTGCATTGAAACAATCTTTCAAATTGCAAATTTTTATAGAAATTATTCCTAATTTTACATGTCCTTCTTATTTTAACAGGCCTATCAGCTCCTGTACCCAGGGGTCGAAAAGGGAAGAAAGTAAAAACTCAAACAAGCTCATTTGATATACAAAAAGCAGAATGGCTTCGAAAATATAATCCCGAGCAGCTGCTTCAAGATGAAGGCTACAAAAAACATATAAAACACCACTGTAATAAGTAGGTAGTAGGGTATTTTAAACACAACTCTTTAAATGTTTACTGTTCTAAATTTATTAATAATCTTTAAGCATGCTGATTTTGAGTACAGAGACAGCATGGTCTAGGGCCAATCCTAATCTTAATTTTACAAGGTATCCTTCAAGCAAATCATGATACCTCTTGTGTCATTGTTCTCACCAACAGATAAATAAAACTGGCCTCCAAATGAGCTCATTATATCTTACTTGGATATGAAATAATGATGATTATGAAGATTTTGGAGAAGTTCTTTATATATATGGTAGTAATAAGATTCATTTAATCAGAAGTAATTATTATTTCATTATTTTAAAATCTGTACACAAATTCCTTCCTAATTTTAACCCCATGGCCAAATATTTTAAACGATTAATATCTTTATGCCTTTTGATTCATTTTCCCTTGTTTTTAGGGTTTTGCTTCGTGTGAGAATGCTGTATTATCTAAAGCAAGAAGTTATTGGAAGTGAGTGTCAGAAAGTATTTGATGGAGTTGATGCAAGGTAAGTTAAACAATTTTTATTATTTTTGTTTGCTTGTTGTCTTGCCCAGGCAGCTTCAAGCTCCTGGGTTCAAGTGATCCTCCCGCCTCAGCCTCCTGAGTAGCTGGCACTATAGGCACACCACCACACCTTGCTTAAATGATGTATTTCTTTTATTTATTCATTTTTTTTGAGACAGTTTCACTCTTGTTGCCCAGGCTGGAGTGCATTGGCACAATCTCAGCTCACTGCAACCTCCGCCTCCCGGGTTTAAGCAATTCTCCTGCCTCAGCTACCCGAGTAGCTGGGATTACAGGCATGCTTCACCACGCCTGGCTAATTTTTTGTATTTTTAGTAGAGGCGGGGTTTCACCATCTTGGCCAGGCTGGTTTCAAACTCCTGACCTCAGGTGATCCACCCGCCTTGTCCCCACAAAGTGCTGGGATTACAGGCGTGAGCCACCATGCCCAGCCTATTTTTATTTTTCAATAACATGATGAGGCAAAAATTATATGACCAGAATATTGTATATTAGGCGGGTCCTTAGTCTGTGAAATTTATAAGGTGGAAAATCCATGAAACTTAGGGAATTAACCCTTGCCAATTTGTTAGCTTTCTTTTATTGCTCTCATCTTGGCCGTCACTAGAAGTCACAACGTAACAATAGTAGTATTAATATTAAGAATGGTATCTAACCTAGATGCCATTAAAGCAGACACGGATTTTTTATTTGTTTGTTTATTTATTAATTTTGAAACAGATTCTCACTCTGTCACTCAGTCTGGAGTACAGTGGCATGATATGGACTCACTGCAACCTCCACCTCCCAGGTGCAAGCGATTCTTGTGCCTCAGCCCCCTGAGTAGCTAGGATTACAGGTGCCATCACACCTGGCTAATTTTTGTATTTTTAGTAGAGACGAGGTTTCACCATGTTGGCTAAGCTGGTCTCGAACTCCTAACCTCAGGTGATCCACCTGCCTCAGCCTCCCAAAGTGCTGGGATTACAGTTGTGAGCACCACACCCAGCCCCAGACACAGACACTGATTTAATGACCAATTCATTCATTCCAACAGAAGTACTTTTTGAGTACTCACTAAGCACCAGGCACTGTGAAGCACTAGGAATAGAAAGACAAAATACAGTCTTGATCCCTAAGTTGTTTATGGTGTCAGTGAGCAGGAAATAGATAAAACTATACTGCAATGTAATAAATGCTTTTGTGTATGTATAGAATACCAGGGAGGTGCTACTAGAATTTTCTATTTCTAGTTTCATCTTGCCTCTTAATACTACAAGTAACCTTTCCCAATTTTCTTCTCCAATCTCTGTAAGCATCTAATTTATATAGTTCACTCTGCATAAACCTATTACTCAACCCCCCCATTCTCAGCAAATGATATTCCCCCAGCTTTGTAGAGAAATGTAAGTAAGCCATAAAACAGAAATTCCCTCAGCTTCCTGCCACCAAATCTAAAATTTAATTTTTCTGTACTCAGTCTTCTTCCCTCTTATTACAATTAAAGAAGTTTTATGGTGACTGACTTCTATATCCAACTATGATCCATTCAACACCCTGGTTTCTCATTTCCTTGACTTTTATCTACAGTTACCTCTTGTTCTCCCCACTACAGCTGCAAAGTCACCCGGTCATTCACTTGATCTTGCTATCACCAGTAACAGCACTTATTTAATCAGAATTTTGACAGTGACATCCTTCCTTCTAACTCATTTAACTTGGGTACTTTCATTATAATTCTCTAATCTCATCAGGATGTCCCCACATCTTACCACTTACTCACTAGCCATCACCACTTTCATGCCCCTCCTTTCCTCATTATTCAACATAGATTCTATAGTCTAGCAGTCTACTTGCTAACTAAAATCCTTATCTATTTCCTTTCACCTGCCTTTCCTTCTGTTCTAGATATCTGTTACAACCTCAACTCAGGTTAATCCCAGCTAGCCATTTACTTCTTGCCTGCACCTAAGTAGCTGAACATTTGTGGAGAAAATCAAGCAAGCCATGCTGAATGACTTCAAATTTGTGAGCATAGATCCCATTTCAAAAGAGATTAAACATCTACTGTTTAACTGTTGTGGCTAGTCAATTCATATTCCTACTCTTTAAGAGAACCATTTTGTACCTCTCTCCTCAAACCATCTTTCCACGCTGCAACTACCACCTTCCAATAATGACCTTGCTACATATTTCATGGAAAAAAGTAGACACAATCAGATGAGAGCTACCTTCAGTTTTACTTGCATATATGTCCACCTGTTCCTTCAAGATACAATAGAAATGTCCCTCCTCCTAAGGCAAACTTTGTGCAGCATGGAACTCGTTTCTCTTAACTTTTGAGGACTTTACTCTTACCTTTCTGGGACTTTACTTTTCTTTCTTGGATCTTTTTCTCTCTCTGTTTACTACATCATTCTTCTGGCATACATGTATGCCTTAATAGCAGTCACTTAAAGGGAAAAAACCTCTCTCAGTATACATTCTCAGACTCCATTTCCCTAATCCTCTTCACAACAAACTCCTTTAAAAAGTTGCCTGTATTTATTAGCAAGATTAACCAAGAAAAGAAGAGAGAAAATCCAAATCAGCTCAATTAGAAACAAAACAGGAGATATTACAACTGACACCATGGAAATACAAAAGATCATTCAAGGCTACTACAAATACCTTTATGTACGTAAACTAGAAAACCTAAAGGAGATGGATGAATTTCTGGAAAGATACAACCATCCTACCTTAAATCGGGAAGAGTTAGATACCCTAAGCAGATGAAGAGCAAGCAGTGAGATTGAAATGGTAATAAAAAAAA
Organism: Macaca nemestrina; assembly: GCF_043159975.1. Lineage (NCBI taxonomy): Eukaryota > Metazoa > Chordata > Mammalia > Primates > Cercopithecidae > Macaca > Macaca nemestrina. Next base: position 52,236,749 of record NC_092142.1, read on the forward strand.
TTACCAACAAAAAAAAAAAGCCCAGGACCAGATGGATTAACAGCTGAATTCTACCAGACATTCAAAGAAGAATTGGTACCAATCCTTTGACACTCTTCCACAAGACAGAGAAAGAGAGAATCCTCCCTAAATCATATTATGAAGCCAGTATCACCCTGATACCAAAAGCAGGAAAGGACACAACCAAAAAAGAAAACTATAGAGCAGTATCCTTGATGAACATAGATGCAAAAATCCTTAACAGAATACTAGCTAACTGAATCCAGCAACATATCAAAAAAAGGTAATCCACGATGATCAAGTGGGTTACATACCACAGATGGTTTAACATATGCAAGTCAATAAATGTGATAAACCACATAAGCAGAATTAAAAACAAAAATCACATGATCATTTCAGTAAACACAAAGCATTTGACAAAATCCAGCATCCTTTTATGATTAAAACTCTCAGCAAAATCAGCATACAAGGGACATACCTGAATGTAATAAAAGCAATCTATAACAAACATACAGCCAACAATAATACTGGATTGGAGAAAAGTTGAAAATATTCCCTCTGAGAACTGAAATTAGAAAAGGATGCCCACTCTCACCACTTCTGATCAACATAGTACTGGAAGTCCTTGCCAGAGCAATCAGACAAGAGAAAGAAAGGGCATTCAGATTGGTAAAGAGCACGTCAAACTGTTGATGTTTGCTGATGATATGATTGTATACCTAGAAAACCCTAAAGACTCCTCCAAAAAGCTCCTAGAACTGATAAAAGAATTCAGCAAAGTTTCAGGGTACAAAATTAAGGTACACAAATCAGTAGCTCTCCTGTACACCAGTAGCAACCAAGCTGAGAATTAAATCAAGAACTCAACTCCTTTTACAATAGCTGGAAAAAAAAAAAAAGAAGAAAAAAAAAGATACTTAAGAATATACCTAACCAAGGACGTGAAAGCTCTCTACAAGGAAAATTACAAAACACTCCTGAAAGAAATCATAGATGACACAAATAAATGGAAACACATCCCATGCTTATGGGTGGGTGGAATCAATATTGTGAAAATGGCCATACTGCCAAAAGCAATCTACAAATTCAATGCAATTCCTATCAAAAGACCACCATCATTCTTCACAGAACTAGAAAAAAAAAGTCATAAAATTCATATGAAACTAAGAAAGCGCCTGCATAGACAAAGCAAGACTAAACCAAAGAACAAATCAGGAGGTACCACATTACCTGATTTCAAGCTATACTATCACGCCATAGTTGTCAAAACAGCATGGTACTGGTATAAAAATAGGCACACATACCAATGGAACAGAATAGAGAACCAAGATATAAAGCCAAATACTTGACAGCCAACTGATCTTCAACAAAGCAAACAAAAACGTAAAGTGGGGAAAGAACACCCTATTCAACAAATGGTGCTGGGATAATTGGCAAGCCACATGTAGGAGAATGAAACTGAATCCTCTTCTCTCACCTTATAAAAAAATCAACTCAAGTTGGATCATGGACTTAAATCCAAGACCTGAAACTATAAAAATTCTAGAAGATAACATTGGAAAAACCCTTCTAGACATTGGCTTAGGCAAGGATATAATGACTAAGGACCCAAAAGCAATTGCAGTAAAAACAAAGATAAATAGCTGGGACTCAATTAAACTAAGGAGATTTTGCATGGCAAAAGGAACAGTCAGCAGAGTAAACAGACAACCCACAGAGTGGGAGAAAATCTTCACAATCTATATATCTGACAAAGGACTAATATCCTGAATCTACACAACAAACTCAAATTAGAAAAAAAAAATTCCATCAAAAAGTGGGCTAAGGACATGAACAGACAATTCTCGAAAGAACAGATACAAATGGTCAGCAAACATAGGAAAAAATGCTCAATATCACTAATGATCAGGGAAATGCAAATCAAAACCACAATGCGATACTGCCTTACTCCTGCAAGAATGGTCATAATCAAAATAATAAAAAAATAATAGATGTTGGTATGGATATAGTAACAAAACACTTCTACACTTCTGGTGGGAATATAAGCTAGTACAACCACCATAGAAAACAGCGTGGAGATTCCTTAAAGAAATAAAAGTGTAACTACCATTTGATCCAGCAATCCCACTACTGGATATTTACCCAGAGGAAAAGAAGTCATTGTATTAAAAACATACTTGCTCACACGTGTTTACAGCAGCACAATTTGCAATTGCAAAAAAAATGGAACCAACCCAAATGTCCATCAATCAACGAATGGATAAAGAAACTGTGATATATATACATATGATGGAATATATACATACATACATATATACACACACATACATATATATCTCATATATATATGAGATGGAATTCTGCATAGAAAGGAATGGATTAACAGCATTTGCAGCAACCTGGATGGGATTGGAGACTATTATTCTCCAATATGGAATGGAAAAACCAAACATCATATGTTCTCATAAGTGGGAGCTAAACTATGAGGATGCAAAGACATAAGAAATACAGTGCACTTTGGGGTCTCAGGGGGAAAGGGCGGGAAGGGGGTGAGGAATAAAAGACTACAAATTGGGTGCAGTGTATACTGCTCGGGAGATGAGTGCACCAAAATCCCACGAATCACCACTAAAGAACTTATGTAACCAGATACCACCTGTTCTACAAAAACCTATGGAAATACAGAATTTTTTTAAAAAAAGAAATTTGTCTAAGGTTACCCAGATAAAAATGGCAGAGCAAAGATTCAGACAACAAAAAAGGTTGCCTGTATTTACTATCTCTGCTTCTTTATCTTGCATTTTCTCTTTAACCCATTCCAATGGATCTTCCTTCTTCACTGTCTCACTAAAATGGTTCTTAACACAGCCCCTAATGACCTACAGTGTGATCAACTCTCTAAATTTACTCTCTGTCCTCCATAAGATGCTGTCTTCTGTGGGCATTTGTGTTAACTATACCCATCTGGTTGTCCTTTTTCTCACTACTGTTTCCTTTTCATTCCCTCTTGCTAGCTCTTATTTCTCTAACAGACCTCTAAATACTGGATTGACCAAGAGCTCTGTCCTCAGCTCTCTTACCTTTTTCCTTAGGTGAACTCATGCAGCTTCATCATACCCAATATGATCTATAAACAGGTAAATCTGAAATTTACATATTTCTCCCAGACCTCTTTCTTGAGTTTTAAGCCATCAGTCAACTGCCTCCCAACATTTCCACTTAAATGACTAATTAACATCTTACTTCCCCTGGCTTTTCCAAATCTCCTGTCTTCAGTCCTTTCTCTTTTCCTTCCCATGTACAAGTCTTCTCCATCCTAGTAAATGTACAACCCACTGCTCTATTGTTATTCTTGATTCCTCTCTTCCCTGTTAGCTTGACAAAATACATGCCAAATCTCAGTACCTTTCACTATCTCCTCTGCCAAATCCCTAGTCCAAGCCACCATGATCTCACAGTTAGACTTTTGCAGTGGCCTCATAAAACTGGTCTGTTTGCCTCCACTTTTGCCTCTCTAGGCCTGTCCTTCACACAGCAGCCAGAGTGGTATTTCTAAAGCAAAAATCAGGTCTTGGCACTCCTTAACACCCTCCAGATGTTTCTAATTTCTCTTAGAGTAAAATTCAAATTCCATATGACCTACAAGTGCTTCCATAACTCTGTACCCACTTTCTTCACTGTGTCTCTCACCGACCATGCTCCAGCCACAGTGGTGGTTGTGTTTTGCCAACCTGTCAAGTTCATTCTATGCTGTTCTTCCTGATCCAAATATTCTTTCCCCAGGTCTTCCACAGAACCGCCCCTTCAAATTATTTGGATCTCAACTCAAGTATTTCCTTCTTAGATAGACCTTCCCTGCCAATCTCAGCTTAAGTAGCCCACCAGTCATTCACTACTATTTAACCTTCTTTTATTTCATTTATAATGCCTACTACTACTTAAAAATTACGTTAATTTATTTGTATGTCTTCTTTTATTATAATTTAAGCTGCTTAAAGGTAAGTATGGAATCTGGGACATCGTAAACACTCAGTAAATATTTGTCAACTAATTGGCTTCTTTCCCTTAGCCTGACTGGATCTGATCCACTTGTAACTTTCCCAGGGACTGCTCTCTGTGGATTGTACCTTCTTTTTCCTCTTTCATTAGTTTCCCCCCTTTTCCTCCTCATTTGGATTTTAACATGTTTACATCTCCCTCACCTTAACTTACACATACACACGTGTGTGCACACAACACTTAATGCTTTTGGACCCAAAATATCTTCAAACTACCATATTATTACTCTCTTGATTTGACCACCGAACTTGTTTTAGGGGGTTCACAGTGACCAGTCCTGTAATCCCAACACTTAAGAAGGCCGTGGCAAGTGGATCATTTGAGCCTGGGAGTTTGAGATGAGCCTCGGCAACATGACGAAACCCTGTTTCTACAAAAAGTAGAAAAATTGACTGGTTGTGGTGGTGTATGCCTGTAGTCCCAGCTACTCTGGAGGCAGAGGTGGAAGGATCACATAAGCCTAGAGAGGTCAAGGCTGCAGTGAGCTGTGATTGCACCACTGCACACCAGCCTGGGTGACAGAATGAGACACTGTCTCCAAAAAAAAAAAAGAAAGAAAGAAAAGAAAGAAGCATCGGTGTTCGTTATCTTTTTCTTCCCTCCCATTCACTGTGCAATCTACCACAATGCAGCTTCTACCTCTTCACTTCAGATGTTCACTGATATTCTTGCCGCCAAATTTAATGGATATACCATAGTGCTTACCTTACTTTACCTTTGTTGACCACTTCCTTCTTTTTAAAATGCTTCCGTGGTACCATTCTCCTGTGGTTTTTCTTTTTACCTTTCTGCTTGCTGCTTTTCAGGCTCGTTTTCTATCTGTCTCTTAGAGTTCAAGGAATCTTCACATAGGCCTTCTCTTCTTGTCACTTACTCTTCTTGGGTGTTCTCATCTTTGTGGCTTCAATTTTTGTTTCTATGCTTATGTCTTCTAAATCCCTATCTGTAGCCCATGTCTCTCTTCTGAATTTTAGATCCATATTTCTCCAATGTGCCATGATTAATTACTCTTCTCTCCAGGTCTTTGCATTCTTGTTATAACATTCTTTCCTCCTTTTTTCTATTCTCTCCCTCTTCCTGCTCAGCCGACATTGAGTCAGCCTTTTATGACCTCTTAAATCTGAGTTAGGCACATAACCAGAGTACCCTGCCACAGCACTCATCACACAATATTGCATGTCCCTCTTTACAAGGGCATGTGCATGACTATCTTTATTATTGCCATTATTGGCATGTAGTGAATGCTGTTTAAATATATTTTGAGTGAATGATCTACCCTGGGGAAGTTAAAGGAAACTTTATGCAAGAGATGACACAAGTTAGTCTTTAAAAACAGAAATCAACAATACCTAATGTGCATGCGGCACTTAAATTTGAACCATGAGTTTTATATACTGATTGCCTTCTCTTTACAAGCAGGAAAACCTTCCACCTCAGATGGTAATCACAATGTTTTGAGCTTAGAGTGCCACCTGATGGTTGGCAAAGGGAGCTATCTGACCCACTTTTTTTCTCCTCTGGGATTCTGTTTCCAGTGTTCTTTCCTCTTTCCTTCATATTTCAGGGCTAATGCTTTGTTTAATCCTACTTAATAACTTGTTCAAAAATAAGTATCTCTTTTAACCGTATTTCTCATTTCTTTTTAACTTTTTCCATGTCACAAGAAAATCCTTCTTCCTTTTTCTCTATTTTTCTAAACTGAAGTCAATTGTGACCCTTTTGTTTTAAAGCAAAATTAGATATAATAAGGTGTTCATTTCGTGTGCTGACAAATTCCTTTAAGAATCTATAGAAAGATCTCTTCATCCACTTCCTTATATTTCTTGAGTTAAAAATTCTAGTAAAACATTTGTGAAAAATAAGTAAATTTGTTTCCTTTTTTTATAAAATTTGTAAGCATTTCCTTTTCACTGCTAGTGTCTTCTATCTCACCTATATTTTGATTACACATTGGGTTCTTGTCCTAGGAACATGTTGATCATTTGTTCGTTTATTTTTATATAAAAATTTGAGTTTCCAAAGACAGCCAACTTAGAATCTAACTTTTCCCATAGAACTTAATTGTCAATAGGAAATTCCCCATTTCTTATAAGTCTTTGTTAAGACAGATGAAATTCTACTTTGTATAATTTATATTGTTTTATATCTCTGGTTATTTGAAAATTGGTAATTTATGAATACCAAATAGAGAAGTTCTCGACTATTCAACTTTTTGTAGTAATTTATCCTGTTCAGTCTCTATCCATTGTCAAATACAAGCAAATGTGTGTGTGTGTGTGTCTGTGCGTATATATACACAGATTTATGTATGTATATATACAAATATATATTTGTGTGTATATAAATTGATACTTGTTAATCATTGTCAGACGTTAACTGTATTCTATGCTAAAGAAGACAATGACTTGAATCACTGTGGTAAAGAAGTGAACATTTCCGTCCTTCTATAGATGACATGTTTTTAGACATGTTATATATATAACTTGCTGAAGCTTTCTGGGAAAATAATAATTTCAAGTGATGAGCGAAGAATAAGAAAATTATATTTGCAAAATTGCCAGTTCTGTGGTTGTTACTCATAAAAACAACCAATCTACCAAATCAAATCATTATGGGTTTATTATTTTACTTTTTAATAGTCTTGTGATTTTATGGTGTTGTATTATTTATTTACAACATCAAAACAGCATTTGAGTGTTTTTTGTTTTTTGAGACAGGGTCTCACTCCCATGGCCCAGGCTGGAGTGCAGCAACATGATCTTGGTTTGCTGTAACCCCAACTTCCCAGGCTCTGGAGATTTTCCCATCTCAGCCTCCCAAGTAGCTGGGACTACACCCACCCACCACACCCAGCTAATTTTTTGTATTTTTAGTGGAGATGGGGTTTTGCCACATTGCCCAGGCTGGTCTTGAACTCCTGGGCTCAAGTGATCTACCCGCCTCTGCCTCCTAAAGTGTTGGTATTACAGACATGAGCCACTGCGCTTGGCCTACACTTGAGTGTTTCAATCAAATTATGAATCAAAAATTTGCTATTACAGGGCATTTTCAGCATGGTTTTCTTAGCAGTAGTGGTCTAGAGGAGACATTACTTGCTCTGCAGCCTAAAACAGTTCATTTACCCTTTTAGGGCCTCAGTTTTCTCATGTGCGAAATGAAATAATTGAACCAGGTGATTATTGCCAAGTTGTTGGCTGACATAGTCTCTACTTCCAATAGAACCCTTTGTCTCTAAATAAAGAAAATCAGTGAAAGGATATGATAATTTAAGAAAATTGTTTAGTAAGCATTGTTGAAACTTATTTCTTCTCTTGGGCTTAACAATATTCGTTTATTTTATGGTATCTTTGTTATTGCACAATTTTGTAATTTTAACTGGTGGCAATTATGAATGATTAAAAAATAATGAAATCCTAAGCTCTCTCTTGAAAGCCACAATGCTTTAAAAGCTAGGTAAAATTTTACCTCCTTTTTGACTCATTTATAGTAATTCATAATGCCATATTATGATTTTCTTACAGTGACATTGATGTTTGGGTACCAGAACCAGACCACTCAGAAGTTCCTGCTGAGTGGTGGGATTTTGATGCTGATAAGTCACTCCTTATTGGAGTTTTTAAACATGGTAAGTAAGAAGTAAGGTAGGTGGTATCCCTTTCCATGTATAAGGCAATTCTGTCAGTTCTCAGTTCATTGATTTTCACTTAAACAGCTTTATTCCAGTAACCCCTATGTTATATATATAGAATTAAAAGCATACACTACCAGACTATGTCAGTCACCACATTTCCTCCTGGGAGGGTGGCGTGTGTAACCTACCCTTCCTGGATGTAAATCTAAGACAACTTCCTCTCTCAGGAAGAGTTCTTATGTGAGATATGTTTGTGTGTTTGTGTGTGTGTATAATACAGTTTATCCTATTTTTCATATTAACTGATAAATGTAACTGAAATTTTAATTTAGTAGATATCTATTACCAGATCATTTAATGTTTGTGATAATTTCTGGAAAACATACTTAACTTACATCATTTTAATATCCCTTTAGTCCAGAAATATCATCCACTGTAAATAATGAGGAATGCTTATATGTATACACCTTTCTTCTTTTTATCTTTTTTTACTTTTGTAATTGGTGATGTTTTCAGGATATGAAAAATATAACACTATTCGAGCAGACCCAGCATTATGCTTCTTGGAAAGAGTGGGAAAACCTGATGACAAAGCAGTTGCTGCTGAACAGAGAGCGAATGATTATATGGATGGGTATGTGTGTTTCAGAGTCATGAATTTTCTATATGTCTCTATTCAATATCAGCATATTCTGTGTCACACTATTTATCTTTAAATGATGTAGCAGTAAGGGAATTGGAGTTTACAATCTGAAAGAGCTAAAGATACACTAATAGGTTAGCACTTACCTAACAGAATGTGATCGAGGAAGAGGTTGGCCATGCACCACACCCATTCTTTAGATGAGTTTTTCATTTTTTTCATTTTTTTCATTTTAATAGGTATATCATGGCCACTGAGTTCATAAACTTCTAGGGGCATAGAGGGGAGAAAAAGGCAAGAATGTTATAGTTGAAGAGACACATGATGACGTTTATTACATAGTCATCCCTCAATATCCATGGGGGATTTTGGTATCCAGGACACCCTGCAGATACCAAAATCCAAGGATGCTAGTCCTATATATAAAATTGCATAGGATTTGCATTTAACCTGTGTACATTCTCCTGTATGCTTTAAACTATCTTTAGATTACTTATAATTCCTAGTACAGTATATATGCTATATGCTATGTAAATTGTTGCTGTACTGAATTGTTGAAGGAATAATGACAAGAAAAGTCTGTACATGTTCAGTACAGATGCCATATTTTTCCAAATATTTTCTTGAGACAGGTTCTTGCTCTGTCATCCAGGCTGGAATGCAATGGCACAATGATGTGTCACTGCAGCCTTGACCTCCCGGGCTCTAGTGATCTTCCCACGTAGTCTCCTGAGTGGGACCACAGGCACATGCCATCATGCCCAGCTAATTTTCTTCTATTTTATTTTTTGTAAAGATGAAGTCTCCCTGTGTTGCCCATGCTGGTCTTCAACTGCTGGGCTCAAGTGATCTCCCACCTTAGCCTTGGCTTCCCAGAGTGCTGAGGTTATAGGTGTGAGCCATCATGACCAGCTTTTTTCGCGTGTTTTCAACCTGCAATTGGTTGAATTTATAGATATGAAACCCACACATACGAAAGGCTGTACCTGTTTTAAGGCCTTATGTAATCTGTCTTTTCTTACCCAAAGAGAAAAGTAGGATGCATGTTGAGGTTAATAAAAACACATTTAAAAGCGAACTTGCGGCCGGGTGCACTTGCTCACGCCTGTAATCCCAGCACTTTGGGAGGCCAAGGCAGGTGGATCACTTGAGGTCAGGAGTTCGAGACCAGCCTGGCCAACATGGTGAAACCCCGCCTCTACTAAAGATACAAAATTAGCCAGGTATGGTGATGTGCACTGGTAGTCCCAGCTACTCGGGAGGCTGAGACACGAGAATCTCTTGAACCCGGGAGGCGGAGGTTGCAGTAAGCTGAGAGGTGCCACCGCACTCCAGCCTGGGCGACAAGAGCGAAACTCCGTCTCAAAAAAATAAAAATAAAAGTGAACTTGTGAGTAAGGGTACATTAGAGCTAGCTTTCTCCCTATTTGCTATATAACAGCCTTCCTGCTGTGTCTTGGAGTCTTCTGGCTAGAGAAGAGATGTCAGTCTGACCTTTAAAACAAACTAAAACCCTCCAACAAGACTTTGTTTGTCCTATCAAGTGAACTCTTAAGTCCATTACAGTAATTACAGCATTTGTTTGTATTTTAACAGGGATGTGGAAGATCCAGAATACAAACCTGCCCCAGCCATCTTTAAAGATGATACAGAGGTATGCATTGGATTATATTTTTAAATCCTCAATTTTAGATATTCTTTGGTTTCTTGTGTTTGCTTTTTCTTTTGTATTATTTTTTGTTTTTGTTATACATAATTCTTCTGTTCCTCAGATTAGCTAAGTAAGTGATCAACTGGGGTTGACAAACATCCCAAATAATCACTCAGAATTCACCTGATCTCCCCTTCTAGACAAGATGGGGACTGGCTTGGACATGTGGATGGAATGGGGCTTGCCCACCTGCTCTGCTTCTTAGAGCTGAGAAACACAGTGTCCAAGAGCAAAATCCCAAAGGAGAGTGAGAACTAGATACTAAATATATACTGCAAGAGTTAGAAACTATACCTACATGAAGAGTTTTGAGATAGAGGGTAGAGCATCAAGGACTTTTGAGTAGCCAAAGCATAGTTCTCAGTACTCTGTTTGTAGAATGTCAAAAGAAAGAAGAAGATGAAAGTACAGAAAATAATCTGTAGAGTGGGAAAAAGGATGTTAAAAGAGACAAAGAATGTCTAATATTGATGAGAATGTGGTAGAAGGCTAAATGACGCTAAAACTATCAGGTAGGATTTGCTGGACTTGGTAGCTAAGGGGCTTTGATGAGGGCACGAGACAAGGCTTGCTTCAGTGTGTGGACAATGAGAACCGAAATCCTGTATAAGGTCAGGAGTCTCAAAGGCCAGTAATTACTGACTAACAGCACAGAGAAATAACAAGGAAATTTATCTCATCATGGACTTTGGGTAAGAAAATTATTGTTTCCCTTGAGAATTTGTAACCGTAGACCCACCTTCTCTTGAGTTCATGGTTTGTCTTTTACTTTATCTGTGTGGTCCAAGAGCCCTCAGTATAATATAAAAAAGGATCAGTCCTTGACTGGTAATATATCTAGGGTGCCAGGTAAAAACAAAAAGCACCTGGAAGAAACAGTTCAACCCAGATTATGCAAGAGTCCCAAAGATGAAGCGCTCCATAAAATGAAGTAAAAACCCCAAGTTTAAAAATAATTGAGAAACCATTTACCATGAGTGAATGTTAGCAGCAATAAAGAATAAGTTTAGACCCCTGAGAACTTCTGATATATCTATTGAAATTTAAAAAAAAAATCCTATTGAAAATTTTTAAAGTAAATTTTTAAATGATTAAAGACATTAAAGAAAGAACCAAGAACAAAAGACAAGATATGATTTTAAAACACTAGGAAGATGTGAAAAAGATGATATTTAACTTTAAAAGTGGGAAAAGGCTGAGTGCAATGTGGCTCATGCCTGTAATCCCAGCACTTTGGAGGGCAAGGCGGGAGGATCACTTGAGTCCAGGAGTTCAAGACCAACCTGAGCAATATAATGGGACCCCATCTCTTAAAAAAGAGAGAGAAAGAAAAACGTGGAAAATACATTTATTGATATGTAAAACTCAACAAACAGATTAAACATTCTCCTGGAAAAGCAGATTAGACACAGTTCATGAAGGGAGAAATGATTTGGAAAACAGATGTGAAGAAATTATCCAGTATAGCATAATGGATTTGTCTGGACCAATCAGGAGAGATAACCCAAATAGTCATTTGAACAGGGAATGTATAATGTAAAGAATTATTATAATACAGTGATAGATTAGTAAAAAGTAAAGACTAAAGAATATAGGAATAGCATATAAAAGCAGCATCTACCACTCCTAGGACTCAGATAAAGCTCCCAAGGAAGAGTCCCATCCCTATCAGGGCCAAGATCCAGACTTTGGTAGGAGGATATGGCCATGTCTCACTGGATGGCAGAAAAGTTGCCAAAAAGCTACACTTTGAAACTGCCTGTAAATCTGCCCTGTAAGGTTGCCAAGGAAGATTTTCCTGGGAAAGTGTCTCACTGGAAGCACTCTGCTCACAATACCACTCAAGAGGGAGGTTGCTGGGAAAAGCTGCTAAGGGTGCTAAAGAAACTGCTCCAATTGACCAGGCACAGTGGCTCATGCCTGTAATCCCAGCACTTTGGGAGGCCAAGGTGGGTGGATCATTTGAGGTCAGGAGTTCAAGACCAGCCTGGCCAACATGGTGAAACCCCATCTCTACTAAATATACAAAACTTAGCCAGGTGTGGTGGCGTGCGCCTGTAATCCCAGTCACTTGGGAGGCTGAGGCAGGAGAATCACTTGAATCCAGGAGGCAGAGGTTGCAGTGAGCCGAGATTATGCCACTGCACTCTTGGGTGATAGAGGGAGACCTGTCTCAGAGAAAAGAAACTGCTCAAATTGTGGGGGCTGGGCATTGGGGAAGTGGCCTTGCTATGGGAACTAAGCAATGGAAGTGCTCACCAGAATTAGGACGGAAAACCCTTTTCCTCCTACAGTGTCTCTCCAGTTTGCTTTACTAACAAAGCTTTATATCATGCTGACTGACAGAGGAAAAACTATTTAAAGAGCTATTTAACCATTTTCTTCGAGCAGGTAAAAAAAAAAGTATGAGAGGAGCTGGATGCAGTGGCTCACTCCTGTAATCCAGCACTTTGGGGAGGCCAAGGAACAGAGATTGCTTAAGCCCAGAAGTTCAGGGCCAGCCTGGGCAACATAGTGAGACTGCTTCCCTACAAAAAATAAAAAAGATAACACTTGCTTGTAGTCCCAACTACTCAGGAGGCTGAAGCAGGAGGATCGCTTGAGCCCGAAAGGTTGAGGCTGCAGTGAGGTGTGTTCATGCCACTGCACTCCAGCCTGGACAACAGAGTGAGACCCTGTCTCAGAAAAAAAAAAAAAGAGAAAAAAGAAAAATATGAAAGGCAATAAATTTGGAGCAAAGAGACTGAAATCAATAACCAACACAGTGGAATATGTATTAAAAAATTTAGAAACAAGGAGGATAGCATGATAACGTCTGGCATGTATCGAATAGGTATTCCAGAAGGAGAGACTAAAGAGAATAAGAAGCACCATAGCAGCTGAGAATTTTTCAGATGTTATGAATACATGACTCCTCAGTTTCAAGAAAATACAGTAAGTCTTAGCAGGATAAATAAAACTAAGTCCATTCCAAGAAACATAACAGTGAAATTGAAGATATACCAAACAAAGAGAAGATATTAAAAGCAACCAGAGGAAAAGAGAAACCTACAAGGGAATTATGATTCTAAACTTCAGGCTTTTTTAAAACAACAATAGAAACTAGTAGTCATTGATATAAAATTGCTAAAGTTATGAATATAAGGTAATACTGGAATAGCTAATTAAAGATGCTTTGTTGACAAAAACTGTATCTACAGCACAAGCAAACTGCTTAAGGCTGAAAAGGAAAAGATTTGTAGCTTACCTAATAACCAGATATGAAAATGAGTAAGTTATCTAACAGTTGGTATAAGAAAGGGGAAAAAAACACACTTAGCAATAAAACCTAGGGCATACTCACAGAGGAAGGTTGGAGGAAAAGAAACTAGCTTAACAGTAATCATAGAAAAGGAAATACTTTTAGTAAATAATTGTCTAATTGTCAAAAGCAATAGAGAAGTGTGAAAGGATGAAAACGGAGAATAAGCAATTAAAAGTTTTATTTTTGCTAAATTAATTATTTAACATTCCATTGGGGGAAAAACAGCTCTCTATTACAAAGAAGTTTGATTCTCTTTTCTTTTTTTATGTATCTCTTGACCCAATTACCCTGTGACAAGTTTCTGTTTTCTTTTAAAAGGATGATGTTTCCTCACCAGGAGATCTTGTTATAGCAGATGGAGGTAAATTGCACTTACTTCTATACTTAGTATTATTGTAAATTCATATTCTAATCATACTATGAGATCAATAAACTATTACACTTTTATAATGTTTCACATATAAACATTTTTATTGACTGCAGTTGTAATCATTATAGGACATACTAGTTGACTGGGAATTTAACAGTACTTTTAGTTATAAAATCTTTAGGCAGTGACTCACTGAGCTTTTATAGAGTATAGGTTTTGATGACATTATGACTTGATAAACTTGTATGTGAGATTTCATCATTAAAGTGTTGATCCAATAATATATTCAACTTCTTTTTCATTGTATGACATTAAGAGTCATTCTTTATCACCTAGTTTCTACAAAGCCTTTCTGTGCCAGGTCTTGCTTCTACTTCCATCTGATATCAAGATAGAAATGCACTGTCACAAGAGTACACTCACTCCCACCAGCATCCCAGAGGAACAGTGCCTCACCCTGCCATAGTTCAACTAGGAATGAAAAAGTAGTTTTTTTGGCTGGGCGCGGTGGCTCAAGCCTGTAATCCCAGCACTTTGGGAGGCCAAGACGGGCGGATCACGAGGTCAGGAGATCGAGACCATCCTGGCTAACACGGTGAAACCCTGCCTCTACTAAAAAATACAAAAAACTAGCCGGGCGAGGTGGCGGGCGCCTGTAGTCCCAGCTACTCGGAAGGCTGAGGCAGGAGAATGGCATAAACCCGGGAGGCGGAGCTTGCAGTGAGCTGAGATCCGGCCACTGCACCCCAGCCTGGGCGACAGAGTGAGACTCCGTCTTAAAAAAAAAAAAAAAAAGAAAGAAAAAGTAGTTTTTGCTTAGTATGAATGATTACAGCTTGATTATGGTATAGATAATTATACTATTACACCTTGGAAATAGAGCATTAGAGCCTACACTTACTAGGTGGATAAAACTTAAAAGTTACATCGTTGTCATCTTGAATTTTAAAAATGTTTCTTCCCAATGACTTCAAATATTTTGATTCTAATTAAACTGAGATAAACTTAATACAGAAGGCTTCCATGAGAAACGTTTGCAATATTCAGTGTCTCATGGATTCACTTTGGCTTTTAGTTTATTTAAGTTAAAGCCTTGAATATTTGCCAGCCAGTGTGATATATACTAGACATGCAAGAGTTGTATTTGCTGTGCAACTCTTTATTCCACTGTATTCTACCTACTTTGAACTGCTCTTAAAGTTTGTTGTAATGTTTCCTATAGCTATTGTTAAAAGAAGCTTTTATTGTGAGAAATGTGGTTGTTTTTTTCCCACATAGATTGAATTAAAAATTTTTAAAGTAAAGTTGCTACTTTTGTGAGCTTCATACAGTATCTGTTTAGTTACTATTACTTATTTAACTATAGATGGTCAACTGATGGAGGGTGATAAAGTATATTGGCCTACTCAGTCAGCTTTAACCACACGTTTGAGGCGTCTCATCACTGCATACCAGCGTACTAATAAAAACAGACAAATTCAACAGATACAACCAACTTTCTCAGTGCCTACCAGTGTAATGCAGCCTATTTATGAGGAAGCCACTCTTAATCCTAAAATGGCAGCCAAGATAGAAAGACAGCAAAGGTAAGACAATAACACTAATTTTTTAATGCATTGTGTGTAAATATAGCTGTCCATTCCAAAGCCTGTCTGGGTACAATTATCACGCTTTGTGGAAAACATACATAGAATGTTGGTCAAAGCAAACTACCTTGTGCACGTACACACATATACTAACACATTTATATATGTGTAAGTGTGGTAAAATTTACAAAGATTATTGTGTTTTATAGTTAACTAACCATACTTTAATCATTTTTTTGTCATGTTTAGGAACACTGAGGTATTTAAAAAATAAATAAATAACTGGGCACAGTGGCTAATGCCTATAATCCCAGCACTTTGGGAGGCCGAGGTGGGAAGATTGCTTGAGCTCAGGAGTTCCAAGCGAGACCCCCATCTCTACAAAAAATGCAAAAATTAGCCAGGTGTGGTGGCGCATGCCTGTGGTCCCAGCCACTCAAGAGACTAAAGTGGGAGTATCACTTGAGCCCGGAAGGTCTGTGCTGCAGTGACACGTGATTGTGCCACTGCATTGCAGCCTAAGTGACAGAGCAAGACTGTCTCAAAAAGCAGAAACAAGTGAAAGTGTAGAGCAAACTCATGAATCGAATCATTGGCCGGGCGCCATGGCTCACACCTGTAATCCCAGCACTTTGGGAGGCCGAGGTGGGTGAATCGCTTGAGGCCAGGAGTTCGAGACCAGCCTGGCTAACATGGCAAAACCCCATCTCTACTAAAAATACAAAAATTAGCCAGGTGTGGTGGTGCGCACCTTTAATCCCAGCTACTTAGGAGCCTGAGGCATGAGAATCGCTTGAACCCAGGAGACAGAGGTTGCAGTGAGCTGATACCACACCACTGAACTCCAGCCTGAGTGACAGAGTGAGACCATCTCAAAAAAAAAAAAAATAAATAAAAGAATTATCAGTAGAACAAAAGTTTATGTTAATTAAATTCCATTCTATCGTATTTTATATTTTATATCCAGACTTTTATGAAATATAAAAATGTATGGAAAGCATACATTCCTTTATTCAGAAGCAAATCCTTGGAACTACTGAAGTCAAAGGGAACAAATTGCAAGCGACCTTGTTAAAAAGACAGGCAAACTTCTCTCATTCCACAAGCTTTAACTTCTTGAATAGAGTACATGGGAAAGAATAGCTATCTTTGGCATAACCTGACTTCCTTGTTACCCATGTCCTTGGATGTTCTCTGGAAGATATATTGTTCTTTTGATAAATTGTTCATTTGTTATTTCATTTGTAGCACATTGATCATACTTAAAATTTAGTCTGACACTTAAGATTTTAGTTATCTTAGTCATAATTTTCAAATACTACTGACTCTGTAAATGAACTGTTTTTGTTATCTATTGTTGCATAACAAACTACCCCAAAACACAATGCTTTAAAACAGCATTAATTTTTTATTTCTCCCAATTCTGTGAGTTGATTCAGGTGCTGCTTCTGCATTGTATGCTGTTGGCTGGGTTTCTGAGATACCTAGAAGAGCCAAAGAGCCACAGTAGCCTCACTCATACGACTTAACAGTTGGTGCTAGCTGCCAGCTGGGAGCTCATATCCCGAGAGGGACTATTCCAAGTAGAAAGGCAGAGGCTGCAGATTTCTTATGACCCAGTCTCAGTAGTTACAAAATGTCATTTTTGCCACCCTCTGTTGGTCAGAAAAAGCCACAAGGCCAGCCCAGATTTAGGGAAAAGGGAAATAGATTCTACCTGTTAATGGGAAGAGTGGCAAAGCATTTGTGACCGTCTTTAATCTACTACAAATTTTCCCTCCATCTGTTGAATTGGGATTAATCTTCCTACAATATTAGTTTTATCATAATATTCGATGGCTCCTTATTTAGTATAGGTAAAAAGTGTTAAGTTCTTAAGCCTAAGTTTGAAGGTCTCTTCATTTTTGGTTTTAATATGCATTTCTAACTTTATCCACTTCTTTTCCCTCAGCCAGAGTGCTCTACTTATTCTTGACTTCATACCCTAGCCTATATTGTTTCTGTCACCTGGAACACCCTTTCTACCTGTTTATTTCACACCTAGCCCATCCTTCAGAGCTCAGCATATGGCCCATTTCCTCGAATAATTTTTTTTTTCTTGAGACGGAGTCTCCCTCCGTCACCCAGACTGGAGTAAAGTGGCACAATCGTGGCTCACTGCAGCCTCTGCCTCCGGGGTTCAAGCGATTCTCCTGCCTCAGCCTCCAGAGTGGCTGAGACTACAGGTGTGCATCACTATGCCTCGCTAATTTTTGTATATTTAGTAGAGACTGGGTTTCACCATGTTGGCCAGGCTTGTCTTGAACTCCTGACCTCAAGTGGTCCGTCTGCCTCAGCCTCCCAAAGTGCTGGGATTACAGGCATGAGCCACTGCACCTGGCCTCTTCTATTAATTTTTTAAACCAGTCTAGCTCACAGTATTCTATTTTTTGTACTCACATAGCAACTCATCTAAGTAAACTACTTGTTTGTCACAATAATAAAAGATACTGTAATGAAATTCAACTCTTCCTTTCTATGTCTTTCTCAATTGTATCTTCTTGGGAGTGGGCACTCTGTCATATTTTTTGTCCTGTGTAGTCTTTCAATTAATCATTTTTCCCATTTTTATTCTTATTATGCAGATTGAATGACTTGGGTTTCCCAAGCTAACTATTTTTACATCATAATTAAATTAATCTTCTTAATGTATCACTATGATAAAAATGGCCCATTCACATTTTTCAAAGGTCTTTCCAATATGTTTTTTCTCATTTACACAACAATCCTGTGAGTTAAGCAAGGACAGGGTTCTACACATGCACTGAGGTTTGCAGATCTGTGGTGCATGATGATAATATTACCATTTCAAAGCATCAGGAGCTTTCAACTGAAAGAGATTACTTTTACCCAGGCATTTAGGGCATTTCATAATCTGACCCAAACCCTATCTGGCGTTGTCCCCAATATAAGCCATATCCTTGTCAATCTGGAATACTCATCCTTCCCCTACAATATGGAGCACTCCCTCTTTGCTTACTCTGTGCTTTCTTCCTAGCTTTCCCTAACCTTCGCCTTGTCCCATCTGAAATGCGTCTTACTCTGTGATGCCTTTCTTGATTATCAAGTCTGAACTAATCCTTCTATCTTCTGTGCTCTCCTGAAAATTTTGGTTTCTTTAACTCATACAAATATAAGCCATCACCTTATACTATAAATGTGTTTGATTTTATCTTTTTCCTGAAGGGTAGTGTCATCTTATATGATTTTGTATCCTGTGCTTATTTTCTCACATAGTAAAAATGCAAAACACTGTTATTGTCTGAAGGAATAGTGTATACTTTTAAAAGTACGTTGGGGACACATGTAATCAGGACCTCCTGAGGCTGTGTCACAGGCACACATCCTTAAATATTAAAAGTGATTGTTTTTCTTTTTTTTTTTTTTTGAGACAGAGTCTCGCTCTGTTGCCCAGGCTGGAGTGCAGTGGCGTAATCTCATGTCACTGCAAGCTCCGCCTCCTGGGTTCACGCCATTCTCCTGCCTCAGCCTCCCAAGTAGCTGGGACTACAGGCGCTGACCACCATGCCCAGCTAATTTTATTTTTGTATTTTTAGTAGAGACGAGGTTTCACCGTGTTAGCCAGGATGGTCTCGATCTCGTGACCTCGTGATCTGCCTGCCTCAGCCTCCCAAAGTGCTGGGATTACAAGCGTGAGCCACTGCTCCCGGCCCATTAAAAGTAAATTTTTTAAAAAAACGTATGGCTGGATAGATGAGTTAACTAGCATTTTAAAATGTTTTACAAGGCAGCAATCTTGTATTTAATCCTATAGTGTTAGGTACTTGAAATGTTTTAAGTTTGTATTATAGTAATTATATTTAGTATTAATATTAATTTTAGTGACCAGTGTGGTTTTTGTTTTAATCTGACTCAAAACAGATGGACAAGAAGAGAAGAAGCTGACTTTTATAGGGTTGTATCTACATTTGGAGTCGTTTTTGACCCTGACAGAGGCCAGTTTGATTGGACAAAATTTAGAGCTATGGCTAGGCTACATAAGAAAACTGATGATAGTTTGGAAAAATATTTGTATGCATTCATGTCCATGTGTCGGAGGGTTTGTCGTCTTCCTTCCAAAGAAGGTATGTATAAAATTTCTTTTTTTTTCCTTGTTTCGGTCAAAGAAGCAAAAATCACTAAAATTCAGAAATTTCCAATTTGTCTCTTTTATGTGAAATTTCAATACTATCTAATTCAACTTGTCAATAATTTTTTAGAATTGTAAATAAACTAGCTTAAAGATCCCCTATTCTTTAATCCTGCTATTAAAATGTGATCTAAAGAGAATAAAGGTATACATGGAGTTTTAAGAAAATAGGTAGAGTTTAGTGATAGATTTATTATTAGGAGGTGGTGGAAGATAAAGGATTGCTTTTGTTAAACAGAACTAACCTATATTTTCAGTCCATCTTAGAGGAATTGCACTAGAGGGTTTATTTACCTAAATAATTTTACAAGGAATGAAGCCCCCACTCATAAAACATTTTAAAGAATTTTCTAGAAAAGATCTCCCAGGGCCATCTTCACAGAAGACTACTAAGCAGAGGTGTTGATGCAACTCAACTAACGAATTGTTCTGGGATGCATTTCATTGTCTTCAAAGCCCAGAGACATAGCTCATCCTGTCAACAGTTCTTCTCAGTAATGCTATGTCATGAACCATTGTCTCCATTCTTTGTTGTGTATGATTTCTGACTGCTAAACCCAATGGCCTGCTATTCCTGTTTTATAGTAAACAGATTTCCTTACTTGTTTTAAATGTATTTCCTAACAGATTTTTTTGTCAGTTCACTGAATGGAATAGCCAATCCCTTGATTACTAGGTAATTCAGAGTAGATTTCAGTCTGTTTTCAGGTCTACTGGAAAACCATAAATGAGTTTAAAATGACAGATAAAGCAAAATATTGTGTCATTTATAGTTGGCAAGAGGCCCTCATTTTTAAAAAATTTTCTTAATTCCCATCAATGATATAGTGATATGAATATATTTATCACTTTTGATTCTAGTTTTAAAAGGGAAAGGGCTAATTACTAAATAATCTTTGAAAATGTAGGGCTTCCTCAGAAATGTGAGTAAGGATATTTGAGGCAGGGGCATGAGGCGGTGGTGGCCAGGCTCAGGCCAGGACCCCACTCCTTCCAGTGGCACCATGGGGAAGGCTGTGGGCAACCCAAAGCAGGCACTGCCCTGCGTGGCCAAGTCACGGACAGTCCACATGGAGGTGCATCAGTACAGAGGCAGCACTGCAAAAAAGAAAAAAAAAAGACATAAAGCTGAGTGTTAGAAAGATACTCACCAGGCTGGGCACAATGGCTCACGCCTGTAATCCCAGCACTTTGGGAGGCCAAGGTACGAGGATCACTTGAGCCCAGAAGTTTGAGACAAACCAGGGCAACATAGGGAGACCCCATGTTTACAAAAACAAAAAAAAATAGCCACATGTAGTGGTGCATGACTGTGGTCCCAGCTACTTGAGAGGCTAAGGCAGGACCCAGGACCTGGACCCAAGACCCAGGACTAGGACCCAGAAGGTCGAGGCTGCAGTGACCCATGATGACACCACTGCACTTGATCTCGAGCAACAGACCTTGTCCCTAAAATAAATGAACAGAAAGTTTACTCACAAAACATAATAGTGTGTTTGGTGATTATACGTGGACTGGTTGATGAACCCTTTCTGACCAGGAATATGCAGGATTCTATTGTTGACACAGAATTAAAGGTTAAAGACCCATAGCTCATTGATTTGAGTGCATGCACTATTGCACTTCACATCTTCCAGCAGAATGAAGATGGCCCTAGCAGTGAAAATTTGGAGGAAGAGACAGAAGATAGAATTGTGGCAAATCACAGGGTTCTGCCTGCAGCCAAATCCCATGGGCTTTGGAACAGCCTAGTGTCTGATGTGGGAAGTCAAATCACACCTTGATTATATGATTACAACCTTACCATTTTCAGACAAGAATGTCAACAGCAGCCTCAGCACCTGGAACCAGGTGGTGCTGCTGCAGGGTCCTCCAGGAACTGGAAAAACATTCCTATGTAAAGCATTAGCCCAGAAGTTGACTATTAAACTTTCAAGCAGGTATCAGTATGGCCAATTAATTGAAATAAATAGCCCTAGCCTCTTTTCTAAGCAGTTTTCCAAAAGTGACAAGCTGATAACTAAGATGTTCCAGAAGATTTAAGATTTGATTGATTATAAAGATGCTGTGGCATTTTCACTGATTGATGAGATAGAAAGTCTCACAGCCACCCATAATGAAAGCCATCAGGCACCATTGGCATGGTCAACACTGTCTTGACCCAAATTAAATTAAAAGGCATTTTAATGTAGTGATTCCAACTACTTCCCAACATCACCGTGAAGATTGACATGACTTTTGTGGACAGGTCTGCTATCACACAGTGTATTGGTCTGTGCTCTGCAGCAGCCATCTTCAAAATTTACCTTTTTTGTTTGGAAGAACTTGTCAAGTGACAAGTCATATACCCTCCTCAGCAGCTTTTAACCCTCCAAAAGCTGGAGATGATTGGCTTCATTGAAAACAATGTGTCAAAATTGAGCTTCCTTTTGAGTGACATTTCAAAGAAGATCAAAGGCCTCCATGGCCAGTTCCTGAGGAAACTCCTTTTTCTGGCTCATACACTGTATGTCCAGGCTACACCAGGCTTTCTCTCTGGCCGTGGACAAGCAGTTTGAAGAGACGCAAGAAGCTTTCAGCTTACATTTGGTCCTGGGCTTCCCATTCTATAGCTTTATAGTGGAGAGCACACAAATAGTAAGTAATACCACTTGCCTCACAACAGCCACCACTCTGGAAATCCTCTCTATAAAAATTTGCTTAGCTCTGTCTACAAGCCAGAAACCTACAACACCAACCTTTGTTATAAGTATCATATTTACTTTAGTTTAAAATGCACATTAGAAGACAAACAGCTTGTCATTTTAACTGTTTTTTAAAGATAAATTCAAATGTTTAAAAGATAATTCAAATGTTAATTTGAATGTCTCTTTTGTTAAGAATTGTCTCAGTGTGGCCAGCGCAAGTGACTCATGCCTGTAATCCCAACACTTTGGGAGGCTAAGGCAGGTGGATCACAAGGTCAGGAGGTCGAGACCATCCTGGCCAACATGGTGAAATCCCATCTCTACTAAAGATACAAAAAATTAGCTGGGTATAGTGGCACGGACCTGTAATCCCAGCTACTCGGGAGGCTGAGGCAGGAGAATCGCTTGAACCTGGGAGGTGGAGATTGCAGTGAGCTGAGATCGCGTCATTGCACTCCAGCCTGGGTGACAGAGTGAGACTCCGTCTCAAAAAAAAAAAAAGAATTATCTAAGTGTGTTTATTTCCATCCTGCTTCCAACTGATGGATGCAAAATGCTACACAAGTTTGGTTTTTTTAAAAAAGGAAGATTAACATAGGTATTATAGAAGCAGGAGAACTGTATCACCCTAAATAATGCTATGTAATCATAGCATTAAAAAATGAACATATCATTCAAGCTAGAAGGTGGCAATGGCTTTATGATGTCAGCTTGATTAATGCAAAAATGGCTTGGAGACTTTTTAATGGATAAGAAAAACCTATTTGTATGTTAATAGAAATTGAAAGAAAATTCTAGGTAACTGTTCTTTTATAATAATCAAACATGGTCCCATTTGCAGGAAGAGTGCAGACCTGCAGTGTTCAAGTGAGATGCGTGCTGGACATCCCTCATAAACCAGTGCAGGCACACATGCATTGCTTGGATATTCCCATTGTTTTGTTGGTTCAATAACATTATTCACATCTCAGACCAGACATGATGGCTTACGCCTGTAATCCCTACATTTTGGGAGGTCAAGGCTGGTGGGGCAACATGGTGAAACCCTGTTTATACTAAAAATACAAAAATTAGTTGGGCGTGGTGGCGGGCACCCGTAATCCCAGCTGTTCGGGAGGCCAAGGCATGAGAATCGCTTGAGCCCAGGAGGCGGAGGTTGCAGTGAGCCAAGATCGCACCATTCTACTCCAGCATGGGCGATAGAGCAAGCCTCTGTCTCAAAAAAAGAAAAAAAAAAACAAAACCTTATTCACATCTCAAATGATGATTCATGTTAATAGAATATAAGATAAATGGGACAATAATTGGTCTATGTTAAATAATATTATGTTTTGCTTTTATGTCATGTTAAATTTCAGTTGCTTCTCTTAGCCTTTTGGCTAAGATCAAATGTAAAATTGATTTCATATTAATGCTTTGTTAAAAAAAATGTGAGTGAGGTTGAGGTTCTACTTAGAGCATTTCTCAAATTTCCTCACTTTACAGTGTCCTTAATGTCTCAGTAATTTTTTTCACAGCACTCAAGGCCAGAAGAATTACCTAACATTTCTGTCTAATGAATAATTAGGTCTGACAGCTCAATACATATTTATGTCCTCACAATCCAGTAATTATTTAAAAACACACTCAAAGAAAAAATAATACTTCTTTCTTAAGTAGCCATAATTACTAATCAAATGTGTGCACTGGTTGGGCACTGTATAACTTTTCAAATCTTAGAAGTAGACTGTGTACTTCCCACCTTGTTTCCTGCTCCATGTTGATTTTTGCATGGTTCTTGATTTTTTTTTCACGTTTTTTTGTTTTGAACTACTTTTAAAATTACAGAAGAGTGCAAAAAATGTACAAGGAGTTTCCATCTATCTCTCACCCTTCCTATCTCTTTTTTTTTTTTTTTTTTTTTTTTGAGACGGAGTCTCGCTCTGTCATCTAGGCTGGAGTGCAGTGGCGTGATCTCGGCTCACTGCAAGCTCCGCCCCGGGTTCACGCCATTCTCCTGCCTTAGCCTCCTGAGTAGCTGGGACTACAGGCGCCCGCCACCATGCCTGGCTAATTTTTTGGTTTTTTTTTAGTAGAGACGGTGTTTCACTGTGTTAGCCAGGATGGTCTCAACATCCTGACCTCATGATCCACCCGCCTCGGCCTCCCAAAGTGCTGGGATTACAGGCGTGAGCCACTGTGCCCGGCCCTTCCTCTCTTAATGTTAACATTTTATCAGAGTAATTATAGTATAATTATCAAAACAGGAAATTAACATTAATGCCATTAATTAAACTAAATACTTATTTTAGTTTTACCAATTTTTCAACTAATGTTCTTTTTTGTTCCAAGATCCTACAGTGTATTTGCTTTTTCTTTCTCGTTAGCTTCCTGCAGTCTGTAACAGGTTCTCAGCTATTCCTTATTTTTAATGACTTTGATACCTTTGAAAAGTGTTGATCAGTTATTTAGCTGTGTATCCCTCAATTTGAGCTTGTCTTATGTTTTTACATGAGTGGATTGAGGTCATGCATTTTTGGCAAGAGTGCCACAGAAATGATGTGTTCTCAGAATGTAGTATCAAGGGATTGGTGATGTCAGTATGTCTTATTACTGATGATGTTGACTTTAATTGTGTGGTTAAGGTAGTTTATGCCACATTTGGCCAGCGTAAAAATACTGTAATTAACAAATATCTTAAGCTTCACAAATCTTGTTTCTTCTGAAACTTTCACCCATTGATTTTTAGTATCTTCCAGATACTAAATCTTGTCTACAGCAGTTTTTTCTGTGGAATTCTGCTGTAAGAAAGGATGTTTCCTTCTCTCTCGTCTATTTAATAATCAGTTATTTATTCATACCAGTATGGATTCATGGATACTTACTCTATAGGTTACAATCCAGTATTGTTTTTATTTATTGCTCAGATTGTTCCGTATTTGGCATTAGGAGCTGCTTATGTTGGTCCCTGCATTATTTCAGCAAGCCTGTATTTCTTGAGTACTGCCCAAGTGTCAGTAACCCACTTTTGCAAAGGCATAACCTTATCAAAGGGGAGGTAGCATGAGCTCATGTTGAAACTAAACTGTCTCAAGCTAGTAATTTGTACAGTGTTTGAAAGATGTGGCTGTGTTTCCCTAGAAATTTGAGAAAGCCCTTGTTGCCCCTGTGAGTTCATTCCAATGTCCTGTTCCCTTTTGCAGTTTGAGATATGCCAGCTTACATTTGTTTATGGAGTATCACTTAACACAAGCTTGTCCAGCCCGTGGCCCAGGACAGCTTTGAATGCGGCCCAACACAAATTTGTAAACTTTCTTAAAATATCATGAGGTCATTTTTTGGGGTTTTTTTTTTTTTGCAATTTTTTTAAGCTCATCAGCTACCATTAGTGTTAGTGTATTTTATATGTGGCCCAATACAATTCTTCTTACAATGCAGTCCAGGGAAGCCAAAAGATTGGACAACCCTGAACAGTTCTAATTTATATTTATAAGTGAGTTTGAGCAAGTGTTTGTGTCTTTAAGACAAGTGTTATTAAATGCATAGGTCATAGGGAATTTCTTAAAAGAAAATTCCCAGTTCTATTAATGTACTTCCAAAATAATCCTACATTAACATTACATTTACATCCAGCCATTAACATCCAGTGTTTTATGTTACATGATTTTTAGTACTTATTTTTATAACTTTCTCCTCACTGGAATTTCAGAATTTCAAAATCCTCACTGAATTTTTTCTCACTGAAAAGAAATTCTAGGAACTATACAGTGATATTACATGGAGGCACATTTTAGAAACGGTATTGTTATAAATATATAAAGATGTGTTTATAATGATTTATTTATAAATAGAGGATTTTTGAGATTAATATTTTTGTCCTTTTTTCAATATGTAGAATTGGTGGATCCAAATATTTTTATCCAGCCCATCACAGAAGAACGTGCTTCTAGGACTTTGTATCGCATTGAACTTCTAAGGAAAGTACGGGAACAGGCCCTTCGACATCCACAGTTGTTTGAACGCTTAAAGCTTTGTCATCCAAATCCAGATTTACCAGTCTGGTGGGAATGTGGCCCTCATGATAGGGATTTGCTTATTGGTGCTGCCAAACATGGGGTGAGCCGAACAGACTATCACATTCTTCGTGATCCTGAACTCTCATTTATGGCAGCTCAGAGGAGCTACAGTCAAAGTAAGATAGCTCATTCAAGGACTTCTACCCCACTTTTACAGCAATATCAAGTAGCACTTTCTGCTTCTCCTCTTACCTCTCTACCTAGGCTCCTAGATGCTAAAGGTATTATTCTAGAGGAGATGAAAGTTAAAAGTGAAAACCTTAAAGAGGAGCCTCAGTCTTCTGAAGAAGAATCTATGTCTTCTGTGGAAACCAGGACACTAATAAAATCTGAGCCTGTAAGTCCAAAGAATGGTGTTTTACCACAGGCTACTGGAGACCAGAAATCTGGTGGAAAAAATGAAACAGACAGACGCATGGTTGCAGCCAGAACGGAACCCCTAACTCCAAACCCAGCTTCTAAGAAACCAAGAGTCCACAAAAGAGGATCGGAATCCAGCTCTGATTCTGACTCAGATTCTGAGAGATCATCCTGTTCTTCCAGATCATCTTCTTCCTCATCGTCCTCCTCTTCTTGCTCCCACTCTCGATCAGGCTCTAGTTCTTCTTCATCTTCATCTTGTTCTTCAGCATCTTCTTCATCCTCCTCCTCTACCTCTTCCTCCTCCTCCTCCTCTTCATCTTCATCAGAAGAAAGCGACAGTGATGAAGAGGAAGCCCAAAAACGAGGTACTATGCATAAAATAATTCTACATTTTTAAGATAACTTTTCTTTTTTTTTTTTTTGAGACAGAGTTTCGCTCTTGTTGCCCAGGCTGGAGTGCAATGGTGCAATCTCAGCTCACTTCAACCTCTACCTCCTGGGTTCAAGCGACTCTCCTGCCTCAGCCTCCCAAGTAGCTGGGATTACAGGCATGTGCCACCATGTGTATTTTTAGTAGAGACTGGGTTTCTCCATGTTGGTCAGGCTGATCTCAAACTCCCGACCTCAGGTGATTTGCCCACCTCAGCCTCCCAAAGTGCTGGGATTACAGGCATGAGCCACCAGGCCCGGCCTAATAAAACTTTTCAAGTGAAAATGAAAAGAACTTGCTTCAGGTAACTTAAGGATGTTTAAAATTGTTTGCCTAAGGTGTTTTTTTTTTGTTTTGAAATGGAGTCTTGCTCTGTCGCCTAGGCTGGAGTGCAATGGCATGATCTCAGCTCACCGCAACCTCCGCCTCCCGGGTTCAAGCAATTCTCCTGCCTCAGCCTCCTGAGTAGCTAGGATTACAGGCATCCACCACCATGTCCAGCTAATTTTTGTATTTTTGTAGAGACAGGGTTTCACTGTGTTGGCCAGGCCAGTCTTGAACTCCTGACCTTAGGTGATCCGCCTGCCTTAGCCTCCCAAAGTGCTGGGATTACAGGCGTAAGCCACTGCACCTGGCCTGTTTGCTTAAGTTTTATATATACAAATTTTCTTAGGAAAGCAATTGAGAAGAAAACTAGAGTTACTGATACAAATTCCCTATTCAATATTCAAGGCATTGCAAAGTAATCAGGCAATTTAATTAGAAATTTTATACAATAGTTTTATTTCTTTGTGATTGTCTTAAATTGAATATTATATTTTCCCCAGGAACAAGTTGATTAGTGAACAAGTAAAAGATAATATTATATAGCAGTCACCAAGAGTCTTAGACCAATTAGAATATCATAAGCCATTTGTCAGCCATGACAAATGCTTGTCAGCAGAACAATGTTTGGTGGTCCCCTTCTGCAGGAGCCGTTGCAGCAGTCCACCAGTTCAGGGACAAGAAAATGAGCCCAATTAAACATGAGCAGGAGCTGGGGTCCTTATAACAACTCCATAGGCATAACTTTCAGGGTTGCCGCAAGGAACAGGCCCAATTCTAAGAGTTATAGGAGTCACCTCATCAAGAGATCCTTGTGGTATCCTCATCAGGTATTTATAGTTCTGCCAATCCAGATGAAGTCTACCAATCAGGAGTTGTTTTCAAAATAATGAGTAATGAAGTCAGGCGTAGTGCACACCTGTAATCCAAGCTACTTGAGAGGCTGAGGCAGGAGTATTGCTTGAGTCTAGGAGTTCTGTCCAGGCTGTGCGACACAGCAAGACCCTGTCTAATAATGATAGGTACTTTTTTTATATCCTAAATGATTTTCTTCCCTTTTTTTATCATTTGTTTTTACTTCTAACATTTTCATTTTCTGAATAATTATATAAGATCTTTCTTGTATAAGATGTTTACACATTATAATTATAAGATGTTTCTGAATAATTATATAAGATCTTTCTATATAAAACTATTTTATGTAGCCTTTAAAAAATATGATTATAATTGTTCTTAGCGGAAAGTACTACTCACATGAAAGCCTATGATGAAGAAAGCGTCGCATCACTGAGCACTACGCAGGATGAGACTCAGGATAGTTTTCAGATGAACAATGGGACACCAGAGTCTGCTTATATCTTACAAGGTGGATATATGCTGGCAGCCTCATATTGGCCAAAGGTAAAGAAATAATTTCTTATTGGGATAGGTCATTTCTTAGTATTTTTCTATATTGCTTCAATGGTAGATATTCTTACTATGTGGAAAAATAGGTCAGTGTAAAATGTAGGATAACATTTTGGTGTTAGCTTCAAAAGTATAAATTACTACTATCAAGTAAATAGTTCTACTTTAATGTATATGCTTCTCAACATAACATTAAAATATTTAGAATAAAAGATAATGAATCCTTACTTGCAAGTTAATCTTAAAGTGCTTCTTTATGAAATAGGTGCTTTTGACTGAGTCTCCTTGAAGAAGTTTACTGTTGCCAGTTGTGACCTAGAAAGAAAAGTTCATTTAAATACATGTACATTCAGTGGAAGAATAAAGATTGGATTAATACAATTTTTCTTCCTTTTTTTTTTTTTTTTTTTTTTTTTGAGTCTCGCTCTGTCGCCCAAGCTGGCTTACAGTGGCACAATCTTGGCTCACTGCAACCTCCACCTCCCAGGTTCATGCAATTCTCCTGCCTCAGCCTCCCAAGTAGCTGAGATTACAGGCACCCACCACCCTGCCTGGCTAATTTTTGTATTTTTAGTAGAGACAGGGTTTCACCATGTTGGCCAGGATGGTCTCGAACTCCTGTCCTCAAATGATCCGCCCACCTCGGCCTCCCAAAGTGCTGAGATTACAGGTGTGAGCCAGTGTGCCCAACCAATTTGTCTTCCATTATGTGACTAGACTAGTGCTGGAATACTTACCTTTAAGAATGAGGTTGGGAAATGGGAGAATGGAGGGCTTTTCTCCTCTTCTGTATACGTCTAAGTTGTTTGAACTTTTTATTGGGCGTTTCTATTACTTTTTAATTATAACAAAAAACTATTTTTGTGGTATAATATTTTGTCTGTCTGTTTGTTTTTGAGACACGGTCTTACTCTGTCACCCAGGCTGGAGTATAGTGGCACAATTTTTTAATTTTTTGCAGAGACGGGGTTTGCTATGCTGCCCAGGCTGGTCTCAGTCTCCTGGCTTCAAGCAGTCCTCCCACCTTGGCCTCCCAAAGTGCTGGGATTACAGACAGGTGTGAGCCACCATGCCTGCTTATGGTATAATATTTTTGAACTTCACCAAAGGGAATCTGTACTCAAATAACTTGTTGCAGAATTGTAATATATGTATGTGAGAATATGTATGCATAGCACATACACATATATTGAACTAGGGTTAAATCCATAAAGACTCTTGAGCTATTTGATCTCCAAAGTTCTGATCTAATTATTAAAATTATACTTTGATGTTGCACGCTTTTCTAGGATCGTGTGATGATCAACAGGTTGGACAGTATTTGTCAAACAGTTCTGAAAGGAAAGTGGCCTTCAGCTAGAAGAAGTTATGATGCTAACACAGTGGCTTCTTTCTATACCACAAAACTGCTGGACAGCCCTGGAGCAGCTACAGAATACAGTGAGCCCAGTGTACCCACTCCCCCAGGTGCTGGTGTTAAAGAAGAACATGATCAGTCAACACAGATGTCAAAGGTGAAGAAGCATGTACGAGAAAAGGAGTTTACAGTGAAAATCAAAGACGTATGTGTATTTTTATTGCCCTAGGGCCTGATTGCGATTGCGGTGTGCAGCATGCTTTTCCTGCAAATGGCTGCCTGCTCTTACTCTTCCTTCCTTCACATACCTGTTTCTTGGTATTTGGATTATTTTCTTTATGATATCCAGGTTATTAAACTTGAATGTTCTACTAGAGGGATCGTCATTAAATAATGCTTTTCTCCTTATGCTTCTGAACATAGTTCTAATCAAAATGCTTTCTTAAACTGTGTGACAATTTCTAATTGTTTTGGTTCTTTTATATAGTATTTAAATGGTATGTCAGTGTACTTTCTGTTTTAAACATTTAGCATGCCCTGTTATCAGTAATGTTTCATTTTTTAATGATTTTTGAAGCTTAACTTATTACCTACTGTCTAAAACATAGGTAATGTCCTCCAAAATGTCATATGACTAATGTACATAGAGATGTATGTCTAAAGTTGAAAATGTTACAATGTACTAGTCACATGTAAAACCTTGTTTTGCTCAGAAAAATGTGTAGAGTACTTGTATTTTTTTCATTCAAGATAGAAAATTTGGTGTTATTATAGAAATTGATTTAAAATGTTTTTATTTGATTTATGAATGAGAAATGAACTTTGATGTTTCAGGATTTTTACTTCATTTTTTTTCTCAGTAAAAAATTATTTTTTTCCTCAGTAAAAAAAAAATTCCTCTTAATGTCCTGCAGTAAGATTTTTTTTTTAAACAGTTTTCTGTCTTAATAATGGTATTTATTTAACAGGAAGGTGGTTTGAAGTTGACATTTCAGAAGCAAGGGCTTGCTCAGAAAAGACCATTTGATGGTGAAGATGGTGCTCTGGGGCAGCAGCAGTACCTCACTCGGCTTCGAGAGCTTCAAAATGCATCAGAGACCAGCCTCGTCAATTTCCCAAAATCCATACCAGTATCAGGTGAATATGCAAGTAATAATTGTCTTATTATGAAATATTTTCTGTCATGTCCAAATCTTTTATAGATGCTTGTAACAAAAATTTATTTTTCCTTTGCTGCAGCCTCTTAAGCCTATAAAGTAATCAATATAATTTTAAATCTTAATAAATATTTTTTGGAACTTTTAACATGACATAAAGGGCAGTTTTCATTTTGGGGCCTTGAGTAGTTGGGTGGGAACATCATTTTGTCAAGTTGCTTCATACAGGTAAAAGTTCAAACTGCATTTCAGTATCACAAATTAATGGTGATTGGTAGAAGTTAAAAGAGAAGTTTTAAAAAGACTTTAGAAATTGTACAGTCCAGGCATCTACAGTATACAGGTGTTGTTTGTGACTAATCCCTAAAAGGTAATCATTCATCCTCATGGAATACTTATAGAAACAAGGTTCCTTAATTAGCCCTTTTTATTGTTGGGCAGCTCAAATTGTCAGAAAATGCCTCTATTTGGAAGTAAATTTTGCCTCCTATAGGATCTTCTTAATTATCGAAGTTCTGTCTTTAAAAGGCAATGCATAATTAACCTAATCCTGTGTCTACATGATAAATTTTAGCATTTTGAAAGCAGTTATCAGATCTCCCCTCCAAACTGTCTTTCTTCTAATCTTTTGGCAATTTGAATCAACAAATATTTATTAAATACCTAATTGATGCCATGTGCTGTGTACTCTGTAGGCATTGAGGAATACATTAGACATTGGTTTTAGTTTTTGTTTTGTTTTGGATTTCTGTAGAGATAGTGTCTCACTATGTTGCCTAGGCTGATCCTGAACTCCTGACCTCAAACAATCCTCCCACCTGGCCTCCCAAAGCTCTGAGATTACAGGATGAGCCACCACGCCCAGCCTGTTTTTGTTTTATCTTAGTATTTTATCTGTGTTCCTCTAAAAGTGTGATGTCAAGAACTGAGAATGAAAATTTAAAAAAAAAAAAAAATTGAGAGGCTGGGCACAGTGGCTCACACCTGTAATCCCAGCACTTTGGGAGGCCGAGGTGGGCAGATCACAAGGTCAGGAGATTGAGCCCATCCTGGCTAACACGGTGAAACCCTATCTCTACTAAAACTACAAAATTTAGCCGGGTGTGTAGTGGGCGCCTGTAGTCCCAGCTCTTAGGGAGGCTGAGGCAGGAGAATGGCGTGAACCCGGGAGGCAGAGCTTGCAGTGAGCCAAGATTGTGCCACTGCACTCCAGCCTGGGCAACAGAGCAAGACTCCGTCTTAAAAAAAAAAAATTGAGAATGATACTCAAGATCAACTGAGTCTTAATGTGTGGACCACAACATACTGATCTCCTAAAGTACTAGTTGTCAATTCAAGCAGATGAGTGTCTCGAATTTCCTTTATACCTTCTTTGTGCATAAAGCTAAACACTGTACTTCAGTATTCTAAGTCTAGTTGCCAAGCAATTCATGCTGTATTATGAGTGTTGTCTTGATCACTATTTCCAAATGCTGCTATTACCACTTCTTAAATTATAAATTAGTTTAGCTTCATCAGCATCAGTTTGGTCTCTTGTGGATTCATTAACCATTCAATGTAATTTTCCAATTAGTAGACCTTTAGACATGTATGAATTACAGTTCAAATATGAATTAGCAATGCTTCTATTACTGACAAATAAATCCCCCAAATTATGCTTTACAATTACAGTCACCCAAATTATGCCTTACAGTTAACAATTTTGTTATCAAGGAGCCCTTTTTTTTTTTCCACCAGAAAATGGTAACAAATGGGGAAGATAAGCTATGGGCTCTTTTGCCCAACCTAAGTGGGGCTTAATAATACCACTACTCTTACTGTTTAAAACTACACTATAAAGTGAGATTGATATTTCTACTGCCTGAACATTTTATTGCTATTGCAGCTGAAGATTGTCTAGCCTTTGCCTCTAAGTAATTCTTTGGTAAATAATACTGTTTTTAATAATATCAATAGTAGGAGTCTGGCATGGTGGCACATGCCTATAATCCCAGAACTTTGGGAGGCCGAGGCAGGTGGATCACCTGAGGGTCAGGAGTTCAAGACCAGCCTAATTGACCTGGTGAAACCCTGTCTCTACTAAATACAAAAAAAAAAAAAAAAAAAGCTAAGCGTGGTGGCACATGCCTGGATTCCCAGCTACTCAGGAGGCTGAGGCAGGAGAAGCCCTTGAATCTGGGAGGCGGAGGTTGCAGTGAGCCGAGATCGGGCCATTGCACTCCAGCCTTGGCAACAAGAGCAAAACTCTGTCTCAAAAACAATAATAATAAGAAGAAGAAGAATAAGAATAAGAATAATAATATCAATAGTAATTGTGCCAAGCGTGGTGGCTCACACCTGTAATCCCAGGACTTGAGGAGGCTGAGGCAGGAGGATTGCTTGAGTCCAGGAGTTCAAGACCAATCCTGGCAACATAGCAAGACCCATCTCTGAAAAAAATTTAAAAGTTAGCTGGGTATGGTGGTATGCCCCTGTAGTCCCAGCTACTTGGGAAGCTAAGGTGGAAGGATCACTTGATCTCAGGAGGAATACCTGAGCCATGGTTGTGCCACTGCACTCTTAGGTGACAGAGCAAGACCCTATCTCAAAGAAAAATAATAATAATAATAAAGTAACACGACTTTTGCGGCTATACAAAATATTTAAAACCTCAAGTATTCACCCTAGATACAGTTATTATCTAAGCATTTTATCTCATCCATCTTAATAATTGGAAATATGAAACCTAGATCTTTCTTCCTACGTTACTTTTGGGAAATCTGTTAACATTTTTGAGCCTTACTTTTCCTGTTTGTGAAATGAAGGGTGTGGGGATGAGAGAGATGACATTGTTAGATGGATTAAATAAAATAATATATATATAGTGGCCAATAAAGAGCTTGGCACACAATGGGATGCCAAACAGATGTTAAAATTTGGTACTCATAGGTTTTAGAATTAGATGTTTAACAGATGCTATTATTACAATTCTTCATTTTCCAAAGGCTGTGCCTTTTGTATTCTTGTGTAATTACCCCCTGGAAAGCCTTGAGTAAAGATACCAGATGTAATGTAATTTCATTAATGAAGGACAGTAAAATAGCATAGATTATAACAAGAAGACAAAACTGAAGAGTTCATTCCAGAAACTACCTGGAGTAGTGAATAGAGGATGGCAGAACCAAGCAACCTGGGGTTTTTAATTCTGTCATTTACTGGATATTGTGACATTGAGCAAGTGGCTTAATGTTTCCATCTCATTTATAAAATGAGCTTAATAATCCCTCTCTGTTTCTGTTTTGTTTTTGATGATTTGAGATAGCATTTCTAAAGCTTAGTACAGTATATGGCGCTTAAGCATTCAATACAAAGAAGCTATTTTTAAAATAGTGTTATTTGCATCTAAAATAAAGACAACACAGACTTCAAAGTTGAATCTTACATTTGGATTCTGGCTTAAATGAATTGCTAATGTTTATTAAAATCAGCCTCAGAAATAAGTCAGGGTATTATATAATTAAAATGAAGAGTTAGTCGAATAGAATATGTTTGTAAATGTACACTTTGGTAGAAACCAGATGTTTTTTCATAGATAATTATATTAAGTACTTCTGTTTTTTATATAGTACAGGGATTACACTAAAGGTAAAGTAAAAGAAATGTAAGACACTATCTCCTCCTTTTAGTTGATTGGTAGACAAGACATGCACATTAAAATATTAGACAATACATTCAATATTTTGCTACATAGAACATTATAGTTAATAAACGCTGGAGAAGAGGAAAGTCATTGCTTTCTGGAAACTTAGCCAGAGTCCTGTAGAAGTGGGATTGAACAGGATTTGATAAGAGGACAACTAAATAATTGTCTTTCTAGAAAATAGGGTTGTTAGAAGGGGTAAAAGAAGGGCAAGGAATAGCATGAAACAGACTGGATGTCAGGAAAATGGTGTGATTTTGTGATGAGACTGACCTTGCTAGTGTGTAAATTCTTACTGGGACAGATGTGTAGATCAAATCTTGCTTAGGAAAGCTGAATCTTAAGTTATGGAAAGCATCAAAAACAGACCTAGGACTGGGGTCAGAGGTTGAGAATCATGTTGATTCAAAGCAGTTCGTTTGTGTTAGAATAGGAAGACATGAGAAGTATGAAACAGAATGGAACTTACCATATGAACTAAGTACCTTTTTGAAACTGAGATGGGAGGAAGGTTATGACTTCTGCGAAGTTACACAGCTCGCCAGAAGGCAACACCTTATTCAGGAATACACAGGACTTCCTCAATAAATTATCCTTGAATGATTGAAAATGCATTTTTCGTTATAAACATGTAAACTATTTTAAACAAGCATCTCACCTTTAATAATATGTCCTTTTAATAAGAGAATTCAAGATTAGGTACTCTTTAAGAAAAAGTGTTTTATTCATCTTCAAACCATCATACT
The DNA here is from genome assembly GCF_043159975.1 of Macaca nemestrina. Lineage (NCBI taxonomy): Eukaryota > Metazoa > Chordata > Mammalia > Primates > Cercopithecidae > Macaca > Macaca nemestrina. Next base: position 52,272,447 of record NC_092142.1, read on the forward strand.
GCCTAGTACATAGCTACTTAATAAAATATCTATTAGAAAAATTGATGAATGCACAGAACTGTTTCATTCATACCCCCTGCAGACATTTTTGTTGAGTGCCTACCGAAATGAGAGAAGTCAGTTTAATTTGGTGACTAAAAAGTTACTTATATCTTAAAGAAAATGCCTTAAGTAGGTTGGGGTGGGAATGGACTATGGGAAATCGAAGAACTATTTACTTATGAAAAAAAGGAGCACAAGAGAGATCAGTCTTTTAAAAGTTTTGACGTTATAAAACGGACAGTGTTTTTTTTTCTGAGACAGAGTCTCATTCTGTGGCCCAGGCTGGAGTGCAGTGGCGTGATCTTGGCTCACAGCAACCTCCGCCTCCCGGATTCAAGTGATTATTGTGCCTCAGCATCCCAAGTAGCTTGTATTACAGGTGCCCACCACCACGCCCAGCTGATTTTTGTATTTTTAGTAGAGACATGGTTTTGCCGTGTTGGCCAAGCTGGTCTTGAACTCCTGACCTCAGGTGATCCACCCACCTCGGTCTTCCAAAGTGCTGGGATTACAGGCGTGAGCCACTATGCCCGGCCAAAAGTTTAACATTTGTTTGTTTGAGTTAGGCCATATTTTTAAGTTTAGAAAAATCTGGCCGGGTGCAGTGCCTCACTTGGGAGGCTGAGGCAGAAGAATGGCGTGAACCTGGGAGGCGGAGCTTGCAGTGAGCCAAGATCATGCCACTGCACTCCAGCCTGGGCAACACAGCGAGACTCTGTCTCAAGAAAAAAAAAAAAGCATAATGTAGAAAAAGATATTTGGCACAAAAAGCAGAGACAAATGATTAAAAAAAAAAAAAAGCTTTTGAAATTATAGGAACTAATGGGTTCAAAGAAAGGGGAAATGTTATCTTAGGAAAATGTTACCCTAGGAAAAAGGCATGCTTCCTTCTCCAAGGAAGGAAGAGAAGATGTGTAAATATCGGGAAAAAAAATAGAGAAGACTGGTCAAAAATGGAAAGAGGCCTAGGTTGTAATTCTTCAGGTTTTTAAATGAGAGGTGGGGATGATATTTTTAGTCCAAAAGTTTCTACATTAAAGATGTATAAAATAAGAACTAACATATATTTAGGAAAGGGATTACTTTCAATTTGTTTAAGAACTAAATTTGTATCACCATTTTGCATTTTTAATTCAATTAGGTACTTCCATTCAACCAACCCTTGGTGCCAATGGTGTGATATTAGACAACCAGCCTATAGTCAAAAAAAGGCGAGGAAGGAGGAAGAATGTAGAAGGTGTTGACATCTTCTTTTTTAACAGAAGTAAACCACCTAATCATGTAAGTAAAGCAGTACTTGAAAACTGATCCTTGGGTTCAAAATTCAATCCTAGTAAATATACATATTGTTGTTTTGTGAATGTTTTATAGACTATTAATAAGGAAATTAGAAGTATGCCATATAGTTTTAGATGATATCTTAGAATCTTAGCACTGTCCAAGAGTGATAAAAATTTTAAGTTTAAAAGATTTAGCAGAATTTTTAGCAACAACTTATTTTTTCTCTTCAAAAATAATTGCTTTATTGAACCAGTATTAGAATGATAAAGTATGGAAATAAAGATTCCATTTGGTGTTTTTTTACAGGTTTCTTTAGGCTTAACCTCCTCACAGATCTCCACAGGGATAAATCCAGCACTATCCTATACTCAGCCTCAAGGAATTTCTGATACAGAAAGTCCAGTTCCAGTTATTAATCTTAAAGATGGAACAAGACTTGCAGGAGATGATGCACCAAAGAGAAAGGATTTGGAAAAATGGCTTAAGGAGCATCCAGGTTATGTGGAAGATTTGGGAGCTTTTATTCCTGTAGGTGACACCTTAAAACTCTTGTTATATTTTATTGCTATGAATTGTCAGATCTATCATGATGAAGCGTAAATTCTCATCCACTTATGCTAAATATGTGCTCTGCCTAAGACCTAGGAGAATTAGCAGGAAAAAATAATTGCCATCCTTCCCATGATACAAATACAATGTTATTTTCCATTTTTCCATTCTGCATTCAATGAGTATTTAATAATAAAAATTACTTCCAATATAGAGAACTATGTTAGACCCAGTGAAGGTTGCTAAGGTACAAAACTTCCAATCCTTTCTCGAGCAGTTTATTTTAAAATAATAATGATTATAGTAAACGTGTATTGAAACTTAACTATGTACCTGCAGTTATGCTGACATACTTATGCACACAACGTGCATTACTTCATTTAACACAATAACTTGATTATGTGGCATTGTTATAACTGTTTTTTGTTTTTTTGAGACAGAGTCTCGCATTGTCACCCAGGCTGGAGTGCAGTGACATGATCTTGGCTCACTTCAACCTCTGCCTCCCGGATGCAAGTGATTCTCCCACCTCAGTCTCCCGAGTAGCTGGGACCACATGCCCAGCACACCACCATGCCCAGCTAACTTTTGTATTTTTCGTAGAGACATGGTTTCACCATGTTGGCCAGGCTGGTCTCAAACTCCTGGCCTCAAGCAATCCACCTGCCTCAGCCTCCCAAAGTGCTAGGAACACAGGCATGAACCACTGCACCCAGCCTATAACTGTTTTTTAAATGAAATTAAAACACTAAAGTTGTAAGTAAATTGTCCAAGTCCACTCAGCAAACAAACTCTTAAATCCAAACTACTCCTCTTTAGCTCTTCTTCAAGCTATGAGTATATCTTCTATGCCTCTCCAGATGCACAGTGAGTTTATGTTAATCAAAGATGAGGCTGGGCATGGTGGCTCATGGCCGTAATCCTAGCACTTTGGGAGGCCAAAATGGGCAAATCACTTGAGTTCAGGAGTTTGAGAACAGCCTGGTCACAGGCCACCACATCGTTAATTTTTTCAATTTTTATTTTGTAGAGACAGGCTCTCACTATCTTGCTCAGGCTGGTCTCAAACTCCTGGCTCAAGCGATCCTCCCACCTCAACCTCACAAAGTATTGAGATTACAGGTGTGAGCCACCACACCTGGCTAAATATTGCAATTCTAAAAATAATGGGAATCCTGAGTTGAACACTGTAACTTCTTAACATGTTGAAGATAACATTCATTTATTTATTCAGTTAACAATTTTTTATTGAGTGATTACAATGTACTACTATTTTAAAAGATTGAGGATATAGCAGTAAACAATATAAAATCTTTGCCCTTATACCTATACTCTAGACTCTGAAGAATTGCCATACCTTTCTCTTTATCACTGCAAAAGGGCCTTTATTAACTTTTTAACTTTGTATATCCATTCATCATTTTACCTGCAAATATTTTATCATAATATTTTATATTACTTTATTGTAAAGACTTTGAAAACATATTCTTAAGGGCAGCATTTGTTCCTCTAAAGATTATAAGATGTAACTTGTCGGCTTTCCCAAGGAAAAGCATTTTCCTATGTAAAAATCACCTTACATTAATGATTTCTTGGATCTCACACTCTGTTGTAATATTTCTGTAGCTAAATAATTACAACATGGTGGAGAGTATACTATAATAAAGGTATGTATAAAGTCTCATGGGAACAGATGTAAGAAAAATTAACTCTGCCTAGGCAGAGTAGTTTCTGAAGAAAGATAAAGAAAATAGAGCTGATATTCGTCTGGTGGATGAAAAAAAGAGTAAGTAGGCATTGACCAGGTTAACACAAGAGGAGGATGTTCTAGGCAATATAGAATTACTAAGAAGATGGCCAGGTGTGGTGGCTCACGCCTGTAATCCTAGCACTTTGCGAGGCTGAGGCGGGCAGATCACCTGAGGTCAGGAGTTCAAGACCAACCTGGCCAACATGGTACCCCATCTCTACTAAAAATACAAAAATCAGCTGGGCATGGTGGCAGGTGCCTGTAGTCCAGCTGCTCGAGAGGCTGAGGCAGGAGAATCTCTTGAACTGGGAGGCAGAGGTTGCCGGGAGCCAAGAGCAAAACTCATCTCAAAAAAAAAAAGAAAAGAGGATATGACTGTAAGTCATATTCATAAAACAGTGATTAGTTTAATATTCCAGAGTATGTGGAGGAGTGAGTAGGGTAATAGTAAATGAACAATGAACAGAAGAGGTGAATTGAATAGGTTCAGGCCATGATGGGACTGGTATGCTAAGCTGAAGAATTCGAGCATTGGTTTCCTGAAAATATTTTTAATTGGCTGGAAATACCTGCAAACATTAAGCCCTGTTTTGTTAATAGTTATATAGAGAAGTAGCATGGTTTGATGGGATGAGTTTTTATTTTTATTGCTAGATATGAGTTGTTGGGTTTTTGTTTGTTTTTGTTTTGAGACAGGGCCTCACTTTGTGCCCAGGCTGGAGTGCAGTGGCACATTCATGGCTCATTGTAGCCTTAACCTCCCATGCCCAAGCAGTCCTCCCATCTCAGCCCCCACAAATACTTGGGACTGTAGGCATACACCACCATGGCCAGCTAATTTTTTGATTTTTTGTAGAGACAGGGTCTCGGCATATTGCCCAGGCTTAACTTTTTTAACGTATAATTTGAAGAAAAGATTGATGTGATACTTTTTATTAAAATAATGTTTGGCCAGGCACGGTGGCTCACATCTGTAATCCCAGCACTTTGGGAGTCCAGGACGGGAGGATAGCTTGAGCCCAGGAGTTCAAGATCAGCCTGGGCAACATGGCAAAATTTTCATCTCTACAAAAAATAAAAAAAATTAGCCAGGCATGGTGGCAAACACCTGCGGTCCCAGTGACTTGAGAGACTGAGGTGGGAGGATCACTTGAGCCTGGGATGTCAAGGCTACAGTGAGCTGTGATCACACCACTATTCTCCAGCCTGGGCAACAGAGCAAGACCCTGTCTCAAAAAAATTAAATAAAAAAGTTTAGATATTTTTAAAATGTAAATAACCAAAAGGTAAATGCTATTAAATTACTCGGATCAGCTCATTTTAATATCTTGAATTGTTTTGCACAGTTAAAGACTTTAAAGATATGTCTTTATCTATATATTTTAGAGAATGCAGCTTCATGAGGGAAGGCCCAAACAAAAAAGACACCGTTGCAGAAACCCCAATAAACTAGATGTGAATAGTCTCACTGGAGAAGAACGTGTTCAACTGATTAACAGAAGAAATGCTAGAAAGGTATTTTAATGTTTTTTTCTTAATGTTTTTTATTGATTCAATATTTAAGAGATCTCCAGAACACTATTTCATTATTCAGTAGTGTTTTCTAACAGACCTGGAAATGAGTTGAATCTCAGATTCTGAGGGAAGACATGCAGTATGATTTTATGCAGTCTAATTTCAAATCTCACTTCATTAGCTAAGCTATTACATGAAATAAGCAAGTCATTTAACACATCTGTGCCTAAGCAGTGCCATTGCATATAGTTTTACACTCATACAAGGGTACTCCATCAAAAGCAGTCATTCTTACCAGGGGTAGTTTCACCTCCAAGGAATATTTGGCAGTGTCTGGAGACATCTTTGGTAACCACAAGGAGAGGATACTACTGGTATCTAGTGGGTAGAAGCCAGAGATGCTGCTAAACCTCCTACAGTACATAGGACAACCCCCACAATACTAATTCACAATGTCTGTACTGTAAAAGTTGAGAAATTCTCATCTAAGAAGACACCATTCACATAGCCGTCATACATTTATTTATTTATCACTGCAGTTTTCTGTCAGATGACCTTAACGTGTCTTTTTCTATCAAAATCAGCATATTACATAATTTCTGATTGATGAAAACAGAATATCTTAAAGGTACCTTGTAGACTAATGCCACCTTTGTGGCTTATCTTCTTTTACTGAATGATGAATGATAGAGTGGAGATTTTTCAGAAATAGACTTACATAGATTTCTTGTTTTATGTTTGGATTAATATATTTCTCTTTTACCTCACAAAATAAACAATAGAAACTTGTGACACGTTTTGTATATGTATAGCTTTGACACACTTTTTTTATTCCGATGAGCAAGCAACAAATAGGAAAGAAAAAATGGCGTCAGTGTAAGAACATCACATTTCTCATTGCGTTATTTTTCTCATACACTAAATTACCTTACACAGGTCTGGTTCTGATTTACCGTCTGTTAAATGCACTCACTGCTAGGATAAAAATACCCAAAAAATTTGAATTTCTCATAAGAAATATTGGAATTAGAAGAAAACTATTTTAAAATAACAGTTTTAATATTGTTGGGTACACCAACTCTTTAAAGTTAATGTTAATTTTTTCCACAATTTCGTAGAGATAGCGTATTCAGCTTTTGTTAGTATTTTAAAGTATAGCATACATGTCTTAAGGAAAGAACAAGGTGACATTTCAGTAGCATGTTACCTAATTTTGTGCTTGTGTATATTTTGTTACAAATCCTTCTACTTCATCTTATACCAAAAATTCACATTGCTAAATATTATGAATGAGTTTGGCTAGCCAATTTTAAGGAAATGAAACAATTTGAATTTTTACTTGTTAGGTTTGATATTAAACATTCTAAATTTTATTTTTAATTGTTGTAATTTCATGAGAGGTTTGTTCATGTTCCTTAATTTGTAGAGTTCCTAATTGTCTTGAGTCTCTCGGGTACAGGCTTAAGGATTGATGAGTTATTAAGGAAAAGAATCTACCTGCTAAATCCCCATAAACCCCCAAGAGGGCCTCCATTTTCAGTAGAAGCTTAATGAAGGAGATAATAAAAAAGAGAAGACAACAGAATTACAGAGACTAAGTAAATATACTTATTTCCTTAAATGTACTTATTTAAATATACTTATTTAAATATATAAATAAATATAAGGAGCTGGGGGTGTGGTGGTACACACCTGTAGTCCCAGCCGTAGGAAGCTCAGGAGGGATGATTGCTTGAGCCCAGGAGCTCAAGGCTGCATTGAACTATGATCACGCCACTGCATTCCAGCCTGGGCAACAGAGTGAGACCTTAAAAAAAGTGAGTGAGTGAGTCTCTTTAAAAAAAAAAGAAGAAAGAAATACCATATAAGAATACTTATGGCGGGTGCAGTGCTCGGGCCTGTAATGACAGCACTTTGGAAGGCCAAGGTGGGTGGATCACTGGAGGTCAGGAGTTCAAGACCAGCCTGGTCCAACATGGTGAAACCCCATCTCTACTAAAAATACAAAAATTAGCCAGGCATGGTGGTGGGCACCTATAATCCCAGCTACTCAGGAGGCTGAGGCAGGATAATTGCTTGAACTTGAAAGGTGGAGGTTGCAGTGAGCCGAGATCATGCCACTGCACTCCAGCCTGAGCGACAGAGTAAGACTCTGTCTCAAAAAACAAAAAAATACTTGTAGGTAATATAACTGATCATATTAAACCCTGTCTGTATCCTATCAAGATACAGTATTTAATCATTCAAAGTGGTATAGAAGAAGAAATTATTCAAGAAATGTCTTTAGTCTCTAAAGGGACATTAAATTGGTAGGTAAAAATCATTTCTCCAAATGTGATGTTTTTAATTTAAATTTCAGAATACTATTTTGTCTCAGTGTCATTACATTTTTTCCAAATTATTTACTTATGATTGGTTAATTATATCATACTTCACATATGAAAGATATGTATAATTTTATACTTTTAGGGTATCAATATATATATAATCGATAACAGTATTGGTTTTTGAGACCTAGGTTTGTATCCTGGCTCTAACTTGTACTAGCTAACTTTAGGCAAGTTATATAAATTCTCTGAACCTCAGTTCCTTCATTTGAAAAACAGAAATAATACTATCTCCAAAGGAGGTAGTGAGAACTAAAATAAATTACACATTTAAAGTACTTAGCACAATACTTGGCATATAATAACTTATATTTATTATGTGACAGGCATTATGCTAAGGCACTTGAATTGTCTCATTTTATCTTTATAAAACCCTATGAGGGAAGTATTATTGTTATCCCCATTTTACAGATCAGAAAATTGAGGCTGAAAGAGATTTACTGATTTGCTCAAGTTCACATAGCTGGTAAGTCTAACTCTAGAGGGTGTACTTTTAACTAGGCTATATTGCCTGTCTAGCATGGTAGTTATTCATTTTACTGTTCTAGTTATTCTACTTAAAACATTTAAAATTTACATTATCACATATTTATATATTACATCAGTAGTCCATATGGGTCGTGGTGGCCCTTTTTAATATAATCATAAAGATTATCTAAGGTGGTTCAAAAAATATGTATTTTAAGGAAATAAACTCTAGAGCATAGAATAAAAGCAAGCAAGAGTTTTCTGTGTAATAGTGTTTTAGTATTTAACAATCTGTTTCTAATTTACAGGTTGGAGGTGCATTTGCTCCCCCTTTGAAAGATTTATGTAGATTCCTAAAAGAAAATTCAGAATATGGAGTAGCTCCTGAATGGGGAGATGTTGTTAAGCAATCTGTGAGTATTTTATGAATACTTATACATTATTTTCAAATTAGGTGCCATTCAATTATATCTTAGATTAATTGTAATTAATAAAATATTCCATGAACTTGTGACAACATTTTTCAGTTCTCAATTTTTATTTTGCAGTACATGTTGCAAATTTCTCAGATGCTTCTCAGGTTAGAACAGAGAATCAATAAATAATTATTTGTTTTTACATTAACCTCTAAGATACCATTTGAATGATGCCACAAAGAGTAATCAAATATATGAGCAAATATGTAAGGATAATTGAGAATAAACTAATAGTTCATTAAGATTCTGGAAAACTGTGCAATTTTTTTTTTTTTTTTTTTAGACAGGATCTCTCTCTGTTGCCCAGGCTGGAGTGCAGTGGCGCAATCTTGGCTCACTTCAACCTTTGCCTTCTGGGTTCAAGTGATTCTTATACCTCAGCCTCCCAAGTAACTGAGACAACAGGTGCCACCAACACACCTGGCTAATTTTTGTATTTTTAGTAGAGATGATAGTTCGCCATGTTGGCCAGGCTGGTCTTGAACCCCTGGCCTCAAGTGATCCACCCACCTCAGCCTCCCACAGTGCTAGGATTACAGGCCTGAGCCACCATTCCCAGCCTAGGCAACTATTTTAAAAATTATATCTTAGGCCTAGTACAGTGGCTCACCCCTGTAATTCCAGCACTTTGGGAGGCCAAGGCGGGTGGATCACCTGAGGTCAGGAGTTCAAGACCAGCTGGCCAAATCAGAGAAACCCCGTCTCTACTAAAAATACAAAAATTAGCCAGGCATGGTGTTGTGCACCTGTAGTCCCACCTGAGGCTGAGGCAGGACAATCACTTGAACCCGGGAGACAGAGGTTGCAGTGAGCCAATATCGCACCACTGCATTCCAGCTTGGGCAACAGAGACAAGACTGCATCTCAAAAAAAAATAAATAAAATAAATTAGATCTTAGAAGAACATCTAAAAGGATTAAAAGTTCACAGTATATTAAAAGCAGCAGTATTTAAGCTCTTGGGATAGTAAAGCCTACACATATGCTAATGGTCAATAATTAATAGATATTATTCTTACAGCTGTCCAAATGGAAAGGGCAGGCTATAAAACTAAGTTCGGTGTGATTCTACTTTTTTTGTTTCAGAAAGGAAGGTGGGGGGAATTATAGAATGTGTATAATTGCACAAGGAAAAAATAGAACACATACTGAAATGTTAGCCATGGTTATCTCTGAATGATGAGTTGATGGATGATTTTTTTGTTGTTGTTGTGTTTTCTGCAATGAACCCTGATGCCTTTGTAAAGAGAAAAAATAAGTTGGTTCAATTCAAAACAAAATTAAACAATAGTCAAATGAGTCTTGTCTTAAACCACTATCTAGAACTGCACTGTCACAAACAGTAGCCCCTCAGTAGCCACAAATAGGCACATGTGGCTGTTGAGCACTTGAAATGTGAATTAACTGTAAAATACACAGTGGTTTTGGATTTTGAAGACTTTGTTGGAAAAAAAGAATGTAAAGTATCTCAATTTTTATAGATTACATATTGAAGTGACAATATTTGGATTATGTTCTATTAAATAGACTGTGTTACTAAAATTAATGTCACCTATTTCTATTTTACGTATTTTAAATGTGGCTCCTATAAAATTTTAAGTTACCTATGTGGCTTACATTATATTTCTATTAGATAGTGCTGGTCCAGGCATTCTAAACTCCTAAAACTTCTAAGAGTTCTGGGACCCAGAAAATCATGGGAGAATTACATGAAAGTAGCATAGATTGTTCTCTGTTGTCCTGGACTTTATGGTTCCCAATCTGCAAGTGCTACTGCAGGTGATCTTACCCCCTTTGAGTATCCTTTTGAGCATGGCCCTATCTCCTTTATTCCCAAAGTGGCAGCAAAATAATTCATATGAAGCATCTTACTTTAACCTTTCACTTCGTCTATTCCTTCTTTATTGTTCTTTCCAATTAGAAGGGAGCCACTTCTTTGGTCTTCTAGAACAAATGATGATGTGAAACATGTAAGGGTTATGGAAGTACCCATGAAACAATTTTTTTGAACCTTATATTTTCTAGAATTATACTACAATCTTATGTTTTACAGGATGGAGGAAGGCTAAAGACCTCTTTAGTCACTTATTCTGTGATAAAATGAAAAGTGGAAGAGCTGTTTGAAGCTACCACTTATATAGAATTAGGTTATTGCTATTATAATTGATTATTTAATATCAGTACAGAATAAATTTATAAATAATTGCCTATTTTTCATGGTTATTTGTATGATAAGCTAATAGCTCTTTATTTTATTCTCATGTAGGGATTATTAATGAATATATATTTCTTCCAGGGATTTCTTCCAGAAAGCATGTATGAACGTATTCTCACTGGTCCCGTGGTGAGAGAGGAAGTAAGCAGGCGGGGGAGACGGCCTAAAAGTGGAATTGCAAAGGCCACAGCAGCAGCAGCAGCTGCTGCATCTGCCACCAGTGTTTCAGGCAATCCTTTGTTAGCCAATGGATTACTTCCAGGTGTGGATCTCACAACTCTTCAGGCCTTACAACAAAACCTACAAAACTTGCAGTCACTGCAAGTAACTGCAGGGTTGATGGGAATGCCTACTGGCCTTTCTTCTGGAGGAGAAGCTAAAAACATGGCTGCTATGTTCCCCATGCTGCTGTCAGGAATGGCTGGATTACCAAATCTATTGGGCATGGGAGGACTCCTGACAAAGCCTACAGAATCTGGGACAGAAGACAAAAAGGGAAGTGACTCTAAGGAGTCAGAAGGAAAAAAAGAAAGGACAGAGAGCCAAAGTTCAGAGAATGGTGGAGAAAACTCTGTGTCAAGTTCTCCTTCCACGTCCTCTACTGCTGCATTAAATACAGCTGCAGCTGCCAACCCATTAGCTCTTAACCCACTATTACTATCTAATATACTTTATCCAGGGATGCTTCTCACTCCAGGCCTTAATCTTCATATTCCAACTTTGTCCCAGTCCAATACTTTTGATGTACAAAACAAAAACAAAAACAGTGACTTAGGCTCGTCTAAGTCTGTAGAAGTAAAGGAAGAAGATTCCAGAATTAAAGATCAGGAAGACAAAGGAGGAACTGAACCAAGTCCTCTCAATGAAAACAGCACAGATGAGGGTTCAGAGAAAGCTGATGCTTCATCTGGATCTGATAGTACATCATCGTCATCTGAGGATTCAGATTCTAGTAATGAAGACTGATTCCCAGACTCTGCACTTAAAATATGAACTGATTTTGGATTTTTTCTTTAATAGTTAATTGTAAATACCCCAGTGTTGAGTGCATCAATAACTTACTGACCGAACATTTCAGTTATTTGTTTAGAAGTGCAAACTGCTTTCAGAGACATTTTGCATGTAATATTTCTTAAGATTCATAAGTTTCTGAACTCGTATGTACTATCAAATACATAAAGGTGTAAAATTACAACAAAAGGCATTATAATTTTGTTGGGGGTTAATTTTATGAAAATTATGCTCAATAAGAGTTGTATATTTAATATATTTGCAGTGAACACAGAATACTTTATGCATATTACTGATTTAATTTGAATATAGTTTTACAGCCTCCTTGACACCTATAATTTACAGATCAAAACTCAGCAATAATTTGGGCAGCTAATGAATGTCATGAAAGCTGTAGAATCTACATCACCATCCATTGCTTTAATTACATGAAAATGCTCTAGTGTTGTGATGCACTGCTGATGTTTCCAATTCAGGTACAAGTATGTTTTAAAGAAGAAATAAGTTTCCCAATCAGCCAATTTAACTGGCTACCTGTTACCTCAGCTGAGTTAGTTTAGGAAGTTTACATTCGTTTCTAATTCTATACTTGTTTTCAGGGGTTTTTTAAACACATCCTATATATCATGTTAATCTGGCAAGAAATATGACTTGCTTTTTGCTGAGCTTAATTCAGATATCAGTAAAATTAAGTCATAAAATAATCATGTGTCATGTGACTTTGGCACCCTATAGACATACTTAGTTTTAACTTTTCAAAGTTTGGCCTCCTATTAGAAATAATCATGTCTCAGATGAGTAATGTCTGTTTCCAGGGTTCAGAAAAGGCAAACTCATGAAATGCCACTGAAAAGAACTTTCAACACAGCATACTTCATGTAAAAGAAATTGTTTGTTTGCTTTCTTTGTGTAGATTTCTATTTGTGTTTTATGTCATGGAAATATTCCAGAATTAACAGATAATAGTGGTAAAGTAATATGCAGATAGTCTAAATTCATTTTGAGTTTCTAGGTGTAAGCAGACTAAATGTTGCCCAGAATCAGTGTTGGGTTATCAGTTTATATTAAATATACTGAGTTGCCCATTTTGAAAATGCACTTTGAATAATCTCAAAAAGATGTACAAGTTATACCTACAAACCACAAAAGTGAAGCCCAAGGCTTCTGTTCAATTTCATAGAATCCTTTACCATGTAAAATTTGTCTGATATTTGATTTGTGATACAATTTCTCCTGCTAAAGCTGCTATTATTCTGACAAGGTAGAGGTCCAGGTTCACCTTCATATATCATACATATTTAAAACAATTAGTACTGAATTGGACATAAAAATATTGACATTCTAAGGAGAGATATATGTTAGCATTTTTCTGGTACTCAAATAAGTTAGTGGTAAAGTCTGCAAGGGCGTAAATTTAGGGGGAAAAAGTATCCCAGTTCTCTCCTGCAGAAAAAATACTTTCAGTATGTTTTGATAGAACTGTTGCTTTGTCATGAGTTAAGCAATTGTATCAGGTTTTCCAAGACCTTTACCAGTAAATTATGTTTCTGTATGTAAAATAACCCCTTATTAGAGAGACAGTGTTATATGTATTTACAAAATTATATAAGTTCCATTGGGATTGTATTGATTTTGTATTTTCCCAAAATAGTACTTTGAATTGATAGTCCTTTATGCAATGTCTTAGCAATAGTCTCTATAATGCCCATCCAGGAGAAGTGGGTAGTAATTCTTCATCATGAAAATGATATATTACATATTTACTATCTTCCCTTTGCAGTATTGCACTTTTGTTTAACTAGAATACACCTATGAGATAGCCAAAGTTTTTCAAACACAGTTAACTTAGTTTGCCGGTGGAGTATTTCAACACCAACCACATTTCCCTTCCTCCCTCTAATTCTACCCACATGATCTTTATTCCTTCCTTTCCCCAATTAAAAAAAAAAAAAAAGGAAAAAAAAATCTCTAGATCTTGTCACTAAAATCTAATTTATATCAAATTTATGAGAGAAAGTATTTTCCTAATTATGGTCAAATAAATTTGGTTAACATCCTAGTGATTCTCTTTCTATGTAATAAGGCAATTACAGTTTTCAAAGCATTAAGTCTAACATAACTTTAAACATTCTCTTAGGTTTCAAGACACTTCTATTTAATATTCATTGGGGAAAAGTTGTCCAGCTATCAGCTAAGAAAACACATGCAAATATGGTTGTGTAAAGTTAAGGGTTATAAGGAAAAAAAAAAATCAGTAGAATTACATAATACTAAAGTTGCAGTTGAAAGGATATCCAAGTATGTGTTGGTAGTTACTAAAGGAATTATAGCTGTTATTGCCTTGTATTTATAGACCTTGTTTCAGGTTTTATGATTCAAGTCTTAGTCCAATCTTTCTTTTGGACATTTGCAATATTTACCAGTTGTGTTTTGTGTAGTCTAAATTTGCTTTCTGTAGTTGAGCAAACGTCTTAAAAAGTCATTTGTAATTTATTAAATTACTTTCTATGATGTTCTATAGAGCAAATGGAAGTTTAATTATTTTTTATTAAACATATTCTTTGACTACCCATGATGTCAGCCTCTGTACATGAGAATACTTTTTAAAATTGAATTTTATATAGAATTTATCTTATTCCAGTTATGAAAGACACCATAGTTGTAAATCTTTAAAAGGAAAATGTACCTTGGAAGAATTTTTAAAACAAAAATTGGCTATAATTTTATCCACAGTATCTTAAATGCTGTCAATTTTTCATTTTGATTTAATTTTATTAATATTGTTCATTGTTGATATTGGTGGTTGCAAAAAAAGAAAAAGCTGCTTCTTGGGCATTCAAATTATTAAACCTCAATTTTGCAGCCCAATCTCAACCTCATGCTGAACATTAAGTATTATTTTCTTAAGTTTTTGGACTTTTAAAAAATTCAGAAATACTCAGAGATACACCTCACCTCTTTAAAGAAGTCCATTTTGGAAATCAATAATTATTTTTTTCCCTTAGTCTTAAGAGTGTTTCCTAACTCATTGCCATTGTTGGTAGTGTCCTTTGTAAACATTAAAGAAAATAGTTTTTCCTCTTATTTACAAAACTAAAACAGTGGAGTCTCATACTTATTTAACCTGAACACATTCTACTACACTTTAATGTTTAGAAAACCTTTTCTTCATTTTTGTACAACATAACATATAAACACAAACCAACTGCTTCATACTAGTACTCACCCAGAGGAATAGTAGTCTGTTCCAGTGTTGGAGGAAGAATTGCCTATGTTGGACGTTTTTGAGAAGAGATACAATGTATAAAATGATGTATTCTGTGTTTTGTGAGCTATGTGAGAGAAAAGAGTGGTTTTTTTTTTTTTTTTTAAAGACACGGTCTTGCTCTGCCTCACCTAGGGTGGAGTGCAGTGGTGCGATCACAGCCCACTGCATCCTTGACCTGTTGGTCTCAAGCAATCCTCCCACCTCAGTCTCCTGAGTAGCTGAGAATACAGCATGCATCACCACAGCCAGCTAATTTTTCTATTTTTTGTAGAGATGGGGTTTTGCCATGTTCCCCAGGCTGATCTCAAACTCCTGGGCTCAAGCAGTCCACCCATCTCGGCCTCCCAAAGTGCTGGGATTACAGGCATGAGCCACCACACCCAGCCAAGTATGATTTTTGACTACACATAATATTCACTTTATACAATAAACTTAGAACTTAATCTCTACATAAGTCATTTATTTTAAAATTCAGAAAAGCACAAAAATATTTAAATCATCCATAAACTAAAACTACCCAGAGATAAACATTGTCAGTAATATATTCAATCTTCTGTATATCTATGTTATTTACATGTAGTGGGTTGAGTAGTGTCATTTAGAAACTAATGTCAACCTAGAACCTCAGAATGTGGCCTTACTTTGGAAATCGGGTCTTGGCAAATGTAATTAGTTGTAGTCATGCGGGATTAGGGTGGGCCCTAAATCCAATGACTAGTGTCCTTAGAAGAGCAGAAGATACTCAGAAACACTGGGAAGGCAGCTTTGTGATAAAGGAGACCAGAGGGATGTTCCTACAACTAGGGAACACCAAGGATTGCCAGCAACCACCGGAAGCTAGGAGAGAGGTAAGAAGCATTCTCCATAGCTTCCAGAAAGAACCAATCTTGCCAACACCTTGATTTGGTTTCTAACCTGAACTGTAAGAATAAATTTCCGTTGTTTTAAGTCACCTAGTTTGTGGTAATTTGTCAGGGCAGCCCTAGGAAACTGATAGCTTTTACATATTAACTCAATGTTTCATGCTACATAATTTCTACCTGCTGTAGGCTTTGAAAAAGAAGGAAAAAAAACTTGGTGCACTGCCTTTAACATACTGACCTATGTCAAATAAGAATCCTGCAATGTAATTTTTAATACACAGTATTAAATCATACAGATGTAATTTATTTAATCATTACTTTAAAATGGACATTTGGGTTTATGTAGACATTTTTGCATCCATCCCTAAATAATTTGCTTAATTCCTAGAACTGAAAATACTTCTCTGTTTTTAAGGATTTCAGCTTATGTTGCCAGGTTTATAATGAAGCTACTAGTAGCTATTTATACTAACATTAGAAGCATACATTTTTTGCATGCCCACTTACTCCCAAATCTTTACCAATGCTGTGTATTGTCTTTTTAAATAATCTTTGCCAAATTAATAGGCATAAATTACATTTTGATCTTTAAAATTAACTTACTGTTCTTTTTTCTTAGCTAAAAAAAAGACATGCATATTATAAAAAATCCAAGGGGGGAGAGGGGAAGCACAAAGTAAAACCCCCATAATGCTGAAATTCAGAGATAATCATTAACCTTTGGGTAATTTTTCTTTGCATATATATTATATTTTAATAACAATGGAGTTATACCGTACATACTATTTGTAACCTACTTTTTTCATTGACTATATCATGACTATCTTTCCATGTCATTGAAGAATCTTCCACAACATTATTAAGGGCTTTCTAATATTCCAATATATAGATGTCTTATAATTTAATACCCAATTATTAAACATTTAGATATATTTCAGTTTGGGGCTATTAATAAGGTGTTTGTAGTTAAATATTTGCATATATTATGACTCTTTCATTAAATATTTAGGCAGGAAATAGTTGTGTTTGAGTCTTAGAACCAGTAAGATTGTTCTATTTTATACCTCAACAGCAAAGTGAACAGGATATGTAGGATGCCTGCATTTATAATTAATTTAAATATACATTATGAATTATTCAGCTCATGTATATCATATATATGCATGATATATCCCAGGCATTTTTTTCCTGTTTTGCATATTATGCAAACAGTAGATATAAGAAAACTGACTTTACTAATACCAGATAAACAGACTTTAAAACAAAAGAAAATTGCTAGAAATAAACATTTTATAATGACAGAAAAGGCCAATCTACCAGGAAAATATTACAATTATAAACATATATGTACCTAACAACAAAGCTGCACAATTCATGAAGCAAAAACTAACACAGTTGAAAGAAGAAATATACAATAAAACAAGAATAGTTGGAGACTTCAATATATCCTTTATATAATGGATAACATAACTTTCAATAATGGATAGAGCAACTAGGCAAAATGTCAACAAGAAAACAGAAGACTTGAACAACACTTAAACCACCTAAACCTAAAAGACATCTATTAAGCATTCCACTTAATAAGAAAGGAATAGACATTTTTCTAAAGCACATGGAACATTTTTTAGGATGGACCATATGAAAGACCATAAAACAAATCTGAAATGTAAAAGGTTGAATCGTACAAAGTATGTTTTCCAAGCACAATAGAATAAAATTAGAATTCAATAATGAAGCTTAGAAATTCACAATTATGTGGAAATTAAACAATGTACTCTTGAATAACAAGTGGGTCAAAGAAGAAATCTCAGTGGAAATTAGAAAACATCTTGAGAAGAATTAAAACAACATTGCAAAACATGAGATGCAACCAAAGCAGTGCACAGTGGGAAATCTATGTTAAGGAAAAAAGTCTCAAATCAACCTGACTTTCCACCTTAAGAAACTACAAAAAGAAGATCAATCTAAACACAAAACAAGCCAAAGTAAGGACACAATAAAGAGTTGAACAGTAATTAAACAGAAAATAGAAAAACAATAGAGAAAATAATAACAAAAGTTGATCATTTTTTAAAAAATCAATGCTATGGTTTGACTGTGTTCCTCAAATTCCTATGTCGATTGGAGGTGAGGCCTTTGGAAAGTAATTAGGATTAGATAAGGTCATCAGGATGGGGCCCCCATGATGGGACTGATGGGTTTATAAGACCAGAGAGACCTAAGCTGACATGTTCTTGCCCTCTTGCCATGTTATGAAGCAACAAGAAGACCCTGATCAGATGCCAGTGTGATGCTCTTAAACTTCCCAGCCTCCACACCTACAAGACATAAATTTCTTTTGTTATAAATTAACCATTCTGTGGTATTTTGTATAGTAACAGAAAATGGACTAAGGTAATCAACAAATTGACAAAACTTCAGACTGATCAACAATAAGAAAAGACTCAAATTACTTGAATCAAAAATGAAAGAAGAGACATTCCTACTGACCTTACAGGAACATAAAGGATCATGAGGGAATATTATGAACAAGTGAATGCCAACAGATTAGATAACCTAAATGAAATGAACAAATTCCTAGAAAGACGCTAATGAAACTAAGTCAAAAAGAAATACAAAGTCTGAATAGAATTACAATAAGTAAAGAGATTTAATTACTAATTAAAAGCAAGCTTCCCTTGAACCTTTTGTAGTTCATAAGCATGATGATTGGGTGTTCACACATATATGTGAGATGTGACCCCTTGAACCTTGTTACCACGTGGGCACATTACCCATCTGACATGAAAAAAAGCAGCTTCCCTTAAAGAAAATCTGTGGCTTCACTGGAGAAAAAGTTAACACCTATTCACAAACTCCTCTAAAAAAAAGAAACAGGAAGTGCTCCCCCACTTGTTTTATGAGGTCAATATTACCCTGATACCAAAAGTAGACAAAGACATTGCAAAACAACTGCTGTCCAACATTCCTCGGCTATAGGCTCAAACAAAATGCCGGCAAACTGAATCCAGCAGCATATGAAAAGGACTATACATCACAGCCAAGCTGGATTTATTCAAGAAATGCAAGGTTGATCGATGTATGAGAATTAATCAATGTGATATTAATAGAATAGAAAACACACATGATTACCTCAACAGACGCAGAAAAATAATTCACAAAATCCGGTACCCTTTCATGATTAAAAAATAGAAAAAAAATTCAACAACTAGAATTAGAAGACAATTTCCTCAACCTGATAAAAGACATCTATGTAAAATCCACAACAAATAACCATCCTTAATGGTGAAAGACTGAATATTTTCTCCTAAGTCAAGAACAAGACAAAGATGTTCAATCCTGCTACCTTTATTCAACATTATTTTGAAAGTTCTGCCCAGGACAATAAGGCAAGGAAAAGAAAAAAAGACATGCAGATGGGAAAAGGAAGTAAAAATATCTCTGTTTCAGATGATATAATCTTGTATATAGAAAATCTTAAGGAATGTACTAAAAAAACAGAAAACATTATTACTAGAGAACTAATAAACAAGCTTAGCAAGGTTGCTGAATATTACAGCAATATACAAATATCCATCGTATTCCCAGCTGGCTTCTTTGCAGAAATTGACCATTGTATCCTAAAATTCACATGGAAATACAAGGGACTCAGAAATAGACAAAACAATTTTTTAAAAAGAACAAAGTTGGAGTAGTCACACTTCCTGATTTCAAAACTTACTGCAAAGACACAGTAATCAAGACAGTATGGTGTGGGAATTGATATAAACAGATGGATTAATGGAACAGAAATAAGAGTTTAGAAATAAACCCTTCACATTTATGGTTGGTTGATTTTTCTTCCAGCCTTACTGAGGTATAATTGACAAATAAAAATTGTATATATTTAAAAGTGGATGGCCGGGCGCAGTGGCTCCCGCCTGTAATCCCAGCACTTTGGGAGGCCGAGGCGGGTGGATCACGAGATCAAGAGATGGGGACCATCCTGGCTAACACGGTGAAACCCCATCTCTAGTAAAAATACAAAAAATTAGCCGGGTGTGGAGGCGGGCGCCTATGGTCCCAGCTACTCGTAGTCCCAGCTACTCAGGAGGCTGAGGCAGGAGAATGGCATGAACCCAGGAGGTGAAGCTTGCAGTGAGCCAAGATCACGCCACTGCACTCCAGCCTGGGCGACAAAGCCAGACTCTGTCTCAAAAAAAAAAAAAAAAAAAAAAAGTGTATGTCGTGTCTTTTTTGATTTTTTTTTTTTTTTTTTTTTTTTTTTGAGACAGAGTCTCACTCTCACCCAGACTGGAGTGCAGTAATGCAATCATAACTCACTGCAGCCTCAAATTCCTGGGCTCAAGCAATTCTTCTTCAGCCTCCGAAGTAGCCAGGACTACATACATGCAACACCATGTCTGCCTAATTAAAAAATGTGTGTGTGTGTGTGTGTGTATGTATGTGTGTGTGTGTGTGTGTGTGTGTGTGTGTGTATATATTAGAGACGAGGTCTTGGTTCTTGCTGTGTTGCCCAGGCTGGTCTTGTACTCCTGGCTTCAAGCAATCCTCTTCCTCAGCCTTCCAAAGCTCTGGGATTACAGGCGTGAACCACCACATCCAGCTGATCATGTTGTTTTGATATGTGCTGTGAAAAGATTGCCACAATCAAGCAAGCTAACATATCCATCTAACATAGTTACCGTGTGTGTGTGTTAATGCTTAAGATTTACTCTCAACAAATTTCAAATATTCAGTATAGTATTACTGACTGTGGTTATTACATTGTACATTTGATCTCCACAACTTATTCATCCTGTGTAACTGAAACTTTGTACCATTTGAATGGGCAGTTAATCTTTGAAAGGAATGCCAAGAAAATTCAATGGGAAGATGCCAGGTGCAGTGGCTCACGCCTGTAATCCCAGCACTTTGGGAGGCCGGGCGGATCATGAGGTCAGGAAATCGAGACCATCCTGGCTAACGTGGTGAAAACCTGTCTACTAAAAATACAAAAAGAAATTAGCTGGGCGTGGTGGCGGGCGCCTGTAGTCCCAGCTACTCAGGAGACTGAGGCAGGAGAATGGCGTGAACCTGGGAGGTGGAGTTTGCAGTGAGCCGATCTCGAGCCACTGCACTCCAGCCTGGGAGACAGAGCGAGACTCCGGCTCACACACACACACAAAAAACTCTTAGAAGAAAGCATAGGAATAATCTTTGTGACCTTGAATTATGCAAAAGCTTCTTAGAC
The DNA here is from genome assembly GCF_043159975.1 of Macaca nemestrina. Taxonomy (NCBI): domain Eukaryota; kingdom Metazoa; phylum Chordata; class Mammalia; order Primates; family Cercopithecidae; genus Macaca; species Macaca nemestrina. Next base: position 52,293,504 of record NC_092142.1, read on the forward strand.
TTGACATTAAAAGCACAAGCAATAAAAGAAAAAATAAATTAAACATCAAAATTAATATATTTAGTGCTTCAAAGGGCACCTTCAAGAAAGAGAAGGCTGACGTGGTGGCACATGCCTGTAATCTCAGTACTTTAGGAGGCCAAGGCAGGAAAATTTGCTTGAGCCCAGAAGTTCGACCAGCCTGGGCAACAGAGAGAGACTCCAAATCTACAAAAATAATAATAAGTAAAAAGAAAGAGAACAAACAACCCACAGAACTGGAGAAAATATCTGTAAATCATGTATCTGATAAGTAACTTGTATCCAGAACATATAAAGAACTCTTACAACTCAAAAATAAAGATAAAAACTCAATTGTAAAAGGAGCAATGGATTTGAACAGACATTTCTCCAAAGATATACAAATAACCAATATGCACATGAAAAGATCCTCAACGTTATTGGCCATTATGTGAATGCAAAAAAAACTCAAGTGAGATACCACTTCACGCCCCTTAGGATGGCCAGAGTTAAAGAGACACTAACAAGTATTAGTGAGAAAGTGGACAAATTACAGTTCTCACACATTGCAGGAGGGAACGTACAAAGGCATGGCCCCAATCTATGGCTATACCACCCAGAACATGCCGGATCTCATCTGATCTCAGAAGCTAAGCAGGGTGGGGCCTGGTTAGTACTTGGATGGAAGACTGCCTGGGAATACCAGGTGCTGTAGGCTTAAAGGAAAAAAAAGAAAAAAAGAAACAGAAGAGACAAAGGGAACTGTTTTCCATTTGGAAAACACTTTTGTGATTCCTCAAACTATTAACCATGGTGTTGTCACCTATGGCTCAGCAATTCTATTCCTAGTATGTACTGAAAGAAATGAAACCATGTTCACATGAAAACTTGTAGACAAATATTTGTAGCGGTATTACTCAGAATAGCCCAAAAGTAGAAACAACCCACATGTCCATCAACAGATGAATAAATGAGATGTGTGGTCTATCCATACAATGGAGTATTTAACCATAAAAAGGAAGGAGGGACTGACATACGTTGCAACAGAGATAAACGTTGAAAACATTATTCTAAGTGAAAAAAGTTGAAACAGAGCCCCTTGAAATTTCAGCACCCCAACATTTTTAGTGACTGAAATAATGAAAATTCTCATAGGCCCTTGCTTGCTTACACAAAAGTCAGCATCCCTTGTTCCCACAATATAATTATAATATAAACTGCTGATGTGCTGTTTCTTTGTCAAGCAGAAGATAACACCAGGGTCATGACAAAATTTTTCAGAAGAAAGGGGCAGGCGCCGTGGCTCATGCCTGTAATTCCAGTACTTTGGGAGGCTGAGGCAGGCGGATCACCTGAGGTCAGGAGTTTGAGACCAGCCCGGCAAACATGGTGAAACTATGTCTCTACTAAAAATACATAAATTAGCCAGGTGTGGTGGTGGGCACCTGTAATCCCAGCTACCCGGGAGGCTGAGGCACGAGAATTGCCTGAACCTGGTTGCAGTGAGCCAAGATCGCACCATTGCACTCCAGCTTGGGTGACAGAGCTAGACTCCATCCTCCCCCCAAAAAAAGAAAAGAAAAAAGAAAAAACAAAAGAACAAAATCATGTCCTTTACTGCAACATGGATGCAGGTGGAGGCCATTATGGTAAGTGAATCAATGCAGAAAGAGAAAACTAAATACTGCATGTTCTCAATTATAAGTGGGTGCTAAACATTGGGCACTCGTGAACATAAAGCTGGCAACAAAATGAACATAAAGATGGCAACACTGGGGCTTCTACGGGGGGAGGGAGGAAAGGAGACAGGAGTTGAAAAACTACTGAGTACTATGCTCGGTACCTGGGTGACAGGATCATTCATACCCTAAACCTCAGTATCATGCAATATACTCATGTAACAAACCTGCACATGTATCCCCTGAATCTAAAATTAAACTTGAAACTATTTTATTTTATTTTATTTTGCAGAAGGAATGAACGTCCTTTAAGGACGTTGTAACCGGCTGCTGCAACCCAGAAATCTGCTTATTCAAGGTGTTATCTGAGGCTGAAGAAACGCAGACTTCCCCTTCCCGAGTCCAAGTGATCTCATTGTTCAGTTCCCACCTATGAGTGAGAACATGCGGTGTTTGGTTTTCTGTTCTTGTGATAGTTTGCTAAGAATGATGGTTTCCAGCTGCATCCATGTCCCTACGAAGGACACAAACTCATCCTTTTTTATGGCTGCATAGTATTCCATGGTGTATATGTGCCACATTTTCTTAATCCAGTCTGTCACTGATGGACATTTGGGTTGATTCCAAGTCTTTGCTATTGTGAATAGTGCCGCAATAAACATACGTGTGCATGTGTCTTTATAGCAGCATGATTTATAATCCTTTGGGTATATACCCAGTAATGGGATGGCTGGGTCATATGGTACATCTAGTTCTAGATCCTTGAGGAATCGCCATACTGTTTTCCATAATGGTTGAACTAGTTTACAATCCCACCAACAGTGTAAAAGTGTTCCTATTTCTCCACATCCTCTCCAGCACCAGTTGTTTCCTGACTTTTTAATGATTGCCATTCTAACTGGTGTGAGATGGTATCTCATTGTGGTTTTGATGGTGCTGACGAGTTGATGGGTGCTGACGAGTTGATGGGTGCAGCACAGCAACAGGGCACAAGTATACATATGTAACAAACCTGCACATTATGCATATGTACCCTAGAACTTAAAGTATAATAATAAAAAATAATTTAAAAAATAAAAAAATAATAAAAATCATAACAAATTGAATAAAGGCAAAAAAAAAAAAAAACCGCAGACTTTTCCCCCTCAGTTCCTTGAAACTCCCCCTACCTTACTCGCTAGCCACATAAAAACTACCTGCTTTTCATTCTTGATAGACAGAATTGAGAGAGTCTGCTTTTCCACCTTCTTGCTTTAGCCAAATCAAACAAACCTTTCTCTCTCTCCAAGCACCTGTGTGTCAGTGTTTGGCATCAACTGCACGCCAGGCACACAAGCCTGAACTTGGGGTTCTATTTCAAGGTCAGTCACAAAAGATCACATACGATTCCATTTATATAAACTGTCTGTAATACGTGAATCTATAAAGCTAGAAAGGAGATTAGTGGTTGTCTAAGACTGGGGACATTGACATGTAACTGCTAATGGTTACAGATTTCCTTTTTTTTCTTTTAAAGACAGGGACCCATTCTGTCACCCAGGCTGGAGTGCAGTTGTGCTGTCACTCACTGTAACCTTGAACTCCTGAGCTCAAGCAATCCTTCTACCTCAGTCTCCCAAAATGTTGAGATTACAGGCATGAGCCAACGCACTTGGCCTTGAATTGTACATTTTAAATGAGTAAATTGTATGGTACATGGATTATATCTCTAAAAAGGTTGTTTTAATAAGTTAACAAAACTAAAACCTATGAAACCTACGAACTCAAGGTAAAAAATGTTAAACTCGGCCAAGCATGGTGGCTCACACCTGCAACCCCAGCACTTTGGGAGGCTGAGGCAGACAGATCACTTGAGGTCAGGAGTTCAAGACCAGCCTGGCCAACATGGTGAAACCCTGCCTCTATAAAAAAAAAAAAAAAAAATACAAAAATGAGCGAGGCATGGTGGCATGCACCTGTAATCCCAGCTACTCAGGAGGCTGAGGCACAAGAATTGCTTGAACCCAGGAATTGAAGGTTGCAGTGAGCCAAGATCACACCCCTGCACTCCAGCCTGGCAGAGCAAGACTCTGTCTTAAAAAAAAAAAAAATTAAACTCCAGTCTTAATAAAAACTCACACTTTCCAACATCATAGCTCTATCACATTCCTGGTGTCCACAGACCACCTACTGAGGTAAAGGCGCCCCTGTCCCTTCTGTGTCCCCGTTTTGCTACCCAATGAGTCTTAGACAGCAGCAGCTTCTGCCACTAAGAGCAATCTCAGGGAATAAGAGGAAAAGAAAGAGTTCTGGACCCTCCTTTCTTCCTCTGTGCATTCACTCCCAAGGTGATCTCATCCAGTCTTTGGTATTAAATCCATCTATACAAGGACACTCCGAAAGGTATGTCTCATCCTGGACCTCCATCTCAACTCCAGACTAGTATATTTATTACCTGACATCTCCATTAAGATGTCCAAAAGATATCTTGAATTTCACAGGCTCAGAACTAGCCTCTTGATTACTGCCCCCCATATTTCAGTTACTCAGACCTAACATCCTCATCACCCTTGGGCCTCTCTCACTCCTCACATCCAAGCCATCAACAAGTCCTGCTAGTTCTGTACTTCTAGTTTTTGGATTAAGGAGGTGGATTGTTCATATGCATGTAATTTTGCATCCTCACAAATTTCACTAAATTGCTGTAAAGGGAATTTTTTTTTAAGGGCAAACCATCTGTACAAGGAGAACAAGAGAAAGAAAATTACAGAATGTCAGAAACTCAGGCCAGGCACGGTGGCTCACACCTGTAATCCCAGCACTTTGGGAGGCCAAGGTGGGTGAATCACTTGAGCCCAGGAATTCCAGACCAGCCTGGGCAACATAGTGAAACCCTGTCTCTACAAAAAAAAAATACAAAAATTAGCTGGATGTGGTGGCACACACCTGTTGTCCCAAGCTACTTGGAGGGCTGAGGCAGGAGGATCACCTGAACCTTGGCAGGATGAGGCTACAGTGAACCGTGGTTGTGCCACACTGCACACTCCAGCCTGGGCAGCAGAGTGAGACCATGTCTCTCAAAAAAAGAAAAAGAATGTCAGAAACTGAACAGAAAATAGACAAGCGATAACTGATGAAAGACTTTTGAAAAGTTAAGTCCCAGCTCATGCTTGTAATCTCAGCACTTTGGGAGGCTGAGGTTGGAGGAACTCTTGAACCCAGGAGTTCAAAACCAGACTGGGCAATAGAGTGAGACCTCATCTCTACAATAAAATTTTATTAAGAATTAGCCGGGGGGCACGCCCAAGATGACCAAATAGGAACAGCTCCAGCCTCCAGCTCCCAGCATGAGTGACACAGAAGACGGGTGATTTCTGCATTTTCAACTGAGGTACCAGGTTCATCTCACTGGGGCATGTCGGACAGCAGAAACCTCTGCAGATGTAAATGTCCCTGTCTGATAGCTTTGAAGAGAGCAGTGATTCTCTCAGCACAGAGATTGAGATCTGAGAACAGACAGACTGCCTCCTCAAGTGGGTCCCTGACCCTTGAGTAGCCTAACTGGGAGACATCCCCTACTAGGTGCAGACCGGCATCTCACACCTCACACGGTGGGGTACACCCCTGAGACGAAGCTTCCAGAGCAAGAATCAGACAGCAACACTCGCTGTTCAGCAATATTCTATCTTCTGCAGCCTCTGTTGCTGATACCCAGGCAAACAGGGTCTGGAGTGGACCTCAAGCAAACTCCAACAGACCTACAGCTGAGGGTCCTGACTGTTAGAAGGAAAACTAACAAGAGAAAGGACACCCACACCAAAACCCCATCAGTACGTCACCATCATCAAAGACCAAAGGCAGATAAAACCACAAAGATGGGGAAAAAGCAGGGCAGAAAAGCTGGAAATTCAAAAAATCAGAGCGCATCTCCCCCTCCAAAGGAATGCAGCTCATCGCCAGCAATAGAACAAAGCTGGACAGAGAATGACTTTGATGAGTTGAGAGAAGAAGTCTTCTGCTGATCAAACTTCTCAGAGCTAAAGGAGAAACTACGTAACCAGCACAAAGAAACTAAAAACCTTGAAAAAAGAATGAATGAATGGATAACTAGAATACTCAATGCAGAGAAGACCTTAAAAGAACTGATAGAGATGAAAACCATAACACGAGAACTATGTGACAAATGCACAAGCTTCAGTAACCAACTTGATCAACTGGAAGAAAGAGTATCAGCGATTGAAGATCAAATGAATGAAATGAAGCAAGAAGAGAAGTGTAGAGAAAAAAGAGTAAAAAGAAATGAACAAAGCCTCCAAGAAATATGGGATTATGTAAAAAGACCAAATCTATGTCTGACTGGTGTGTCTGAAAGTGACGGGGAAAATGGAACCAAGTTGGAAAACACTCTGCAGGATATTATCCAGGAGAACTTCCCCAATCTAGTAAGGGAGGCCAACATTCAAATTCAGGAAATACAGAGAACGCCACAAAGATACTCCTTGAGAAGACCAACTCCAAGACACATAATTGTGAGATTCACCAAAGTTGAAATGAACGAAAAACTGTTAAGGGCAGCCAGAGAGAAAGGTCGGGTTACCCACAAAGGGAAGCCCATCAGACTAACAGCAGATCTCTCAGCAGAAACTCTCCAAGCCAGAAGAGAGTGGGGGCCAATATACAACATTCTTAAAGAAAAGAATTTTCAACCCAGAATTGCATATCCAGCCAAACTAAGTTTCCTAAGTGAAGGAGAAATAAAATCCTTTACAGACAAGCAAATGCTTAGAGATTTTGTCACCACCAGGCCTGCCCTACAAGAGATCCTGAAGTAAGCATTAAACATGGAAAGGAACAACAGGTACCAGCCATCGCAAAAACATGTCAAAATGTAAAGTCCATCGATGCTAGGAAGAAATTGCATCAACTAGTGAGCAAAATAACCAGCTAATATCATAATGACAGGATCAAGTTCACATATAATAATATTAACCTTAAATGTAAATGAACTAAATGGTCCAATTAAAAGACACAGACTGGTAAATTGGATAAAGAGTCAAGACCCATCAGTTTGCTGTATTCAGGAGACCCATCTCACATGCAGAGACACACATAGGCTCAAAATAAAGGGATGGAGGAAGATCTACCAAGCAAATGGAAAACAAAAAAAAGGAGGGGTTGCAATCCTAGTCTCTGATAAAACAGACTTTAAACCATCAAAGATCAAAAGAGACAAAGAAGGCCATTACATAATGGTAAAGGGATCAATTCATCAGGAAGAGCTAACTATCCTAAATATATATGCACCCAATGCAGGAGCACCCACATTCATAAAGCAAGTCCTTAGAGACTTAAAAAGAGACTTAGACTCCTATACAATAATAACGGGAGACTTTAACACCCCACTGTCAACATTAGACAGATCGACGAGACAGAAAGTTAACAAGGATATCCAGGAATTGAACTCAACTCTGCACCAAGCAGACCTAATAGACATCTACAGAACTCTCCACCCCAAATCAACAGAATATACATTCTTCTCAGCACCACATCACTTATTCCAAAATTGACCACATAGTTGGAAGTAAAGCACTCCTCAGCAAATGTAAAACAACAGAAATTATAACAAACTGTCTCTAAGACCACAGTGCAATCAAACTACAACTCAGGACTAAGAAACTCAATCAAAACCGCTCAACTACATGGAAACTGAACAACCTGCTCCTGAATGACTACTGGGTACATAATGAAATGAAGGCAGAAATAAAGATGTTCTTTGAAACCAATGAGAACAAAGATACAACATACCAGAATCTCTAGGACACATTTAAAGCAGTGTGTAGGGGGAAATTTATAGCACTAAATGCCCACAAGAGAAAGCAAGAAAGATCTAAAATTGACACCCTAACATCACAATTAAAAGAACTAGAGAAGCAAGAGCAAACACATTCAAAACCTAGCAGAAGGCAAGAAATAACTAAGATCAGAGCAGAACTGAAGGAGATAGAGACACAAAAAACCCTTCAAAAAATCAATGAATCCAGGAGCTGGTTTTTTGAAAAGATCAACAAAATTGATAGACTGCTAGCAAGACTAATAAAGAAGAAAAGAGAGAAGAATCAAACAGATGCAATAAAAAATGATAAAGGGGATATCACCACCAACCCCACAGAAATACAAACTACCATCAGAGAATACTATAAACACCTCTATGCAAATAAACTAGAAAACCTAGAAGAAATGGATAATTTCCTGGACACTTACACTCTCCCAGGACTAAACCAGGAAGAAGTTGAATCCCTGAATACACCAATAGCAGGCTCTGAAATTGAGGCAACAATTAATAGCCTACCATCCAAAAAAAGTCCAGGACCAGAAGGATTCACAGCCAAATTCTACCAGAGGTACAAGGAGGAGTTTGGTACCATTCCTTCTGAAACTATTCCAATCAGTAGAAAAAGAAAAGAAGGAATCCTCCCTAACTCATTTTACGAGGCCAACATCATCCTGATACCAAAGCCTGACAGAGATACAACAAAAAAAGAGAATTTTAGATCAATATCCCTGATGAACATCGATGCAAAAATCCTCGATAAAATACTGGCAAACCAAATCCAGCAGCACATCAAAAAGCTTATCCACCATGATCAAGTGGGCTTCATCCCTGGGATGCAAGGCTGGTTCAACATATGCAAATCAATAAACGTAATCCAGCATATAAACAGAACCAAAGACAAAAACCATGTGATTATCTCAATAGATGCAGAAAAGGCCTTTGACAAAATTCAACAGCCCTTCATGCTAAAAACTCTCAATAAATTCGGTATTGATGGAATGTGTCTCAAAATAATAAGAGCTATTTATGACAAACCCACAGCCAATATCATGCTGAATGGGCAAAAACTAGAAGCATTCCCTTTGAAAACTGGCACAAGACAAGGATATCCTCTCTCACCACTCCTATTCAACATAGTATTGGAAGTTCTGGCCAGGGCAATCAGGCAAGAGAAAGAAATCAAGGATATTCAGTTAGGAAAAGAAGAAGTCAAATTGTCCCTGTTTGCAGATGACATGATTGTATACTTAGAAAACGCCATTGTCTCAGCCCAAAATCTCCTTAAGCTGATAAGCAATTTCAGCAAAGTCTCAGGATACAAAATCAATGTGCAAAAATCACAAGCATTCTTATATACCAGTAACAGACAAACACAGAGCCAAATCATGAATGAACTCACATTCACAATAGCTTTTAAGAGAATAAAATACCTAGGAATCCAGCTTACAAGGGATGTGACGGACCTCTTCAAGGAGAACTACAAACCACTGCTCAGTGAAATAAAAGAGGACACAAACAAATGGAAGAACATACCATGCTCATGGATAGGAAGCATCAATATTGTGAAAATGGCCATATTACCCAAGGTAATTTATAGATTCAATGCCATCCCCATTAAACTACCAATGACTTTCTTCACAGAATTGGAAAAAACTGCTTTAAACCAAAAAAGACCCCGCATTGCCAAGACAATCCTAAGTCAAAAGAACAAAGCTGGAGGCATCACGCCACCTGACTTCAAACTATGCTACAAGGCTACAGTAACCAAAACAGGATGGTACTGGTACCAAAACAGAGATATAGACCAATGAAACAGAACAGAGCCCTCAGAAATAATACCACACATCTACAGCCATCTGATCTTTGGCAAATCTGACAAAAACAAGAAATGGGGAAAGGATTCCCTATTTAATAAATGGTGCTGGGAAAATTGGCTAGCCATAAGTAGAAAGCTGAAACTGGATCCTCTCCTTACTCCTTATACGAAAATTAATTCAGATGGATTAGAGACTTAAATGTTAGACCTAAAACCATAAAAACCCTAGAAGAAAACCTAGGTAATACCATTCAGGACATAAGCATGGGCAAGGACTTCATGTCTAAAACACCAAAAGCAACAGCAACAAAAGCCAAAATTGACAAATGGGATCTAATCAAACTAAAGAGCTTCTGCACAGCAAAAGAAACTACCATCAGAGTGAACAGGCAACCTACAGAATGGGAGAAAATTTCTGCAGTCTACTCATCTGACAAAGGGCTAATATCCAGAACCTATAAAGAACTCAATCAAATTTACAAGAAAAAAACAAACAACCCAATCAAAAAGTGGGCAAATGATATGAACAGACATTTCTCAAAAGAAGACATTCATACAGCCAACAGACACATGAAAAAATGCTCATCATCACTCACCATCAGAGAAATGCAAATCAAAACCACAATGAGATACCATCTCACACCAGTTAGAATGGCAATCACTAAAAAATTAGGAAACAACAGGTGCTGGAGAGGATGTGGAGAAATAGGAACAATTTTACACTGTTGGTGGGACTGTTCAACCATTGTGGAAAACAGTGTGGCGATTCCTCAAGGATCTAGAACTAGAAATACCATTTGACCCAGTCATCCCATTACTGGGGATATACCCAAAGGATTATAAGTCATGCTGCTATAAAGACACATGCACACGTATGTTTACTGCAGCACTATTCATAATAGCAAAGATTTGGAATCAACCCAAATGTCCATCAGTGACAGACTGGATTAAGAAAATGCAGCACGTATACACCATGGAATACTATGCAGCCATAAAAAAGGATGAGTTTGTGTCCTTTGTAGGGACACATCTGCTCTCCTGCCCCAGCAGTTTCCTCTGCTCACTCTCATCACCTTTCCTGCTCCTAGGCTCGCCTGGTCATGTGTCCTTCACTATCCTCTGAGTCTCCCTCTTTCCAAGCCACCTCCACTCTACTTGACACACTCTCCCTTAAGATACCAAAGTACACAAGCTCAAGTCCCTGCACCTCACCTTTACTCCCAGACGTGGAAGGAAGATAACATGAAGACCCAAACGTCACTTGGCAAGAGATCTGGGGTGTGCAGAGGGGCAGGTCTGAGGTTGTGGAAGCTCCAGGGGCTCCCTGCTGGAAGCTGCATTGAAGCTGGCTATTGAATGTGACTCTGAGCTGAGACCTCTTCTTGAAGCTCCAGACCAGGAGCCAGCTGCCAGTTGGAGCCCTCCATTTGGTGCCTCAGAGGAACCTTGCACTCTGTAGGTCTAACTCCGAACCCAGAAAATCCCCCCATCTCAGCCCTGTCTCTTAGTTCCGGAAAGCACCACCTCAGACCCAGTTCTGCACCAAACCCACATTTGAGTCATGGGGCTCCTGCCCTGCACTGTGAGCACTCTGGATAAGCCAGTGCCGAGGGGGAAAGAGCTCTAAATGCCAAGCCAAAACATGAGTTTCAACTCCACCTCCAGCTCTGAGAGCTGTGGGTAGGGAAAGGCCCTAGTCCAGTTTGCTGTAGAAAGACCAGTCTGCCACTGCATGGCACATGGATGGCAGGGGCAGAATGTGGGTGGAGAGAACAGAAGGTGGGCAGGGCGGAGGAGGCAGGGACATGGCTGTAGCCATGGAGATGTGAGGACAGACAGGACTTGGTGGCCACTTGGATGAACCAAGGGAGGGGTCCGGAAGAGACACCCAGTTTTGTATCAGATGTATAGAGCATGGGGTGCTATTCATTGATCGAGAGAGGAGGAGGAAGAAGAGGTATGGCATGGGAAGAGATAGCTGAGCTCTGTCATGAATGTCATTTGAAGTCCCCACAGAGAGCCAGACCCGCCAGCGCCTTCGCTGCTTCAGCCGGCCCTCAGGGTGGCTGTGCTCCCTGGCCCTCTCGGCTCCCGCTTCGTAGCTGTCAGCTGCAGTGGGAGACAGTTGCATAAGGGCCCAGCATCTCTGTGTGTTTACCCAGGGGACTGCTGCATGGCCCATGCCGAGCAGAAGCTGATGGATGACCTTCTGAACAAGACCCGTTACAACTACCTGATCCGCCCAGCCACCAGCTCATCACAGCTCGTCTCCATCGAGACGGAGCTCTCCCTGGCCCAGTGCAGCAGCGTGGTAGGTGCAGAGGGAACCTGTGGCTCAGGCTCAGGTGAAGAGGCAACTCATGCCCAAGCCCCAAGCAATCAATATCCAGAGGAATGAAATGACTAGAGTTGACTTAGACTCATCAATACAGGGCGGGGAGGCCGGAGGAGAGTGCATGAGGTTTATAGGTGTCCAATATTTAATGAGGTCATGGTTTTGTCAACAAGAAAGAAATGAGGGTGGGAGCGGGATCACCACTGGCTAGGCAACCAATGGGCCTGCATAAACTCTGCTCTGCTGAGTCTCCAGCACAACCATAAGCTCCTCCTCCTCATCCTCCCAGCCCTGCCCTACTCTCTCCCCCAGCTTGCTCAGCAGGTGACCTTACAGGCTCCCTACTTATTGGGGGAAATACAAAACCACACTTGGGGAACTGACGGGTACAGAGGCCCAGGTGTAGTGGCGGGACCACAGGCAGTGCAGCACTTACTGAGCCAGGTGGGTAAGGGTGTGGAGAGTGGGCATGGCCACTGCAGGCATGGAAAGGAGGCGCAGATATGGAAAGGAGGCGCAGATATGGAAAGGAGGCACAGATATGGAAAGGAGGCGCAGATATGGAAAGGAGGCGCAGATATGGAAAGGAGGCACAGATATGGAAAGGAGGCACAGATATGGAAAGGAGGCGCAGATGGCAGCTCTCCCAGGGACCATTGTCAGGGTCTCCATGTGTGGACGTGTGCAGAGGTGGGGGTGCTGAGGAGGAAGGAGGTGCAGGGAATTTCTCATCTTCTCTACTGCCTCTGAGTTGGAGCTGACAGAGGGAGCCGTGGCCCACTGTACACTAACACAATGTCCCCACCCACAGGGTTAGAATCCCCCCTGGACACAGCTCTGAGAGGAGTAGTCACAAGTGAAGAGTGCCGGGTGCTTGTGTCCTGCAGGGGGAAGGAGGTCACCAAGGGGGCTGACCCTCCTCTGGCCAGGTGGCTGCCTTCGGACACACCAGCCTCTCTCTCTAGCATGGTGGCCCGCACACACCCAGCCTGTCAAACCTACAGACCCCAAGAAGGCTTTGGCCAAATTAATGAACAGCTCCGTCTCCCAGGAGGAAGCACAGCTGAAGGATGTGGAAGGCAGTAGAGCTGTGTGTGCTCCACCCCCTCTCTCCAGTCGGACCGGAAAGAAGCGGGCTTTCAGCCAGGCTCACCCAGGCTGGGGTCTGAGTGTCACTGTCCAGCTGTTGGCTTCTTGCTGAATGGGTGAGCCCAGCTGCTCCTGTGCAGATGCCACCCTAGTGAGGGTGAACAAGCAGGCGAGTTCCATTTCTGAAAGCGTGGGTATACAGTAAATATTAGGCTGTGGGCTGCTGGGCCAGGAAAGGGTGTTTATTTTTCAGGGTTTATTTATCTATTGACTTGATGAGGGACGGTTGTAGGTACAACCAGTTTAAAGACGGAAATTTTGAGAGAGCAGGCAGGGATTTAGCGCTGGGGAAAGCAAGCAGGCTTGTCAAAGCAGCTGTTTTGGGGAGGCCAGAATCCTGTACCAATGTCCTCAGCACGTTCATCAGCTGCTGGGGGAGTGCCAGATAGGATTAAAGCACAGAACTTTCTGGATGATAGAAATGTTCTGTATCTTCAAAGGAGGTGGGTTACATGGGTAATGCATTTGTTAAAACTGATCAAAATGTAAACCAGATCTGTGCATTTCACTGAATATAAATTATGCCTCAAATTAAAAACATGTTTTAAAAGACAGATGGGCCGGATGCAGTGGCTCACGCCTGTAATCCCAGCACTTTGGGAGGCTGAAGCAGGCAGATCACTTGAGTTAGGAGCTCGAGACCAGCCTGGAAAACATGGTGAAATCCTGTCTCTATTAAAAATATAAAAATTAGCCAGGCATGGTGGCACACGCCTGTAATCTCAGCTACTCAGGAGGCTGAGGCAGGAGAATTGCTTGAACCTAGGAGGCGGAGGTTGCAGTGAGCAGAGATCATGCCACTGCACTACAGCCTGGGTGACAGAGCGAGAATCCATCAAAAAAAAAAAAAAAACACAGATGGAGGTTTTCAACTTTCACTAAAGGCAGAGTAGCTTTTTACAGATTAGCCTCCCCCACAAGAGCAGTTAGAAAAACTGGACAAAACACAACAAAAAAAGAGAATTTTAGACCAATATCCCTGATGAACATCGATGCAAAAATCCTCAATAAAATACTGGCAAACCGGATTCAGCAACACCTCAAAAAGCTTATCCACCATGATCAAGTGGGCTTCATCCCGGGGATGCAAGGCTGGTTCAACATTCGCAAATCAATAAACATAATCCAGCATATAAACAGAACCAAAGGCAAGAACCACATGATTATCTCAATAGATGCAGAAAAGGCTTTTGACAAAATTCAACAGCCCTTCATGCTAAAAACGCTCAATAAATTCGGTATTGATGGAACGTACCTCAAAATAATAACAGCTATTTATGACAAACCCACAGCCAATATCATACTGAATGGGCAAAAACTGGAAAAATTCCCTTTGAAAACTGGCACAAGACAGGGATGCCCTCTCTCACCACTCCTATTCAACATAGTGTTGGAAGTTCTGGCTAGGGCAATTAGGCAAGAGAAAGAAATCAAGGGTATTCAGTTAGGAAAAGAAGAAGTCAAACTGTCCCTGTTTGCAGATGACATGATTGTATATTTAGAAAACCCCATTGTCTCAGCCCAAAATCTCCTTCAGCTGATAAGCAACTTCAGCAAAGTCTCAGGATACAAAATTAATGTGCAAAAATCACAAGCATTCTTATACACCAGTAACAGACAAACAGAGAGCCAAATCAGGAATGAACTTCCATTCACAATTGCTTCAAAGAGAATAAAATACCTAGGAATCCAACTTCCAAGGGATGTAAAGGACCTCTTCAAGGAGAACTACAAACCACTGCTCAGTGAAATAAAAGAGGACACAAACAAATGGAAGAACATACCATGCTCATGGATAGGAAGAATCAATATCGTGAAAATGGCCATATTGCCCAAGGTAATTTATAGATTCAATGCCATCCCCATCAAGCTACCAATGAGTTTCTTCACAGAATTGGAAAAAACTGCTTTAAAGTTCATATGGAACCAAAAAAGAGCCCGCATCTCCAAGACAATCCTAAGTCAAAAGAACAAAGCTGGAGGCATCACGCTACCTGACTTCAAACTATACTACAAGGCTACAGTAACCAAAACAGCATGGTACTGGTACCAAAACAGAGATATAGACCAATGGAACAGAACAGAGTCCTCAGAAATAATACCACACATCTACAGCCATCTGATCTTTGACAAACCTGAGAGAAACAAGAAATGGGGAAAGGATTCCCTATTTAATAAATGGTGCTGGGAAAATTGGCTAGCTATAAGTAGAAAGCTGAAACTGGATCCTTTCCTTACTCCTTATACGAAAATTAATTCAAGATGGATTAGAGACTTAAATGTTAGACCTAATACCATAAAAATCCTAGAGGAAAACCTAGGTAGTACCATTCAGGACATAGGCATGGGCAAAGACTTCATGTCTAAAACACCAAAAGCAACGGCAGCAAAAGCCAAAATTGACAAATGGGATCTCATTAAATTAAAGAGCTTCTGCACAGCAAAAGAAACTACCACCAGAGTGAACAGGCAACCTACAGAATGGGAGAAAATTTTTGCAATCTACTCATCTGACAAAGGGCTAATATCCAGAACCTACAAAGAACTCAAACAAATTTACAAGAAAAAAACAAACAACCCCATCAAAAAGTGGGCAAAGGATATGAACAGACATTTCTCAAAAGAGGACATTCATACAGCCAACAGACACATGAAAAAATGCTCATCATCACTGGCCATCAGAGAAATGCAAATCAAAACCACAATGAGATACCATCTCACACCAGTTAGAATGGCAATCATTAAAAAGTCAGGAAACAACAGGTGCTGGAGAGGATGTGGAGAAATAGGAACACTTTTACACTGTTGGTGGGATTGTAAACTAGTTCAACCATTATGGAAAACAGTATGGCGATTCCTCAAGGATCTAGAACTAGATGTACCATATGACCCAGCCATCCCATTACTGGGTATATACCCAAAGGATTATAAATTATGCTGCTATAAAGACACATGCACACGTATGTTTATTGCAGCGCTATTCACAATAGCAAAGACTTGGAATCAACCCAAATGTCCATCAGTGACAGACTGGATTAAGAAAATGAGGCACATATACACCATGGAATACTATGCAGCCATCAAAAAGGATGAGTTTGCATCCTTTGTAGGGACATGGATGCAGCTGGAAACCATCATTCTTAGCAAACTATCACAAGAACAGAAAACCAAACACCACATGTTCTCACTCATAGGTGGGAACTGAACAATGAGATCACTTGGACTCAGGAAGGGGAACATCACACACCGGGGCCTATCATGGGGAGGGGGGAGGGGGGAGGGATTGCATTGGGAGTTATACCTGATGTAACGATGAGTTGATGGGTGCAGCACACCAACATGGCACAAATATACATATGTAACAAACCTGCACGTTATGCACATGTACCCTACAACTTAAAGTATAATAATAATAATAAAAAAAAAAAAAAAAAAAAAAGAAAAACTGGACAAAAATGTGCCCCAGCAAAAACAATTGTTTGAAGGTAATTGGAGACCTTAGCCAGGACTTGCGTGACCAGTCCTAGGAGGTGACCCTGAGTCTGTAGTGCTTTTCCCACATTTGGTGATTGGTAAACAGTAGAGGACTAAGAGGCTAAGAAAGTGAGTATGAAGTTGTAGTTAACAGGCTGGAAAGCCTAGCTGAATGTTTGGCACTCTCACAGGCTGAAATGACCTAATGAGAATTTGGGTCCCAGTAAGGAGATGGGACCCTGGAAGGGCCACCCCTAGGAGTCCAAGTGAATACAAAATAGACCACCCATCACAAAAACTAAAACCTTGAACCAGCTTAATCCCAAACTAGATGAAGGTGATCTGCCCTTGCTCCAATTGTGTGCCATAAAGTCAAAGTCAAAACTCTCTGGAGGCAGGTAAAAGTTTACTAGGAAATGCCATAAGACAAGATAGGACTAAATGAGAAAGACCAAGAAAAAAACCAATAGAAACATACATGTAAGGAGGAAACTTTTTTTTTTTTTTTTTTTTGGAGACGGAGTCTCGCTCTGTCACCCAGGTTTGAGTGCAGTGGCACGATCTCAGCTCATTGCAACCTCTGCCTCCCAGGTTCAAGCGATTCTCCTGCCTCAGCCTCCCAAGTAGCTGGGATTACAGGCATGCGCCACCACACCTGGCTAATTTTTGTATTGGCCAGGCTGGTCTTGAACCCCTGACCTTCAGGTGATCCATTCGCCTCCGCCTCCCAAATTGCTGGGATTACAGGCGTGAGCCCCTGCGCCTGGCCAGTATTTTGCCACAATTTAAAATAAATACTTTTTTTTTTTTTCAGGTTTGTGCTCAGACTATATTCTAAACAGTCACATGGCAGCTTACTCTTCTCCAGGCCTTGCTGCCGGCTTTTTGATGTTTATGATCTTTGCCTTCTTGTGGTCTCCTCGGTAGAAGAACGGCACGCAGGGCTTGCTGTAAAGATCTTTGGAGGGAGAAAGGCAGGGCACTGAGCACCGTGCAAGCCCTCCCTTGCTCCTACCTGCCCACCTCACCCAAAGGCTCTACTCACCACCCTGCTTGTCGGCAGCTCCAAGCTCCTGAGGGCCTAGGGTCCCTGGTGCGGACTCATCAGCAGGGTTCTGGGCAGCTGCCCGCAATCCGCCATGCCCCTGGTTACGGTCACCCACAAGCGGAAACACCAGCTCCACCTGGAGGGAAAGGTGGTCTGTTGCCACGCCCGTGCCCACACCCACCTCCACCCCCACCCCCGCAGAGGTGTGGCATGTCTTAGAGGGTCCAGAGAAATCAGAAGGTGGGAAACCAAGAGCATAAGGGGGTCTGGGAGGGACCGCCAAGGCAGGCAGCAAAGGAGGGGCAGGAAGAGGCGGGCTCACCATGGCCTCCTGGCTCTTCAGTTCCTCTGGGATGCTTGGCCTGGGCCGAGGTGCCTCCTCCTCCTCCACCTCCTCCCTGTCCAATCCATCTCCTGTGGGGGGTTGCCAGAGGGCTTCTCAGACAACCCAACAAGGGAGGTAACAGTGGGCCCACCTCTGCCCCCACCCTCACTGTGTAACCCCGGGCCAGCCCCTCCCCAGAGGGAAATCAGCAGCTGTTCTTTATTTTTTTTGAAGAGACAACGTCTCCCTGTGTTGCCCAGGTGCAGTCCCACTACCAATCAACACGGGAGTTCTGACAGGCTCCATTTCCGACCTGGGCCAGTTCACCCATTCAGAGGCCACCCTGGTGGTCCCCACTCCCAGGAGGTCACCATATCTATGCTGAACTTAGTGCGGATACCCGGTCGGCATAATGACCAACTGTTCTAAAGAGTCAGTCCTACGCTCCTAACAGTCCCCCCTTCTTCCTGGGGCTCATCTCCTCTTCCTCTGAGCGGCCTCCCATACCTTCCCCAGCGAGAGCCATGAGGCTCAACTGGGCCTGCAGCTGCTGGTTCTGCTGGATGGCAACTTCTAGGTGTTCCTAAGAGGCCAGGAAAGAGAGTGAGAAGGCACAGAGGTTGCCAGGTCGTCGCCCTCGGGGCCCCGCCCTCATCAACTCCCTCAACGGGGTCTCTGGCAACTATTGGTGGGCCATCTCAGCCACCACTTTGCCCTGAGCTTCCTGCTGCTGCAGCTGGGCAGTGCCTCCTTCTTAGAGGCCAGCTGCTGATAGGTGGCCACGTACTGCTGCAGGGGACCCAGATAATGGTCTCGCTGCTGCTGCAGACTCTGAGCCTCTTGGCTCTTCAGCTCTACCTGCAGGATAGATGTCAGGGTAGCTAGTGGCTGGCTTCCAGATTCTAGGCCCATAAACAGGGTAGCGAGGGCACTGTGGGACTCTGTCGCCTGCCCAGGTCCCTGGCCCCTGGCCCCTTCCTCCAGGCCTAAGTGACTGCCTCCCTTGCCTAGAGGCCATGCCTCCCTCCCCAGCCTCAAATCTCACACCCTACCTCCCACCATTCAAACTGTAGGCCACATACTGGTGGAAAAGCAGAGGGAGCCAACCACCATCTGCTAATTTGTGGTGAGATCGTTCCGTATGATCTCCATGGTTTGCACACGCCTCCACCTGCTCCCCCCAGAGCTCGGCCTTCCGCCCCAGCTCCCCCAGCCTCTCCTCCAGCTCCTGCAGCTTCACCTCCTGCTCCTGCATCTTCTCCTCCTGCTCCTGCAGCCTCACTTCCTGCTCCCACATCTTCTCCTCCTGCCTCTGCATCTTTTCCTCCTGTTCCCGAATCTTCTCCTCCTGCTCCCACATCTCCTCCTCCTGCTCCCTCATCTCCTCCTCCTGCTCCCGCATCTCCTCCTCCTGCTCCCACATCTCCTCCTCCTGCTCCCGCATCTTCTCCTCCTGCTCCCACAGCTTCTCCTCCTGCCTCCACATCTTCTCCTCCTGCTCCCACATCTTCTCCTCCTGCCTCTGCATCTTTTCCTCCTGTTCCCGAATCTTCTCCTCCTGCTCCCGCATCTTCTCCTCCTGCTCCCACAGCTTCTCCTCCTGCCTCCACATCTTCTCCTCCTGCTCCCACAGCTTCTCCTCCTGCCTCCACATCTTCTCTTCCTGCTCCCACATCTTCTCCTCCTGCCTCTGCATCTTTTCCTCCTGTTCCCGAATCTTCTCCTCCTGCTCCCACATCTCCTCCTCCTGCTCCCGCATCTTCTCCTCCTGCTCCCACAGCTTCTCCTCCTGCTCCCGCATCTTCTCCTCCTGCTCCCACAGCTTCTCCTCCTGCTCCCACAGCTTCTCCTCCTGCCTCCACATCTTCTCCTCCTGCTCCCGCATCTTCTCCTCCTGCTCCCGCATCTTCTCTTCCTGCCTCCATATCTTCTCCTCCTGCTCCTTCTTCTCCTGCTCCTGCATCATCTCCTCCTGCTCCCACAGCTTCTCCTCCTGCCTCCACATCTTCTCCTGCTCCCGCATCTTCTCCTCCTGCTCATGCATCTTCTCTACCTGCCTCCACATCTTCTCCTCCTGCTCCCGCATCTTCTCCTCCTGCTCCCGCATCTTCTCCTCCTGCTCATGCATCTTCTCTTCCTGCCTCCACATCTTCTCCTCCTGCTACCACATCTTCTCCTCCTGCTCCCGCATCTTCTCCTCCTGCCTCCACATCTCCTGCTCCCGTATTTTCTCCTCCTGCATGTTCTCCTCCTGCTCCCGTATCTTCTCCTCCTGCTCCCGTATCTTCTCCTCCTGCTCCCGCAGCTTCTCCTCCTGCTCCCGCAGCTTCTCCTCCTGCTCCCGCAGCTTCTCCTCCTGCTCTCGCATCTTCTCCTCCTGCTCTCGCATCTTCTCCTCCTGCTCCCGTATCTTCTCCTCCTGCTCCCGCATCTTCTCCTCCTGCTCCCGCATCTTCTCCTCCTGCTCCCGTATCTTCTCCTCCTGCTCATGCATCTTCTCTTCCTGCCTCCACATCTTCTCCTCCTGCTCCCGCATCTTCTCCTCCTGCTCCCGCATCTTCTCCTCCTGCTCCCGCATCTTCTTCTCCTGCCTCCACATCTTCTCCTCCTGCTCCCGTATTTTCTCCTCCTGCTCATGCATCTTCTCCTCCTGCCTCCACATCTTCTCCTCCTGCTCCCGCATCTTCTCCTCCTGCTCCCACATCTTCTCCTCCTGCCTCTATATCTTCTCCTCCTGCTCCTTCTTCTCCTGCTCCTGCATCATCTCCTCCTGCTCCCGCATCATCTCCTCCTGCTCCCACATCATCTCCTCCTGCTCCCACAGCTTCTCCTCCTGCCTCCACATCTTCTCCTGCTCCCGTATCTTCTCCTCCTGCTCATGCATCTTCTCTTCCTGCCTCCACATCTTCTCCTCCTGCTCCCGTATCTTCTCCTCCTGCTCCCGTATCTTCTCCTCCTGCTCCCGCATCTTCTCCTCCTGCTCCCGCATCTTCTCCTCCTGCTCCTGCATCTTCTCCTCCTGCTCCCACAGCTTCTCCTCCTGCCTCCACAACTTCTCCTGCTCCCGTATCTTCTCCTCCTGCTCATGCATCTTCTCTTCCTGCCTCCACATCTTCTCCTCCTGCTCCCATATCTTTTCCTCCTGCTCATGCATCTTCTCTTCCTGCCTCCACATCTTCTCCTCCTGCTACCGCATCTTCTCCTCCTGCTCCCGCATCTTCTCCTCCTGCTCCCGCAGCTTCTCCTCCTGCCTCCACAACTTCTCCTCCTGCTCCCGTATCTTCTCCTCCTGCTCATGCATCTTCTCCTCCTGCCTCCACATCTTCTCCTCCTGCTCCCGCATCTTCTCCTCCTGCTCCCGCAGCTTCTCCTCCTGCTCCCGCAGCTTCTCCTCCTGCCTCCACAACTTCTCCTCCTGTTGCTGGTTCATGTGGTTCCACAACTCGTTCTCTTCCACCCGGGCTTGGAGCTTTGCTGCCACACTCTGCAGCTCCTTACCCAGGTGGTCAGCATCCGCCTGCAGCTGCTGCTGGAACAGTGAAAGTGTTGGTTTGAACCTCAGAAGGAAAAAGACTCATGAGCTAGCCATATAAATGTAATCTATAAAATAATAGTTTTCATCCATAATCCTTTAAAAAATTTTTTTGAAGCCCTAACTCTGAGATTCTGATATCCCAGGCAGGGCCCCAATTTGTATATTTTTAGCACACTCTAGAGGATTCTATGCAGGACCAGAACAAGGACCCAAATTTTTGAGCTCCTGGCTGGACCTCCCCATAACCTGCATGATCCCTAGACCAAGGTCCCAGCCGGATGGGGCTCCCACAACCCCCGGGGCTGCAGCCACTCGCCTGTGGCAGTAGCAGCTTGGCCCTCTCCACCTTCCTTTTTAGCTCCTTTACGTTGAGCTGGATCTCAGACTTTTCAGATTCTACAAGTCGAAGTTTTTCTAGCAGTTCGGCATTTTTCTCCTTCAGCTCCTCATTGGTTCTGCTATGGCCAGAGGCAGTAGAGAAAGGAATGAATGAAGAACAGAAAGGACCACTTTGGTGATCAACCCTCTACTTTCGCCCACAACCACAGAACCGTGGCATTGGAAGGGACCCCAGGAATTAAAAGTCCCGGGTGGCAGGCCAGAGAGAAGACATGAGTTGCCTGAGGCTACCCATGAGTCAGTGGCACAGCTGGCACTAGAGCTTCCCTGCACACACATGAAAACCTGCATGAGCCTCTCACCATGCTCACCTGTACCCCCCACCTCCCAGCACACCACCCACGCTAAGGGCCTCCAGACCTCCCATCCCACCTTCCCCCATCCTATGTGTTTCTGTACAGCTCCAAACTCAGGGCGTCCCTCTCCTTTGTTAACTCCTCGATGTACTGCAAATAGAGACAGGTGAAGTGAGGACACAGCAGGCAGAGGAGCAGCTGGCCAACCAGGAACAACAGCTCTCATGACTACTCCACAGTAACACTTCCTCACTCCCAATCACACCTGACATGTTCTCAAGACATTTCCAAGCCCATGGTCTAATTTGTTTTTCTTGGTTTTGTTTCTTTCTTTTCTGTTTTGTTTTTTTGTTTTTTGTTTTTTGAGGCAGAGTTTCACCCTTGTTGCCCTGGCTGGAGTGCCATGGGCCAATCTCGGCTCACCACACCCTCTGCCTCCCGGGTTCAAGTGATTCTCCTGCCTCAGCCTCCCAAGTAGCTGGGATTACAGTCATGTGCCACCACACCCAGCTAATTCTGTATTTTTGGTAGAGATGGGGTTTCTCCATATTGGTCAGTCTAGTCTTGAACTCCTGACCTCAGGTGATACGCACGCCTCGCCCTCCCAAAGTGCTGGTATTACAGGCGTGAGTCAGAGCACTGGCCCTCATTTGTTTTTCAAAGAACTCAGTAAAGGTGGAAGAGACAGGGAAAGAGATTGAATTTATAGTTGGCTAACGGGGGCCCAGAGAGATCAGATAATATTGCTATTGTTATTACTGTTATTGCTACCACTGTTGGAACCTTTACTGACTGCTTCACCAAGCACTGCGCTAACAGTCCCATTTAATCCTCACAACCTCCATAGGTGACGGTTACCATTATTACCTCTATTGTGTAGATGAAAAACATGGGGTATTAAAGGTTAAGTGCTTGCCTAAGATCACTTAGAGCTGGGATTTCAACACCCAGGTATATCTGATTCTCTAAGCCCATTCTTTCACCGAGGGTAGGGGCACAGACAAGGGGGAGGAAATTAATCTTTTATTGACTTTTTAAAAGGATGATACGTTCACATAGTCCAAAACTCAGAAAGTACAGAAGGGAAACATCTCCCCCACAACACTGTTCCTCTCTCCTGAGTTTTTTATGAATCCTTACAAACATGTTTTATATATATTACCATAATACATACACACACACATATGCGTGCTCCCTCTCTCAACACAGATAATAACATACTCAAGATACTCTTCCGTACCTTTATGGTACAAGTACCCTAACCACCACTTAGACCACCACTTGGGGCCAAGGCCACAGCCAAGTATGGGCACGGCAGGCACTTGGCCTCCGAGCTCTCTGTCCAGTGCTCGCTCCCCACAGTACCCCCCAACTCACCCACAGCAGCCGACTCAGCCCCCGTCTTCCTCTAACAACCACACACAAAAGCAGCAAGAAATGGCCATGCTACCTTCTGGGCAGGACACTCCATCCTACAGAAGGGACCTTTAGGCTCACTCCTCCATCTGCGAAGCCAGGGTCCCAGGGGACGGGGCAGGTGGTTGGACTCACCCTGTCCGCCGCCTTCTTCTGGGTAATGACAGCAAAGAGAGAGACCGCTCTAACTCTCCTGCAAACTTCCATGAATCATGCAGGCCGCTGACCAGATCCCTGGACTCTCCTGGAATGGGAGACATTCAGATGCGGCCCAAAGGACTCCCCCTAAAGGCCTGTCAAAGTGCCAGGTTGAAGGATGACGGGGTGCCAGATTCCCACCTTCCAACTGCTGGGCAGCATGCTGGCTGTAATAGAGTGCCGTCTGAAGCTCACTTTTCTGACATGAAAGGATTCGTATGGTATGAACCTGGGCCTTTGGGAGAAAAGACAAGCAAGTGCTGAAAGAGAAGCAAAGAAACCTTCTCCGGAAGACAGGAGGGAACTTCACACCCTCCACTCACCTCTAGCTCCCTCCTTAGGGCTTGCTGATACTGCGGGCTTGCCTTCTTTTTCTATAGAAAGAGGAAGGCAGAGCTCTTCCTAGGGGGAGACAGAGATGGCACAGCAAGAGACATGCCCCCAGAATGGCACCACTGCCCCAGGACAGGCCCACCCATGGGACCAGGTTATCAGGGATCCTGTGGGGATGGGGTGGAATCTGGGGGGTGAGCCTTCTTCCTCAGGCTGGGAGTGGGCGGGATGAGACTGGGGCCTCTACATCTGAGTGCCCCCCCAAACCCAGCAGTCATGTCATGAGCAAACAAAGAAATTACGTTACTTCTTCCAGCTGAGCTCGGTTCTGTTGTCTCTGTCGGGAGAGTCAAAGGAAGGTGACTGAGGGTGGCCCCCTCGACTCTATTCCCCAGGCCAGGAAGCGGTAGGCAGGGGCCAGGAATGGATTTTGAAAGCGAAGTTCTCAGACCCAATGGGAACACAAACTGGTAAACTCTCCTCAACTCCCAAAGAAAAAGGATTTGGGTCTTTGTTGGTTTTTGCCCACAGCCACAGAACTGAAAGTCTGAAACCAGATTCTCTCTGAAACCAAACCAGTAACATAAACCTTCAGAGATGGAGTGTGAGAAAAGCCCACCCTTCTGGCAGCTTGTGATTTAGAAAGGTGCAATCATTCAACAAACACTGACTGAGCACATACCGACCAGGGATGGTTCTTCACAGCAAGGATATACGACGGAAAAGGCAGACAGGAGCCCTCGGCCCTGAGGTTTCCATTCTAGTGGGCCTTCAACTCTCAGACTCTCAGAGCTAACAGAAACCTGTGATACTCTCTAACTACTTCAGGAAATGCAAGCCCAAGAAGGAGAGTTTACAGCAGGCCCTGGACTAGGGATTAACATAAAAACAACAATGACAAATCTCATTTAAACTTCACAAATGTAAGTAAAACAATACCACTCCTATTTTACAGAAGTGAAAAGAGAGGCCCAAAGGGCTCAAGCAATTTGCCCTAAATCGTATCCCCAGCAGATGGAGAGGTAAGATTCAAACCCAGAATTCTTAAGCAGTGCCTGGGAGTTCTTCCACAATCTTAACAATTACCCTCCACCACCCGTTGGGCCCTCTGTCCCTAGGAGCCTGGCCAGCCAAGACCCACATCCTCAGGTGAGTGGCAACCGCCAGAAGTGGTTGTCTCAGGGTTAGTGCCATTATTTATTTTCTTCTTTTTGGTGTCAGTTGCTCCTTTACCAACACTAGGGTTGGTCTGGGGATGATAGTCTCTCAACTGCGTGAAGGAAGAGCAGTGATACTCATGAGCACTACAAGCTCCTACAGTCACATCCGGCTTTACGGTTTATACAAAATACTATTATAGAGCATCTGATTTAATGCCACCAACAACTGTAGAAAGTGTTGTCACAATCACTTAGTGACAGAGGGATTGATACCACGGCTGAAGAAAAGGCAATGATGGAACTTAAACCCAGTCTTCTGACTCTGAGTTCCAGGATTTTGCCACAAATCAGCAACTGCCAGGGACCAAAACCAGAGGCAGAGGTTGAAAGGCAAATATTAAACAGGCAGGAACTGTACATTGTGTGATTTAGAGTCATATATCCTCACACGTCTGTTAGTGTGAAGAAGTGCACTAAAACCTCTCAAGCTTTTACATCAATGTATCCTCATGGCAGAAGACAGCCTTTCTGTTAAATCTGAGAATTTAACAGAAAGAGGACAACCCAACCCTCATTTCAGGGAGAAGTCTTGTATACTCATAGATCTATGTGACTGTCATCCCTAAGTACATTAATGTTTTGTCTCTCAATAGAATCAAGGGAAACTGATGCTTCAGAAAGATGCCCCATATTTATCCTGTGACACTCAAAGTGCCCCAGGTTGAGATGAGATGAGGAAGATTCAAGCTGTCAAGTTCAGTTTCCCAAGATCTGTTCCACAGAAGATAAGCAGATCTCACTCTAGAAACTACTGACTGAGGGGCCCTCTGGTCCCAGAACAATGGAGAATTCAAATCTGAGGTGGAGAACTCAGAAACAATGTTAAAGTTCCTCTGGAGAGTAGAAGCCTGGGAGAAAACCAAACCAAACCCATTCTCCCATTGCCACCCAGAGACACTGTCAACGTGTTGCGCTCATGGGGGAGGTGTAGGCTTTTCACACTGTCAATGTGTGTGTTAAGGAAGTAAGGCAGCCTGAAACCTCTCTCTCCTAGGTCCCACAGTCCCCATTCCCCTTCCAGCTGGAAATCTGTGCTGCAACCAGAGGAACTAGAAAGGACAAGAACACTTAGGGTACTGGGTCCTAAGAACAAAGGCCAGTCTGGTGGCAGTAATGACAGTTTCTAGAGGGACTGTGACATCACTACATTCCACTCCTTGGTGGAGTGGCCGGGGGGACACAAGAGTGCAATGTCCAAGTTGCCACTTTGAGATTGGGGAGGGGGTCACAGGATTGGGACCCAGGTCCTTGGAGGTGCGAGCCCATAGAGCCCACGGAGGTCAAGCTTGGGGCAGTGGGAGGTGAGGGCCAAGTATGGAGCAGGGAGCCCCAGGAGTCACCTGCCCAAAGTCACCCTGGGGCAACTGGTGGCAGGTTCTGGGGCACCCAGGTCCTTGGAGACGTGAGCCCAAAGAGCCTAGGGTGCTCGGGTTTGGGGTAGCAGGAGATAAGGGTGGAGTACGGAGTGGGAAACTCCAGGAGTCACCAGCTCAAAGTCACCCTGGGGTGACTGGCAAGGGCAGGGGCAGGACTCATGAGGGGAGTGGGCTAGCTGACAAGATTTTGGTTTGGTGAGTCCAGAGGCACTGGGGGGCCCAGCCCAGTGTGCTTCAGGAGTGGCACGGACTCTGGCAGCAGTTTGGCTGTCAGAGGGGGCCTAGGGCTGGGGTTGGGGTGCTGCAACCTGGTGCATTTTACCTTTTCCTTGGCCTCAGCCAATTCGCCCTTTCGGGTTTCTTTGGACATCACCGGACGGGTAGGAAGGTAGGGTTGGGGCCACATCAGCACAATCCAGGCGAGGACAACTATACACCTCCAGTCACCTATACGTAGCTGTGTGACTGAGCCAGAGGAGGCGTAACCAGGGCTGCACTAGAATGCAGAATAGGGGTGTGGCCTTAATGCTTCAAGCCCATTGGTCGATGAGAAAGATGAAAGGGAAAGGAGGCGTGGCCAGACAGCAGCACATCATGAAGGACCTGTGATGTCACAGGGAAAGCCACCCATGCAACTGCTGTCCCCGCCCACTCCCGGAGAGGGGCGGGGCTGGCTTTCACTTTAAAAACTTTAAAACTTTATTACCTCAATTGAGGTACGAATCCTATTAAAATGGAAATTTTATAGTGTGCTTGATGATTGATAAAGCAGACTATATTATCCAACATTCCAATAAGATAAAATAATCACAATGATTTCTCTTTTTTGGAAAAACTTTCTCTGATTCTTCTACATTATTGTTAAGTTAAAAAAAAAATAAAAGAAACATGTCTAATATCTTTAAAAACACAAAGCTTTTGAGCCAGGCATGGTGGCTCATGCCTGTAATCCCAGCACTTTGGGAGGCTGGGATGGTCTTACCAGAGTTCAGGAGTTCAAGACCAGCCTGGCCAACATGATGAAACCCTGTCTCTACTAAAAATACAAAACTAGCTGGGCATGGTGGCAGGTGCCTGTAATCCCAGCTACTTGGGAAGTTGAGGCAGGAGAATCCCTTGAACTTGGGAGAAGGAGGTTGCAGTGTGCCAAAATCGTGCCACTGCACTTCAACCTGGGCTACAGAACGAGACTCTGTCTCTAAGTACATACATACATACATACATACATACATACATACACACACACACACACACACACACACACACACAGAGCTTTCCATTTAATAAGCACTCAAAGTTCTTTACAAGTGTAAAACAAATACAGGACCCTTCTAAAGTAAGGCTAAATGCTAAGGAATGGGAGAGAGAGAAAGGATATAAATAACTCCTACTCTCATGAGGTTAATCACTAAATCCTATTTTTCTAGAATCACCCGGCCTCTCTAAGCCCTGCAAATGAAACTGAATTTCTCACTCAACACTTGGCTATGACTTGCAATGATGAAAACCAAGAATTGTGTTATGTCACTGTGTATTGCTTGTTGCCTGGGATCAAGGGTTGACTTTTTCATGATTTGCTCCATTGCCTGTGTGCTTCTTATCCCAGACCAAACGAAGCTTTTTTCTACAGTTCTATAATTTACAGTTAGTATATAAGAGTGGTTCTCAAAAATATAGTCTCTGGACCAGGAGCACCTGGGAACTTCTTATAAATTACAACCCTAGACCTGGTGAATCAGAAACTCTGGAGCAGGGCCCAGCAATCTGTGTTGCAATAAGCCCTCCAGGTGTTCAGGAACCTCTGGCATGCAGCAGGTAGAAAAATGTGTTTCCTTCTGTAGGTCCAAAGCCAAGAATACTATATGTTCTGTCTCGATATGAAACAATGACATGCAATTAAAAGACATAAATCTCCTTCCTACTTCCACCCTCCAGCCAATGTGTTTTATTTTTATGAATTCAACAAGAAAACGAGTAGCAATCAGAGATTTCATCTAAAAAGTATATTTACAGGCATCAGTTCTCATTCATCCTGATCTCATCCAGTATCATTTATATCCTCTTACATCTAAAGTTTTAGAAAAGGATCTTCACAATGTAAGACTCAGGCACACTAGTAGTTCTATGATAAAAGACCAAGTAGATCTGAATGTCTAAACTTACTAGAGAAGAAAAGTGGAATCACTGGCTCTATTTTCAAACTGCATTCAATAGGAAATTAAAGTTTTGAATTTTTTTCACCTTCATCCTTCCAAGTTAATGGAATTACACCAGAATATTCCATTCTTCCAAAGCCTCTAGCCAGGCAAAGTTTTACTGTATTACTTCTTGCTTTTCAATGGATAAAAAGTAGAGTCCTGGTAGGCACATTTTGTATACCTGCGAAGATGCAGAAGTAAACAGTTCCCTCTGTTCGATATTGAAACAAAAGTCCTGTGAACCTCAGATGGTGAGTGTAATACTTCAGCACTAGCACGAAAGCCTCACATATAAACAGATACCAAGAACACCACTAGCAAACAAAAGTAAGCTCTTGGCCGGGAGCAGTAGTTCACGCCTGCACTCCCAGAATATTGGCAAGCCAAGGTGGGGTAAGTCCGGAGTTCAAGATCAGCCTGGGCAGCATACCAAATTCACACCTCTACAAAAAAATTTAAAAATTAGCTGGGCATGGCGGCACACACCTGCAGTCCTAGAGCTGCCTGGGAGGCTGAGGTGGGAAAATCGCTTGAGCCCAGGAGTTGGAGGCTGTAGTAGCTAAGATCATGCCACTGCACTCCAGTTGGGGTGACAGAGTGAGATCTAGATATTACATTCTGTCCTGCTCCTGTTTCAACTAAAATCACTAAGTTAAAATGTTTTCATTCAGCAGGATAAAAATTAAGTGAAATTTGACTTTGGTTCTTTGCTAGCAAAAAATAAATAAATAAAGTGAAATGACAAATTACTTACTGGGAGAAAGTATTTGTAACCTCAATGACAGATAAAAGGTTTGTATCCTTAGCCTATAAAGAAATCTTTAAAATTACTCAGAAAAAAAAAGAATGATTTCCAGCAGAAAATGAGCAATGGATAAACCAGCACTTCCCACAAGAATAAAAATGGCCAATGAGCATATGAAAAAGATTCAAAAGCACTAGAAATCAAAGAAGTGTAAACAATGAGATTTTCTGCTGAAAGACCAGCAAAGATGACAAATGGAAGGGGAACCTGGAGCTCTGTCCCTGTTGGTGGGAGTACAAACTCAACCAATTTTCCTACAGGATCATTTGAACATTTCTTTTAAAAATCCTAAAACTGTTTTACATTATTTTCCTCTAGAAATTCTACTTCTATGAATTCAGTGCAAAATCCTTACTTGAGTCCATTAAAATATATATAGAAGGAAATTCACCTCTGGGGTGGCAATGATTTACTTAACATGCATCCAGTTATTAAAAATGATGATGCCAGGATATATTTCTGCCATAGAAACATGCTTAAAATATAGTGACAAAACACTGTATATTATGATTTTACTTTTTAAAATGTTTATATGCATAAAAAGTGTAAAAAGCAACAAACCAGAATGTTTTGAATGGCAAAATTAAAGATTTTTCTTTATATTTTGTCATCCAAATTGTTACAAAAAGAATGTGATTTCCTTTGTAATCAGGGAGAAGTGTTATTTTCATTTATTTATATTCACATTTCTTTTGTTTTTCTCTTTTTTCTCCTGTATGTATCCCATGTAGGCTAGAGAGCTTAAATCCCTGCCTCTTGAGGGAAATCAGTCCATTTTCAGGACGTGCAGTACACAAAGCTGCCACATCTTCCCTTCATTTTTTATTTTTATTCATTGATTGATTGATTGGATTGATTGATTTTGAGATGGAGTCTCACCCTGTTGCCCAGTGGCGCATCTCAGCTCACTGCAACCTCCATCTCCCAAGTTCAAGCGACTCCCCTGCCTCAGCCTCCCGAGTAGTTGGGACTACAGGCATGCACCGCCATGCCCAGCTAATTTTTGTATTTTTAGTAGAGAGGGAGTTTCACCATCTTGGACAGACTGGTCTCAAACTCCTGACCTCAAGTGATCCATCTGCCTTGGCCTCCCAAAGTGCTGGGATTACAGGCATAAGTCACTGTGCCTGGCCTGTTATATTATTTCTAAAAATTTCAGTGACATTTCAATTAAATTTAATTTACTCACCTGATCCCTTATCCTCTGTTTAATGATAGCTTCCAGTTGAAAGGTGTTTCCTCTGTAATCACAGGCACTAAAGGAGATGCAACATGTATTCATTAGGTAGATATCCACTAAACCACTGATTCTCGCTTTGTCGTCCTTAGACCCTCAGCATCAGCCACACGTGGGAACTTGTTAGACATGCAAATTCCTGGGCCAGCCCCACACCTCCTGAATCAGAAAGTGGGGAAGAGGGACAGCTATCTGTGCTTTAATAAGCCTTGAGATGCTCCCTGAAGTTTGAAAACTACAGAACTAGAATACATACGGTAGTAAGTGCTCATACTTTACCCAAGATACCTAGGGACCCTTCCCCTCTTTTCCATTCTCTTTTCCATTGAAATAAAATGAGAGCTCATTTTGACTTAATGGGTATAAGAAAGAAGGCAATGAGATGACCAGGGTTTCAAGTTAAGAGTTCAAAATTTAATCAGTGAACAGTGACAGGATGCAAACTCCTGAGCTCAAGTGCTGAGAGCTCCTAAGCTCCCAAAGTGCTGGGATTACAGGTGTGAACCACAGCTCCCGTCAGTTTTCCTAATCTCTTATCTTTATCTTTTGTAGTTGCACTTGCTTATGTGGTTATTAACTGTTAGTGTTAATTAACAGGGGTAACTGTAATACTGGACACTTTGTCTTATTCTTGATCTGAAAGGTATGTTTGTAGAATTTCACCCATCATGCATGATGGCAGCTTTTGGTTAGATGTATTTATAATCCACTAGGTATAAAAAAAAATTAGAAATAAATATTGAATTTTATCAAATGTCTTTCTAACATACATGGAGGGAACCGTGTATTTTCTCCTTGATGTCTTGCAACCAGGAATCATACCAGATCTTCTAACAGTAATTCAAAAGAATAAGGTTCACATGGTTTTGTGGCATAATTTTTCCACTGTGCTGTGTTTGCATCACTAGTCATGAATGAGAGACTGTGTTTTAATGCTACCTTTGTCACATTTGGGTTTTCATGTTCTAATAGTTTCAAAAAAAAAAAGTTTGAAAGTTCTACTTTACATGTGAAAATTGCAATAAATTATTTGTGATTTACTGAAAACTTCACTTGAAGGTCTGATATAATTTCAAAGCAAAACCAAACCTTTTCTTCTTTTTTGTGAGGGGAGGGTGAAAGGAATGGGATGGTGGGACATTAACTCATGGATACTATGTTGTTGTTTTTTCCCCCCTTTAGAATTTATCTTCTAGGGACAATCTGACAATGATGCATTTAATTTAGATTCGCAGATTTTAAAAATAATTCTTTTGATATTCTTGGTATAGTTTATTTGCCTGCTCTCCAGCTCTGCTGCCCAGGCTGGAGTGCCATAGTCCAATCATAGCTCACTGCAGCCTTGAACTCCTGGACTCAAGCGATCATCCTCGATAAGCCTCTCGAGTAGCAAAGACTATCAGCTCACGCTACCAAACCCAGCTAATTTTTTAAATTTTTAGTGGAGTCGGGGTTTCACCATGTTGCCCAGGCTGGTCTCGAACTCCTGGGCTCAAGCAATCCTCCCTCCTCAGCCTCCTAAAGTGCTGGGATTACAAGTGTGAGCTACTGTGCCTGGCACTATTCTCATTTTTATTACAATAAAATTTGAATATTGGATAAATAATATAGCCAAATTATTGCAGCCAGACTACATCTACTAAAATTAAATGAAATTTCACTTGTCTGAAATCACGACATACTTTGGAAGATACGTTTGTCATGGTATTAATTAAAATTACAGCTATTTGGCACTCACCAAAATCTGTGAAGCACCTTAAAGACATAGGCTATATCCTGCAGAGCAGTCAAAACAGTTACAAGAAGAGGATCTCAGGACAGCTTTGTCAGGAGAGACATACTATACATATAAAGACATAAGGGAGAGAGAAAAGAAACAACTATTTTACACACGGGCCCCAAATGGAAAGCTACAGGCCGGGTAATGCAAGCACTGGCTTTTGCAAATCAGATGCTTTCCATATGGCATCTCCATATAGTGTGCTTTTGCTTTAGAGACTAGCAGCAAGATTTTCGGTTTTCTATTTGTTTGTTTGTTTGTTTGAAGACAGGATCTTGCTCCACCGACCAGGCAGGAGAGCAGTGATGTGATCATAGCTCACTGCAGCATCGACCTCCTGGGCTCAAGTGATCCTCCCACCTCAGCCACCCGAGCCACTGGACTACAGGCAAACACCACCACGACCCACTAATTTTTGTATTTTTTGTAGAGACAAGGGTTCACTATGTTGTCCAGGCTGGTCTTGAACTCCTGAGCTCAACTGATCCTCCCGCTTCAGACTACCAAAGTGCTAGGATTACAGGCGTTAAGCCACCACACCTGACCAAGGTATTTGTTTTCAAAGGGTGGTTAATAGTTACAATAAGAAAAATAGGGAAGGCTGGGGCACAGTGGCTCATGCCTGTAACCTCAGCACTTTGGGAGGCCAAGGCAGGAGGATCACCTGAGGTCAGGAATTCGAGACCAGCCTGGCCAACACAGTGAAACCCCATGTCTTCTAAAAATACAAAAATTAGCCAGGCATGGTGGAATGCACCTTTAATCTCAGCTACGCAGGACGCTGAGGCAGAATCACTCGAACCCAGGAGGTGGAGGCTGCAGTGAGCCGAGATTGCGCCATTGCACTCTAGCCTGGGTGACAGAGCAAGACTCCATCTCAAAAAAAAAAAAAAAAAAGACGAAAAATAATAGGGAAGATTTGTTAGTAGTCTGTGAGTTCCACAATCATGTCAAGCATGTTAAAAATTCCTTAAATTCCCTTTTTTTTTTTTTTTCAGAGTCTTGTTCTATCACCCAGGCTGGGGTGCGGTGGCGTGATCTCGGCTCACTGCAAGCTCTGCCTCCGGGGTTCACGCCATTCTCCTGCCTCAGCCTCCCAAGTAGCTAGACTACAGGCGCCCGCTGCCATGCCCCGCTAATTTTTTGTATTTTTTAGTAGATATGGGGTTTCCCCGTGTTAGCCAGGATGGTCTTGATCTCCTGACCTTGTGATCCGCCCGCCTCCGCCTCCCAAAATGCTGGGATTACAGGTGTGAGCCACTGCACCTGGCGTACAATTTCCTTAAATTCCTAATTACTTTTTCCTGTCTTTTTTCAAAACAGGATTTAACTTCATCAGAATTTTTCTTTACATTTAAAACACCTGCATCTTCAGTTGTGTCATCTTATGGTAAAGTAAAGGTCACTCTCTTCAAGCTTTCTTTACATTGTTTACTGTCTTCACTTTCTTCCAGGTCATCATCTTCATTCCTACACTACCAAAACTCTTATAAAAAGAAAGAAACTGTTTTCCATTAGAAAAACAAAGGAAGCATATTTTCCCTTAATAAAGTTCTTCTTTTATACGCCTAATGCAACCAAATACTCAGAACTTCCAAAATCATTCAGTTATTAAAGAAGAGAAGGTATTGTTTAAGTGAAATACTACGTAAGAAACAGAACAAAAAGCGTCTAATATATAGAAAATAAATTATTCATCAATCTATAACACAAACCTCCTATCTCACAAAAATAACAGGAGTTTTGGGGCACAAAACCAAATCAAAGTTCCTGGTAAGAAAGGTTTGATTGCTACTGCCAGTAATATTTTTCTTCATTAAGTGATCTTTAATGTCCCTTTAAATCCAGTGACTTTCCTCTGGTTATCTTGAGAATATCTGATAAGAGAGAATCTAACTTCTTAAAACAAATGTATCTGAAAACCACAAGTACAAACACATGATTGGGCAATTCTAGCTCACAATGTAAAGGATGGTTCAAAATACTCACATTTCAGAAATGCTTAGTTCTTCTGCTTCTTCTTCAGCAATTTCATCATCTTGTTTGAACCCAGCTCATCATCATGATCACTTGCTATGTCTTCATCACTTTCAACTGGATCAAAAAAATCTTTGTACCTCACATTTCTGGAACTTTTACCTGACTAAAATAAAAAGATTTTTAAAACTATTAATTAGGAATAGAAGCCGGGCGCGGTGGCTCAAGCCTGTAATCCCAGCACTTTGGGAGGCCGAGACGGGCGGATCACGAGGTCAGGAGATCGAGACCATCCTGGCTAACACGGTGAAACCCTGTCTCTACTAAAAAAATACAAAAAACTAGCCAGGCGTGGTGGCGGATGCCTGTAGTCCCAGCTACTCCGGAGGCTGAGGCAGGAGAATGGCGTGAACCCAGGAGGCGGAGCTTGCAGTGAGCTGAGATCCGGCCACTGCACTCCAGCCTGGGCGACAGAGCGAGACTCCATCTCAAAAAAAAAAAAAAAAAAAAAAAAAAGGAATAGAAAAATACATCATTAACACATGCATATATGTTTGTATGTATACTGTATGTCTGCATTACTTTCTAGCTTAATAACACTACAAGTCAAAAACAGTTACTAGGTGAAATTGGCAACTAAAAACACTACCATAAAACTATTATAAGAACAACTGTAACATAAACTGAATGGAAGTACAGATTCATTTATAACCGATAAGATAGAGCATAATATTTCTTAGCTCTAAATCTTCTAACTACATCTCTCCTAGAAAAACAGAACAAAAGCTAATTTGAAGAGGAGGAAAGTGCTCTCTCCTCTCTCAAAACTTTACCTTAAGTTTTTTTACTTCCAAACAGTCCCCCTTCATCTTCATCAGAATCAATATCTTCAAAAAAAAATCAGTATCTTCCACCTCATCATCATTATCATCTTTTCATTCCTCTTCTTTTTCTCTGTTTTCTAAACAGGCCTCCATTTCAGAGAGTTGGGAGAATTTCTCGTCCACTGTGGACTTTTCTCTTGGTTTTCCAAGTCCTTTGTTTTGCACCTTGCTCTGCTGTTCCAATTTGTTGATATCAAAGTCAAGGTCAGAATCCACATCACTGAAAACTGGGCTTTTCCTCAGTTCAAATTTGTTGAGTTTTTAGCTTTCTTACCCACCTCAGGATTGTCACCACCCATATCTGACACTTCCTCTTTCTCCTCTAAATCTTCTAGGTCCTCCTGGCCACCAGCCTCTGTCTCTGAACCAGCCTCTTCACGCTCCTGTTCTTCACTCTCTGGGAGAAGACTGATATCTTCATCTCCGTTTCACTAACTGCATTTTGGAAGCGTTGTAAAATTGGTTCATTTTGCATTTCCAGTTGTTGCAAAGTCTGCTCATCATCAAAACTTTCTATCGCAAGTTTTTATAAAGGGCTTCCACGGATCCCACTATTCTCTAATTAATTTTATTAAAGTCATAAAGTACTTTTGTTAAAGAAGTGAGCTTTGATGCCAGTCCATCTTGAATCCTATTGGGAGGAATTAAATGAGATTTAGAATTATAGGTAATAATTTCACAGCCCTCTTAATTAAAAGAAAAATAAAAACTCCAACTCTTCTGTGAAATCAAATTTGAATGAAGTATAAGTATAGATGCTGGCCCCAACAACATATAAGCTGATGAGCCACAATGATCTATAAAACCTGTCAACCAAGGATTTATGAATCAGCTGTATAGATTTTAGGCAGGAAAAGCATTATAAATCGACTTGCTTGGAGATATATAGTGAATTAGCCTTAAATTATCAACTCAGCTACATTATACATCACTCCATTCATTCATTCATTCATTCCCTTATTTCTTCAGTGATCAACATTTGCTTTGGCTACAGTGGTCAAGGAAAACCTCTCTTAGATGTGACAGCTTAGATGAAACCTACACATAAGGATAGTTTTATACAGATGGGGTAACATGTATTCCAGGCAGAAGAAACAGCAAGAACAAATTCTCTAAGATGCAATTCAGTTTGGTAAGCCAAAGGAATAAAAAAATGAGCATGGCTAGAGTGTGATGGAGGCAGAAGGCGAAGCTGGAGAGACTGAAGGGAGCCAAATTCTGCAGGGCTCAAGGGTAAGAGTTTGCGATTTTAAGTGTAGTAAGAAAACATGAGAAGATTTTAAGCAGAAGGACGAAATGATGATTTACACGAAGGAAGAAGAAAGGGAGGAAGGAGGAGGAGGAAAGTAGAGTGATTAGAAGGTTGATGCAGCATTCCAGGCAAAGGATGATGGTGATTTAAGCTGGAGTTAGAGCAGTGAATATGCTGAGTACAGTTTAGAGGTAGAACTGACAGGATTGCTAAGGAATTAGATACAGAATAAGAGAAAAATGAAGACATCAAAATAGCAGCCTAGTTTTATGTGTGAGCAACTGGAAAGACAGAACTGCCATTTACTGCGATAGGCAAGGCTTGAGTGGTGGAGCATGGGGAAAGGACTTCAGGGGATGGCAGAGTACAGGTGGGTAGAAACAACATTCTACTCTATTTTGGACACAGTGAATTTGCGATGCTGAGGGTACCAAAATTTTAAAAATTGTTAAAAGCCTTACAGTGCGGGTATCCCAGTTGTGTGCTACTGAATTCCAACTAAGCTCCGTCTGTAGTTGCTGTGAGCCAGGGACTCAAAGGAGAGGTTGGAGTTAAATGGGTCATAATTTTATAGATCATATTTGAAGTTCTTCAACAAAGTACGCATAAAACGCTTGTGCTGGGAAGAGACATGAAAGTTCTAATTCTCAAGAAGCTTAGTTGGGGTGGACAGACAAGTGACAAGTTTGTACTTTCAATAAAGTATGATGACAGTGAAACACTGAGTGCTTTAGGAGCACATAGGCGGAAGGAGAAACCAACACAGTTTGTGTGTAGGGGGATGGGGGCAGTAATAAGCCTCAAGGGGAGCTTCTAGGCGTTAATAACTGAGGTTACATTCATTTCAATAACATTCAACTGAGAGAACCATACTGTAAAAATTTTTAACCTTTTTGAAAATTTTGATAGCCTAGGAAAGTATAAACTCTGAAATGTGGGGAAGAGTGGTTTACATTTCCCCTTACCTTCCCTTAGCTCCACAATTTGCCAGGAGTCTGCAACTCGCGTCCACGTGCGACCCCAGTCCCACCCGAGCTCGGGATCTGCGCACTTACGTGAGGATGCACTGGTGCCAGCCGGTGGCTTTGCCGACCTCTGTGAGACACTGCTCCAGGGTCTGTCAGCGCCAGGCCCGCGGGGCCACCATGGCTGTCTGCTACTCTGGACACAAGCTGCAAGTAAGACAAGAGAGCCGCTAGGAAACGCACAGCAAGGATGCGCCTAGCGCAACTTGGAGCTCAGAGTGGAAAGTTCTAGGGCTCGCAGGTTCCGGACTCACCCCCAGCGGGAGCCAATGGCAGCGCAAGCGCTTTCGCGTGTGCAGGGGGGCGGGAAACAAAAATTGCCACTGGTCAACTTAAGCGCCTTTGAACTGTCCCCAGACTTCGTTTTGTACTTTTCAGGTGCCCACAAGGGATGGCGCCTCCTGGCTTTAATTTCTGCTTTAGGTAAAGTGGGTGTGTTATATGCAGTAGGAAATCAGCGGCCTTTGCCACGCCCCCTGCCGGGTGGGGTCTCCCCGCCCCGCCCCGCCCCGCCCCGCCCCGCCCCGCCCCGCCCCGCCCCGCCCCGCCCCGCCCTCCAGGGCGCAGCTGGCTGGGTCAACCGCTACTGGGGTCGCAGTGGAGATGGCGGGCGTGCTGAAGGCTGCGGCCGCCGACGTCTCTAGGTGAATACCGGGAGCCAGTGAAGGTCGTTGTGGGTAGGGCACGTGGGAACGGAGGCCAGGGGGAGAAGGAGGCCTCAAGGTGGTCAAAGCACCTTGATGATGCATTCTGTCCCCCGGGGCGCGTTCCACGGCTGCTGCTGGCACCTAGGCAGAGGGTACCTTCCAGAAACACCTCAGCTTAGCTCGGGGATGGCCTCGTGCGTGAGTCCCACTGCCACTTGGGAGCTGTGCGCCCTGGGCGCTGCACCTTCCAGTATGTGGGCCGTTGAGGCGGGGGATCTTGCCCAGCGGGTCCGGCAGGGCAGGGACGGAAGTAAATGGAAGCCCGTAGGTAAGTGTTATTTTACCGGGCACCCATAAAGAGGCTGGGGAGAAACCAGAAAGGAGAGCAAGTCTTGTTAAAGAAAAAAAATTCAGCTGAACTGCAAGCATGACCAGCATTCTGTTGGGAACACTCAAAGAAAGGTCAGTGTTGTGAGGAATACAGAAGGAGTTACTTTTCCACGTTCCCTAGTAAGTTTATCATCGCGTGCATAAATGGAAAGATAAAGCATGTGGATTTAGAAACTTACTTGATTTCTCTTCTCCTTCATTTTTTTAATTGTCTAAATAGAATAAGTTATGACAGAAACTAGAGTTTTCTGAGTCTTACTTTCTTTTCATCCTTTTTTTCCTCTTTCTCCTTTTATGAGAGGCAAGTGTTTCCCTTAATCTGAGATTACGTGCCAAGTGGTAAAGGCCCAGAGTTACTCCGGGACATTCGTGATAAATCCTTCTAGCACCAGAGCCCACATTCTTAACCATGAGGCATACTCACTTCTTAGGTGATACACAAAATCGGAAGGTGAAAATATAAATAAAAAAATGAATATTCGGGAAAAGGTATTTTTATATCTGTATTTTTAGAACTGCACACTTTAATGATTGACTGTTTGGGAAGAGTATGACTTCCAACAGGCCATATACTTACTGCAAGAACTGAATGCAGATAAAGATGCATTTTTGTTTTGCAACTTACACTTCTTGGCATAAAGGAAAAATGAAAATAGTGTATTCCAAAAACTGATTTTGATTTGTCCTGTTAAGTTACTTGAAACTTCATGGCTCCATTTGTGTGTGTGTGTGGTCGAATATATGTAAAGTAAAATTTAGCATTTTAACATTTTTGAGTGTATAATTCAGTGGCTTTAACTACACTCACTTTGTTGTGCAACAGTCACCACCACCCCTCTCCCGAGCTTTTTCATCTCACCAGAACTGAAACTCTGTTCCCATTACACAACACCTGCCCATTCTCCTCTGACCCAGCTCTTGGCAACCACTGTTCTACCTTCTCTGTGAATCTGACTACTCTAGGTGCCTCATATGTGGAATCATATACTGTTTTTCTTTTCTGTGTTTGGCTTGTTTCACTTAGCATAATGCCCTCAAGTTTCATCCATATTGTAGCATGTGTCAGAATTTACTCTTTTTTTTTTTTCTTTTTTTGAGAATGAGTTTCACTTTTGTTGCCCAGGGTGGAGTGCACGATCCCAGCTCATCGCAAACTCTGCCTCCCTGGTTCAAGCAATTCTCCTGCCTCAGCCTCCCAAAGAGCTGGGGTTACAGGCATGCACCTGCACACCTGGCTAATTTTGTATTTTTTGTGGAGACCGGGTTTCTCCATGTTGGTCAGGCTAGTCTTAAACTCCCGACCTCAGGTGATCCGCCTGCCTCAGCCTCCCAAGTTGCTGGGATTAGCAACCACGCCTTTTTTTTTTAACACTTTTGTTCTTAAGTATCTTATGCATTTATCCACACATGGTTGTACACTGTATTTTATTCATGCAAAGCAACCTTTATTGGAATAATTGGAATAATCACAAATTATACATTATGGTATTCAAAATAATGCAATTCTGCTGCACCACTCTGAAATGGGAGGCAGAGAGACCTAAAACTGAAGAGCTGTGAATTTCTACCAATTGAGGGCCAACCTGAAATAAAAATATCTTTAAAAAGTTAGCCTGATTGTCAGTAATCATTTCATAATTTATACATATATTAAAGCATACATTGCATACATTGTATTCATTGAAGATATATAATTTCTATGAGTCCTCATACCTCAAGCTGGAAAAATATTACTACAAGTCAAAGGAGAAAATATAATAATTAAAAGTTCAATTCACAACAAACTTTTCAGAACACATTTTTATCAGATATAAAGCTCTGTTTCATTTTAACTCCTTTATTCAGGGTTCTCCATCCAGTTTGCTTGGTCTACACAGTTTCACCTTTGGATTTTTATTGTTGGATCATCTCTTCTTTTTTTCTTTCTTTCTTTTTTTTTTTTTGAGGTAAAATTTACATGACAAAATTAATCCTTTAAAAATGTACAATTTAACCGCAATGATCACATTCACTGGGTTTATGTGACCATCACCTTTGTCTATTTCAAAACATTTTCACTGGCCGAGTGCAGTGGCTCACGCCTCTGGTCCTAGCACTTTGGGAGGCAAAGAGAGGAGGATTGCTTGAGGCCAAGAGTTCAAGACAAGACCAACATGGCGAAACCTTGACTCTAAAAAAATACAAAAATTAGCCGGGCGTGGTGGTACATGCTTATAGTTCCAGCTACTCAGGAGGCTGAGGCCAGAGGATCACCTGAACCTGGGAGGTCACGGTTGCAGTGAGCCATTATCATGCCACTGCACTCCAGCCTGGGCGACAGAACAAGACTCCGTCTAAAAAAAAAAAAAAAAAAGAAAAAAGATGTGTTTTATGTGATCTTTTATCTTGAAGACCAGGAAGAGTTTATCTTTAAATGTCCCATTTTACTTCATGTGCCCTTAAGTACACAATTGTAACTTACTCTTC
Organism: Macaca nemestrina; assembly: GCF_043159975.1. Lineage (NCBI taxonomy): Eukaryota > Metazoa > Chordata > Mammalia > Primates > Cercopithecidae > Macaca > Macaca nemestrina. The sequence goes on from NC_092142.1 coordinate 52,334,576, forward strand.
ACCTTTTTTTTTTTAATCCTAGTACGTGGATAGTTATGTTGATATATTTGTTTTTCGCCATAGCAAGTTTTGATGTGCATTCTTGTCAATATTGTTTGGTTCAAAAATCTATACAGGCTAATGATTTTACTAGCTTATGACTTAAAGTTTACTGTTTCAGGAGAATTTTCCCAAATACTCAGTTGACTCAAGTTTATTTCAGCATAAATTTCTTGCAACATACTTTTAAATATTATCTCTTATTAGTTTATGCCATTGTTTTATTACTTTTTTCCTGGGACTCCAATTTTGTGAATAGTGCCTTTGCTTAACTTTGATTTCTACCACTTCTCTGTGACCTCTTTTTTCCTTATGTCATTTTCATTCTCCCGGTTGTTTTTCTACCTTTCTTCAATGCTAGTCGTTATTTTTTCATTTGAGTCTATTCTCTTTTGTGACCTCGTGGTTCTCTTTTTCTTTAGAAGGTAACTTTTTCTTTCTTTCATTTCTCTTCCAGCTTTAATTAACTATATTTTCATTTCCTTATGTTTTTGCCCATTTTTGTTCTTATTTTTTAGATATCAGGTCGTGACAGTACTTATTAGTTCAACTACACCAAGGTTTCTGAAGACAATGGTGTCTCCACCCAAGCACGTTGTAAATAAATTCCAGATAGAATCTGACATCACCCTGGAGGAATTCTAACTTCACACTGTTGAGTGTGAAGTCAATACAACATCACAAATTTACCAAGGTGGCTTCAGAGTAAACCAGCTTTACCCAGCACATTTGAAAAAAAAGACACATTTATTCAGGGTCATGATCAGACTATTACATTTAGCAATCAACAGCATGAGTGCAAAAAAAAATCTACATTAAAACCCTTCGTTGGAATGTTTTACACTTTCCACATAATAGAAACTAAAATAACCTGTTTTACAATTAGTTGAAAATACAGTCCTCGAGTTTTTTGCCCATACACATAAGTATTTGTCTAAAACATGTTTTAATATGTCTTAACATGGACATAAAATATGTCTTAACATGGACATAAAACATGTCTTAACGTGGACAGCTTAACCTAAAAGCCTGAGTCAAAAGGTGAAAGTTACAGAAGACTCTGGGAGGGAAACGTGCAAAAATAGGTACAAAATGCCTTTTAACATAGGTCAGTGGGGAAAACAAGGGCTTAGGTAACAGGGCAGCTAATGGGCCTAGTGGATTAAAATGTTCACTTTATTCCTGAAACCCAGACTGGCTGCTGTAAGTTGATCTGGTGCCTTGGTCATTCGTGGCTTCTTTCTTCTATGTCAGCTCTGTCTTCTCTATGCTTCCTCTGGAGGAGGAAGCCTTGACACAATTACACATGGATTGTGTTGTTTTTTTTTTAACTTCTGAAATTCTATCTTAATTACTCAGCTGATTTGTGCTCCTTTTTAGAAAAGGGAAAATGGATTAGCATTTGATAAGCACCTACTGTTAGGTACTTCTAGAGACTTTATCACTTCCTATCTTTATTTCTTAGGGGAACTGTAAAAAGTAGTTAATTATTTCTGTTTTGAAGGTGAGGGAAAATTTATTAGAGATATTAAGTGCTCATGGTCACAAGATGTTAAGTTGTAATTAATAAGTAATTTGTGGGAAAATATTTTGAAGATATTTAAATTTCTTTTTATCAAAATTTTAACCACTACCTATAGCATTCCTATATAATGATTCCTATGTAAGCCAGTTATTACGATGAAGACTGAAAAATGGTGACTTTTAAAATACTATACTTTCTACATTTGTAATTATTTCTTCTATGAGTAAGAACTTTCCCTTCTACTTCATTTATTTATTTTTTATATCGGTAGGCACTCATGGATCTTTATTTTATTCAATAGGTTATGACATGTTACTATTATTATTGATTTTAATGCTGAAATTACCCAGATTTCTTCCATAGGAGTCCATTCAAATTGGCTTCTATATCCTTTTGACATATACCTATTATTTTTATTGTTTCCTTATTTTTATTTTTATTTTTATTTTTTGCACAACGAGATATTTTAGGCTTATTTTGTTCTTTCCCTGTCCCAGCCCTGGAATCTGCCATTTCTCCAAAGAGCTTTGATTCTTTTTTGTGGTGAATGGAATTGTTGAAACCAAATCTGGGTGCTAGGTGTACACATTGCCACTACGGTATCATTGCTTATCTCTCCCAGGGAACAAATCTGTATAAACATGCCTACACACATACATATGTATGCACCCATATCTGTGTCTGTCTATAAAAAACATTAATTCATGCTGAGACTAGTCTAGTACCATGGAGTTCATTCCTCTCCTTCCTGGCTGCATGTGTTAGTCCTTTCTTCAAAATGGAGAACCTGGCTCCCATTATCCTAAATATATTTACTCATTTGCTCAATCGTACAATCCTAGTTTTTCTTTTAACCCATATGCCTGGCCTATGGAAAGCAAACCTACGAACTATAATTTAGCATTTGTATATGATTATCATCTTTTTTTTTTTTTTTTTTTTGAGATGGAGTCTCGCTCTGTCACCCAGGCTGGAGTGCAGTGGCTTGGTCTCGGCTCACTGCAAGCTCCGCCTCCCGGGTTCACACCATTCTCCTCCTCAGCCTCCTTGGGACTACAGGCACCCAAGACCGTGCCCGGCTATTTTTTTTTTTTTTTTTTGTATTTTTGTAGAGACGGGGTTTCACTGTGTTAGCCAGGATGGTCTCGATCTCCTGACCTCGTGATACACCCGCCTCGGCCTCCCAAAGTGCTGGGATTACAGGCGTGAGCCACTGCACCTGGCCTGTAATATAGTTTTGTTCGTATTCTGGTTATGGGCTGGATTGTATCACCCCAAAATTCATATGTTGAAGCCCTAAATGCTAGTACCTCAAAATGTGACTGTGTTTGGAGATAGGGTTTTTAATGAGGTAAGTAAATCAAAAGGAGGCTGGTAGGGTGGGCCCTAATCCAGTCTGACTAGTGTCCTTATAAGAGGAAATTTGGACTCAGGCACCCACAGAGGGAAGACCATCTGCAAGCCAAGGAGAGACCCCTCAGAAGAAACCAAGCCTGCCAACACCCTATCTGGTACTGCCAGTTTCCAGAACTGTGACACAACTGGGTAACTGTTATTTAAGCTGCCCAGGCTGTGGTGTTCTGTTATAGCAGCAACAGCCCAGGCTAACTAATACAATTCCATTTAGAAATGTCCCTCTGTTCTTCATGATTTTTTAAAATTATATGTGACGTTAATAAGAATCCAGAATTCAGAATTACACAAAAACAATTCATATGGAATTATCATTCCCCCTTTCTCCTTCCATTTCTTCCTCATCCAATCCACTCCTATAGGTAGTCTCATTAGATTCAGTTTCATTTTTTTATTTTTCCTTGCAAAAATTAGCTAATACATGTAAATTTTGTTGATGCTTCGTTTCATACAAAAGGTAGTATCCTGTAATTTTTTTGCATTTTACTTATTTCACCTAGCTGTATCCTAGAAATCACTGCATATGAATTCCATGAAATTTTGCTTATTCATTTTTATAGTATCATAGTATGCATTGAGTATGATATTAGTTTGCTAGGGCTGCCGTAATTAAGTACCACAAACTGGGTTGCTTAGCAGAAATTTATTCTCTCATAATTCTGCAGCTAGAAGTCTGAGACCAGGGTGTTAGCAGGGTTTGTTCCTTCTGAGGTCCTTCTGAGAGAATGTGTTCTGTGCCTCTGTCCTAGCTTATGGTGGTTTGCTGACAGTACCATTCTTTGGGTTGTAGACACATCACTCCAGTCTTTGCCTTTATCTTCACGTGACTTTTTTTTCTGTGCACGTGGCTGTTCTGTGTCCAGTTTTCCCCTTCTTAAAAAGATACCCGTCATATCGGATTAGGGCTCTCCCTGATCACTTCATCTTAACCATCTGCAAAGACCCTGTTTCCAAACAAGGTCACATGTACAGGTACTGGGTGTTAGGACTCTAACATCCTTTTGGAAGACGTAGTCTACCCATAACAAGTATGTACCATACCTTATTCAACCATTCTATAGAAGAGCATTTAGGTTATTTTCCATATTCTGAAATTCTAGACACACTGCATGTTGTCCACATGTATTTTCATATTATTCAATGTGTGCCTTTCTGCTTCTGTACCTTTCAGAAGTGTGTTTAAGTTTTCATCACAAAGTTTTTGTGCATTTCTAATTAACCTTTTTCCCAAATTACTTTTTGCTACTGTAATGGGATTTTTGTAGTGTTATTTTTTCTAACTTATTAATTGTATGTTTGAAGACTATTGATATTTGTTGATTAACTTTTTATCATTTTACCTTACTGAATTTATTGTTTGAGCTACTTTTATCTTTTTATTGTTAGGGCTTCTAGATATGCTGTCACATCACTTGCAAAAAGGAATTGCTTTATGTTATATTTTTCAATTCATATATGCCTCTGATTGATTTCTTGAATCTGAGTTTATTTCCATGTTGATCTTGTATGCTCATATTGCTGAAATCACTTATTAGTTGAATGAATTATTTTGAAGATCCTTTGGGATTTTCCCCATAGTTCCTTATATTATTTCCAAATAGGGACAGTTTTACATCTTCCTTTATAATCTGTATGTTTTTTTTTCTTGACTTACCATGCTTGCTAGAAATTCCAGTACCATATTGAATAATAGTGGTGAAAAGTGGACATCCTTGTGTTTTCCTTATCTTAGGCAGAACACATACATTCTTTCTTTAAATATTATGTTACCTATAGGTTTGGGGTAGATGTTCTTTATCAAGTTGTGGAAGTTCTACGCTGTTGATAATTTTCTGAGCATTTTTATCATAAATAAGTATTGAGTTTTATCGAACGCTTTTTCTACATCAGTGAGTATGATCATGTGATTTTTCTTTTCTGACATGTTTGTATGGTTAATTACATAGATTTTTAAAATATTGAACCAGCTTTGAATCTATGGAAGGAATCCCCCTTGGTCATGCCATTTGATTCTTTTGTAAAATGTTGAACAATATATATTTGCTTGCATTTTGCTAAGAGATTTTGCATCTAAATATAGAGAGATATTGGTCTATTGTTTTGTGTGTTTTTTTTTGTTTTTCTGGTCTTTGCTTAATTTTGGTATTAAGGTTACTGGTCTCATTAAATACATGGGAAGCAGTCTCCTTTTCTATTTCCAGGAAGGCATTGTGTAGAATTGGTGTTAATTCTTTAAGCATTTGGTAGAGTTTGGCAGTAAATCTGTCTGTGACTGGAGATTTCCTTTTGGGAGTTTTTAAATTATGAATTTGACCTGCTTTTTTATTTTATTTTTTATTTTTTTGAGATGGAGTCTCACTCTGTCACCCAGGCTGGAGTGCAGTGGCATGATCTCAGCTCACTGCAACCTCTGCCTCCCAGGTTCAAGCGATTCTCCTGCCTCAGCCTCCTCAGTAACAGGGACTCCAGGCATGCGTCACCACACCCGGCTAATTTTTTTTATTTTTCGTAGAGAAGGGGTTTCCCCATGTTGGCCAGGTGGGTCAAGAACTCCTGACCTCAAGTGATCTGCCTGCCTCGGCCTCCTAGAGTGCTGGGATTATAGGCATGAGCCACTCCACCTGGCCTGTTGTGTTTTTTAGAAACAGGGGCTTGCTCTGTGGCCTAAGCTGCAGTGCAGTGATGTGATTATAGCTCACTGCAGCCTCAAACTCCTGGGCTCAAACAACCCTCTCACCTCAGCCTCTCAAAGTGCTGGGATTATAGGCATGAGCCACTGTGCCTGGCCTTGATTTTCTTAATAATTTTCTTAATAATTTCTTAATAATTATTTGAGTTGTGCTATTTAAATTGTTTATTTCCTAATAATAGATGTTTGTGGTTATTTGTGTTTTTTGAGAAATTAGCCCATTTCATTTTACTTGTCAGGTTTATTGTATCTGGAGAATTATTCATAATATTTCCTTAATATAATTTTTATATCTTCATGATCTGTGGTTATATCCCCTGGTGCATTCCTAATGTTGGTGATTTGTGTCTTCTCTCTTATTATTTCTATTAGTCATATTAGAGGTTTATCAATTTTACTGGTCTTTTAAAAAATGCTTTTTTTTCATTTTTCTCTATTTTTCTGTTTTCAATTTCGTGATCTCATTTGTATTGTTTTTTGCTTGCTTTGGTGTTGCAGGAAGTCAGGGACCCCGAATGGAGGTACCGACCGGCTGAAGCCACAGCAGAAGAACATAAATTGTGAAGATTTTATGGACATTTATTAGTTCCCCAAATTAACACTTTTATAATTTCTTATGCCTGTCTTTACTGCAATCTCTGAACACAAATTGTGGAGATTTCATGGACATTTATCACTTCTCCAATCAATACTCTTATAATTTCCTATGCCTGTCTTTAATAATTTCTTGTGCCTGTCTTTACTTTAATCCATACTCTTAAAATTTCGTATTCCTGTCTTTACTTTAATTTCCTATGCCTGTCTTTACTTTAATCCTGTCATCTTTGTAAGCTGAGGATGTATGTCGCCTCAGGACCCTGTGATGATTGCATTATGTGCACAAATTGTTTACAAAGCATGTGTGTTTGAACAATATGAAATCTGGGCACCTTGAAAAGAATAGGATAACAGTGATTTTCAGGGAACAAGGGAGATAACCATAAAGTCTAACTGCCTACTGGGCCGGGCAGAACAGAGTCATATTTCTCTTCTTACAGAAAGCGAGTAGGAGAAATATCACTGAATTGTCTTCTCAGCAAGGAATAGTCCTGGGAAAGGAATGTGTTCCCAAGGGGAGGTCTCTAAAATGGCCACTCTGGGAGTGTCTGTCTTATGTGGTTTAAGACAAGGGATGAAATATGCCCTGGTCTCCTGCAGCTCCCTCAGCCTTGCTAGGATTAGGAAATTCCAGCCTGGCAAATTCTAGTCAGACCAGTTGTCTGCTCTAAAACCCTGTTTCCTGTTAAGATGTTTATCAAGACAGTGCGTGCCCAGTGGGACATGGAACCTCATCAGTAATTCTAATTTCGCCCTGGCCTTGTGATCTCACTTTGCCCTTCTGCCCTTGTAATCTTTTATTGCCCCTTGAAGCATGTGATATTTGTGATTTACTCTCTGTTCTTACCCTCCTCCCCTTTTGAAATTTCTAATGAAAACTTGCTGGTTTTGTGGCTCAAGGGGCATCACAGAACCTGCCAATATGTGATGTCACCCCCGGAGGCCCAGCTGTAAAATTTATCTCTTTGTACTCTTTCTCTTTATTTCTCAGACCAGCGGACACTTAGGGAAAATAGAAAAGAACCTACACTGAAATATTGGGGGCTGGTTCCCCCAATACTTTGGTTTTATTTTTCTTTTTGTTTTATTTTCTGTATGTGGAAGCTTCAAGTATTGATTTGAAATGTTTTCTAATATAAGCATTTAGTGCTATAAATTTCCCTCACAGCTCTTGTATATTGGTATATCACACATTTTTATGTGCTGTATTTTCATTTGATTCTAGGTAGATATTTTTGTTATTCTTTGTTTGTTTCTATTTCTCATGAGATTAGACTTCTTCTTTGACCCATGGATTATTTAGAAGGGAGTTGATTAGTTTCTAAGTGTTAGGAAATTTTCCAGTTACCTTTTTCCTATTGATTTCTAATTTGGTCCTATTTTGGTTAGAAAGCATACTCTGTATGATTTCAGTTTTTTTAAAGTCACAGGACATAATCCCAAAAGTCCCTGTGGACCTATCTCTTCTATTTTTGTCTCCCTTCTCTCTGTTGGTCAGGGTAGTTTCTATTTTCAGGTTCACTGGTTCTCTCCTCTCTCCTTTCCACTCTGTTGTAGAGCCTGTCTATTGAGCTATTTATTTCAATTCTTTCATTTTGTTTTGAAATTTTATTTGAGATGGAATCTTGCTCTGTCGCCCAGGCTGGAGTGCAGTGGCATGATCTCTGCTTACTGCAACCTCCAACTCCCAGGCTCAAGTGATTCTCCTGCCTCAGCCTCCCAAGCAGTTGGGATTGTAGGCACCTGCCACCACACCTGGCTAATTTTTATATTTTTAGTAGAGACAAGGATTCATGATGTTGGCCAGGCTGGTCTCAAACTCCTGATCTCAGGTGATCTGCCCACCATGGCCTCTCAAAGTGCTGGGATTCAGGTGCAATTATTTCATGTTTTTATTTTTTATTTATTTATTTATTTATTTATTTATTTATTTATTTATTTTTAGATGGAGTCTTGCACTGTTGCCCAGGCTGGAGTGCAGTGGTGCAGTCTTGGCTCACTGCAAGCTCCACCTCCCAGGTTCACGCCATTCTCCTTCCTCAGCCTCCTGAGCCAACAGGACTACAGGTGCCAGCCACCATGTCCGGCTAATTTTTTTGTAATTTTAGTATAGAAAGGGTTTCACCATGTTAGCCAGGATAGTCTGGATCTCCTGACCTTGTGATCTGCCTGCCTCAGCCTCCCAAAGTGCTGGGATTACAGGCATGAGCCACAGTGCCCAGCCTCATGTTTTTATTCTTAAAATTTTTATTTGATTTTTCGTTATCTTCTATTTTACTTCTATTTTTCTACCTTTTCTTTTGATTCAAGCATTTATGTAGTTGCTCACTGGAGCCTTTTCATGGGATGTGCTTTAAAATTCTCTTGTTAGAGAGCCCTGGGTGGTGGGGTGCGTGTGGAAGTCTGCCTCCCTGCCCCCTCCTTAGCTGAAGGCGGTGGGGATGGAGCCACATTTTTTTTCCCTCAGTGTTTTCCTAGAGCTGGGTGGTTACTGTCTAAAAGTTTTCTGGCTTGTTAGGCTGATCCTTTACTGGGGCTTTTTTTTTTTTTTTTTTTTTTACCATTACCAGGTTGATTACCATTTCCAGGTTGATTCTTCTTCAGCTGCAACTATAGAATACATGAGATGACAAAACCACCCAAGTCTCAGGGGCCCTAGCCAGCCTGCCTTTCTCCACCTTTCTTTTTTTTTTTTTTTTTTTTGAGACGGAGTCTCGCTCTGTCGCCCAGACTGGAGTGCAGTGGCCGGATCTCAGCTCACTGCAAGCTCCGCCTCCCGGGTTCACGCCATTCTCCTGCCTCAGCCTCCCGAGTAGCTGGGACTACAGGCGCCAGCCACCTCGCCCGGCTAGTTTTTTGTATTTTTTAGTAGAGACGGGGTTTCACCGTGTTAGCCAGGATGGTCTCGATCTCCCGACCTCGTGATCCGCCCGTCTCGGCCTCCCAAAGTGCTGGGATTACAGGCTTGAGCCACCGCGCCCAGCCTCTCCACCTTTCATATTCATCTTATGTTTGTTTTTTGGTTTTTTTAATGTCAATTTTTTTATTTTTTATTTTTTTTTAATTATACATATGTTCTAGGGTACATGTGCACAACGTGCAGGATTGTTACATATGTATACATGTGCCATGTCGGTGTGCTGCACCCATTAACTCGTCATTTACGTTAGGTATATCTCCTAATGCTATCCCTCCCCCCTCCCCCCACCCCACAATAGGCCCTGGTGTGTGATGTTCCCCTTCCTGTGTCCAAGTGATCTCATTGTTCAATTCCCACCTATAAGTGAGAACATGCGGTGTTTGGTTTTCTGTTCTTGCGATAGTTTGCTGAGAATGATGGTTTCCAGCTGCATCCATGTCCCTACAAAGGACACAAACTCATCCTTTTTTATGGCTGCATGGTATTCCATGGTGTATATGTGCCACATTTTCTTAATCCAGCCTGTCATTAATGAACATTTGGGTTGATTCCAAGTCTTTACTATTGTGAATAGTGCTGCAATAAGTATACGTGTGCATGTGTCTTTATAGCAGCATGACTTATAATCCTTTGGGTATATCCCCAGTAATGGGATGACTGGGTCAAATGGTATTTCCAGTTCTAGATCCTTGAGGAATCACCACACTGTTTTCCACAATGGTTGAACTAGTTTACAGTCCCACCAACAGTGTAAAAGTGTTCCTATTTCTCCACATCCTCTCCAGCACCTATTGTTTCCTGACTTTTTAATGATTGCCATTATAACTGGTATGAGATGGTATCTCATTGTGGTTTTGATTTGCATTTCTCTGATGGCAAGTGATGATGAGCATTTTTTCATGTGTCTGTTGGCTGCATAAATGTCTTCTTTTGAGAAGTAGCTGTTCATATTCTTTGCCCACTTTTTGATTGGGTTGTTTGTTTTTTTCTTGTAAATTTGTTTGAGTTCTTTGTAGGTTCTAGAAATTAGCCCTTTGTCAGATGAGTAGATTACACCATGCCCAGTGAATTTTTTTGTAATTTTAGTATAGAAAGGGTTTCACTGTGTTAGCCAGGATGGTCTGGATCTCCTGACCTTGTGATCCGCCTGCCTCAGTCTCCCAAAGTGCTGGGATTACAGGTGTGAGCCACCGTGCCTGGCCTCACATTTTGATTCTTAAAATTTTTATTTGATTCTTCATTATGTCTTCTATTTTACTTCTATTTTTCTACCTTTTCTTTTGATTCAAGCATTTATGTAATTGCTCACTGGTGCCATCTCATGGGATGTTCTTTAAAATTCTCTTGTTAGAGAGCCCTGGGTGGTGGGGTGAGCGTGGAAGTCTGCCTCCCTGCCCCCTCCTTACCTGAGGGTGGTGGGGATGGAGCCACATTTTTATTTTTTCCTGTGGTGTTTTCGTAGAGTTAGGTAGTTACTGTCTAAAAGTCTTCTGGCTTGTTAGGCTGATCTTTTACTGGGGCTTTTATTTATTTTCTTCTATTTCCATTACCATTTCCAGGTTGATTCTTCCTCAGCTCCAACTACAGAATACATGAGATGATAAAAACACCCAAGTCCCAGGGGCCCTAGCCAGCCTGCCTTTCTCCACCTTTCATAGTCATCTTATGTTTGTTTCAAATATAACTTCCACGATGGTTATCTACACTTAATAGGAGAAACAGAGAAAGGTGTTTACTCCATTTTGTCTGGAAGTGGAAGTCCTTTATTTTTATTTTTTAAACTATATTATTTTATTTAACAATCAGCAGTACATAGTAGTTTGACAAAGCAGAAAGTGCATGCATTTCCCGTCAGTGTTAACTTTGAACATCTGGCTGTCTCTCTCCATGCACATTTATGGAGATGAGTGTTGGGCATTGTAGTAAGGCAAAAAAAGAGATGAACAGATGAATGAATGAAGAGACAGAAAGAAAACTGGCATTGCTTAGTAATAAATAGGTTTAATAACAAAAAAATTAATGTTACTCGAATTTAAAAAGAAAAAGTAGAGAACTAAAGAAATTGCTGTTCTTTAAGAGAACTATATTGAACAAGAGAAAATTCTTGTTTTTGTAATATTTCTCTAAGAGTGAAAGAAAAAAGGTAAGACAGTTATGAGAGACTCACTGTGTTTGTGTCCACCTGATTAGACATTCAACCTTGCTTACATTTATTCTCCCTCTCTTTTGTACTCTATGGACTGTTTTTTAAATTGTTGTAAGATTATTTTTACTTTGTCAAGATTTACTTGGCCGGGTGCGGTGGCTCAAGCCTGTAATCCCAGCACTTTGGGAGGCCGAGACGGGCGAATCACGAGGTCAGGAGATCGAGACCATCCTGGCTAACACGGTGAAACCCCATCTCTACTAAAAAATACAAAAAACTAGCCGGGTGAGGTGGCGGGCGCCTGTAGTCCCAGCTACTCGGGAGGCTGAGGCAGGAGAATGGTGTGAACCCGGGAGGCGGAGCTTGCAGTGAGCTGAGGTCTGGCCACTGCACTCCAGCCTGGGTGACAGAGCAAGACTCTGTCTCAAAAAAAAAAAAAAAAAAAAAAAAAAGATTTACTTATTTAAGTGTTTGTTCTGGACCCATATTTATTCCTGTAACTGTTTTTCTCAATTTAACATCTAAAGCCTCATTATACCATGTGTTCTACATTGATCAACTAAGTGGTTCCAACCACCCTCTTGCAAGGACAAAAAAGAAAAATATGTCTGGTCTTAACAGCAATACAGTAAGCCAAGAAAGAAAAATAAAATGTATAAAGATTGGGGAAAAAAACAGCCCTCGTTACCATTCATCGTGTAGTAATTTTATTCCCTAGTTCTTCATTGTGATCCTTCCTTTTTTCTTGGGTGGGGTGGTGGATTTCAGTATCAAGTAGTTAAAATGTTCAACCTGTGTCTTGAATAATGAGACGAAAATGTTCTTCTCTTTGTCTTTGCATGTTTGAGAATCCCTACTAAATTTATTAGCTCCATAATACATTTTTGTTCTCAGAGTAATTCATAGCTTTCCATCTCTCTTTATAAAAAAATCATGTTGGGTGGTATGTGTATTTCATTAAATTCATGTCCTTATTGAATTACTCTATAGTGCAAGCATTTTTAGAAGATTTCTTGTATTCTTCAGATCTTAGTTTTCCCAGAATGTGTTCATCCTTTGCTGTTTTTCATAGCATGTTCTTTCTCTCCTGTATTGTTGTCATTTCTGTGCATAATGATAATGACAGGATCCTTTTTAAAAAATACTATTGATCCTAACGTGGCTGGTTTTAGCCATTCCCCTAATTGGCTGTGATTAGTACAGATGGGTTCTTGTAGACACTCCTCCAAAACTATTCGTGACATTTGTCTTCTCTTCTAAGCTGCATCCAATGCATTGGATGTTGCATTCTCTGTTCCTTTTTAATAGCAGAGGCCTTGGGGTGGGGGAGAACCTGTCTAAGAAAACCTTTAGCTCTTTGTCGTAGACCTGAAAACTATTCTTTCCCCTCCCAAGTTTGAATAAATACTCCTGGGGTCTCATTCTCCCAACTCTACCTGTTGCCTCAAAAATTGGCAGGCCCCTGGCAGCCCCTCCCAGTGTATGCAGGAGAGTAGTGTATAAGGGCTTCTGCTCTCGATGGTGTATTTCCTTGACTTTTCTTCTCAAGCTGCCTACTCTACCTGCATCTCCCCATCTTTTAATAGTGCCTATTAAATGATGGCCCATCAGCATTGTTACTGTCATTCCTAAACTGATTTTCAAAGGATTCTTTTTTTTCTATCAGATAAATCATTTAGGAAGAGATTCATTTGAACATTCTTGTTTATAAGCCGAAGAAGGGTTTCCAAAGAGGAATAGTTTGAAGATTGACAAAAATGGGGATAATTTGTGAGAGTGAATGCCTGGAGAGTATCAGAGAACACCTAGAACACACAATAAGAGGATACATAGAAGGGGAACTTTTCCTTTGAGACAGGAAGGGAAAGACATATGGCTGAAATGAGTGAATTTATATAGAGTTGGAATTTCCTCTCGATGGCTTCTTCTTCAGGTAACCACAAAGTCTGAGCACTGTCAAAAATACTTCGTGGGCCAGGCATGGACTCCTGGTGGATTGCCTGAGCTCAAGAGTTCGAGACCAGCCTGGACATCATGGTGAAACCCCGTCTCTACTGAAAATACAAAACAAGCTAGCTAGGCATGGTGGCGTGTGTCTGTAATCCCATCTACTTGGGAGGCTGAGGCACAAGAACCACTTGAACCTGGGCGGTGGAGGCTGCAGTGAGCTGAGATCGTGTCACTGCACTCCAGCCTGCATGACAGAGCAAGACTCTTGTCTCCAAAAAAAAAAAAAAAAAAAGGGCATGGTGGCCAGTGCCTGTAATCCCAGCGCTTTAGGAGGTCTAGGCCGGTGGATCACCTGAGGTTAGGAGTTCAAGACCATACTGGCCAACATGGTGAAAAGTTGTCTCTACTAAAAATACAAAAAAGTTAGCCGGGTGTGGTGGTGGGCACCTGTAATCCCAGCTACTCAGGAGGCTGAGGCAGGAGAATAGCTTGAACCCAGGAGGTGGACGTTGCAGTGAGCCAAGATTGCACTACTGCACTCCAGCCTGGGCAACAAGAGTGAAACTCCATCTCAAAAAAAAAAAAAAAAAAAAAAAAAACCCAAAACTTTCTGTTTGGTTTCTCCTCCACCTTTCCTGTGACTATCAGCTTTACACATTGTGTCAGGAACACTTTCTGGATAGCTAATAGAGGGTGAATATGCTTATATTTTAGGAGCCAGTGACATTCAGGAATGTTGTTGTAGACTTTACTGAGGAGGAGTGGAGACAACTGAGCCCTCCACAGAGGAATCTGTACAGAGAAGTGGCGCTGGAGAACTGTAGGAATCTAATCTACGTGGGTAAGAGCCATTTTCTTTTGTAACTGAAAATCTTCCTATTTGAGGGTCTTTGCTTCCTCAATTATTAACAGCCATGCGTCTTCATAGCATTTTACTCTGCTGGACTTATATAGTCCCCAAAACCAAAGGTTTTAAAGTCTAGTTGGCCCCCAAGACACAAGATGTTCCGAATACATTTTCCCCCAGGTAAATTGTCTTTATTTTTAAAGAGTTGATATTAGGAGCTTTCTGTACTAATCCTCCATTAAACCTCACAGTAGCCGTCATTCAGTGAGCCAAATACTAAGGGGTTAGCGCTGAATTTTCAGATATTTGTTATATCTTTCTTTCCCCATGGGTGGGCTGTCATCCCTTCAAAGCCAGTGTTATCTCCCAGCTGGAGCTAGAAGAGGAGTTGTGGATGATGGGCTGGGCACCCCTAACAGTCACTTGTCCAGCTGAGAAATAGAAGCATGAAGTTCTTGGAATTGGTCAATGAAGAAGGTATTTCTTACAATGTTGTCTGAGGAATTCATCTCATATTCACATCTGTTTTAACTTATTCTTTATCTTGCTATCCTATTAGTTTCTCCTTCATATTTCTCGGAGGAAGATGTGTTATTTCTTAACTAAGTTCACATTTCCTTTTGTTTTCAAACTTCCTTCCCTCCTTTTCTCACCCATCTCTTCCCGCTCGCCTCTGTTCTATGGCTTTGCAGGCATGATGACGCCTTCTCACTCCAGCATTCTCAGCTTTGTCTTGCACAGCCTCCTTTCTTTAGGCATTTAGCTTTTCATGACTCTTTCACCCAATAAATAGAAATACACATACTGTACATTGTCAGTCTCACTGCTTCAGAGCAAGATTTGGTTAAAACTTCCTAGAAAGGAGTTTAGCCACATGTATCAAGAGTTTTAATAATACCCTTTTAGTCATTCTTCTGACAGGACCCCTGTCTTGTACATATCATAGAGGTCAACAATGAGTCATGAACAGTTCTGTTCCCTTGGCATTGTAAGTAAGTGATTTCAATATCATGGCATTGTTTATGCAAATTATGAAATATCTAAACATTGAAAAATTATAATGTTATTAAAAACATGATAGTCACAGAAATTTTCAATGATGTGGACAGTGCATTATGTAAAGAAAGATAGGAAATTTTAACTACACTTAAATTTAGCAATAGAGGGAAATACTTAAATCAAATAACACTTATTATATATTGACTCTCCTCCCACCTTTAAATGCAGTTATTATGATAGGCTATTCAGTGTAATTTTTCTCCTTATTTTCTACCCAGGCATTTCCTAAGACTTGCTATTTCTGTCCCTCCTTCCTACTTCAGTGTACTGACATCCTTGTGTATTTTGGCTCTTTTGCCCCCATTTGTTCAACAAACATTTATAGGGCACCATGCAGGAAAGGATCTAAAGGGAGCACTCCAAGATGTTGAGAATAGAGATTGCTGTTGAAGCTGCAAGTGATTTTTCTTTCCTTCTTTATTCTCTTTCATTTATTCTAAACTTTCCACAATGGGCATATTTTCATTTAAAAATCCAACAGAAAGAAACACTCTGTATGATATATACTGTTACCATGTGCATTTTTCCATAATGCCTTCCTGATTAAATTCTTTTTGCTTCTCAACCATTATTTTGGTTTCTAAAGACTGTCCTTCTACTGAAATTACTTATTCAGAGGCAACCATTAGATTTCTTCTAAAAATAGGCTAACCTTTTTCCAGCTTTCTTCATCTTCAGTCTTTCTGACATACTTTGCCATTTTGATTATTGACTTTGGGTATAATAAAAGTGTATTGTGGAAATTTTAGAAAATACAAATAAGCAAAAACTAAAATTTGAAATCCGTGATCTCATGTCTTGGAGAGAGATAGCTCATGGGCATATGATATGTTTATTTATTATCTAATATCTAGAATAATCATTAGTCATATAAAATAACTGACAGGCATTTAATTTTATGGATTTATCATTACTGATTAAATTAGGTACCTGAGATTGAACATTTAGGTTATTGCCAATTTCTTCCTTTTATAAATGATACAGATTTAAACATCCTTGTAACTGTCTTGCACATTTGTTCCATCAGAGCTTAGTATAAAATTCTTAGAAAATGAACTTTTTGCAGCCAAGATGATAAATAATAATCACTTAAAGCTTTTGTTAACATGTTGTTGATTTTTTTTTCAGAAGGCCAATACTAGTTTGTTTCCTTATCCCTCAGTCATACCTGCATGTGACCTGGAACACGTTACAGTTCATGGTTTTACATTACATTTTTATTACTTCTGAATTTTTACATTTTTCAATGTAGTTACTGACCCTTTACTTTTTATGTTTTATAAATTGTCTGATCTTCTCATCAACCCATTTTTTCATTAATGTGAAAATATGTTTTCAGGATACAGATCTGCACTGTACAGTACTAATGCATTTGGCTCTTAAGGCAACTGAAACATGGCCAGTTCTCATTGGGATATGCTATGAGTATAAAATACACCCCAGATTTTTTAGACTTAGTAAGAAAAGAAAGACTGTAAAATATCTCAATACTTATTATACTGAATCCCTGTTTAAATGATAATATTTTGGATATATTGGGTTGAATAAAATATATTCTTAAATTAATTTTACCTGTATTTTCTTACCTTTTTAAATGTGGCTACTGGAAGACTTAAAAATAAATGTGTGCATCACAGCACTTGTGGCTCACATTATATTTCTGTTGAAAAGCAGTGATACAAATAGTAGATTCCTGTATATTTTCACTACTTTTCTCTTTTAGCTTTTTTTGAGTTCATTATTATTACAAAAATAAAACATGCTTGATTAAAACATTCAAACCATATAGAAATTTAAAAAAATACAAATCCGCTATAAAAAATCTTTCATCTCGGCCAGGCATGGTGGCTCACGCCTGTAATCCCAGCACTTTGGGAGGCCAAGGCAGGTGGATCACGAGGTCAGGAGATTGAGACCATCCTGGCTAACATGGTGAAACCAGTCTCTACTAAAAATACAAAAAATTAGCCGGGCGTGGTGGCGGGAGCCTGTAGTCCCAGCTACGCGGGAGGCTGAGGCAGGAGAATGGTGTGAACCCGGGAGGCGGAGCTTGCAGTGAGCCGAGATCGCACCACTGCACTCCAGCCTGGGTGACAGAGCAAGACTCCGTCTCAAAAAAAAAAAAAAAAAAAAAATTTCATCCCTCTGTAGTTCCAATGATAGCCAGTATTAAGCCATTGAGTACAGAATCTGGGATATGTTTTGCTTATCATAAGGTTTATGTGTGAAGCCACATTATCCCTAATTTTCTACCCTCAGCCTGCAGTTACCAGAGGACTGAAAACTCAGCCCTATCTTCTGTATTATTCCTTCCCTCAACCTAGGTTGTATAGGCCACTTAGCCCCATGGGGATTTCTAAATTTTGAAAAGTAATGGCCTTCTTTTTTTCAGAAAAAAGCAATTTTATTATAATAGACAATTTTTTTCTAATACAATAGTGAAACACTACTTATTTGTGTTAATGATACCAAGTTGAGTCTTCTACTCATCTGGGGCTTTGCTGATGCTAATCACAGTTATGCGCTGTTAAAAATGAAGCTCCTATCTTTCCAAGAATTTGTCCTAGGCTCGAGCTAACTGCTAACTCAGTTGAAGTGATATTGTATTGGTGGTGACTATATCTTGTGCATTGGTTTGTATGTTTAGTTTGTTTATTCCACAGGGATCTGTTGTTCAATGTGGTTGATTTAAATTCCAAGCTTTAATTTTGTAATTTAAACAACATACATGCACATGTGTGCTTGTAAAGACAGAAGTCTGCTATTGGTCAGAATCATATAGACTATGTCACAGATAAGGAAGCACCTGCTATTGGTTGTTTCATTACTATGGAGAAGACCTTGCCACCTAAGTGAAACAGTTAAGGGATAGGTTTAGGATGCAGATTTGCCACTATTGCACAGGAGAAATCCCAGGTTCTATGTGGGCGATGGGAATTTGGATTGAGCTGATAAGGGTCAGTCTAGGAAAATTTCCCCTAACATTCTTCAGATTTTTCTTATTGCATCCTTCACAACTTGTCTCAGTTATTGGTCGAATCTATTTTTTTTCTTCCTGATTTGAGATCCCATCTTTATCAAGTACTGTATTTCCATTAATTGATTCAATAAATGTGTAATGAGTCTTGCGTCTGGAGATGTAACAGTGAAGAAGACCTAAAAAGTACTTTCTTTGAGAGAGCTTACATTTGATCTGGGGTAAAGGGGTGCAAAAATATGGAGGAGACAAACAATAAATAGAACGTTAGGTAATGATGACAGCTTTGGTGAAAACAAAACGGGATATTGTGAGAAAGTGACTACAGTGAATGACTACTTAAGACTGGGTGGTAAGGGAGGGCTTTTTCAGATGCTATCATTTAAGGTGAAGCATGAATGACAGAAAGGACCCGGCCCTTCAAAAACCTGGTATAAGAGTATTTCAGATGCTAAGGCAAGAGTAAGCTTGGTGAGGGTGGTACTAGACTGCTAAGGAGTGAGATCCGGCCGGGCGCGGTGGCTCACGCCTGCAATCCCAGCACTTTGGGAGGCTGAGGTGGGCGGATCATGAGGTCGGGAGATCGAGACCATCCTGGCTAACACAGTGAAACCCCGTCTCTACTAAAAATACAAAAAAAAAAAAAAAAAAAAAAAAAATTAGCTGGGCGTGATGGTGGGCGCCTGTAGTCCCAGCTACTCTGAAGGCTGAGGCAGGAGAATGGTGTGAACCCGGAAGCGGAGCTTGCAGTGAGCCGAGATCGCGCCACTCCAGCCTGGGCGACAGAGCGAGACATCGTCTCAAAAAACAAACAAACAAACAAACAAAAAACTAAGTGAGATCCAAGAGATAGAGAGGGATTGGGTCTCATAGAGCTATAAGAATCCAGGTGAGGATCTGAGATAGGAGGGCAACATCTGGATTATGGGGAGCAAGAAGATCCTCAGGAGACCTTTTGGGGTAGTCTAAGCAAAAGATGGTGAGGGCCAGGGCAAGAGTGGTCGAAGTGAAGACAGAGATAAATAGAGTTAAGATACAACAGGGCAGGATTTGATAAAGTTGACAAGAGTCTTCAATTATTAAATGTAAGAGGTAAGCTAAGGAAGGAATATAATACTTATAAGGTTTCGGTTTGAGTAACTGTGGGGATAGTAGTGAAATTGACAGAAATGGGGAAGAACATAAGAACATGTTTGGGGGAGCTGCAAATCAAGAATTCTGTTTTGCACATGTTAAGTGTGAGATGTTCATTGTACATCTGTATGAGTGTGTCAGATAAACAGTTGGGTAAAAGGCCAGAGTTCAGGAAAGGAGCAGGCGTGGAGGTGAATTTGGAAGTCCTTGTGATATAGATGATAATTATAGCCACAGTACTGGATGCTGAATGAAATAAAGAGATAAGAGGGATTCCAGGACAGACCTGTGGGTCAGCCCATTTGCTTGGACCTTCTGTTATTCTGGGTTACCTATAATCACTAGCTAAGTTTCTCGACATTATTTCTTTTGGATATTTATGCATATATTTACCTTTCACCTGATTAAAAAACCTGCAGAAGGTTTGCATGGCACCTCAACATCTCCTGTAATTTCAGGGCTCTTTATGACCTGGCCTTCCATAATCTAACCCTTTTCCATCTTAGCCAATCATCCTGACATCCTCTGTGGATACACTTACTTGTGTTTGAGCCTGTTATGTGTCTTTCATCTTTTTCTGTTGTCTTAGAGTTGAATTTAGATTCCATTTTCCTCATGAAACATTTGACTTCTTCAGTCCAAACAGACCACTCACATCTCTAAACTATTACTGTAGTTACAGTCTTACATTTAAATACTTACTATTTTTTATTTTTACAGATTATAATAAACATGCTTTCTTTTCAATCCAAAATAAAAGTTATTTGAGTTAAGTATACACGTGGCTTACAATCATATGTAGAAAAGTTCAATATCACTGATCATTAGAGAAATACAAATCAAAATAACAATGAAAAACTATATCTAAATGAACTAAGCATCCTTTAAAAAGGCAGAAATGGTTGGAATAGGTTAAAAACAACAAAACTACATGCTGCTTTTAAGAAATTAACTTTAAACATAAATTCACAAATACCATAGACAAACATGTTTGAAAAAGATACGGCATGCTCATCTTAAAAGAAAGCTGGAGTGGCTATGTTAATAACAGGCAAAGTAGATTTCAGAGCAAAGAATATTGCTAGAGGTAAAGAAAGAAAAATGATATAATCATCTCAATCGATGCAGAAAGGCATTTGACAAAATTTAACATCAATTCCTGCAAACAGTATTAGAAAGCACCTTCCTGAATCCAATCAAGGACATATAAAAATAAAAGCTACAGTTAACAGCAACTGACATTATTCTTAATAGTCAAAGAATGAATGCATTCCCCCATGGTTAAAAAAAAAATGGATGCCTCTGTTCTATTCAATAGTATTGGAGTTTCTAGCCAATGCAATAAGGAAAGCAGAAGAAATAAAACACATGGAGAATGGCAGGAAGAAGTAAAACTGCCTTTATTTGCAGATTATGTGATTGTCTACATAGAAAATCCCATGGAATTTACAGACAGGCTGCCTGGCTTAGTGTTAAAGGTGTGCCCAACACATACCCAGAGGCCCTTGGCAAAAACTGAGAGACTGTGCTTCCCAGTGTTTAGGAAAATCTCTCCAATAGTTTGCTGACCACTAAGTGAACTGATCCAGTACTTCAGTACAACAAAAAATACAGACTTTACAGATTTATTTCAGAAATGTTACTAAAACGATGCTAAATAATCACAATAACAAAACCTGGGGCAGGTGGGCAAATCTGATTTCCAGAGTTGCCATGTAATTTAAAGTGTCCAGTTTCCAACAAAAATATATTAAGAAGCATGCAAGTAAATAAGAATATATGGCCCAAAGGGTGAAAAGCAGTTAGTAGAGAATTGTTCTTGAGGAAATCCAGACATTGGGCTGACTAGACAAAGACTAAGTTGGCTATTTTAAATCAGTTATTTCAAAGAGCTAAAGGAAACCATGTCAGAAGAACTATAGGAAAGTATGAGTGCAGTGTCTCAGAAAATAGTAAATATTGGATCAGGAAAAATAATCAGTACTAGGCCTCATACGTGGGTGATGAAATAATCTGTACAACACCACCCCCATGACATAAATTTGCCTATGTAACAAACCTGCACATGTATCCCTGAACTTAAAGTTTAAAAAAAAATAGAAAATTTTTTTTAAAGAACAAAATAGAAAATCTGGAGTGGACAAGCACAATAACTGAAAAAAAAAAAATTCACTAGATTGGCTAAATAGCAGAGTTGAACAGTCAGAAAAAGAATTAGGGAACTTAAAGTTAGGTCAATTGAAATTATATAGTTAGAGTAACAGAAAGAAAAAGATAATGATTGAAAACTTCCAAAATTTGATTTTTTAAAAACACCAAAAGCTCAACAAATTCCAGAAAGTATAAACTCAGAAATACGTCATGATAAAAAATTTGATAGACCTAACATCAAAG
Source organism: Macaca nemestrina (assembly GCF_043159975.1). NCBI lineage: Eukaryota > Metazoa > Chordata > Mammalia > Primates > Cercopithecidae > Macaca > Macaca nemestrina. The sequence goes on from NC_092142.1 coordinate 52,356,266, forward strand.
TATGTTCTCCAAACACAATGGAATAAAATTGGGAAACAATGATAGAAGAAAATTGGAGAAATTCACAAATATGTAGAAATTAACCAACATGCTACTCAAAGAACAGTAGGTCAAAAAAGAAATCACAAAGGAAATTAGAAAATACCTAGAGATGAAGAAAAAGAAAACACAACAAAACCTATGGGATGCAGCTAAAGCAGTGCTCAGCGTGAAACACAGCTGTAAGCACCTATATGAGGAATAAATCACCAAAATTTCACTACAAGAAAGTAAAAAAGAAAGACCAACTAAACTCAAAGCAAATGGAAGGAAATAGTAAAGATTAGAGTAGAAGTAAATACATTGGAGAATGGGAAAATGTAGAGAAAATCAACAAAGTAATACTTTGTACTTTGTAAAGATTAGGAGAATTGACAAACTTATAGTTAGACTCACCAAGAAAAGTAGAGAGAGCAAAAAAAGAGAAGGAAGGGGAGACAGAGATGGAGAGAGAGAGAGAGAAAATATTCAGTTATTACAACTGGGCATAAAAGGACATTGCTGCTGACCTTAGATAAATAAAAGGATTATGAGGAAATAAAATTAACAATTGTATTACAACAAATTAGATAACATAGATGAAATGGAAAAATTTCTAGAAACACAAACTACCAAAGTTGACTAAAGAAGTAATAGAAACTTGATTCATGTATTTTGAAAAAGTTTGGCAGTTTTTTTTTTAAAGAAATATGATCTGATCATTCCATTCTTAAGGATTTAGCCAAGAACATTATATGTTCATACAAAGATTCATATATTAATGTTCATTGCAACTTTATTTTAATAGCCAAAAAGTGAAAACAACCCAAATTTCTATCAACAATTGAATGGATATGTTATGTTCATACTTATTATTAAGCAATAAAAAAAGAATGAATCATTGATCAATGCTACAATATAGATGAATCTGAAAATAATTATGCTGGATGACAGAAGACAGAAAAAAGTACACACAATGCATGGTTTCATTTATATACATTTTAAAGAATGCAAAATTTCACAGAAAGCAGATCAGCGATTATCTGGAGTTAAAGAGTGGGACAGGGATGAGTGGGAAGAAGGAATTACAGAGACACACAAGGAAAGTTTTTGGGATGATTGAAATGTTTTTATTGTCCTGATGGTTTCACAGATATATACATAGAGCAACCTATCAAACACTTTAATTATGTTCACTTTATTGTATTTCTTTTGTGCTTCAATAAAGCTGTTTAAAAATGACATATGCGGCCAGGCGCGGTGGCTCACACCTGTAATTCCAACACTTTGGGAGGCTGGAGAATGGCGTGAACCTGGGAGGTGGAGCTTGCAGTGAGCCGAGATCGCGCCACTGCACTCCAGACTGGGCGACAAAGCGAGACTCCGTCTCAAAAAAAAAAAAAAAAGACATATGCATGATTTAATCAGTAGCTTTAGAAGTGCTCATTTTTAACTGACCTTTTGGAAACCATCAAATGTATGTTGAATATGGGTGTCTGTGCCTGTTTTAAGGTTTTTCATTTCTCTCTCTCTCTTTTTTTTTTTAAGAGGCAGTCTTGCTCTGTCGCTCAGACTGTAGTGCAGTGGTGTGATCTTAGCTCACTGCAACTTCCGCCTCCCAGGTTTAAGGGATTCTCCTGTATCAGCCTCCTGAGTAGCTGGGATTACAGGCGACTGCCACCACGGTGGCTAATTTTTTGTATTTTTAGTGGAGATGGGGCTTCACCATGTTGGCCACGCTGGTCTCAAACTCCTGTCCTCAAGTGATCCGCCCGCCTCGGTCTCCGAAAGTGCTGGGATTACAGGTGTGAGCCACCTTGCTCAGCCTCATTTCTCTTCTTAGTAAAGCATTGTCCAAGTAAAATCTCTGTATCATAATATCCATCTATCAGACACTGTCTTCATCCTTTGAATCATGGAACTTTTATCCTCAATTGGCCTAGATTATTGTACCAATTTCTCAGCCACTTTTCCTGTGTTCCTTTGCTTTAGTTTCATATGTATTTTATTTTGGCACTAGAAATGATAAGAAAGCTAGGGCCTCCTGAGGGCAGGATTATATGAGATTTCAAATAACTTCAATAGAGATAATGATAAAGGAAACTATAGAAAATAAACAATTGATAAGAAGTAGGGGAATACTGCCACCTTTGGACTAGAGAGAATAGTTATCTTCATTTTTCTTTCGTTATGCCTTTTTGTGAATCTTGAACTTAATAAAAATATTTCTCGTGGGCTGATATCATGCCTTTTTAAAATACACTTTTATTTTAAGTTCAGGGGTACATGTGGAGGCTTGTTACATGCCTATGTAACATACATACCTATGTAACATGTGTCATGGGGGTTTGTTGTACAGATTATCTCATTACCCAGGTATTAAGTCTAGTATCCATTAGTTATTTTTTTATTCTCTCCATGTGTTCTCATCATTTAGCTCCCACCTATAAGTGAGAACTTGCAATGTTTCATTTTCTGTTCCTGCGTTTGTTTGCTAAGGGTAATGGGAAGACAACCTAGGCAATACCATTCAGGACATAGGCACAGGCAAAGATTTCATGATGAAGATGTCAAACACAATTACAACAGAAGCAAAAATTGACAAATGGGATCTAATTAAACTGAAGAGTTTCTGCACAGCGAAAGAAACTATCATCAGACTGAACAGGCAACGTACAGAATGGGAGACAATTTTTGCAAACTATGCATCTAGTGAAGGTCTAATATCCAGCATCTATACAGAACTTCAAACTTCCTAAAGAAAACCAAATCACCCCATTAAAAAGTGGACAAAGGACATGAACAGATACTTCTCAAAAGAAGAGACGTCTCTTTCCCATCTTGCAAGATGGTGGGTGAAAAAGTTGAGAAGCCAGATACTAAAGAGAAGAAACCCGAAGCCAAGAAGGCTGATGCTGGTGGCAGGGTGAAAAAGGGTAACCTCAAGGCTAAAAAGCCCAAGAAGGGGAAGCCCCATTACAGCCGCAACCCTGTCCTTGTCAGAGAAATTGGCAGGTATTCCCGATCTGCCATGTATTCCAGAAAGGCCATGTACAAGAGGAAGTACTCAGCCGCTAAATCCAAGGTTGAAAAGAAAAAGGAGGAGGAGCTTCTTGCAACTCTTATAGAACCAGTTGGTGGTGACAAGAACGGCGGTACCCGGGTGGTTAAACTTCGCAGAATGCCTAGATATTATCCTACTGAAGATGTGCCTCGAAAGCTGTTGAGCCATGGCAAAAAAAAAAAACCCATCAGTCAGCACTGAGAAAACTGCAAGCCAGCATTACCCCTGGGACCATTCTGATCATCCTCACTGGACGCCACAGGGGCAAGAGGGTGGTTTTCCTGAAGCAGCTGGCTAGTGGCTTGTTACTTGTGACTGGACCTCTGGTCCTCAATTGAGTTCCTCTACGAAGAACACACCAGAAATTTGTCATTGCCACCTCAACCAAAATCGATATCAGCAATGTCAAAATCCCAAAACATCTTACTGATGCTTGCTTCAAGAAGCAGCAGCTGCTGAAGCCCAGACACCAGGAAGGTGAGATCTTCGACACAGAAAAAGAGAAATAGGAGATTACGGAGCAGCACAAGATTGATCAGAAAGCTGTGGACTCACAAATTTTACCAAAAGTCAAAGCTGTTCCTCAGCTCCAGGGCTACCTGCAATCTGTGTTTGCCCTGACGAATGGAATTGATCCTCTCAAACTGGTGTTCTAAATGTCTTAAGAACCCATTAAATAGCTAACTACAAAAAAAAAAAAAAAAAAAAAGAAGAAGAGATGTCTTATGAATTATAAGTAAAAATTCTTTGAGGTTCTTCATTTTTTAACTTTCATTCCAAAGCTTGACAGATTTACCACTATAGTATCTTGCTTTAGAATAACTTATGTAATTGCCCATGAAATTCCCAATTTTTTAGTTAACTATATTTAAAAATCTACATAAATATGCATGTAGCAAATGACTCTTATTTAGTTATTCAGAAATTCTACAATAATTTTAAATATAACACCATCTCATGGATGTATTAATATAGGATCAGAAATATTTTTTGTGTATGTTTCATCCACAGTTGAATAAGACTCCATATATCTGAGTACTCCAGGACTTTAATAATTTAATAAGAATGTATAGACATTGCGGGCATAGGCCATGCTTCCCTTTTGTCCACAGTCACTGACACGTTTTCTTATAACTTGTGTACAACAGGTTCCCCACCTTTCCTTAAGAACTCTTATCTTTTAGGGAGGTACACAATTATTATTTACTAATTTCTACACTCTTTATAACTGTGTTTTCGGTGTTTTGTTGTTTTTACAAGTAGTGTCATTATGTTTTAAAAATTCTAGAGAATGGGAACACCTGTGTCTCTTGCCCCTTCCTTTGATTCATTCATTTAGTCATGCAGTAAATATTTGAGTGCCACCTGAATGACAGGAGCCCTTCAGGAAATATGGTTATGAAGCTACACAGGTAAAGCCACCATCCAGATGAAGCATATTTTCTAATGAGAGACAATATACAGTAAGCAAGTAAATAATTGGAAATAATTGGATATGTGATAAAATTTTTGGTAGTAATAAGTGCAAAGGAGAAAAAGAAAGCAGAGTGAAGAGATTGGGTATGGCAGAGGGGCTTTTTTGTTTGTTTGTTTGTTTGTTTGTTTGTTTGGCTAAAGTGTTCTGGGAAGTGCTTTCTAAAGAGATACTTCAGCATAGACTAGAATTAAGTAAGTGAAGGAACCAAGGGAAAATCTAGGAGAAGAGTAAGCAATGTCAGAAGGCCAGAATAGAGGAGAGTGAGCAGCGCAAGAGGAAATGAGTATCAAAGTGCATAGACACCAGAACCCTGCAAGCATTTGAATTTTGTTCCAAGTGGTATAGAAATTTTGCCATTAGATCTGAGTTCTACATTAAACGATCACAATAGCTGCTGTGTGAAGAATAGGCTGCAGGGAGGCAAGAACAGAAGTAAATAAAAACCAATTAAACTATTCTAATTATTCCAGGCAAGTGGTAATTATAGCTTGGTTAAGGATGCGAGTGTCAGAAATAGTGAAAAGTGGCAAGATTGGGAATCTATATTAAAGTTACAGCAAATAGGATTTGTTCATGGCTTGGCTATGCGGGGGTATGGGAAAGTGGAAAGAATTGTAGTAAGTATTTTTGTCTCAGCAGCTAGAAGCTGACATCAGCTGAGATGGGTAGGACTAAAGGAGGAAAATGTTAGTGGAAATGGATGGCTGTAATCAAGAATTTGTTTGGGAGCATATTAGGCATAAGAGATTTCAGTGGAAATTTTGAGTTTTGGTGGGAATTCAACAATGGAATACAGGGAAGGAAAGATCAATTTGGGGCGTGTTCTGTTCATATACATGCTATCTAACTAATGCCTGTGACCAGATGGAATCACTTATTAACATGAATGTGAATAGCAGAAAGATCATTAACAGGAACTAAAGGTTAATGTTTTCTTATGTTAGGAGGTTGGGTGAAAGAAAAAGAACAAGCCCAGCAAAGTGCCTGAGAAGGAAGGTATGAAAACTTGGAGAGTATTATATCTGCCTCCTGTTCCCCTTTCCTCTTTCCTTTAAATGAAGGATAAAGACACATGGATGTCTTTGGCCTATGGATGTCCAGTTGCACCATCACCATTTACTGAAGAGGCTATCCTTCTTCTATTGAGTTGCTTTTGCAATTTTGCCATGTCAAGTACTGCCAACAAATTTAAGAGGAAAAGAGTTGTCCATTAGATTTCTCAAGGTGGAGGTCACTTGCGACCTTGGCAAAAATGATGAGTTGTGGGGATAAAAATCTTAAAGTAGATTCAAGAGAGTTGAGAGATGAGTCATATAATTTTTTTCTACAAAGGGAAGTGGGGTAAAAAATTGATAACTTGGATTAATACAGAGAGGTGCATATGTATGTGTGTGTTTGTGCATGCACACCTGTGTGTTTTGGTGGAGATAGTACATACAGCATGCTTGTGAGGTGATTGGAATGGTGCAGGAAGAGAAAAAAATGAAGATGCCAGAGAAAGGGAAACTATTATAGAAACAAAGTATTTGAGCGAGTGAAAGGGGATGGGATGTAGTGAACAAGCATTATCAAAGGCCTTTAATACATTGTAGCAGCAAAGAATAGGTGTATTCTTATGTATACATGAGAATGTATACATACAAATAAATGTGGATATATATACACACACATATATATGTATATTCCTCTTAATAGACTGAGAAAAGCTGTATGATCTTATCAACAGATGCAGAAAAAGCTTTGAACAAAATTCAGCACCGCTTGTAATTAAAATATCTAAAGAAACCCACTCAACTACAAATAGACGGGAACTTCCTTAACCAAATAAAGTATGTGTATGATGTCTGTGGCTAATGTTAGAATTAATGGCAAGAGACTTAAGTATTTGCCTTCTAAGATTATTAAGAAGTCAAGGCCAGGCATGGTGGCTCAAGCTTGTAATCCCAGCACTTTGGGAGACTGAGGTGGGCAGATCACGAGGTCAGGAGTTCAAGATCAGCCTGACCAACTTGTTGAAACCCCGTCTCTGCTAAAAATGCAAAAAATTAGCTGGGCGTGGTGGCAGGCACCTGTAATCCTAGCTACTCAGGAGGCTGAGGCAGGAGAATCCCTTGAACCCGGGAAGCGGAGGTTGCAGTGAGCCAAGATCATGCCACTGCACTCCAGCCTGGGCAACAGAGTGAGACTCTGTCTCAAAAAAAAAAAAAAAAAAGTCAAATATGTCCTCTCTAACTCCTCATACTCAACATCATACTGGAAGTCTTAGCCAGGGAAATAAGACAAGAAGAAAAATTATATAGATTGGAAAGGAAGAAACCAATTTTTATTCATAAATGAAATGATGGTCTATGTAGGAAATTGAAATGAATGTAACTTCTGGACCTAAGTGGGTAAGTATAACATACAAAAGTCAATTGTCATATGTAACAAAAAAGAGCAATAGAACAATTAAAATTTGAAATTTAATTTAGAAAACATTATTTAAAACAGTACACACACAAAGAAATGAAGTATTGAGGTATAAAGCTGAAACATTACTTTAGTGTCTGTATGTGAAATACTACAAAACACTGATGATGGAAATCAAAGAAGATCTGATTAAATGGAAAAGTAGTCAATATTCATATAGTGGAGGAATTGATATTGTTAAAATGCCAATTCTTTCAAACTTGTGCTATAGATTCAACACAATCCTAATCAAAATTCAGGAAAGCTATTTTGAAGATATTGGCAAACTTATTCTAAATTTTTTTATAGAAAGGTAAAAGACCAATGCAACATTAGAGAAGAACAAAGTGATAGGACTTGCATTACCTGACATTAAATACATCACAATGTTCTATAAATCTAAAGCAATGAAGGCATCATGGTATTGGTGAAAGAACAGACATGCAGATCAATGCAACAGAATAGAAAGTCCAGAGACAGACTCACAAATATAGTCAACTGAGATATATGTGTGTGTGTGTGTGTCTGTATATATACACACACATATCTATATATACACACACATATCTACACATATATATACACACACACATATATATCACAAAGGCAATTCAATGAAGAGAAGACAGTCTTCTCAACAAGTGCTGCTGAAACAATTAGACATACATACGTCCTCTCCCCTAAAAAATGAACCTAGACACACATCTTATACCTTACACAAAATTAACTCAAAATGTGTTATAAATTAAATGTAAAATGCAAAGCTATACCACTTGTAGAAGAAAATGCAGGAGGAAATCTATGTGACCTTGTTGGATATTTGTACCTTGATGAAATTTTAAGTACAACCCCATGAAACAAATTGACAAAAGCTTTATTAAAAGAAAAAAACCCTTTTTACTTTGTGAAATATTATGTTAAGAAGGTCAAATGGCAAGTCATAGACTGAGAATATATTTTCAAATCACAAAGGACTTGGGTTCAAAACATACAAATGACTCTTAAAATTCAACAATAAGAAATTAAGCAACCTAACTATAAAATGAGAAAAAAACGCCAGACGTGGTGGCTCATGCCTGTAATCCCAGCACTTTGGGAGGCCGAGGCGGACGGATCACGAGGTCAAGCGATCGAGACCATCCTAGCTAACACGGTGAAATCCCGCCTCTACTAAAAATACAAAAAAATAGCTAGGCATCATGGCGGGTGCCTGTAGTCCCAGCTACTTGGGAGGCTGAGGCAGGAGAATGGCATGAACCCAAGAGGCGGAGCTTGCAGTGAGCCGAGATCAGGTCACTGCACTCCAGCCTGGGAGACAGAGTGAGACTGTGCCTCAGGAAAAAAAAAAAAAAAGAGAGAAAAAAACAGTTGATCTTTGACAAAGTTGCAAAAGCAGCTCAATAGAGGAAGGATAGCCTTTTCAGTAAATGGTGGTGGTGCAACTGGACATCCATAGGCCAAAAAAATTGAACCTCAGCCTGAACCTCACATTTTTACAAAAATTAACTAAAAAATTGATTATGTACTTACATGCAAAACTAAAACTACCAAACTTCAGAAAAAATAGGAAAACGACTTTGCATCTAGGGCTAAGTAAATAGCTCTGTTATTTTACACCAAAAGCATGAACCATTGAAGGGAAAATGGGGAAAATTGCAAGTTGGACTCCATCAAAATTAAAAGTGTTTGCTCTTTGAAAGACTATGAATAGAAATAAAAATAATTACAGACCACTAAAAATATTTGCAAGCCAATATTCACAAAGGAACTCATGTATAGAATATATAACAAACTCTAAAACCACAGCAGAAAAACAAATAATCCAATTAGAAAATGTGAAAAGGACATGAAGAGATATTTCACTTAAGAGGATATTCAGATGGCAGGTAACCTATTGGGGAAAAACCCCACCCACAATATTTATCGTGGGTTCTTTTCTATTTCCTAAGCATCTCGGCTGGTTTGAGAAATAAAGGGAAAGAGTACAAGAAAGAGAAATTTAAAGCAGGATGTCCGGGGGAGACATCACATGTTAGCAGGTTCCGTGATGTTCCCCAAGCCGTAAAACCAGCAAGTTTTTATTAGTGATTTTCAAAAGGGGAAGGAGTGTATGAATAGGGTGTGGGTCACAGAGATCACATGCTTCACAAGGTAATAAAATATAACAAGGCAAGTGGAGGCAGGGCAAGATCACAGGACCACAGGATGGGGCGAAATTAAAATTGCTAATGAAGTTTCAGGCACGCATTGTCATTGATAACATCTTATCAGGAGACAGGATTTGAGAGCAGACAGCCTGTCTGACCAAAATTTATTAGGTGGAAATTTCCTCGTCCTAATAAGACTGGGAGCGTTACGGGAGACCGGGACTTATTTCATCCCTTTGGCTTTGACCGTAAAAGGTGGCCACCCCCACGGGGGCAGTTCATAGGCCTACCCTCAGGAGCGCATTCTCTTTCTCAGGGATGTTCCTCGCTGAGAAAAAGAATTCAGCAATATTTCTCCTATTTGCCTTTGAAAGAAGAGAAATATGGTTCTGTTCCATCCGGCTCACCAGCAGTCAGTTTAAGGTTACCTCCCTTGTTCCCTGAACATCGCTGTTACCCTGTTCTTTTTTCAAGGTGCCCAGATTTCATATTGTTCAAACACACATGCTCTACAAACAATGTATGCAGTTAACGCAATCATCACAGGGTCCTGAGGCGACATTCATCTTCCTCAGCTTACGAAGATGACAGGATTAAGAGATTAAAGTAAAGACAGGCATAGGAAATCACAAGGGTATTGACTGGGGAAGTGATAAGTGTCCATGAAATCTTCACAATTTATGGTCAGAGATTGCAGTAAAGACAGGCGTAAGAAATTATAAAAGTATTAATTTGGGGAACTAATAAATGTCCAGGAAATCTTCACAATTTATGTTCTTCTGCCGTGGCTTCAGCTGGTCCCTTCATTCGGGGTACAACAGTAACCAGGTGAAAAGATGTTCCATATCATTAGCCTTTAGGTAAATGCATTAAAATGACAATAAGATATCATTACCTATCACAATAAAAAATAGTAACAATAAAATGTTGGCAAGGATGTGGAGAAACTGGATCACCCATACATTATTGATGAGTTTGGCAATTCCCTACAAAGATAAAATGTTCTATACCTTGACTGCATCAACTTAAATATCAAGTTGTGATATTGTACCATAGTTTTACAAGTGTTATCATTGGGGGAAACTCAATAAAGGCTACAGAGGATCTGTAGGAAGTTATATTTCCTACAACTTCATGTGAATCTACAAAATTTTATCTCAAAATAAAAATTTGATTTTTAAAGTGGGCAACATATCTGAAGAGACACTTCATCAAAAAACATATACAGGCTGGTCGCTGTGGCTCACATCTGTAATCCCAGCCCTTCAGGAGGCTGAGGCAGGCGGATCACGAGGTCAGGAGATCGAGACCATTCTGGCTAACATGGTGAAACCCCATCTCTACTAAAAATACAAAAAATTAGCCAGGCGTGGTGGCAGGCGCCTGCAGTCCCAGCTACTCAGGAGGCTGAGGCAGGAGAATGGAGTGAACCTGGGAGGCGGAGCTTGCAGTGAGCCAAATTCACACCACTGCACTCTGCGTGGGCCACAGAGAGAGACTCTGTTTCAAACAACAACAACAACAACAACAAAACAAAGATATACAGATGACAAATCAGTATATAAAAATTTGCTAAATATCATTTTTTGGGAAATTCAAATGAAATCAACAATGAAGATACCACTACACACCTATCACAATTGTTAAAATCCAAAATCAGGAAAATTGCAATTGCTATTAACAGTTAATCTGTGGGGTGCTGAAAACTCTCATGTATTGCTTGTGGGAAAGCAAAATAGTACAACCACTTAGGACAGCAGTTTGGCAGCTTCTTACAAAGTAAAACATAGTCTCATCACATGATCCAACAATAGTGTCCCTAGGTATTTGCACACTGATTTGAAAACTTACGTGTGCACAAAACCTGTACACAAATGTTTATAGCAGCCATATTCATATTCACCCAAAACTGGAAGCAAATAAGATGATGTTCAATAAGTGAATGCATAAACAAACTACAGTACATTTCTACAATGGAATACTAGTCATTAACAAAAAGGAGCATAATGCAAAACATAGATGAATATCAAATGCATATTTCTAGGTGAAACAAGGAAGTTTGAAAAACCTACATGCATAAGTTATTGGAATGATTGATTCCATTTATATGATATTCTGGAAAAGGCAAACTATAAAGATCATTGTTTGCCAGAGATTTGGAGGACAAAAGAAAGATAAAGCCTGGGTGCGGTGGCTCACGCCTGTAATCCCAGCACTTTGGGACGGGGAGGTGGGTGAGTTGTCTGAGGTCGGGAATTTGAGACCAGCCTTGCTAATGTGGTGAAACCCCATCTCTACTAGAAAAAAAAATAATTAGCTGGGCATGGTGGCACACACCTGTAGTCCCAGCTACTTGGGAGGCTGAGGCAGGAGAATTTCTTGAACCCAGGAGGCAGAGGTTGCTGTGAGCCAAGATGGCACCATTGCCCTCCAGCCTGGGCGACAGAGCAAGACTCCATCCGGCCTGGGCAGCTTGGTGAAACCTGGTCTCTCTCGTGTGTGTCGGAGTTTTGCTCTTGTTGTGGAGGCTGGAGTGCAGTAGTGGCGTGGTCTCCACTTACCTCCGCCTCCCGGGTTTGGGTGGTTCTCCTGCCTCACCCTTCCCAGTGGCTGGGATTGCAGGCATGAGCCAACATGCCCGGCTAATTTGTTTTGTTTTGTTTTGTTTTGGTAGAGATGGAGTTTCTCCATGTTGGTCAGGCTGGTCTCAAACTCCCGACCTCAAGTGATCCACAAGCTTCGGCCTCCCAGGGTGTTGGGACTGCAGGCATGAGCCAACATGCCCTGCTAATTTTGTTTTTGTTTTTTTTTTGGTAGAGACAGGGTTTCTCCATGTTGGTCAGGCTGGTCTCAAACTCCCAACCTCAGGTTGAGAGATGACAATGTGCTAGCAGCCCTCCCTCTCAGTGCCTCCGCAACCTCAGAGTCCACTCTGGCAGCGCTTGAGGAGCCCTTCAGCCCGCCACAGCACCGTGGGAGCCCCTCTCTGGGCTGGCTGAGGCTGGAGCAACCTCCCTTTGCTTGCAGGGAGGTGTGGAGGGAGAGGCGCGGGCGGAAACCAGGGCTGCCCGCAGGGCTCGCGGGCCAGTGCGAGTTCTGGCAGGTGCCGGCGTGGGCTCCGAGGGCCCCGCACACGGAGCAGCCGGCTGGAGCCGCTGGCCCAGAGCAGTGAGGGGCTTAGCACCTGGGCCAGCAGCTGCTAAGGTTGCTAGGTCCCCTAGCAGTGCCGGCCCGCCTGTGCCACACTCAAATTCTCACGGGGCCTTAGCTGTCTCCCTGTGGAGCAGGGCTGGGACCTGCAGCCCGCCACGTCTGAGCTCCCCCGCTGTAGTGGGCTCCCGCGAGTCCTGAGCCTCCCTGACCAGCTCTGCCCCCTGCTCCGTGGCGCCCGGTCCCATGGACAGCCAAAGGGCTGTTGAGTGCAAGCCCCGCTATGGACTGGCAGGCAGCTCCGCCTCCAGCCCTGGTGCAGGAGCCACTGGGTGAAGCCAGCTGGGCTCCTAAACTGGATGGGGACTTGGAGAACTTTTATATCTGGCGGGAGGATCGTATGTGCACCAATCAGCACTCTGTATCTAGCTAACGCTGTATCTAGCTAACCAGCACTCTGTGAGTCTCTCTAGCTCAAGGATTGTAAAAGCACCAATCAGCACGCTGTCAAAATGGACCAATTAGCTCTCTGTAAAATAGACCAATCAGCTTTCTGTAAAATGGACCAATCAGCAGGATGTGGGTGGGGTCAGATAAGGGAATAAAAGCAGGCTGCCCCAGACAATAGTGGCAACCAGCTTGGGTCGCCTTTTCTACGGTGGAAGCTTTGTTGTTTTCCTATTTGGAATGAATCTTCTTGTTGCTCACTCTTTGAGTCCAGGCTGCGTTTATGGGCTGCTGTAACGGGCACCGAAAGGTCTGCAGTTTCTCTCCTGAAGCCAGCGAGACCACAAACCCACCCGGAAGAATGAACCACTCCAGACGCACTAAGCGCTGTAACACTCACCATGAAGGTCTGCAGGATCACTCCTAACAGCAAGATCAGGAACCTGCCAGAAGGAAGAAGCTCCAGACACATCTGAACGTCTGAAGGAGCAAACTCCGGATTCACCATGTTTAAGAACTGTAACACTGGGAGGGTCCGTGGCTTCATTCTTTAAGTCAGTGAGACCAAGAACCCACCAATTCCGGACCCAAAGTGATCCCCTGGCTTCGACCTGCCGCTGTGCTGGGATTGCAGGCGTGTCACTGCGCCAGGCCTAATTTATTAATCAGAAATGAATAGATCGGCCTGGCCTGGTGGCTCACATTTGTGATCCCAGGAGTTTGGATGGCCGGGCGCCGCGGATCAGTGGAGCCTAGGAGTTCCAGACCAGTCTGAGCGACATGATGAAACCTCGTCTTTTTTTTTTTTTTTTTTTTTCTTTTTTTTTTTGAGGCGTGATTTTACTCTAACCTAGGCTGCAGTGCAGTGGCGCGGTCCCGGCTCGCCGCGGTCTCTGCCTCCCGGGTTTGGGTGGTTCTCCTGCTTCATCTTCCCAAGTGGGTGGGATTGCAGGCCTGAGCCACCCTGCCTGGCTAATTTTGTTTGTTTGTTTGTTTGTTTTTGGTAGAGACACGGTTTCTCCGTGTTGGTCAGGCTGGTCTCAAGCTCCCGACCTCTGGTGATCCCCCTGCCTCGGGCTCCCAAAGTGCTGGGATTGCAGGCGTGAACCACCACGCCCGCCCTGATTTATTAATCAGAAAGGAATAGATGGCCCTGGCGTGGTGGCTCAAGCTTGTGATCCCAGGACTTTGGACAACCGGGCACCGCGGATCACTGGAGCCTAGGAGTTCCAGACCAGTCTGGGCGACATGGTGAAACCTGGTCTTTTTTTTTTTTTTTTTTCTTTTTTGAGGTGGGGTTTTGCTCTTGTTGCCCAGGCTGGAGTGCAGGGGCGCGGTCTCCGCTCGCTGTAGCCTCCGTCTCCAGGGTTTGGGTGGTTCTCCTACCGCAGCCTCCGGAGTGGCTGGGACTGCAGGCGTGAGCCACCATGCCTGGCTAATTTTGTACTTTTTTTTACTTTTTTTTTTTAATTTTTGGTAGAGACAGGGTTTCTCCACGTTGGTCGGTCTGGTCTCTAGCTCCCGACCTCAGGTGATTCGCCCGCCTCGGCCTCCCGGAGTGCTGAAATTGCAGGCGTGAGCCACTGCGCCTGGCCCATTGATTAATCAGAAAGTAATAGATCGGCCTGGCATGGTGGCTCGCGCTTGTGATCCCAGGACTTTGGACTGCCGAGCGCGACGGATCGCTTGAGCCTAGGAGTTCCAGACCGGCCTGGGCAACATGGTGAAACCCGGTCCCCTCCCCTCCCCTCCCCTTCTTTCTCCCTCCCTCCTTTCTTTTCTTTTTCTTTTTTTTTTTTTTTTTTTTTTTTGTTTGTTTGTTTGAGACGGAGTTTCGCTTTTGTTGCACAGGCTAGAGTGCAAAGGCACGATCTCAGGTAACCTCAACCTCCACGTCCCAGGTTTAGGTGATTCTCCTGCCTCAGCCTCCTGAGTAGCTGGGATTACAGGCATGAGCTACCATGCCCGGCTATTTTTGTATTTTTTTAGTAGAAACGGGGTTTCTCCGTGTTGGTCGGGCTGGTATGGAGCTCTCTACCTCAGGTGATCAGCCCGCCTTGGCCTCCCAAAGTGCTGGGATTTCAGGCATGAGCCAGCGGGCCTGGCCTGAAACCGGGTCTCTTAAGGGAAAAACGCAGGTAGTCCCAGTTACTCTGAAGGCTGATGCAGACGAGGATTGCTTGAGCCCCTGGGGGTCGAGTTGGCAGTGAGCTATGATGGCAGCGGCTGCAGTCCAGACTGGGCGACAGAGCGGGACTCTCAGGAAAAGGGAAAGGAAAAAAAGAAAAAGTAAATGAAATTGCTAAATCAAAAGAAAAAGTAAATGAAATTGCTAAATCAAGGAACAGCTTAACAGTATATTAGAGAGAAATAGAGGCAAAGGTTAGCAGACACCAGTGTTCACTTAGTGGGAACTGCAGGTGTTCCCCAGACAGGAGGCTGCTACTTTTCCAAAAAAAAATCTATTATTGACTACCAATAAAAAAGCTTGCAGGTTTGTTACAATGTACAAATAGCTAAACTTTATATAGCAATTACCCTATTCTAACACTGCTCTAAGCCTTTTCCTGCTCTGAAATAGCTACTATTGTTACCTCCATTGTAGAGAAAAGAGATCCCAGAAGTTGTTGTGGAGGGACCCTGGAAACTGACTATGAAATTGACTTGTACGTTTCAGAGTTAAATGTTCTTCCTGCTCTGCTCTTTACATTGCCACATTTTAGTTAACATACCTCTTAAAATACTGGTCCTTTCTGTATTTGGAGGGACTACTTGCAATTTGAAGTTTTATTTTTTTGCACTAAGTGTTTGGTCATAAGATCGCCTGCGTTTTATGTCAGTTTAAGTACCTCTTTAGACATTCAGTTAGGAATGTAAATAGCTAGCATTGTGTGTAAAAGGAAAGAACAGCTACTTACAACCATTTTTGTTTCATAATACAAATATAAATCAATATATATAAAACTCCATCTCTGCTTGGAATTCAGCACTGGGTGTCTTTTCCCTTCCACTTTCCTTGACAAGGCTGCCACAGTGACAGAAGCACACAGGGCTGCCTTTTAGTGACACCTGCTGGGACAGACCTGGCAGAAGGGATTGCAGATTTGCATGTTTCCTAGCTGCCTCTGCTAGCCCCTGAGTCAGCAGCCCACTCCATGCTGAGCTTGGACGGCTCAGGTTTGAAAAATTCCCCCTTCACTTGGAGCAACCGCTTTCCAGCCTCTTCATCATTCCTAAAGGAGAATGACCTACATGCCAGCATAACAGATACCCAGAAATTTATGGAAGCTTCATTGTGAGCCTGAATCCTTAACAGGGGCTCAAACTGCCAACACCGAATGAAGAGAGAGGTTTTGCAGGAAAGCCAGAAGTCATTAAAATAATGAATCACCAGGCTGGGTTTTGAGCTTCTTTCCCACTAATTTAATGCAAAGATTTATTGTCTTTACAATGTACAACGCCCATCATCAGTTGAAAATAGGAGCCGAAAATGCTTTTAAGGCTGGGTGCAGTGGCTCACGCCTGTAATTCCAGCTTTTTGGGAGGCAGAGGCGGGTGGTTCACTTGAGGTCGGGAGTTCGAGACCAGCCTGGCCAACATGATGAAACCCCATCTCTACTAAAAATACAAAAATTAGCTGGGCATGGTGGCACACGCCTGTAATCCCAGCTATTGGGGAGGCTGAAATAAGTTCATAAATTCAGCAGCTGTGAGGTAATTGGCCTAATTGCTATGCTACTTTCACTGCTTGAGGATGAACAGTGCACAGGAGAGTACAGGTTTACAGGTCTCTGAATAGTGTCATCCAAAAATGGTGAACAACCCCACCCTGAAAAACAGTTTGGTGTGTCTTTTTCACAAATTAGAAATGTGCTTAACTGTTTACTAACTAACTGCACCCCTGGCCACTTGCCCTAGAGAAATAAAAGTTGATATTCATGCAAAAACTTGTGCATGAGTTTTCAAAGCAGCTTTATTTTTAGCAACCAAACTAAATAACCCAAATGTCCTTCAACAGGTGGATGGCTAAACAAACCGTGGTACAGTCATACAATAGAATAGTACTTAGTAAAATAAAAAGGAATGAACTATTGAATGATTTGCAATGACCTCAAAGGAATTAAACTTTAAAAATTCAATCTCAGGCCGGGCATGGTGACTCACGCCTGTAATCCCAGCACTTTGGGAGGCCGACATGGGCAGATCGCGAGGTCTGGAGTTCGAGACCATCCTGGCCAACATGGTGAAACCTCGCCTCTTCTAAAAATACAAAAATTAGCCGGGCATGGTGGCACCCGCCTGTAGTTCCAGTACTTGGGAGGCTGAGGCAGGAGAATTGCTTGAACCTGGGAGGCGGAGGTTGCAGTGAGCCGAGATTGCGCCACTGCACTCCAGCCTGGGCGACAGAGTGAGACTCTGTCTCCAAAAAAGAAAAGGAAAAAAGGAGCTGGGAGTGCCTCCTGGGGGCATAAGGAAGGGACTGGCTGATAGCAAGCAGAGAAAGATTTCATCCTGACTTAGGTAGAAGACTTTACATTTTGAATGATGACTGAGGAATCCGTCCTACCAGCATGGTAGATTTAATCTCAGGAGCACAGAATTCAGCTGTGGCCTGGAAGTCAGTCAAGCCAGGTATTTAGCTTCATCAGTTGAGCAACTATTTAGCTCTAAGCACTGTTCTCAGTTCTTGGGAGAGAGGAATGTTACTGCCCTCCTTAGCCTAAAAACCCTAAGTGGCTTCTAATCACCTTTGGAATCAAGGCCGATATTTTCCCCAGGCCTTTGACCTCATCCCTACCCACATCTTGTGCCTTTTTCCTTTCACTTTTTACACTTAAACCACGTTCACATTCATTTAACTCCCTGAAGCAGCCATGCTTTTCCCTGATTCAGGGTGTTTGCATAATAAGCGTGTTCCTCTACCTGAAACAAATCCTCCTTCCCTTCCTTTAGCTATAACTTTCAGATGCTTCCCCAGGGAAATGAAGGGCAAGAAAGAAAAACCTTTGTCCACTCCTACCTACCCAATCACCCCCACCTCACCCCTTCTCTCTCCCTCCCTCTTTCTGTCTCGCAAACACATACACGTGGTTAAGGTCTTCTGTGATGCACTCCTATAGCTCCCTGAAGTTTCACTTTTATGATATGTCATATTCGCATATGCCAATTCTTGTTCTGGGTCTGTTTTCCCCATGAGATCACAACTGTATAAGGGCAGGGACCATACTCATGTAATTTACTACTATATCCTGTGTCTGGCAAAGTATTTGACATATAGTAGGCACTTACTAAACATTTGTTGAATGTTTTAATGGATGGATGGCAGGCTTTCTGGTTAAATGAATAAATTACTAATCAGACTCCAAGAACCAAACCTCTTAAACTCAATCATTAATGTTCATGCCCTCTACTCAAGATATGCTCTCACCCGTGGCCTTTTTTTTTTTTTTTTTTTTAAATCAGGGTCTCACTCTGTTGCCCAGGCTGGAGTGCAGTGGTGCAATCATAGCTCACTGCAGACTTGAACCCCTGGGCTCAAGCAATCCTCTCACCTAAGCCTCCCAAGTACCTGGGACCACAAGCATGCACCAGAACGCTCAGCAAATTTTTAAAATTTTTTGTAGAGATGGGGGTCTTGTGATGTTGCCCAGACTGGTTTCAAACTCCTGCACTTGGATGATCTTCCCATCTCAGCCTCCCAGTGTTTTAGGATTAGAGGAGTGAGCCACTGCACTGGCTACTCATGGCCTGTTAATCCTTGATATATATTCCCAGCCACTTTACTTACTCTGTTAGCAAGTAGCCCTCCCCACAATAAGAGAAAGAAAAGCTGGGTGCAGTGGCTCACGTCTGTAATCCCAGCACTTTGGGAGGTCAAGGCAGGCAGATCACGAGGTCAGGAGATCGAGACCATCCTGGCTGACATGGTGACACTCCGTCTCTACTAAAAATACAAAAAATTAGCCGGCGTGGTAGCAGGCACCTGTAGTCCCAGCTACTCGGGAGGCTGAGGCAGGAGAATGGCATAAATCCGGGAGGCGGAACTTGCAATGAGCTGAGATCACACCACTGCACACCAGCCTGGGTGACAGAGCAAGACTCTGTCTCAAATAAAAAAAAAGAAAAAGAAAGAAAAAAAAGGGTTACCAAGAGATCATATGGTGAGCCCAGTGAAAAGAAACATCTTATAGGCTGAATGCAAGAAGGAAGACAATAATAGGTAAAAGTGTCAGTGTTAGGCCGTTTGTGTGTTGCTGTTAAAAAAAAAAACACCTGAGGCTGGGCACAGTGGCTCATGCCAGCTCTTTGGGAGGCCAGCTCTGTGGGAGGCCAACGCAGTGGATCACTTGAGGTCAGGAGTTTGAGACCAGCCTGGCCAACATGGTGAAACCCCATCTCTACTAAAAATACAAAAAAAAAATTAGCCAGGCGTGGTGGCGCATGCCTATAATCCCAGCTACTTGGGAGGCTGAGGCAGGAGAATTGCTTGAATACGGGAAGCAAAGGTTGCAGTGAGCCAGGATCCCACCACTGCACTCCAGCCTGGGTGACACAACGAGAGTCTGTCTCAAAGAAAAAGAAAAAAAAGAAGAGAACCAACCAAACAACAACAACAAAACAAACTGAGACTGAATAATTTGTAAAAAGAGGTTTAGGGCCAGGTACGGTGGCTCACACCTGTAATCCCAGCACTTTGGGAGGCCTAGGCGGGTGGATCACCTGAGGTCAGGAGTTTGAGGTCAGCCTGACTAACATGGTGAAACCCTGTCTATACTAAAAAAAATACAAAAAAAATTAACCAGCACGGTGGCAGGCGCCTGTAATCCCAGCTACTCGGGAGGCTGAGGCAGGAGAATCACTTGAACCTGGGAGACTGAGGTTGCAGTGAGCTGAGATCGTGCCATTGCACTCCAGCCTGGGCAACAGAGCAAGACTCTGTCTCAAAAAAGGAAAAAAAAAAAAAAAGGTTTAATTGGCTCACAGTTCTGCAGGCTGTACCAGTGCCAGAGGCGTTACAACCAGAGCAACTCCATCTTGAATAGGGGTTGGGTAAAATAAGGCTGAAACCTACTGCGCTGCATTCCCAGGAGGTGAGGCATTCTAAGTCACAGAATGAGATAGGTCAGCAGAAGATACAAAGACCTTGCTGATAAAACATGTTGCGGTAAAGAAGCCAGCCAAAACCCAATAAAACCAAGATGGCTATGAAAGTAACCTTTGGTCGTTCTCACTGCTCATTATATGCTAATTATAATGTATTAGCATGCTAAAGACACTCCCACCAGTGCCATGACAGTTTACAAATGCCACAGCAATGTCAGTAAGTTACCCTATATGGTCTAAAAAGGGGATGAACCCTCAGTTCCAGGAATTGCCCACCCCTTTCCCAGAAAACTCATGAATAATCCACCCCTTGTTTAGCATATAATCTAGAACTAACAATAAGTATAAGTAGGTAAACGGCCCACACTGCTGTTCTGCCTGTGGAGAAGCCATTCTTTTCTTTTATTCCTTTATGTTCTTTTTTCCTTTTTTTGTGGGGGGACAGAGCCCTGCTCTGTCACCCAGGCTGGAGTGCAGTGGCCCGATCTCGGCTCACTGCAACCTCCACCTCCCAGGTTCAAGCGATTCTCCTGCCTCAGCCACCAGAGTAGCTGGGACTACAGGCGCCCACCACCACAACTGGTGAATTTTTGTATTTTTAGTAGAGGTGGGGTTTCACCATGTTGGCCAGGCTGATCTCAAACTCCTGACCTTAGGTGATCTTCCCGCCTCAGCCTCCCAAAGTGCTGGGATTACAGGCGTGAGCCACAGTGCCTGGCCTATTCCTTTACCTTTTTAATAAGCCTGCTTTCACTTTACTCCATGGACTCTCCCCGAATTCTTTCTTGTGAGAGATCCAAGAACCCTCTCTTGGGGTTTGGGGTCTGGATTGGAATCCCTTTCCTGTAACACAAGCACGACGCTGGCGTCTGCTAAGATTCTGGGGAGGCCTCGGGGAACTTTCAAGCATGGCAGAGGCGAAGTGCAAGCAGGCATATCACATGGCAAGAACAGGAGCAAGAGAGAGAGTGTGAGGAGCCACGCGCTTTTAATTGACCAGATCTCGTGACAACACACTCACCATTTGGAGGACAGCACCAAGCCATGAGGGCTCCGACCAGATGAGACCTCACCTCCCACCAGGTCCCACCCCTAACATTGGGGATTACATTAGACAGAAGATTTGGGTGGGGACAAATATTCAGCTATATCAGTGTCTGAAACCTCAGTGCTACAAAGCAGTTGAGGGTAGATAATACCATACCATGATACCATACCACTCCAACATCCTTGTAGGTACCATAAGGCAATAATTGTTTTTTGTTTTTGTGTTTGGTTGTTTGTTTTGAGACGGAGTCTTGCTCTGTCCTCCGGCTGGAGTGCAGTGGCACAATCTTGGCTCACTGCAACCCCTGACTTCCGGGTTCAAGTGACTCTCATGCCTCAGCCTTCCAAGTAGCTGGGACTACAGGCACGCACCACCATGCCCAGTTAATTTTTGTATTTTTAGTAGAGACGGGGTTTCACCATGTTGGCCAGGATGGTCTCTAACTTGACCTCGTGATCTGCCCACCTTGGCCTCTCAAAGTGCGGGGATTACAGTTGTGAGCCACTGTGCCTGGCCGTAAATGTTTTGTTTGTTTGAGACAGAGTCTCGCTCTGTCTCCCAGGCTGGAATGCAGTGACACGGTCTTGGCTCACTGCAACCTCCGCCTCCCAGGTTCAAGCGATTCTCCTTTCTCAGCCTCCAGAGTAGCTGGGATTATAGGCATGCACCACCACACCCAAGTAATTTTTGTATTTTTAGTAGAGATGGGGTTTTGCTATGTTAGCCAGACTGGTCTTGAACTCCTGACCTCAAGTGATCCACTCACCTTGGCCTCCCAAAGTGTAGGATTACAGGTGTGAGCCACCGCACCCAGCCACAGTAATTGTTTATAATGACACCAAGGGCTAAAAGGGCAGTGTGTATTTATTACCAATTGCCTGCGCTTCCCTGTGTATAAAATTAGCTATTTGTTTGTAATTTATACTGTGGGTTGAATTTTTAGCAGACAGATTCTCGTTCACAATAGCAAGAGCTGGTTTGAGGGGTAGGCCTGCTGGGCTCAGAGTATCAGTCCATAAGGGCCATAAATACCTGAATGGAATTCATCAGAGAAAAGGTGCTGGTTAACTGAGATCTCCACAAGAGACTCCTCACATACCAGGGAAAATGTAAATTTGCCTCAACCTTGCCTGAGTAAGATAGCATCTGCAAGTAAAAAATTGAAATTGATCAAAGAAAACCTTCAACTGAATTAAATTTAAAGGAATTTAATTGAATAATGAACAATTCACAAATCTGGCAGCCCCCAGAATCATGACAGATTCAGAGCCTCCAGTGCAGTCACGTGGTGGAAGAAGATTTATAGACAAAAAAATTTTCTTAATATTGAGAGATTGACCAAAACTTTAGTTATTGATGTCACTATCACCATTGTAAATGTACTTATTTGGTCTTGAAACCCACTGAGAAACAGTAGAACAGTGAGTTTTGCAAAGGTAGGAACAAGGACTGAGTAGAGGAGATCTCCTTATGCTGGAACGTCCTGTTTACAGGAGAAAAACAAAACCTGGTGTTTTGTAAGATATATGTGTTTCCTCAAAGTCTTAGTTTGATTATGTCACATTTAGCATGAGCAACTCCATTTTAGTTTGGTTTGGCCCGTTGGGTCCTAGTGCATGAGCTTAATCCAAAACAATGGCCTCCAATTTTTTGTTTTAAAAATCCCCCCTTTTTGGTTAGGTTCTCATTTAGGTGAGAGTGTGACCAAAACTTAGGGCCTTAATACCACTCTCTGTTACTATCATTTTGGGTTTCCAGTCTCAGCGTGTCATTCACAGGTCATGGTATCCTCATGGTTGCACATGTTTTTCTGCCCTTGTCATTCCAGTTGAAGAGAGACTATTTGACATTCTAGAGATGGCTGCATGCAAGCAATAAAAACTTTGAGAGAATACAGCACACCAGGGAGACTATTTTTATGACTATCGGGAGGATAATACCAAGAGTTTGGAGTATGCTCATTATGCAGGGTCCCCATAAACCTAACCACCTAAAATTACGTAGATTAAAAAATGAGTTAGATGGAGAGTCTATTCGCTTGACTCAGTCTATTCGCTTGACTCAGTGGTTTTTTCATAAATCCCCTGCAACTGAATTTTTATAATCTACATTTGATGCATTTCTCCCTAGGCTACAAGTGTTAGCAGCTGCATAGGTACTTTTCTCTTTAGCCAATTCTAATATTTAGCAAAACTTTCACAAGAGAATTGAAAGTTTGTTTTGTAACCATAGCCTTTACAGTAGAATTTGCTGTAGAGCCTATCATGAGAGATACATTTTTAATTACTGCCTCTTTTATTGTAAGCCATGAAAGAAGGACCTAACAAATGATGTCCTTCTATAAGAGTGAAGGCCTCCTGGCAAAGTTCTCTTTAACCCATGATGTGGGTTAAGAGCAGTTTTGACTGAAAATGAGGCGTCATATGTACCATTAAAGTTTCTTAAGGCCGGGCACAGTGGCTCACACCTGTAATCCCAGCACTTTGGGAGGCCGAGGCGTGTGGATCAGGAGGTCAGGAGATCAAGACCATCCTGGCTAACATGGTGAAACCCCGTCTCTACTAAAAATACAAAAAATTATCCGGGCGTGGTGGCAGGCACCTGTAGTCCCAGCTACTCGGGAGGCTGAGGCAGGAGAATGGCGTGAACCCGGAAGGCGGAGCTTGCAGTGAGCCGAGATCACACCACTGCACTCTAGCCTGGGCGACAGAGCAAGACTCCATCTCAAAAAAAAAAAAAAAAAAAAAAAATGTTTCTCACCTACATTGGATCTTCTTCTTTTATCTATCAAAGTATAAGGTTACTCAAGTACAAGGCTGACTGCAAAATCCTTCACAAATAAAACTATACCCTATAAATGCACATAATAGACCCCCTTTTCATTTCTGTTGTTCATAGAGGCATAAACAAGGAAAAATATTCTAAGATAAGAGACTTATTGTGTCCAGAATTGGTGGGTTCTTGGTCTCATTGACCTCAAGAATGAGGCCTAGGAGGTGCCATGAGCGAGCGAGGGCTGCTAGCATGTTGTCACGTCTCAATCCCCTCTCTAAACAGGACACCCCAACTGCTGTTGGGAATTTGGCCAGTGACTGCCCTAGCTACTTTCTGCTGGATAAGGGTGAAGATGTGGCCCTGCAGTTGTAGTGTCCTCCAGAGGGGAACTCTTTAGGCCAATGGAAGGGCCAGTGGGTCGGTCCAGGGGTCCTTGGTAGAAGTTTTTAGTTGAGCTCATTTGGGGTTCCATTTGTAAGACCATCTGTAGGTTGATGGCCTCGATTCTAGAGGAAACAAATTTGACAAGAAGGTTAAAAATACAGGGTCCAAAGGCAAGTAACAGCAAGATGGCTGCCACGGGATCTAGAAAGGGGAGAAGTCATGTTGCCCAACTCCAGAGGTTGGTATAAGAGTTTGAAAGGCATTGTCTGATTTCAGAAGTCTTTTCCTGTAAACGCTGGGCAGTATCTCGTAGTATCCCTGACTGGTTAGTGTAAAAACAACACTCTTCCCCTAAGAAGGTGTAGAGTCCTCCTTTCTCAGCAGTGAGGAGGTCTAGGCCTCAGCAGTTTTGGAGAGTCACTGCTGCTAAAGAGTCTATTTGGGATTGTAGAGTAAGGATAGATTTCATTATTTCTTGCAGACTCTCTGAGGAAGCCTTTGAGAGTGTGTGGTAGTAGGATAATGCATGCTACACTGTTAACTTTTAGCAAACTTTACTTTTGTTGAAAACCGTGTAAGTTTGGGATTTTAATTTTTCTTTGCTATTAATAAAACATCGTTCAGTCCATATCAACTTAGAATTGGTATAGATGGTTCCTTACTGATTCTGTGAGTACTTTAAGATTTGGCTGAGTGCAAACAACTCGCATGTTTGTATGGTAATTAATTAAGATTTAGATCCCCTGTTAGGAAACCTGCTGGATCAAGGATTTTTGATAGGAAGGCTATGGGTTGCCAGTGGCCTTAGTGCTTTAGGGGTATGCCCTTGTTTGCACTGACAACAAGGTGGTATCAGAGTGTTATAGAGAAGACCTTCAATTATCGGTTATAGGTTTTAAAGTTACCCTGGCTTTTAAAGGAATAGGGTACCCTGTTTTTTCTTTACTACTTCTATCTCTCTGTTTCTCTCCCTTTGGCTTCTTCTTTGTCTCTTTCTCTCATTCCTTCTTTGACTTTCTGTCTCTGTCTCTTTCTCTATCTCTTTGACTTTGTCTATTTCTTTCTTTCTCTCTGACTTTCTCTCTGACTCCCTATTTGTCTATCTCTTCCTTTCTCTGTCTCTCTCTTTTTCTGTATTTCTCTCTTTCCTTTCTACTGGTCTTTCCCTGCCTGTGCCAACTGCGTATGCTGCTGTTGTCCACTCTCCTTCTCCTTTTGATGGCTTTGGCAGTGTAAGACTGCCACCCCCTTGGGTTTTTGCACTGCATGCAATAGCTCCATGGTTTCCTTGTAATATTTAATGGAAGTTCCCCCAGAGGTTAGGAACTCCCTTTCTTTCCATATTGCAGCATAGGCATGAAGGATTAGATAACCATACTTGCTATCTGTATACACATTTATTCTTTTTCCCTTTCCCAGTTCTAAGGCTCAGGTAAGTGCTACTAATTCTGCTAACTGGGTGCTAGTCCCTGGGGGAAGAGGCTTACTTTCAAATACAGTTACATCACTAACTATGGCATAACCTGCTCTTCATATCCCATTCTCCACAAATGAACTTCCATTGGTGTATAGGTTAAGGTCAGGATTAGCTAAGGGGCCTTCTAAGAGATCATCTCAGGTGGCATAAGTCTGAACTATAATTTGTTGGCAGTCATACTTGATTGGTTCCCCATCTGGGAGAAAAGTGGCAGGGTTGAGGATCACGCACATATGTATTTGAAGCACCGGTCCCTCAAAGAGTAGTGCCTGGTATCTAAGTAGGCGGTTGTCTGATAGTCATAAACTTCCTTTGGCACCTAGTATGCCATTCACATCATGAGTAGTCCAGACAGTGAGATCCTTTCCTTGTATTATTTTGATAGCATCTGACACTAAGATGGCCACCACTGCAACTACCCATAGACAGTGAGGCCAGCCTTTTGCTACTACATCAATTTCCTTACTTAGGTATGCCACTGGTTGTGGGGTGGTCCCACGAGTCTGAGTAAGGACTCCAAGAGCTATCCGTGCTCTCTCTGTGATGCATAAAGAGAAGTCTTGTCCTGTGGGAAGACTTAAAGCTGGAGCTTGTACTAGGGCCTGCTTTAAGGTTTTGAAGGCTGTTTCTGCCCCTGGTTCCCATTCTACAAGATAAGTATTGCCTTCTGGGTCTCCTTGATTAGAGTATAGAGGGGCCTGGCTATCTCGTTGTATCCAGGGATCCATAGTTGGCAAAACCAGTGATTCCAAGGAACCCCCGCAACTGTTTTAATGTCTTAGTGTGAGGATAAGCCAGTATAGGCTGTTCCGTTCCTTGCTGAGGGCCCTGGTCCTTCTGACTAACATTAGGCCTAGATATTTGACCTGCTGTAGGCAAAGCTGGGCCTTTGACCTAGACACCTTGTACCCTTGATTAGCTGGAAAGTTCAAGAGATCTAGAGTAGCCTGTCGGCACGGGGCTTCTGAACTGGTAGCCAAAAGTAAATCATCCACATACTGAAGGACCAGAGTGCCTGGACTTGAGAAGTGGCCTAGATCTTGGGCCAGTGCCTGACCAAACAGGTGAGGGCTATCCTTAAACCCTTGGGGCAAGACTGTCCATGTAAGTTGGGATGTATGGTCTGTGGGATCCTCAAAGGCAAAGAGAAACTGGGAGTCAGAGGGCAGGGGAATACAAAAGAAGGCATCCTTGAGGTCCAGAGCAGTGAACCATTCTGCTTCCTCTGGTATTTGAGAGAGCAGGGTATAGGGGTTGGGTACAACTGGATATAGAGGAATTACTGCCTCATTGATGAGTCTAAGAACTTGCACTTAGTCTCCACTGACCATTTGGTTTTTGTACTCCTAGAATTGGAGTGTTACAGGGAATGCTGCATTTCCTTACTAAGCCTTGAGCTTTTAAGTGTTTAACAATATCCTGTAATCCTTTATGAGCTTCAGGCCTTAAGGGATATTGCCTTTGATAAGGAAAAGTGGTGGGGTCTTTTAGCCTGATTTGGACTGGGCGGGCATTTTTTGCCCTTCCAAATTGTCCTTCCAATGCCCAGACTTCAGGGTTGATTCTCTCATCAAATAGGGGACAGCAAATGGGTAACTTGTTCCCCATATTCATGTAGATAATAGCTCCAGCTTTGGCTAATATATCCCTCCCTAGTAAGGGTGTGGGACTTTCAGGCATAACAAAAAGGCATTCGAAAAGAGCAAAGTCTCCCAAATTACAACTGAGAAGGTGGGAGAAATACTTGGTTACAGGCTGTCCCAGGATTCCTCGGATGGTAACAGACCTTGAGGACAGTCGTCCAGGACAGGAGATTAACACTGAGAAGGCCACACCAGTGTCCAGGAGGAAGTCAATTTCCTGGACCTTGATGGTTAAACATACCCGGGGCTCAGTGAGGGTGATGACATGAGCTGGCGCTTGCCCCGGGCACCCTCGGTTCTGTTGTTGGATCATCTAGTTGGGGGCTTCTGACCCAGAGAACCTTTGTCTTTTGGGGCAGTGCACCTTCCAGCGATTGCCTTGGCATAGCAGACATGGATGAGGGGGTGGCTTGTTTCTCATTGGACAATATTCTTTAAAGTGTCCTTGTAAACCACACTGATAACAAGCCCCACCAGATGATTGGCCTGCTCCATTTTCCGTCCTCTCTGAACCACCAAGGTTTATCTGAAGGCCATGACTAAGGCTGCAGCCTTTCTCTGATCTTGCTTTTCCTTTTGGGCCAGTTCCTCTTGGTCCCTATTATAGAACACTGAGGTTGCCAGGTTTAATAGTGCCTCCAGATTTTGTTCAGGGCCCAGGGCTTGCTTTTGCTTTTGGAGCTTTCTCCTGATACCTGCGGCTGATTGGGTAATAAACTTATCTTTTAGAATCAATTGACCCTCAAGTGATTCGGGTGACAGGGGAGTATATTTTCTTAAGGCTTCCTGTAGCCGCTCAAGGAAGGCAGAAGAATTTTCTTCCTTTGCCTGAGTTATGGTGGACATCATTGAATAATTCATGGGCTTTTTCCTAATTCTCCTTAGTCCTTCTAGAACACAAGTCAACAGATGTTTACGACTCCAATCCCTATGATTTGAGTCAGGGTCCAGGTGGGGATCCATACTGGGGATGGCTTGCTGACCGATAGGGAATTTGTCCCTTTCTTTGGCTGTCATTCTGTCATTTACTTGACTAAGATACCAGGTATCTCCAAACTCTCGGGCTGCAGCTGAAGCTGCATTCTTTTCATTAAAGGCCAGAATTTGATCTAACAGTAGCATGGCATCTCTCCAAGTGAGGCAGAAGGTTTGCCATACACTCTGTAGGACATCTATGTACCTATCAGGATCATCTGAAAACTTCCCCAGGTCTGCCTTGATCTGCTTGAAATCAGAGAGGGAGAAGGGGACATGTACCTGGGTTGGGGCAAATTCGCCTCCCCCTACAGCTTGAAGGGGACCTAACCAATAGCCCGGGGATTTTTGTGGTCCTTTGAAGGTTTCTTTTCTTATTTCCTTCTGGGCAGGGGAGATTAGAGGAGGCTTATCATTAATTGGAAGGGGAGCTATAGGGAGGCTAGGATATGGGGGTAAGCTGAGAGGTCCTCCTGTGGGATGTAAATTGCAAGCTTTGCTTAGTTGTGTATTCTCCTTCAATGAAAAGAAAGCTTGGAGATAAGGTATTTCACTCCATTTGCCTTCCCTCTTACAGAAAAGGTCAAGCTGCAGGATACTATTGTAATTTATACTTTCCTTGGGTGGCCATTTTTCCCCATCAGAGAGAGAATATTGGGGCCAGGCTATAGTGCAGAAAAAAATGAGCCACCTCTTTTTCAGGTTTTGTGGGTCAAATTGGTCTCAGTGGCTTAGGATGCATTTCAAGGGTGAGCCTGTTGATGCCTGAGTATGTCCCACCTGAAAGACAAAACTGCCCATGGTTTTGGCTTGTTTTGTTTCTCCCCCTGCCCGAGAACCCACAACGGTCCCTGGACTCTGTTGATCAGAATAGTTGCGCTCACCAACACAGCAGCAGAAACAACCCCTGCCCAAGAACCTGAAATGGTCCCTGGACCCTGCTGATCAGAATAGTTGCGCTCACCAACACAGCAGCAGAAACAACCCCTGCCCAAGAACCTGAAATGGTCCCTGGACCCTGCTGATCAGAATAGTTGCGCTCACTGACGCAGCAGCAGAAACACTAGTTTTCCCCCCAGACCACAAGGAGGCCCAAGGAAGGTCGGATTTAGTGGCCCTTACTGATGCATTCTCGAAAACCTGTTAGAATCCTAAGCATTATCTTGTTAGTATTGGGACCTTACCTATGTCCTATAAAGATGTTATGCTCCAAAAATGTAGTGGACGGCCATACCCTGAGGGAAGGGAGGGATCTCCAGGGTTGGAAGAGTGACATCTTTTGTCCTCACTTATATGAATAGGAAGGATACAATTTCTGAGGCTCCCCATATCCTAGCTTCAGTAATAGCTTTTGTTAGGCCTTCTAGTCTGAGGAGGGATCCTAAAATTCCAGATAGTCCCCGCTACGATGGGGCTTTGGGCAAAAATTATGTCTTTCTGATTGGTAAGCCCGGGTGCCTAAAGAAGGGAACAGAGTCCTGGAGTTTATACTAGAAGTCATTCTTACAGGAGAAACTAGAAAAGCACCAGAGACAGGGAGTGGTTTTCAGAAGTGGGGCTAGCCTCGGAGAAAAGAGGCAAGAGGAAGTTTGGCAGGCATTAGGACCCTGGGGGCAAGGGTCAGGATAGATAGGATAGATGGGTGAGTCTCACTTGGGCAACATGCCTTTGACAGTTCCACTCATGGCCGCAGGGTCAACCAACTTATTGTTGGGACCCCAGAGCTGAATGACTTTCCTCTCTGTTGACCCTTGGCTCAGCCCAGAAGTACAGGAAAAGCAGAAGCTGGTTCCAGGCAAACCAATGCTTCCAACTCTGAAGCCCTTTCCCAGAAAGCCTCACACCCATCTGTTTAGTCTGGTGGCTGTGCTAGTCGCTTTTAACTGGCTGACAGGTGCCCATATTTAGCCCCCAAATTCTAAGGAAAAATAGGACAGAATAGCAAGCAAAAGGGGACTGATGGTAGTCACTGCTTGGCAATACGCAGTAGTCTCACTGCTTGGCGATAGGTGATTGTCTCATTTGGGGCACCAAAATGTGTCCAGAATTGGTGGGTTCTTGGTCTTGCTGACTTCAAGAATGAAGCTGCGGACCCTCGCAGTGAGTGTTACAGTTCTTAAAGATGGTGTGTCTGGAATTTATTCCTTCAGATGTTCAGATGCATCCAGAGTTTCTTCCTTCTGGTGGGTTTATGGTCTCGCTGGCCTCAGGAGTGAAGCTGCAGACCTTCGTGGTGAGTGTTACAGCTCATAAAAGCAGCGTGGACCCAAAGAGTGAGCAGCAGCAAGATTTATTGCAAAGAGTGAAAGAACAAAGCTTCCACAGCATGGAAGGGGACCTGAGCGGGTTGCTGCTGCTGGCTTGGGTGACCTGCTTTTATTCCCTTATCTGACCCCACCCACATCCTGCTGATTGGTCCATTTTACAGAGAGTTGATTGGTCCATTTTGACAGAGTACTGATTGGTGCATTTACAAACCTTTAGCTCGAGACAGAGTGCTGATTGGTGCATTTACAATCCTTTAGCTAGACACAAAAGTTCTCCAAGTCCCTACCTGATTAGCCAGACACAGAGCACTAATTGGTGCATTTACAAACCTTTAGCTAGACAAAGAGTACTGATTGGTGCATTTGCAATCCTTTAGCTAGACAGAAAAGTTCTCCAAGTCCCCATCCATCCCAGAAGCCCAACCAGCTTCACCTATCACTGGCACTTGCCATGGGACTTTGCAGTACCTAGCCTGGGCACTCCGGCAGCCCAGAGGGAGCTTGTCCCAGACAACCAAGAGGAAAAGAGGGGAAGTGAGAAAGAGACGGAGACCTGCCATCGTGGCCAGCTGAGTGTGGGGCCCAGCTTCTATGACTCCTTTCACGACTTATACAGAACATCTATGACATGCTTGGACTTTCTGACTTGTCCTAAACATCCCTCTTTTTAAACAACCAGTCATTTTACTTTAGGACAAGAATTTACCATATCAGATCCTTTTTGTATAAAATTTATTTTCTTTATAACCTTCTTGCATAGTTGGGGGCATGGCTAATTTCATATATCCCCAGGCCTTATTTACAATGTAATATCTCCAAAATAAATTGAATGATTCTTTTAAAGTTAAAGCAATTTATGATCTTAAAGCATTTAGCACACCTAATATCTGACCTGCATATTTTAGACTAATGTCCTTATTTTATTAATAATCTTTAAAGCTATTTTTATTTCCTAAAGATTACTAAAGTTACATGAACTAAAAGGCATTAACATTTTTATTTTTCTTTAAAACATTTAAGTGCTTATTTTTGCTTAAGCCAATTAATTAGTTTTTATATAAACATAACACACACAACACATATATAACTACACAGACAGACAGAAGAAGATTGCTACAGTAGTTGTAAGATTTTTTATTTGCCAGTTTTTTAGTTTTTTAATTGGTTATTGGCTTTAGGGTGGAGTCCTCAGAAGAACAGAGCCCAGAAAGGGTCTCTGGTGCCTCCTGTTTTTCCCATGGTGTCCCAAGCTATTAGATCTTGAATATCTACTTTTAATTAATCTGACTTTTAACCATAGCACTATTTAATAAAGTTATTTTAAATTTTTAAAATTTCTTTTTACCCAACTTTAGCCAGGCAAAATGGCCAATATTTCTGGCTTTTAAACTTTTAAACTTCACCTATGAAGTAACCCCATAGGTGCTCTGAGAAAGGAAAATTCAAGACATTTCATGGAGGGGAAGAAAATTAAAAATGCAAAGGTCACCCAAATATGAATCAGAAAGGCTCATCCCATAAGCTAGGGGTTGAACTGGGCCACCAATGTGAAAAGAGAAAGCATAGCCACATGGTTACAAGGTCCAGCTCCCAAGGACATACAAGACAAGAAGGAAACCTCATTCAATTTGCTAAGGCATCTTGAACAGTGGGCTTATGGGAGTCCTAGGTACCCTTCTTTTATGACAGAATGATACAGAAAGACACAAACCACACTAGATTCACCACAGCTTAAGACCAGCCTCAGAATTCTTTTTCGTATTAATTAAAACTTTACAGAGGAGATAAGCAGTGATTTTACTGTTCATGTAACCAGTTTGCACAGAGAAAAAGAGGAAAAGCCAGAAATCTGACTGGTAAGAAATTATTACCCTTTGCCAGCATGCCAGGCTACTGGGGTTGTTGTCCCTAAGTGTGGCCCTAGTGACCAAACTTACCACACCATTGCCCTGGGGGCCAAACCACATCATGAAGGACAATTATTATTACTTTTTGTTCTGGTTGGAGCAAAATGCATGTGATAAAACATAGACATTATCCACTCCTTAGCCCGCAGTATAAAACTGACAAGGCTTAAATATGCCCCAGATGAGCCCTGTTATCTTTAATCCCATCTCCAACTAGGAGTTTCAACATGTGGTCCCTGGGCAAAGTGGTTGCCCTGAGTAATAGAAAAGATAAGAAAGGGAAAGGAGAGAGGAAACCATGGCCTATGGCAGGGTGGGGAAGGTGAAGAGCTTAGGGAGGTCAGAGAAAGACCCAACCATTGCAGCAACACTGAAAAGTTCAGGTGGCTCCTTTTCAGTAGTGAAAGGATCTTTTTTTAAGCAGTACCATCAGCTCTTAAGTTTCCCCGGTGGGGAGGAAAAAGTTCCCCATGTCCCATGGTTCTGTACATGCCTAATCCTGTTATTATCCATAGCCATCAGCAAAAAGTGTAAGACAGATTAATCCAAATAGCAGGTAACATCCCATAGTGCCAATCCCATTCTTAGCCAAAAGGGACTTTGCTGAGAGCAATCCTCATTTTTAAATATACTTCATTTTTAAATATAGTCATTTTTAAATATACTTCAATGTATATTTAAATGTATACTTCAATGTGTTGTTGTTCATTTGAAATATTCCCCTGTAAGTTATCTTTAGTAAGATTTTGCCATTTCTGTAAGAGTTCATTGCCTTCCAGGCCTAATGTATAAGCCAAAAGGAACTCAGTTTTCCAGAAATTAAGGGTCACATTTTTACCTAAAATATTGGCTTTACTCTCAGGTTCTCTTGATTAACTTAGCCAACAACTTTTTCCTACCTAAGCATGCAAGAAAAATGAAACAAAGGGGTAGAACACGAAAATCCCATTGAATTTTTAAAAGTCAAATTTTATAATTTAATGAAAAATTTTAGATGTTAAAATATGCCAGGAGGTAATTCCATTAGGAAAACATGACCAAAAAGTTTGTAGACCACTTGTTTTATTGTATAAAATATTTATGTGTGGTTTCACAATTATGCCATTTATTTTAAGGTGATATATACAGTCAGCCCTCCATATCTGTGGATTGCACAACCACAGATTCAACCAATCATGGACCAAAAATATTTTTTAAAAAAATTAAATACAATTAAAAAATAAAATACAAGCTGGGTGTGGTGGCTCATGCCTGTAATCCTAGCACTTTGGGAGGCTGAGGCAGGCAATCACTTGAGCTCAGGAGTTTGAGACCAGCCTGGCCAACACGGTGAAACCCTATTGCTACTAAAAATACACCGGGCATGGTGGTGGGTGCCTGTAGTCCCAGCTACTTGGGAGGCTGAGGCAGGAGAATCGCTTGAACCTAGGAGGCGAAGGTTGCAGTGAGCTGAGATCGCACCATTGCACTCCAGCCTGGGTGACACAGTGAGACTCTGTCTCAAAAAAATAAAAAAATAAATAAATGCAAATAAAACAATACAGCATAACAACTATTTACCCAGCATTTACATTGTATTAGGTATTATAAGTAATCTAGAAATGATTTAAAGTACACGGGAGGATGTGAGTAGGTTATATGCAAATACTATGCTATTTTATATGAGGCTTGAGCAATCTTGGATTTTTGTATCCTTAGGGTCCTGGAACCAATCTCCTGCAGATACCGGGGATGACTCTATAATGCAAAGGAAAAAATCATTTTTAGATGACTGACACGTATGTTCTTTGGCATTCTGTTGTGCTATCAGATCACAACATGAGTAAGAATTTTACATCCACAAAATCTGAGGCTTCAATAAGAACAAGATATATCTTGATTATAATCAGTCACTTATTCGATAAGTATTATAGTGAGTCAACTCCATGTTCGGCCCCATACTGGGCGCTGCAGTTATAGCCCAGAACCAAACAGCCACTTCTCATAATCTCATAGTACTTAAAGCATAGGGAAGAAAATAGACATGAAATAGTTAAACATGTAAATAATTTATTATGGTTATAATAAGCGTCATGAGAGTATTCAATAGAAATACCAGAGAGCCATTTAAGGTTGTACCTAACTGTTGG
Source organism: Macaca nemestrina (assembly GCF_043159975.1). Lineage (NCBI taxonomy): Eukaryota > Metazoa > Chordata > Mammalia > Primates > Cercopithecidae > Macaca > Macaca nemestrina. The sequence goes on from NC_092142.1 coordinate 52,390,726, forward strand.
AAAAGGGTGACTGAAAAAGGGGTGGGGGAAGTGTGGGAGTGCAATTTTCAGTGAGGATGAAGGGGCAAGAGGGAGGGAACTCATGGTATGGAAGGGGTAGACTTTGTGCCAAGAACAGCAAGAAAACCAGCTAAGTAGGGGAAGACATGGTCAGATTTGTGTATTAAGATAGCCATTCCTGCTTCTGGGAGGACAAGGAGGTAAGATAAGGGAAAGAAGTGTTGGGTTAGCATAGTCTAGGACTCTTATTTTGAAACCATCTTGCAAAAATTATGACAGTGAGAAAATGACGATGGTGTAAGAGACCTCACCTAACCATCTCATCTTGTCTTTAAACTCCAAACTGCCTTTGTTCATTCCTGGGCATAGGCCAAGCTAACTATAGGAGGGATTTAGTTTATAGTTTAATTTGAAACAAAAATAATAACAGCTCTTTCTTCAAACAAACCCCCTCCTTGCCTAGAAATGAGACTGCCTTTGTAGAACTAACAAATTAGCCCTAAAATTAGAAATTATGATTTAGGGGTCTTGCAGCCAGAGGCTACAAGATTCCTAACCTTCCCAATTGCTCCTAGGGATAACATCACTATTGTAAAACCTAAGATTGGTGTTTGAGATATTTTTAGACCCTGCATTCTGATGGAGCAGCTGGCACTACCCAGATGAGTAATCTGGCTCAACCAGTTCTGCAATCCCACCCAGGAACAGAAGACAGCAGAAAGAACCTGCTTAGACTCTCTGTGATTTCATCCCCAACTCCACCAGTGTTCCCACTCCCTAGACCCCTGCCCAGCAAATTATCCTTAAAAAACCCTACTCTCCAAATTTTCAAGGAGACCGATTTGAGTCATACAACTCCGGTCTCCTGTTTAGCTGGCTGTGCGTGTATTAAACTCTTTCTCTATTGCAATTCCCCTGTCTTGATAAATCAGTTCTGTCTGGGCAGCAGGACAGAAAAACTCACTGGGCAGTTACAATTTCAACTCCTAGCATCTTGCTCAAAAACTAAGATGAATCAGTTAACTTCCACGATCAAAAATGGCTGTGACTTAAAATCTCTTTCTTTGAAGGAATGTTAATGTCAAACATCATTTTTTGTCCCACAGATTTCAGTTGGGCAGGGCTCAGTGGGAAAGTTCATCTCTATTGTATCAGCTGGGGCAATTTGACTGAAGGCTGGAGGATCTGCTTCTGCTTCCAAACTGGCTCATTCAACACAGCTGAGGGCCAAAGGCCTTGGGTCCAATCCATGTGGTGATAACTGCAGAATTCTTGGCACATAAAGACTCCTTCCAAACCTCTGCATGTAAGAGATGACCATATCTCATGAGCAAAAGAAAAGAAAAGAAAAAAGAGAGAGAGAGAGAGGATCAAATTTTTGCATTGCTTCTGGGAGCTTAGGGTCAATTCTTTGGAATGATCCCGGGCTTCCTGCCCCCACTCTCCCATTGAAATCATCAGGAAGAATAGGGGTTCTGTCTTCCAGTCTGTGTAGGGGACAGTAGCTTGATTTTCATAGTTACTGGCTAGTAGACACAACTAGCCTAGTGACATTAACATTGACCCACCCTTTGTAATTTTTTACTCAAGCTCTGCTCTCTCCCCCTCCTCTTTTACTCTTTCTTTAAAAGACCCAGTCACATCTACAAAAATTGGAATGAAGCTTAGCTCTTCCCCTGCTGTCTGTTAGTAGTTACTGAGTAAAATCTGTTTTCCACACTTTAACTAACGTTTGGCTTTGTTTATATTTGACAATAGGTGATAACGTTCGGCTTTGTTTATATTTGACAATAGGTGACCTGGTCTTTCCCACAGTATTTTGGCTGGGTTCAAAGGGTGAATGAAGAATGACTGAGAGAATGAGAGACAGAGAGAGCACATGTGCCAGTCAGGTGAAAGACCTCTTACATTTTATGACTAAGTTTCGTAAGTCAAATAATAACCTCAAGGAATTTAACTTCCCCATATCAGAGGTGTCCAAACCACAGTGACTCCATCTTGAGTGAGGGCTAGGAAAAATGAGACTGGGACTTGCTGGGCTGCATTCCCAGAAAGTTAGGTATTCCTAGCCTCTAGATGTTCATAGTTAAGGGAACACATTGATAACATTTACTAAACAGACCCATACTTAGGAGTGTTCTGATATCCTGATATCTTGAGAATAGAAGCATTCCTAATTTTGCTTTAAAGATAATGATATCAATTCTTGCAAAATATGGTAATTAGGAAGATTAATCCTTTATCACAAATCCTTGCAGCAGAGCACATCTCCTCATGATCTTTTTAGATCCTATATATAAACAAGTATTGTACCTAGGGTGGATGCATTCCTCCTTTTACTTTCGGGAACAACCTACTCTCTATGGAGTAACTGTTCTCTCATCATTTTACTTTCCTTTTTTTTTTTTTTTTTTTGAGACGGAGTCTCGCTCTGTAGCCCAGGCTGGAGTGCAGTGGCCAGATCTCAGCTCACTGCAAGCTCCGCCTCCCGGGTTCACGCCATTCTCCAGCCTCAGCCTCCAGAGTAGCTGGGACTACAGGCGCCCACCACCTCGCCCGGCTAGTTTTTTGTATTTCTTTAGTAGAGACGGGATTTCACCGTGTTCGCCAGGATGGTCTCGATCTCCTGACCTCGTGATCCGCCCGTCTCGGCCTCCCAAAGTGCTGGGATTACAGGCTTGAGCCACCGCGCCCGGCCCATTTTACTTTCTTAATAAACTTGCTTTCGCTTTGCACTGTGGACTCGCCCTGAATTCTTTCTTGCATGAGATCCAAGAACCGTCTCTTGGGGTCTGGATGGGGACCCCTTTCAGGTAATACTCACACCTCCATCCCACCACCATTCTAAAAGGCTTTGAAAACATTTGTATTAACAAGCAAAGGATATTTTAATAAAATACTTATTTGATGGTTTATTGCCACCAATTTTACTTACATTGCAATAATTATTTAAATTACATTTTTACTAAAAGTAGTAAAGATAATTTCACATCATTTATTTAAGTTAAACAATTTGAAGTTAAACTTTAATTGTTAAAACAATTTAAGTTTTTCTCTTAGTTGCTAAAAGAAAAACTTTGGACAAGTTAACAGTTTATTTAAGCAAAGAACAATTCATGAATTGGGCAGCACTTAAGAGATTCAGAGCGCTTCACCCTGCAGGTGAGCCGTAAGCTTTAATAGAAAACTAAAGCAATTACTTGATTGGCTACAGCTGGGTGTTTGCCTTATTTGGGTGTGTGAGCTGGGCTCAGTGACTCATGCCTGGAATCCCAGCACTTTGGAAGGCCGAGGTGGGTGGATCATTTGAGGTCAGGAGTTCAAGACCAGCCTGGCCAATGTGGTGAAACCCCCTCTCTACTAAGAATACAAAAATTAGTCGGTTTTGGTGGTGGGCTCCTGTACTCCCAGCCACTCTGGAGGCTGAGGCAGGAGAACCGCTTGAACCTGAGAGGCAGAGGTTGCAGTGAGCTGAGATTGCATCATTGCACTCCAGCCTGTGTGACAAGGCAAGACTCTGTCACCAAAAAAAAAAAAAAAAGGAAAATCCCTAATTAGAGGTTAGTTGGCAGTTTCTGATTGGTTAAGCTTAAGTTTTGTTTTACTGTTGTCTTACTGTTTACATTGAATTCTGGTTTGCTTACATACAAGCTCCAGCTACAGAGACAGATGATATCAGGCTCATGGCCTTCTTATTTGCTTTGACATAGTAAAGTGTTGATAATGATTTCCAAAGGAAACAATATCATTATTTTAAAATTAATATCCCCAGTGTATATACAGGTAAAATACTAAGATTTTAATAAACTTATTATTTATTTATTTATTTATTGAAATGGAGTTGTTCTGTCGCCCAGGCTGGAGTGCGGTGGCATGATCCCAGCTACCTGCAGCCTTAGGCTACTGGGTTCCAGCAATTCTGCCTCAGCCTCCTGAGTAACGGGGATTACTGGTGCCAGCCACCACTCCTAGCTAATTTTTTGTATTTTTAGTAGAAATGGGGTTTCACTATGTTTGCCAGTCTGGTCTTAAACTCCTAACCTTAAATGATCTGCCCAACTTGGCCTCCCAAAGTGTAGGGATTACAGGCACGAGCCACCGCGCCTTGCCAAATTATTTAATATTTATTTATTTATTGAGACAGGGTCTCACTCTGTTGCCCAGGCTGTAGTGGCATGGTCACAGTTCACTGCAGCCTCCCCAGGCTTAGGCAATCCTCCCACCTCAGTCTCCCAAGTAGCTAGGACTACAGGTGTGTACCACCACACTGGGTTAATTTTTCTATTTTTCGTAGAGACAGGGTTTCACCATGTCGCCCAGACTGATTTTGAACTCCTGTACTCAAGCAGTCCAGCCACCTTGGCCTCCCAAAGTGCTGGGCATTGTGAACTCCAACGCCCAGCGTATGTACTTATTTTCAGATACTTCTAAACCATTTGTGTTCAACTTCTGTTCTTGCCCCATAGTCACCTTGAGACTCATCACTCAGCCAACTCCAAAAGCATTGCTGATTACTGTGAATTTTACTAAGGTTTTCTTAAGAGGGTTTCATTGCCTCAAAATTGTTCCCAAAATATCCTGTTACCTGTCTCTACCTGATTTTCTCCTATCTTCAGGGTTCCATTTCCTGTCCTCCCGCCTGTCATTATACCTTCCATAAGCCCCTGCTTTTGTCCCAGCAGTTTTCCCTGTGTCAGTTTACATGCCCCAGGAAGCAAAACAAAAATAGCAAAACAGTAATGCCTTCTTACAGCTCCTCAATCTGGAAAATGTTTTATATCAAGCTCATTTATAAATCAAGGATTGGCAATTTTAAAAATTAAAGAAAGGAGAATTCGAAAAAAAATGAATTGGTCGGGCATGGTGGCTCAAGCCTGTAATCCCAGCACTCTGGGAGGCCGAGGCGGGCGGATCACTTGAGGTCAGGAGTTCGAGACCAGCCTGGTCAACATAGTGAAACCCTGCCTCTACTGAAAATATAAAAATTAGCCGGGCGCGGTAGCACGCACCTGTAATCCCAGATATTCAGGAGGCTGAGGCAGGATAATCGCTTGAACCCGGGAGGCGGAGGTTGCAGTGAGCCAAGATCGTGCCACTGCACTCCAGCCTGGGCGACAGAGCCAGACTCTGTCTCAAATTTAAAAAAAAAAAAAAAAAAAAAAAAAAAAAAAAAAAAAAAAAAGGACTGTCTGCCCTTCAGAGTCAGCTACCAGAAAATTCGGAGACTGGGGTTTTTAAAGAATGACTTGGCGGGTAGGGGGCCAGGGAGTGGCGAATGCTAATTTGTCAGGTGGGAGGTGAAATCTTAGGGGGTTGAAGTGGGCTCTTGCTGTCTTCTGTTTCTGAGTGGGACTGTAGAACTGGTTGAGCCAGATTATGGTCTGAGTGGCGCCAGCTCATGCATCGGAATGCGGGGTCTGAAAAGTATCTCCAGCACCAATCTTAGGTTTTACAATAGTGATGTTATCCCTGAGAGCAACTGGGGAGGTTAGGAATCTTGTAGCCTCTGGCTGCAAGACTCCTAAATCATAATTTCTAATCTTGTGGCTAATTTGTTAGTTCTACAAAGGCAGACTGATCCTCAGGCAAGAAGGGGGTTTGTTTTGGGAAAGCGCTGTAAAAATCTTTGCTTCAAAGTGAAACTACAAATTAAATTCCTCCTGTAGTTAGTTGGGTCTTCGCCTGGGAATGAACGAGTGCAGCTCGGAGGTGAGAAGCATGGAGTCATTTAGGTCAGATCCCTTTCCCAGTGATAACTTTCTCACTGTTAGGATTTTTGCAAAGGCAGTTTCGTGAAGGTACACAGACAGGCCCTTGCTATTATCCTGGTTTTTTAGATAAGGATATCCAGGCGATGAGGAAGTTTTACTTCTGGGGACAGCCTGGATGCGAAACCTTCACACTTCAGTGTCTTTTGGACATTTTCTCGTCAGTACAACCCTGTTGAATGTTCTCACGATGGGGAGGTATGTGCTTAAAATGCGGGGAAGGTGCTTTTATTTCACCCCTGGTGAAACTAGGCGAGCTAATTTTTTTAAACATGATTTTTGGCCCCCTTGAACCGTCGGCCTGGACTACATTTCCCAGCAGGCCGTGCTCAAGACTACGGGTGCCTGCAGGAGGTCAGCGTCGTTGGCAGCGGCGCAGGCGCAGGCGCGGAGCGGGCGGCGGACGGGCGGGCGCTTCGCGGTTTGAATGGCTGCGGGCCGGGGCCCTCACCTCACCTGAGGTCCGGCTGCCCAGGGGTGCGCTATGCCGTCGGGAGGTGACCAGTCGCCGCCGCCCCCGCCTCCTCCTCCGGCGGCGGCAGCCTCGGATGAGGAGGAGGAGGACGACGGCGAGGCGGAGGACGCCGCGCCGCCTAACGAGTCGCCCACCCCTCAGATCCAGCAGCGGTTCGACGAGCTGTGCAGCCGCCTCAACATGGACGAGGCGGCGCGGGCCGAGGCCTGGGACAGCTACCGCAGCATGAGCGAGAGCTACACTCTGGAGGTGCGCTCGCGGGCGGAGGGGCGCTTCCGGCCTAGTCGGCGTGAACCGGTGCCTTCCGAGCCGCGTCGCGCGCCACGAGAGACCCTCGGGCGGGTTGCGGGATCCCAGCCGGGAGAGGCGTGGGGACCCCCTCTGCGCTATTCCGAGGCACTTAGCCGCTCCGAGGGCGAACCTGCTCTCGCCGCGCTTCCCCGCGGCTTCCGAATGGGGAACGCGTTTTGCCCTAAAGTAACATAGGGAAGCTGAGATCGCGCTGGGGTCCCGATGAGGAAGATGGGTGTGTGTGGCCCATCTGACCCCCCGCCCGCCTTGTTAGTAGAATGAACTAGTGTCGTTATCAAGACCGCACGGAGAAGGGGAGGGGACTTGCCCTTATTTGCACCGCGATTAACCGGGCTGTGGCACCTGGGTCTCCAGGCGTCTCCGTCTGTTCGCTTCCCCCTGTTAACCAAATTGCCTTTGCCCAGACGTCGCTGGCGTTAGAGTCAACGAGCTGATGCGTTTTGGTCTGTGTTTACGTCTGTGTAAACAAATTAAGACTCATTTTCCCCCAGGCCACATGAAATGAGCCCTCCGCCGACCCAGATATAGATACATGCTCCCATTTGTCACTAGGCTCAGGATTGTGGCTACCTCGAGGGCTTTTTGGTCACCCCGGGCATTGCACAGGACTCCTGTTGTCGGGATCCGGGCGTGTTAGGTCGCAGCCTTCGGACTGGGCTTGCGGATGAGAAAAATGGCCATTCTAGCCAGTGACTGTTAGTTCTGTAGGCACCTCCCTTTCATGGGCCAATGGGAAGTAACACGGAAGTACGGATTGTTTATCAGCTCTTCTACTGTGTGTGTGTGGCATTTAAACCTGAGGCCATTTAATTTCTCAAGTAGTTTTATAATTACTTTGGATAAAGAGGGGGGCAAATAGGCCCAGGATGCAAAGCCTAACCAAGGTATTATTTAAATATGATGTTTTTGGCTATGTGTACTGATGAGTGAGGTTATTTTAAATTTGTATTTGCATTAATAGAATTTTGATTCAATTACGATTTCCCTCTTTGAATTGTTATATCTGCAGAAGAAAGATAGTGTATGGTGGCTTTAGAACCCGACAGACCTGGGTGACTGAACAATTTACTTAACCGCTGGAAAGTTGAGTTTTGTGATCTCTAAACTGAAGATATGTGTGTTTACCTCACAGAGCTGTTCTGAAGATTAAATAAGGCAACAATGTAGTTTCTGGCACATAAAGCACCCATATGGACGGTGCTTTCAAGTTTCCTAAGCTCTTTGTATATTTACATGATCTGGCTGAGTAAACTATGTTCCTGTCCGTCTCTCAGTGCCTTTCTGTAGTCTGGCAAAGAGAAGGACTGGTTGACTTTTTTTTTTTTTTTGGTAAAGGGCCTTAAAGGCTTCTAAACAAGCTTTTATTTTACCCTCAGGATGATCCTGTAAATTAGATAGAACAAGCGTTATCACCATTTAGTTGAGGTATGTCAACTCATAGTGGTTAAGTTGTATGAAGTCCAGTGATACATGAGCAAATACCACGTAAGAGCTGGTTAGTAAATTATTTTTGAAAACACATGTTTGATTACTCAATTCTTTTGATTACTGAGACTTTAGTTTCAGCTTCTTAGCCCAGTTTATTCAGTAAATAATTTACTCAGTAAAATATTCATCAAATATTTCTTGAGCACCTGTTCTCAGTGCTACACACTGTTCTCAGTGCTGGATATAGAGCATCAAACAAAGCCTAAAAATACCTGCCTTTGTGGGGCTTATAGTGAGCTACGCTGTGAGATAATGTGGGATGTCATTCTCATGGGAGTGTAAGGGGAAATAAAGCTCTTATGATATTTAATACAGAATACTGGTTATGGAAATTTAATTTGATTCATTGTATTTTCTGTGCATTTTTAACCTATAACTCATTCTTACAGTCCTCAGCCAAAAAAATGCAGCCTCTGAGACTGTTTAGTAATTTTCCCACTGTGTTACAGCTACTGTATGGCAGAGCCAGAATTTGAAACCGGATCTATTTGACCCTATAAGATATGGCCACGAGATGTTAATTTTGAGGATAACTATTTTTTAGTATTATGGAATTTTTCAACAAATATTTTTTAGGACCAAAGATAAACTAGGCAGAGTCTACTCTTTGCATAAATTGTTTAAAAGAGCTTCCCGCTCCGTTTTATCATCTAAGCACGGTAAAATTCTCACAAGACTAATTCTTTTCTTCTTTTTAGGAAAGATGCAGTTGTAGACTTTCTTTTTTTGTTGTTGTTGTTTTCTCTCTGCCATCCACGTAGTTGTGAATTTTCTAGAGCCAAAATAGAACATTATAGATTATCTTTTAAACCCTTTATTGAAGCACAGGATAATGCTATGACTGACTTAACTTTATACTTTCTAAGAGATCTTGATAGAGTAGAGAAATGCAGTAGTTATGCATCTAAATTTGCTTTTACATCATAAATCAAGAATATTATGAAACCATCTCCCAGAGACATATGTAATACATAAATCTTGGCTGTTTTTTTTTGACAATAGAACATCTATGCTATTGATACATATAAGTGGGTTTGTAAGATAGTCTATGTGTAAATGTGAAAAATGAAGAATTTCCAGTTTTTCTCATTTTCATTTAGACCAGTAATGAATACAGTGAAGCCAAAGGACATCTTCCATCCTTCCTCGCTTTTATAGGAAGAGGAAAGTTGTATCACTTCTTGAATAAAAAACGATTGTGAAGATGATCTTTTAGAAACAATGCCTTAAAAATTATTATTTTTGAATGTATCTGGTAGGGGATCCACAATAGTCTCATTTGGTTATAAAAATAAATTTTATGTATTCATGTATGTGTTTTGGTTAGGTATAAAATTAGTGGCTGAATATCCATTCAAGCTTAATTTTATATTTCTATCACTTTTCTAGATTTTGTGCAAGATTAAAAATATAAACAATAGGCCGGGCGTGGGGGCTCACGCCTGTAATCCCAGCACTTTGGGAGGCCGAGGTGGGCGGGTCATGAGGTCAGGAGATCGAGACCATCCTGGCTAACACATTGAAACCCAGTCTCTACTAAAAATACAAAAAATTAGCCAGGCATGGTGGTGGGTGCCTGTAGTCCCAGATACTTGGGAGGCTGAGGCAGGAGAATGGTGTGAACCTGGGAGGCGTAGCTTGTAGTGAGCCGAGATGGTGCCGTTGCACTCCAGCCTGGGTGACAGAGCAAGACTCCATCTCAAAAAAAAAAAATTAAAAAAAAAAACAACAATAATATTGTTTCCATTACTATGGCTATGTAACAAATTGCCTTAAGGCTTTGGGGCAGAAAACAATTTGTTTGGCTCACAGCTTCTGTAAGGAATTCAGGCTGGGGACAGTGTGGATGTCATGTTTCTGCATCAAAATGACTGGTATCTCACCTGGAAGACTTGAACAACTAGGTACTGGCAGAGCTGGAGCTCATTGGGCATCTCTGTATGTTTGTTCCATGTGGTCTCACCAGCATGGTGATCCAGGGTAGCTAAATTCTTTCATGTTGGTTCAGTACTCCCAAGGTACATGTCCTAAGAGAGAGAACCAAGTGGAATCTATATTGCCTTGTATAATCTTTAGTATTACATAGTTTCACTTCCACCTCTGCTGTTGATAGAGACAGTTAATCAATGTGAGAGATGCAGACCCTTGCCCAGGTCCAAGGTGAGGGAACCCTCTCTACCTCTCAGTGGAATAATGTCAATGTCACATTATAAGAAGAGCATATGGAACTGGGTACAGTGACTCAAACCTGTAATCCCAGCACTTTGGAAGGCCAAGGCGGATAGATCACTTGAGGCCAGGAGTTCAAGACCAGCTTGGGCAACATGGCAAAACCCTGTCTCTACAAAAAATACAAAAATTAGCCAGGTGTGGTGGCACACGCCTGTAGTCCCAGCTACTTGGGAGGCTGAGGTAGGAGGATTGCTTGAACCTGGGAGGTGGAGGTTGCAGTGAGCCAAGATCGTGCCACTGCGCTCAAGCCTGGGTGACAGAGTGAGACTCCATCTCAAAAAAAAAAAAGAGCATATGATATAGGGTCATCATTGAAAATAAGTTTCCCACAAAAATATAAACAACACTTTCAATTTAAATGTACTTTAAAAAATATTGAAATATATATATGTAGCTTATTAACTAAAAATCAATTTTCTCTTCTTTTACAGGGAAATGATCTTCATTGGTTAGCATGTGCCTTGTATGTGGCTTGCAGAAAATCTGTTCCAACTGTAAGCAAAGGGACAGTGGAAGGAAACTATGTATCTTTAACTAGAATCCTGAAATGTTCAGAGCAGAGGTAACTATGTTAGAGTTTGAGAAGTAGAGTATGGCTAATGTAAGCTCATAAATCATAGCGATAGTAAGAATTATGTCTGTTCATCATTTTCTGAGCATTTGTACCTGTGGACTGGTGAAATTAGATGCTAAAACTAGCATCTAATGATTTTCCTTTATTTGTATCAAAGTTAGTATCCCTTATATTTTACTTCTTTGGTGAAAATATTTAAATTTTAATGTATTAGGCACTTGTATGGAAGAATTTATTCTTAAAGGTTAGGACATTGTGTAACATTGGGAGAAATGAAGGATATTGAGAAACTTGAGGAGATACTCTAAGTTGAAAAGGCAAATAAAATATTATTTGCTATTATACTTAGAAATATGTGCACAGGGGCCGGGCGCGGTGGCTCAAGCCTGTAATCCCAGCACTTTGGGAGGCCGAGACGGGCGGATCACGAGGTCAGGAGATCGAGACCATCCTGGCTAACACAATGAAACCCCGTCTCCACTAAAAATACAAAAAAATTAGCCGGGCGTGGTGGCGGCGCCTGTAGTCCCAGCTACTCGGGAGGCTGAGGCAGGAGAATGGCGGGAACCCGGGAGGCGGAGCTTGCAGTGAGCCGAGATCACGCCACTGCACTCCAGCCTGGGCGACAGAGCGAGACTCCGCCTCAAAAAAAAAAAAAAAAAAAAAAAAAAAAAAAAAAAGAAATATGTGCACAGGACTTGTGGTCTTAATATAAATAGAGTGAGTATTTCTCAGTTTCCTGTTTGGAGGATAAATGACATGATTATAATCCATTTTAGAAAGAGTCAAATATGTTTAAAAGAAGAGGCAGAAATTGCTTTATCTGTTGTGTAATTAAATTGATTACATTTATTTTTTGTGCCTTTTAGGTGAATTTTCTTACATAGCTTATTAAAGATAAGTGGGAAAATGATGTTTAGCATTTTGGGGGAAATTGCGACTCAAAATTTATGGATTTAATGGTTTTAAAAAAATCACTTACTAAATAAAAAAATTAACTGGGTGTGGTTGTGCATACCTGCAGGCCTAGCTACTTGGGAGGCTGAAATGGGAGGATCACTTGAGCCCTGAATGTTGGAGCAGTACTGCACTCCAGCTTGGGCAACAGCAAGACCTTGTCTCCAAAACAAAAAACAAAAAAGGTTACTATTTAAATAATTAACAGGCTGGACGCGGTGGCTCACGCCTGTAATCCCAGCATTTTTGGAGGTCGAGGTGTGTGGATCACTTGAGGTCAGGAATTGGAGACCAGCCTGGTCAACATGGTGAAAGCCCGTCTCAACTAAAAAAAACGAAAATTAGCTGAGTGTGGTGGTGTGCGCCTGTAATCTTAGCTACTCAGGAAGCTGAGGCAGGAAAATCACTTGTGCCCGGTAGGCAGAGGTTGCAGTGAGCCTAGATCATTGCACTATTGTACTCCAGCCTGGGTGACAAGAGTGAGACTACATCTCAAATAAAATAAAATAATTCACAACGTCATGTTTTAGCTGACGTTGTCAATTTTAGTAATCTTTTTTTAACCTTTAACTCCATCCTGAGTTACATTGGCCAAAGAATCAGTATCCAGAATTATATAAGGAACTACTAACAGGGTTAATAAAATGAATAAAGAATATGACTTCACAAAGGTTATAATTTGTATAGCTAATAGATACAAGAAAAGATACTCAATGTCACTAATAAAGACTTTCAAAGTAGAAATATAACATTTCTTTTTTTTTTTTTTGAGGTGGAGTCTTGCTCTTTCACGCAGGCTGGAGTGCAGGGGCGTGATCTCAGCTCACTGCAATCTCCACCTCCCAGGTTCAAGCAATTCTCCTGCCTTGGCCTCCCAAGTAGCTGGGATTACAGGCACACGCCACCACACCTGGCTAATTTTTTGTATTTTTGGTAGAGACGGGGTTTCACCGTGTTGGCCAGGCTGGTCTCCAACTCCTGACCTCAGGTGGTCCACCCACCTTGGACTCCCAGAGTGCTGGGATTACAGGTGTGAGCCACCATGCCTGGCCAACATTTTATTCTTATTATTGGGAAAATTTGAAGTCTTTTATGCCAAGTTTGGTCACTGTACAGGGAAACAGGAACTCTCTTTTTTTTTATTTTTCAATTCCCTTTTTTTTTTTTTTTTTGAGATGGAGTCTCACTGTGCTGCCCAGGCTGGAGTGCAGTAGCTTGATCTCTACTTACTGCAACCTCTACTTCCCAGGTTCAAGTGATTCTCATGCTTTAGCCTCCCAGAGTAGCAGGGATAAAGGCACACGCCACTATACTTGACTAATTTTTGTATTTTTTGTGGAGACCAAGTTTCACCGTGTTGGCCAGGCTAGTCTCAAACTCCTGACCTCAAGTGATCCGCCTGCCTTGGTCTCTGGAAGTGCTGGGATTACAGGCATGAGCCACCACGCTTAGCCAGGAACTCTATATTGCTGGTGTACATTGGTGAAAGTCAAAATTGGCATAACGACTTTACTAGGAAATTTGGTGCTATCTAGTAACATTGAAGGTGGACATTCTCTTACTCTACTTCTTGGAGTAGTCCCTAAAGAAACTCCTGCACATGTGTATAAGGATGTTTTCATTACAACACTTTTTGTTATCGTGGAATATTAGAAACAACCTAAATTTAGGTTGGGGGATGAATGCAAAAAATCCTTGTATGTTCATATGAAAGAATGTTTTTAGCAGTTAAAATGAATATATCTTACATATCAACATTAATGTCAGAAATGTTATTGAGTGTGAAAAAGCATGTTGCAGAATACCACTGAAGTATGATACCATTTATATAAAATGAAAAAACACGTAATAAGTAATAAGATATTGCTTATTGTTTACGCAGACATGTGTATGTGTAGTAAGTGTGAAAACATAGGAAGGATTAAGACCAACTTTGGAATGGTGTTTATCTTTGGGGAAGAAGGGTAGGGATGGGATTAGGGAGGAGTATAAAATGGGAATTTTGATTTTTTTTCTTTCCTTTTTTTTTGAGACAGTCTCGCACTGTCGCCGGGCTGGAGTGCAGTGGCGCGATCTCTGCTCACTGCAACCTCCGCCTCCCAGGTTTAAGTGATTTTCCTGCCTCAGCCTCCCGTGTAGCTGGGATTACAGGTTCCCACCACCACGCCCAGCTAATTTTTTGTATTTTTAGTAGAGACGGGGTTTTACCACATTGGCCAGGCTGGTTTCGAACTCCTGACCTTGTGATTCTCCCGCTTTGGCCTCCCAAAGTGCTGTGATTACAGGTGTGAGCCACTGTGCCTAGCCTTGGCTGTTTCCATAGTGTTGCTGGTTTTAAAAAAAATCTGAAGTGGCGGGGGTTGGGGGAGGTGGCTCATACCTGTGATCACAGTGTTCTGGGAAGCCAAAGTCGGAGGATCACTCAAGCCCAGGAGTCTGCAATGAGCTGTGATCTTGCCACTGAACTCCAACATGGGTGACACAGCGAAACCCTATCTCTTAAAAAAAAAAAAAAAAAAACTGAAGCAAAAATGACAAAATTTATTTAATATGTTAACATTTAAAAAATCTGGCAGTGAACCAATGTGAATGTTGGTTAGGTTACTCTTGTTAATTTTGGTTTGTATTTTCAAATATTTCATAGTTAGCAAATACTTCAGGTAACCTAAACAAAATTAATTCGGATGATCAGAGGAATATACCAATCTGTAAGAAATTAAGCTAGTCAGAGACACCAGTTATGATTTTATTTCACTGTCTAAAAGTAATATAATTTAATGAGATAATATTGATTTACTTTTGAATACTTACTTTTGTATACTTTACCTTTATGTTAATTATGAAATATCTTATTGTTTTCTTTAATACCAGCTTAATCGAATTTTTTAATAAGATGAAGAAGTGGGAAGATATGGCAAATCTACCCCCACATTTCAGAGAACGTACTGAGAGATTAGAAAGAAACTTCACTGTTTCTGCTGTAATTTTTAAGAAATATGAACCCATTTTTCAGGACATCTTTAAATACCCTCAAGAGGAGCAACCTCGTCAGCAGCGAGGAAGGAAACAGCGGTAGGTTTTCATGTTGGTTCATCGGGAATACACATTAGTCTGTGCTGCAGTGTTAATATTTTGCTAGTTTTTCTTTTTCTAGTTTTAAAAAAGAAAGGAGATTTAAAAAATCTTTTTCCACAATAGTTTTCTTTTAATGATGCTTTTTTTGCTTTTCATTGTGGGTTAGCCATGAAGAGTTTAGCTTTTTTCATGTTGCTAAATGTATACGGGTCTTTGTTTCTATAAACTTTCATTTTTGTTATTTTATATTATTATTATTTTTCCCTCAGTGATCCTTGTTCTGAAACCTTCCTTTTTCATTTAAGCAACAAAAAAAAATGCAAACTGTACAAGTCAGACTTCAGGGATTTTCACCCTTTAGCTGCCTTGGAGATGTATCTGTATCTAGATACATATATTTTTTATTGCGCAGGGGCCGTGCTAATCAATGTATTGTACCAATTTTAGTATATGTGCTGCCGAAGGGAGCACTGCCCTAGATATAGATCACTATATTAACCACTATATTTTCTACTAGTGACTGTATAGACTCTTTTACTTTTGTGTCAAACTGAGTAATAAATAATCCCCTTGAAATGACTTCTCTAGTATTTTGATGTTTCTAATGAATCAAGAATAGAGAGACTGGATTGGGAAAAGACAGGAGAACTGAAACTATTATGAATTTGTGCTTTCTGATCACTTCTGCAAAGTCTATAGGCATGCTCTGACTCAGTGTTTTCTACCTTTCGTCATAGATAAAGGCAGTTATGGGATACACATTTTCCTTCTTTATCATTGAAAATTTTTTCATAAAGTAGAAATGAAAATTCTAACAATTAGAAAAGTTGACAAGAAAAGTAAAGGGAAAGTTATTTGGCTAGAATAGATAATGTTTGCTTCTCTTAAAATGTAAAAGTTTTCCCAGACTGTGAAGGATGTTCACAGTAAGTGTAACCTTTTAAAAATAAAATGGGGGAATGACAAAGCAGGAGGAAAAAAATTTTTAAAAACTAAAACTATTTACATTTTAATATAGATGGCACCACTGATACAGAAGCAGCTAGTCTAGCTCACTTACAGTTTTGGGGAATTGACTGTTTAAAATGAAGTATTCTGAGCCAGGCGGGGTAGGTTGGATTACACGTGTAATCCCAGCACTTTAGGAGGCTGAGGTGGGCGAGTCACCTGAGGTCAGGAATTCAAGACCAGCCTGGCCAACATGGCAAAACTCCAGCTCTACTGAAAATACAAAAATTAGCTCTGTGTGGTGGTGCACGCCTGTAATCCTAGCTACTCGGGAGGCTGAGTCAGAAGAATCCCTTGAACCGAGAGGCAGAAGTTGCAGTGAGCCAAGATTGTACCATTGCACTCCAGCCTGGGCGACAAGAATGAAACTCCATCTCATAAATAAATAAATAAATAAATAAAAGGAGATATTCTGGCTGGGTGCCTGTAATCCCAGCACTTTGGGAGGCCAAGGCAGGTGGATCACTTGAGGTCGGGAGTTCAAGACCAGCCTGGCCAACATGGCAAAACCCCATCTCTACTAAAAATATAAAAATTAGCAGGGTGTGGTAGTGGGTGCCTATAATCCCAGCTACTTGGGAGGGTGAGGTGGAAGAATCACTTGAACCTTGGAGGTGGAGGTTGCAGTGAGCCGTGATCACGCCACTGCACTCCAGCCTGGGCGATAGAGCGAGACACCGTTTTATTAATAAATAAATAAATAAATAAAATGACATATTCTCCTAGCACTTTGGGAGGCCGAGGCAGGTGGATTGCTTGAGGTCAGGAGCTCAAGACTAGTTTGGCCAACGTGGCAAAACCCCATCTCCACTAAAAATACAAAAATTAGGCAGGTATGGTAGCATGTGCCTGTTGTCCCAGCTACTTGAGAGGCTGAGGCAGGTGAATCGCTTGAACCCAGGAGGCGGAGATTGCAGTGAGCTGCGATCGCCTCACTGCACTCCAGCCTCGGTGACAGAATGAGACTTCGTCACTAAATAAATAAATAAATAAAAAATGAAGTATTCTAAAGTTTGGACAGAAGCTTTGTGTTGAGTCTGAGTGAGGCCAGTGTGATCATTTATAGGAAGATATCTTTTTTGGAGTATCTGGAAAATAATTTCAGATTGCACTTGTTTTGATATTTCTTAGGATGTGTATACTATCTAATTCTAATTAAGATAATTTTAAAAGGCCATGTGCAGTGGCTCACACTTGATCCCAGCACTTTGGGAGGCTGAATCAGACGGATCACTTGAGCCCAGGAGTTTGAGACCAGCCTAGGCAGCATGGCAAAACTTCATCTCCACAAAAAAAATACAAAAATTAGCTTGGAATGGTGGCTCACACCCATGGTCCCAGCTATTGGGGAGGCTGAGGTGGGAGGATCACTTGAGCTTGGGAGGTTGAGGCTGCAGTGAGCTGTGATCATACCACTGTACTCCAGTTTGGGTGACAGAGCAAGACCTTGTCTCAAAAAAAAAAAGTAAATCACTTTATTAGAGATTTTACATTTTTATCACTTTGTATACTTTCTATTAGCTCTTTCTGCTACCCGTAGTCATGATGTATAGCACTTACTGAGCATTTGTTTTGGGGCAGGGACTCTTAAGACTTCAATATGTATTACTTCAGTTAATCTCTCTGACAACCTTGTGATGCTCATACTGTTATTACAGATAGAGAAAATAAGCTGCTGAGAGGTTAAGTAATTTGGCCAGAGTCGCACAACTGAGTGGAGCTTTTATTGAAACTGACTGCAGAACCCATGTGCTTTACTGTGACTGTATCCTGCATCTCTCACACACTATTTGAAAATTTGTCACTATTTGTTTAGCACATATCCACAGGAAATATGATTAGGTATTACCTAGGACACAGGCATTTTTAAAACACCAAACCCCACAGTCTCTGTCTTCTGAGAGCTTACAGTACAGTCAGCGAGATAAGGCAGGTATGAAGATTCCGGCGCATGCAATGCAGTGTGTTATAAAAGTCCCATGACTACAAGAGGGAATAGAAATGTAAAAAGACACAAAAGCAGTAAAACAAGAGAAAATGTGGGAGGTTAGTCAAGTTTTTTTTTTTCCCTAGAATTCTCAAGTACAGCCAGAATTAAGAGTAGCTTAAGTGTTAAGCTAAAAAAAATTGAATTTTATTTTGGTAGGCAACCAAATTAGAAATAGTTTATCATGCGCCTATGGTAGAGAGTCTGCTTTTAAAAGCAGAACACTGACATTTAATCCTTGCCATGGACTGGTGAATTAAGTACAGTATTGTACCCAAATAGAATAATCTTTTGACAGATGAAATGACTAAGTCTAGGTGAGCAAGTGTACCCTAGCTAATGGTAATGCTGAACTAAATCTAATCTAATCTCCACGGAATTTCGTTCCTCTCGGCACCTTGTTAGAATAAGGCTGTTGGGATATGGAAACCACAGATTTCTTGTCTAAAAGTTGTCAGAGGTTTTGGTAGAAAAGCCAAGCTTAAAGCAGGTCTGAAACTTTAGCAGACAACTTGGCAATATACAACAGGTACTCTTAATGAATGGAAGTATAAGGAATTATAGGAAGCTCATAATTTACATTAAAAAGGCCTTTTGTGATTTGATATAGTCTGGAATATCTAGGGAGGGAGGGAGGGATACAGGTCATTAGCTATGATAAAGGAGAAAAAAATGAGGACGTATCTGACTGCATATAGTGGTCTTAAAGCAG
The DNA here is from genome assembly GCF_043159975.1 of Macaca nemestrina. Classification (NCBI taxonomy): domain Eukaryota; kingdom Metazoa; phylum Chordata; class Mammalia; order Primates; family Cercopithecidae; genus Macaca; species Macaca nemestrina. Next base: position 52,409,314 of record NC_092142.1, read on the forward strand.
CATAGCATTGCTATGTCATCAAAAGAACTATTTTTATTCATTTTATTTTCCACCTTACCTATCTTGCCCTCAAAAAACTTTAAAAAATTCTTTAAGAATTTTCTTTTCTTTGAAATGGGCTCTTTCCCCGGATCCCAGCTATTTCCTACCAGTATTTTGTTGAGGCAGAACATCCATGTTTTCCATGTGAAGCTGAATGTGGTCTCTCTCCTTTAACTGTGGGTTTTGACACCTAATTTATAGTCATTTGGGATGTTTTTTTTCTGATTCTTCTGTTGTCTCATGACTTTTTTTTTTCTTCCCCCAAAGGCGACAGCCCTGTACTGTGTCTGAAATTTTCCATTTTTGTTGGGTGCTTTTTATATATGCAAAAGGTAAGAAAATAGTAATATTTGTTTAGATATTAATACGTCTATTTATGTTTTCAGGTATTAATTTTGTCAACTTCTAACATGTATCAGGAAAAGATTTTCACTGAAAATTTTCTCAAGGGTTTTAATCTTAGATTCTTTTTTAAGTATTGCCTTTTTATCAAAGAATCTATTGGATTTCTTTACAATATCCAGATCTTCTCTTATTAAATGGAAAGTTCTTTAATTTTGTTGTATACAACATCTTTACTACCCAAAGCAACTCTTTTAAATTATGAGCTGAAAACACATTATTCTGTATATGCTTGTATTGTGAACTCTATTTTTCATGAGATGTATCTTATTTACTTGAGTGCAATTACTGATCTACCTCAGGACAGTTCAGATTTTTTTTTTTTTTGGTATCTTTTTCAGATAAGTATACTTAGTCAAATACTTTTATATGCTACTTATTTTCTTTCCTTTTTTCTCATTTTCTCATCTCATGACCTACGCAAGGTCTGCATTCAGTGAAATACATGTCTCTATTATTTTTTGTCCTTTTTGTATTTATTTATTTATTTATTTATTTATTTATTTAGAGATGGAGTCTCACTCTGTCTCCCAGGGTGGATTGCAGTGGCACAGTCTCGGCTCACTGCAGCCTACACCTCCCAGGTTCAAGTAATTCTGCCTCAGCCTCCCGAATAGCTGTGATTACAGGTGCCCACCACCATGCCCAGCTAATTTTTGTGTTTTCAGTAGAGATGGGGTTTCGCCATGTTGGCCAGGCTGGTCTCGAACTCCTGATCTCAGGTGATCTGCCCACCTTGGCCTCCCAAAGTGCTGGGATTATAGGCGTGAGCCATGGCACCCGGTTCCTTTTTATATTTCTATGTAGAAACAATTCTTAGTAATCTAAAGTAGATAGGAAAGTGCAGTTATATTATTACATAGGTTTCTTCTGTATACTATGTGGAATGCCTTTGCCATTAAGATAGCTCAATAAAATGCAAAGTTAACAAAGAATCATAGAGCTGGAAGGAGTTTCATAAATATAAGAGAGATTCTCATTATTAGATTAACTAGCTTAACTTAATTTTTTTTTGAGACGGAGTCTCACTCTGTCGCCCAGGCTGGAGTGCAGTGGTGCGATCTTGGCTCACTGCAACCTCTGCTGCCCGGGTTCAAGCAATCTCCTGCCTCAGCCTCCCGAGTAGCTGGGATTACAGGTGCCTGCCACCATGCCCGGCTAATTTTTTGTAGTTTTTTGTAGAGACGGGGTTTCACCATCTTGGCCAAGCTGGTCTTGAACTCCTGACCTCATGATCCACCTGCCTCGGCCTCCCAAAGTGCTGGGCTTACAGGTGTGAGCCATCGCACCTGGCCTAGCTTAACTTATTTACTTTATTTTTTATTTTTATTCTTATTTTTGAGACAGGGTCTTGCTTTGTTGCCCAGGCTGGGGTGCAGTGGTGTGATCTCTGCTCACTGCAACCTCTGCCTCTTATGTTCAAGTGATTCTTGTGCCTCAGCCTCTTGAGTAGCTGCGATTGCAGGCATGCACCGCTATACCCGGCTAATTTTTGTATTTTTAGTAGAGTTGGGGTTTTACCATGTTGGCCAGGGTGGTCTTGAACTCCTGACCTCAAGTGATCCGCCACCTCGGCCTCCCAAAGTGTTGGGATTACAGGTGTGAGCCACTGTGCTCAGCCAGCTTAGTTACTTTAAAGATGAGGCAGCTGAGCCCAGAAACTAGCTGCTGGCAACAAAGCTAAGATTTGAACTCAGATCTCCTGGTTCCTGGTTCTTAGTTTCATACTGGCTGTGAAGGCCTCTGGGAAGAATGTGTGATATTGTTGGTCGCCAGGTTTGATTTAACTTAATTACAACTGGTCCCTCTCTAGCTAGTTAGGGTGAGAGCTGCCATCCTTCCTTCCCTAAGCTGCATGCTTGATTCAAGAGAAAAACCTTCTTTCATACATGACACTGGCATGTTTCTTTAGTGATGACAAAGGTGACATGATCAGTGGCATGAAATAAAGGTTTTGGAGTATATAAACCATTTTTACAGTGGCTACAAATTTTAGAATGTGTGACTGCTATTATATATGATGGTAATCTTTTCATATGATTGTATTGGGCAAGTATGTCTGACTTCTAGGATTTTTATCTGTTTTGTTTGTCTCTTATGGCATATGTGTACTTAGAAGTAAATGTATTTGGTACTGTAATAATATGTACAATACAATAAAAAATAATTTCATTGTCCTTATTTTGTTCTCATTGGACCCGTTGGGGTGGTTTTTTCTCTGTAATTAGCTCAGTGTTTGAATTTTATCTCATTAATTCAGTTTATAGTAATTCCACCTTAAGAACCTTTGTGGGTTGGGCATGGTGGCGTATGCCTGGAATCCTAGCTACTTGGGAGGCTGAGGTGGGAGAATTGCTTGAACCTGGGAGGCGGAGGCTGCAGTGAGCTGAGATTGCGCCTCTAGTCTGGGCGACAGAGCGACGGAGCAAGACCCTGTCTCAAAAAACAAACAAACAAAGAACCTTTGTCCTCTCACAATCCACCACTGATCTTTTATAATGCACGGTGATCTTTTCTAACAGTCATTTAATTGCTTTAATTCAGTTCTCATTTATTTTGGGGAAAGGGTTACTCTTTTGTAGCCACCTTTCTAATGACAAGCCAACTCCGGAGATGAAACATTTCTATTTACTTGTTATCTTTGTTGATTAAAAGATAAAATATCTCACACAAAGTCAGATTTATTTATAAGGTCAGGATTTGAAATATAAAACACGTCATGTTGAGAGAGTCCTAGAATTTAATTTAAATTAGATTCTGGTCTCTAGGGGCATTTCAGCTTTTTATTAGACATTACAGTGCTGCTGGGTTTTTTGCCTTCTATGGCAAGTGCACACCAGTAACAAGTTTAGGCTTGTTGGTGTGATGGGCTTTGTAGCTTGAAATCGGTAGGTGCTACTTACTTCCTTTTTTTTTTTACATGAGAAACCAAGTATATTTTAATAGTAAACCTCTTTATAGAAGAACCAAGCAAGTTGGTTTGGCTATATCAATGCACAGTTTAATGTGTTGAATATCATTTGCCTCTTTGGCAACAGAAGAAATTTTTTTTCTCTTTAATTCATTTAAGTTGATTTGTTGAATGTTTCCATCTATACAAAAAAAGAGTTGTTTTGTATGTGCTGAGGTAAGTGGTAACTTTCTCTGGAGGAACAGAGAGAAAGGGAAACCTGAAACAAAGCTGCGGGTGTGTGTGTGTACATATACACTTGGGTAGGCATTACGTGTGAAAACGCTAAGGTTTGGAAATAATTCTTCATATGCATGTTAGCTATTTAAACTGAATTTGATGATACAAGAATGTGAAATCACCATGAAGCATACATGTGCGGTGTTTAACCAAAAAAGGGATGGGCTTGAAGTTATAAAATAATTAGAAATCTTAATTTCTAGGAAATTAAGATAATAATAAAATGGCTTAACTACATGTAAAAATGCGTTCAGTGTTAGAGTTCAACCAGCACTGCAGAAATGACATGTTTCTGTCAGTTTAGGTTTTTGATTTCTTATTTCCTTGTTACCAAGCATCAGCAAATTATTCTTGGGATTATTAACTCTGGAATTGAAAGATATTTAATGGTACTCCTGTTGCATTAATTTGTCTGAGATTATATAGAAAAGTATTAAAAATGTTACTGTTGGAGTCTAATCAAAAGTTCTGGTCTTTTAAAAATATATATATGAGAAATGGCTTGAACCTGGGAGGCAGAGCTTGCAGTGAGCTGAGATCGTGCCACTGCACTCCAGCCTGGGTGACAGCGAGACTCAGCTTCAAAAAAAAAATGTATATGAGAATAATTATATGAATGATTTTTTCGGCTATCTCCTAAGTATTTCTAATAATTTTCATGACAGAAAAATGTTTTCATGCAAAACAGTTTCTTACAGTTTGAGATAATTTATGAATTTTTAGTGTTCAGAATTTTCAAAGACCAATGATGAAGTTTTAGTCAGCTACTAGGTATTTAATAAACAATGAATGAATGAATGGCATTTTTAGTAAAGTTATAGTTTTCACTAAGCTGTTAGACATTTATTAAAGGCTGGGCATGGTGGTTTACACCTGTAATCCTAGCACTTTGGGAGGCCACGGCAGGAGGATCACTTGAGTCCAGGAGTTTGAGACCAGCCTGGGCAACATAGCAAGACTCCATCTCTAAAAAAAGTTTTTAAATTAGCCATGTGTGGTGGTGTGTGCCTGTAATTTCAGCTGCCCAGGAGGCTGAGACAGGAAGATCCCTTGAGCCCAAGATGTTGAGGGTGCAGTGAGCCATGATCATACCACTGCACTCCAGCCTGGGTGACCCACCAAGACTCTGTCTCTTAAAAAAAAAAAAAAAAAAAAAAAGTGTGTGTGTGCGTATATATATTTATTTATTTATTTATTAAGATATAAGAGTAATATCTCAAAATTTAAATTTGCCAAAACACTTATTGTAATGAGTCAATTTTGTACAATGTTTTGTAATGTCATAATAATTAAAGGAAGAAATTGTTTTTAAAATGTTATAAAGTCAATGCTAATTTAACTCTATAAGTGCTTATAATCCTTCAGGTAATTTCCCCATGATAAGTGATGATTTGGTCAATTCTTATCACCTGCTGCTGTGTGCTTTGGACTTAGTTTATGGAAATGCACTTCAGTGTTCTAATCGTAAAGAACTTGTGAACTCTAATTTTAAAGGTAGGTTTGTAAATCAAAGGTTTTTGGACCATCTGCATTTCTGTGTTGTGTTTACCCTTGGAGTTGTACAGGTTTCCTATCGTCAGTATTTTGAAAAGCTCTTGTCATTACAGTTATCCAGGGTACTTATAACTAAGAGTCAAGCTTCCTGTAAAAATATTTTTGGAAAAACATTTGCAGATACCACGAAGTTTAAAGTCTTAAATGACAACTTTAGAAATTTCTGAAATATATACTCAACAAGGAGAAGGCATTTAGAAACTCAGAGTTGCAAAGATGACATTAAAACCGATAGTGTTTTTCTACATTGGCAAACTTTGTGCCTGACACATCGTAGGAGATCAAAAAGAATTTGCTGAAAGAATCTTATTTCAAATTTTGGTACAGAAGAATAGTTATGGTTCTAAAATAAATAAAATGAACTTTCATGTTTTAAACTAACATACATGGAAATGATGATTTTGGCATTGCATTTAATAGAACTTAGGTATATAATTTCTATGAATGATAAGTAGTTAGCCCAAATTATGATTTACAAAGCAAATATTAAGAAGTGTGTATAGAGTTAAAATAAATATTGCTGCTGCTATTTGAGTAATATTGTAATAGGATTCTGGGTGATTCTCAGTTTTGAGGTGATTTCAGTTAAAATTTCAGCTTGTCTATCAAGGTAGATTTTTAAAATTAGTGGAGTTAGTTACTTCAGTTGCTCCTGGTATGGTAAATTTAATGTTCCTTATATTCTTTTCTGTTCTTTCTCGCATTTCTGTCCTAACTCCCTTTTATATTCCCAAAAAGCTGCCCCCTTTCACTTTTACCTTTTTTTTTTTTTTTTTTAATTAAAAAGAATTTGTTTTTGAGACAGGGTCTCACTCTGTCACCCACAATGGGGTGCAGTGGTGCAATCACAATTCACTGCAGCCTCAACCTCCTGGGCTCAGATGATCCTCTCATCTCAGCCTCCCAGGTGGCTGGGACTACAGACATACACCACCACACCCAGCTAATTTTTTGTATTTTTTAGTAGAGATGGGGTTTCGCCATGTTTCCTGGGCTGGTCTCAAACTACTGGATTCAAGTAATGCACCCACCTTGGCCTCCCAAAGTGGATTATAGGAATGCCTGACCTTTACCTCTTTTATTTTCATTTGATTTTTTTTCTTTTGTGCTGAGTCTAGGGCAAGAATAAACTGTAAATTAGTGTGAAATACATCTAATACATTCAAATTAAAGTGTATAATCTCTGAACAGTGTAATTTTTTAAAGTGGTGTTTTTTGTTTAAAAGTAGACTTACTTGCAAAGTTATATTTTATTTTTTTGGTTTTTAGATCTTAGTATCCTAAAATGTAATATCCTAAAATTTAAGTTTTAAGTTTCCCTTAACCATCTCTACATAGATAATTGGATAACTGAAATCTTTTGAGTAATGATACACTTTACTTCTATTTGCCATTTTTTGACAAATTCTCAGGGTTAAAATAGATGCATATATACTGTTTCCTATACATTCATATGCTAAGTGGTATACTGATTATAAATAAAATGTTAAGTTTATTACAAATTGGCTTATTGTATGCTGATATCTCTGTTTTTTGATTCTGTACACTATAGGCCTATCTGAAGATTTTCATGCTAAGGATTCTAAACCTTCCTCTGACCCCCCTTGTATCATTGAGAAACTGTGTTCCTTACATGATGGCCTAGTTTTGGAAGCAAAGGGGATAAAGGAACATTTCTGGAAACCCTATATTAGGAAACTTTATGAAAAAAAGGTTTGTAAGTAGCAAAGAAATAATGTGAAAATGTTTTCTGGAGAAAAACTTGATTTAACGTGACGACTTAAGGATCTCTTCTTTTATCATAGCTCCTTAAGGGAAAAGAAGAAAATCTTACTGGGTTTCTAGAACCTGGAAACTTTGGAGAGAGTTTGTGAGTACTTCTGTATAAAATGTTTTAATATTTTAAATTGTATACTTAGGAAACTTCAGAGGTTAGTGTTTTTATTGTTTGTACTCTGGAAACTGAGAATATGTTTTGTGAGAGAATACGGGGAAGCAAAAATTCTGTCACCTAATATAAGCATACTTTTTAAATGTGTTCAAAATTGTATGGCTGTTCTTTGAAGTTTCATTAAGCTTCTGGATTATAAATTTTGAAATAAATTCTTTTGGAACTATATGGGTGAAAATTGATGATGTGTAAGTGTGGAAGTCTCCAGGGGTGGCTAGAGCAGCTAGACAGTTAAGCTTCTCACCAGAAGCTGCACCTACCAGCAGCTGAAACACTGTCAGCAAAATACTTGTATTGTGAGATGGATGAGCATGGGGATAGCAAGATTACATGTGATACTATCCAGTTTTTGTTTTGTTTTTTGAGATGGAGTCTCACTGTGTCACCCAGGCTGGAATGCAGTGGTACGATCTCAGCTCATTGCAACCTCCACCTCCTGGGTTCAAGCAATTCTTCTGCCTCAGCCTCATGAGTAGCTGTGGATACAGGCGCGCGCCACCATGCCCAGCTAATTTTTATATTTTTAGTAGATACAGGGTCTCACCATACTGGCCAGGCTGGATTCGAACTCCTGACCTCGTGATCCACCTGCCTCGGCCTCCAAAAATGCTGGGATTACAGGTGTGAGCTACTGCACCCAGCTATACTATCCAGTTTTTATAACTACAAGTTACCTTACCAAAGTTTAACTTTCAAAAAAATTATTAGAACTTTTAGTAAATAAAAAAATGAAATAATTAATTGAAATGGCAGTTCTGTGAGAGAGTACATTTTGTCTGTATTTGTTTTTCCTATAGTAAAGCCATCAATAAGGCCTATGAGGAGTATGTTTTATCTGTTGGGAATTTAGATGAGCGGATATTTCTTGGAGAGGATGCTGAAGAGGAAATTGGGACTCTCTCAAGGTGTCTGAACGCTGGTTCAGGAACAGAGACTGCTGAAAGGGTGCAGATGAAAAACATCTTACAGCAGCATTTTGACAAGGTGAGTTTAGCCACACCAGAAGAGTAGAAATACAGGAGCAGTTAAGCCAGGGGTTCTTTTTTATTTTGGTAATTTCATGTTTGTGTTTTACTTGCCTACAGTATGAAGGAGAAAATTCTCATCATACTTCTCTTAATTGAAAAAGGTATCTCTATGATATTTGATTTGTTAATATCAACTTTCATTCATTTTACTGAGGTCTGAGAAAAAGAGAAATTAATATAAATTTAAACAAATGTGTCATGCTGATAATTGTTGGTTTTAAAAAGATGGGCCAGTAATATATAGTCTTATATGTAGTGAACACAGTAATACATAGTTTTATATGTACTACTTTTAGGCATTTAGAAAGTGATAATTGACCTGATTGGGGCCTTCATTTAAGAGACTGGAGAAACTGAGGATCTATAGTCTTTAAGAAAATTCTTTTAAACTGAATTTCAGGACCATGTGGTATTTTTTCACACAGACATTTAGGGTGATGCAGGCCATGAGTTTCCCTTCTGCTATGTGGTGGTAACAGAAAACACTGAACTTCTGGCAAGTGCCCCCAGAGACACTGGGTAATCCAAGAGCCAATTCACCTGGAAGTAAGCTGCTTCAGACTTGAGACTGGTCTGCTTATTCATTCAACAAATATTCCTAAAGCATTTTATATGTCAGGTTGTGTCCTGGACACTGGAGATACAGCAGTGAACAAAATAGCCACGAGAACCCTGTTCTAAAGAAGCTTATATTCCAGTGTGGGGAGATGGACAGGAGATAAACAAGTAAATACATAGTATGTTGGGTGATGACAGATGAAGAAAATAAAATAGAGTAGTAATACAAAATATTGAGGGGAGGGGAGAATGGGATGGGTGGTCTGTTGTAGGTAAGGTGGTTGGTAAGGGTGTCACACACCAGAAGTAAGCAAGGAAGCAAGCCATATGAATAGCTGGGGAAATGTATTTGAAGCTGAGAGCATAACAAATGCAAAGCCGTGAGATTGGAACAGGATTAGCTTTTTGGAGGAACAGTGAGAATGACAGTGTGGTAGGAATACAGTGAGGGGAAAAATTGGTAAGAAGTGAAGGGAGGCCAGGTGTGATGGCTCATGCTTGTAATCCTAGCACATTGGGAGACTGAGGCAGAGGACTGCTTGAGCCCAGGAGTTCAAGACAAGTCTGGGCAACAAAGCGAGACCCTGTCTCTACATAAAATATTAATACAAAAAATTAGCTGGCCATGGTTGTATCCACCTGTGGGCTCAGCTACTTGCGAGACTGAGTCAGGAGGATCCCTTGAGCCCAGGAGTTGCAGGCTGCAGTAAGCCGTGATCACATCACTGCACTCCAGCCTGGGTGACAGAGCAAGAGCCTGTCTTTCAAATAAAAAAAAAAAGAAAAAAGAAAAAACGAGAAGAAAAAGAAGTGCAAGGAAGAGGGAAGAACAAGAGAGCCAGACAGACCATGTAAGCTTTGGAAGCCATCGTAAGAACTTTTGCTTCTGCTGTGATTGAGATGAAAGCCATTAAGAGAGTGTTATTAAGAAGAGTGACTGATTTACATTTTTAAAAGTCTTGTGGGAAAGTGGGGTTCGAGGCAAGGATGGAAGTAGGGAGTTAAGAAGCTATTGGAGTGATTATGGCAGTAGTTTATGGTGGCTTCAGAGAATGGTTTGTATCTGGGCCATATTTTGGAGATAGCACCCACAGGATTTACTGATGGTTTGGATCTAGGGTTTGAGAAAAAGAGAACAGTGATGTCTCCAGTTGGGTGAATGGTATAAAAGCTAAAATCCTGACAGGTGCCTGTAAGGTCGTAAGTTATCTGGCCCTGGCTCTCTCTGAATTCATCTACTACTATCCTCCCTCCTCACCCACTAATGCCACATTAACCTCCTTTTTTGTTCTTCAGATATGCCAAGCATGCCCGCAACACAAAGCCTTTGCCTTTGCAATTCCCTCTGCCTAAAACGTATTACTTCAAGATAATTCATGTGGCTTCCTTCTCACTTCATTCTGGTCTCTGATAACCTGACTGCTATGTCAATAATAACCACAACGTCCTCCCCAACTTCCTTTCCCCCTGACTCTGCTTGCTAGTGTTTCTCTTCGTATTTATCACTGTCTGACAGTAAGTAGGGAGGTAGGTAGAAAGAATTACTTATTGCCTGTCTCCTTGCATTAAGCTTCACGAAGGCTGTGACCAATGTTGTATGCAGCGCTTGGCACATAGTAGACATTCCGGGAACATTTACTACTGAAATTTATTAAGAGGGAAGAGCAAGTCTGGGGGAAGGGGAATCAAGAGTTAGGGGTTAGGGTTATTAGTATGTTAAATTTGAGATGTCTTTTAAGCATCCTAGTAGAGAAGTTGAATAGACAGTTGAGGAATAGAAGACCGGAGTTCACAGTTCACAGTAGAGGTTAGGGGTTGTGTATATATGTCCTGGGGTCATCAGGATACAGATGGCTTTTTTTTTTTTTTTGAGACAGAATGTCACTCTGTCACCCAGGCTGGAGTACAATGGTGCAATCTCAGCTCACTGTGACCTCTGCCACCCAGGTTCAAGCGATTCTCCTGCCCCAGCCTCTTGAGTAGCTGGGATTACAGGCGCCTGCCACCACGCCCGGCTAATTTTTTGTATTTTTAGTAGAAACGGCATTTCACCATGTTGGTCAGCTGGTCTTGAACTCCTGACCTCATGATCTGCCTGCCTCGGCCTCCCAAAGTGCTGGGATTACAGGCATGAGCCACTGCGCCCAACTGTAGATGGCTTTTAAAGCTCTAAAATGAGGAGAGATTTCTTAGAGGTATGAAATAAGAGAGAATAAAAGAGGACTAAGGGCAAAGCTCAGAGTCACTCCAAATTTTGTAAGTCTTTATTTGGAGAAGGAACATCCTAATATTTTTAAGATACCGACTTAATATTTGCACCCAAGTTAAAGAAAGATTCCTCTTGATCAGAATGAACAGGAAGCTCTAAGCTAAGCACAGTGCTATCAAGAAACACCATGTTGACCTTGAGGACTCTGGCAGGAAGCTGTTTGTGGTTGTCACACCTAGTTTCCTCTGTGAAACTATTGCTGCTTGTGGGTGATGTGGTTATATGCTGCTGGCTGCTGTTGATTCTCCTGTTCGTGTACAAGGTGTTTTTCCCTCCCAGTGCCTCCCAGTGTAGGCATTGGTTCATGCACAGTGAAGTAGGTGGCTGCAAGAAACCTTGTAAGGCAGGGAGCAGCCTTTTGAATGCAATTAATCCACCCAGATCATTTTATTGATTTAATTATAGAATGAATTTCTTTGAAACAAAGTGGAAGTCTTAGTTGTATTGCACTTTAAGACAGAGAAAACATGTAGGTTTGTTTCTATATATAGTAAATTTCTGTGCTTTTCTGTATCTTAGGAAACTTGAATAGTTGGCTCTGTTGCCAGGTGAAAATTTTGCTAGGTTTTTTAAAAAATTAGAATAAGTACATTTAATACACAGGGAAATTTGGTTTATCTTGAATATTAAAAGACACTGTTAAGTTATCTTAACCTTTCAGAGTTTATTTGAAAAATCAGAAAGATGTTTTACTAGCTCCTTTGACACCAAGTCACATCTTTTCCATATTTATTGTCAAGAATGTTGACTTTAACTTGTTTCTCTGAAGACCTGTCTACTTTAATGGGAAAAACTGTGATAGATTCTGGTAACCAAAGGTAGAGGAGGGCCAGGAAGACCAATGAAGGCTGTTCTGCATCAAGTTGCCTTTTTAGGGAATGTTCATTTTATTATCTCTCTCTGAAGCAAATTTGAATATTTGGATAGTGGGTGTATTAGTTCATTTTAATGCTGCTGATAAAAACATACCTGAAAGTGGGAACAAAAAGGGGTTTAATTGGACTTACAGTTCCACATGGCTGGGGAGTTCTCAGCATCATGGTGCGAGGCGAGAGGCACTTCTTAACATGGCGGTGGCAAGAGAAAAATGAGGAAGAAGCAAAAGCGGAAACCCCTCATAAGCCCATCAGATCTCGTGGGACGTATTCACTATCACAAGAATAGAACGGGAAAGACTGGCCTCCATGATTCATTTACCTCCCACTGGGTGCCTCACACGATATATGGGAATTCTGGGAAATACAATTCAAGTTGAGGTTTTGATGCAGACATAGTCAAACTATATCAGTAGGCTTTTCTTAAATGGATTTTTTTCAACCAAATTTAATTCACAATTTTCTTTTATCTTTGAGTGTCTGCAAAAATAGCAGTAGATGGGAATTGTGAAATTCTGTTTCTCAGAGCTGAGAATAATCTTAATTTTTTCAGGTGAGCAGAATGCTTATCTTTGCCTCTGAGCATAAATCTTACAAGAGGGAATGTAGGGAGCTATACCTTATTTTAGAGTTGTAACTTTTTTGAGACGGAGTTTTGCTCTGTCGCCCAGGCTGGAGTGCAGTGGCGCGATCTCAGCTCACTGCAAGCTCCACCTCCCTGGGTTCATGCCATTCCCCTGCCTCAGCCTCCCAAGTAGCTGGGACTATAGGCGCCCGCCACCTCGCCCGGCTAGTTTTTTGTATTTTTTAGTAGAGACAGGGTTTCACCGGGTTAGCCAGGATGGTCTCGATCTCCTGACCTCGTGATCCGCCCGGCTTGGCCTTCCAAAGTGCTGGGATTACAGGCTTGAGCCACCGCGCCCGGCCTAGAGTTTTAACTTTTAAGAGACAAACTTTTAGTTAGCTAAAATACAAATTATTCTTTCAAGCCTTCATCTTCACATGGATATTGGCAGCTCTTAATGCTGTTACGTTTAAATTCCAAGAATGGTGACATTTGAGTCAGCAAAATGTATTGATATTGTAAAGATAAAGTTTTACTCGCTTGAAGTCTCATTTGTGAAGTGAATTAAAGTCTTTCTGGCCTAAAATGATGTTCTTTTAAAAATTTTTATTCTGTGTAACTGTTTTTTTCTCTAGTCCAAAGCACTTAGAATCTCCACACCCCTAACTGGTGTTAGGTACATTAAGGAGAACAGCCCTTGTGTGACCCCAGTTTCTACAGCTACGCATAGCTTGAGTCGTCTTCACACCATGCTGACAGGCCTCAGGAATGCACCAAGTGAGAAATTGGAACAGATTCTCAGGTTAGTTTGAGCCCTGTCTGCTTGCTAAGATTTGGTTATTGACCATTTTCCAGTTTCCTATTTTTTCATTATTAATGCCTTAATTCACCCATGAATAATTTTATATCAATTGTATACTGAGTCCTGTTGTGAGTCTGTAGAGGACCTAGCAATAAGATGTATAAGTGGAAGATCTTCTTTCCTCAGATTTTTTTAATATAATACAAGACACAGTAACTGATAACACCAGACACTGTAGAATAAAGCACAGAACTGTCTTTGCCAACTGTTCTTTCAAGATTTCAGGGAGTGGTGGGGTGGGGGCAGAGGGAAGCTCAGTGAAGATGGGAATTGTCAAAGGCCTTTGTGAAGAGGGTTGAACCTGAGGTAAGTTCTGAAGGGTGACTCAGATTTGAAAAGATTAATGGAGTTCCACATGTTCATAAAGCAGGACAAAAACCACTGTAACTTTTGTAAACTCTATAAAACATCCTTATCCTGGAAAGGAAGTTCACTGCATTTAGTTTCTTTGATCTCCCTGAGACTGGTAGGAATATCACTGAGTTTTAGTTAAAAGCCCAGTAGGCTGAATCTCATCGTCTTACGCATAACCTTTGGCAAGCTGATTTGAAAAGTTACCTCCACCCCGTCTCTACTAAAAAATACAAAAAAAAAAAAACTAGCCGGGCGAGGTGTCGGGTGCCTGTAGTCCCAGCTACTTGAGAGGCTGAGGCAGGAGAATGGCGTAAACCCAGGAGGCGGAGCTTGCAGTGAGCCGAGATCGCGCCGCTGCACTCCAGCCTGGGTGACAGAGCGAGACTCCGTCTCAAAAAAAAAAAAGAAAAGAAAAGAAAAGAAAAGTTACCTCCAAGGTCTCTCTCAGTCCTATAACCTTATGATATGATGACTAGACCCAAAAGGACCCCATTTTATTTCTGATGGTGGTATATCAAGAAGACCCTATATGTACACATAAGTAATTTCCCACTCATAGCCAGGCTTCTTAAATGCCAACTACTTTTCCTTTACATTTTTGTGAAGTCTACTTTATTCATAAACTTGATTGTGATTTATACTTAACAAGTTATATCTCTGTGGCCTCTTCCTGAGTCATGTTTTTCAGATGCACCTTGTTTGCCTTGAATTTAGAAGCATTTTGTAAATACATTTCAGAAGCCATCTTAATCTCTGTATCTTCCAGATCTCTTTACAGTTTCTAACTAGGCATAACAGCGTTTTAAATCTTAGGTACCATTAGTGGGGTTAAATATTACCAGTAAATACTAGGTAAAATAAAGGGTCCTGTTTTTGTAGAAAGGTATGTGTGTGTGTGTTCCCAGAAAACTTCTGCTTATATATATAATAGTTCAATAGTTATGTATTCAATAGTTATCTCTAGCAGGACTATAATTGATTTTATTCTCTTTATAATTTTTTAAACTTCATTTTCACAAAGAATATGTATATAATTATATATATATGATCAAGATAAAAACAGTTGTTACAAAAACTTACATGGTGATAATTTGTATAATGCTTCTGCATTGAACATATATTCCTTTCTAATAATAAAAAGACTGAAATAAACCTCATTTGTGGGGAAAAATGTAGAATGCCAGGAACAATTTATATGAGTCTGTAGTATGGGTTTTACACTCCTTCATTCTATTTTCTTCCAGGTGTTCTTAATGGGAGTTGTACTGCCCTCTACGGAAGTAGTTAAGGGCAATTTTGGATCATCAGTGACTGGGGGATGTGAAGGACAGGTGGGGGACAGTCATAGACATCGAATGAGCCCAGGCCAAGGTTGCTAAACTTCCTGCAGTGAAAGGTGTAGCCCCGGCCGGGCAAGGTGGCTCATTCCTGTAATCCTAACACTTTGGGAGGCTGAGGCAGGTGGATCACTTGAGGCCAGGAGTTCGAGACCAGCCTGGCCAACATGGCCATCTCTACTAGAAATACAAAAATTAGCTGGGCGTGGTGGCAGGTGCCTGCAGTCCGAGCTACTTGGAGGCTGAGGCAGGAGAATCACTTGAACCTGGGAGGTGGAGGTTGCAGTGAGCCAAGATTGCACCACTGCATTCCATCCTGGATGACAGAGTGAGACTCTGTCTCAAAAAATAAATAAATATATAAAATAAAAGGTGTAGCCCCACACAAGAAAAGTTTTTTTTTTTTCCATTCCAACTGGTAATACCACCACCTTTGAAAAGGAAGTATAGGATCTCTTGGATTAATTTGGGAAGTGTATAGTTTCTGTTCAGAGTGTTTTATATGTACATGTTAGTGAAGTTATAGAAACATTTTATCCCCTTGTGACTTGCCAGGACCTTTAAATTATGTTATTTCTCATTACCTTTTTAGGACATGTTCCAGAGATCCAACCCAGGCTATTGCTAACAGACTGAAAGAAATGTTTGAAATATATTCTCAGCACTTCCAGCCAGATGAGGATTTCAGTAATTGTGCTAAAGGTAAGGTTTAATATTGTTATTCTGCTCTTATGTTTGAAGTTTAACTAAATGGAGTCATTTCTTACTAACTAAGAAAGATGAGGAAAAGATTTATGACTTTAGACTGAGGGCTAGGATATGGCTATCCAATTTTTCTGGTCAACCAAGTGATTTCTGAGCCCTTCTCAGTAAGATAGAAATTTTAGAGTGGTATTTTTATTTTAATGGACTTCTGATGCTTTTTTATCTGCAAATCTTTAGTTTTTTGTTTTTTGTTTTTGTAAACTGGAAATGAAATAGAAGCGTAGTGATTCTTAACATATTGAGAATAAGGACAGAAGATATCACTGTTATGGGCCCTGGCCTGGGAATTGTTTGATGTCAGGAATTGGAACTAAGTAGGTGTGGAATAGTAAGCCAGTTACATACCTCTTAGCGTGGGTTTGTTTTGTTCAACCATAGAGGGGATAAAAGGGTGTAAGTCTTAAATAATATTATAGTTCTTTATGTGCAAATTCATTTAATAATTTTAGAAAAATGTGACTGTTACCATGAAGAAAATTAAGGTATCTTAGGGATAATTAAAACACCAGTCATAAGAAGTTTGCATATCTAAAGTATTGGGTTGGTTTTTAAATTTTATTTTGTGAGTAAAGAAGGATGAATGGGCCTTTATTTTCTTTGTGTGCCATTTTTGTGGATTTTTTTATTATTTCTACAGAAATTGCCAGCAAACATTTTCGTTTTGCGGAGATGCTTTATTATAAAGTATTAGAATCTGTTATTGAGCAGGAACAAAAAAGACTAGGAGACATGGATTTATCTGTGAGTAAAATAACCAATGTATTGATCAGCGCAGTAAAACATAATTTCCTTCCTGCCCCATTCTGTAGGTTGTTTTTTTACTTTATTTATAGTCTCCTTTCATGCACAAAAGTTTTTAATTTTGATGAAATCCAATTTATTTTTTCACTAGTTGCCTGTGCTTTTTTTTAATGTGTGTGTGTGTGTGTGTATGTATGTATGTATGTATGTATGTATGTATGTATTATTTGAGATGGAGTCTTGCACTGTCGCCCAGGCTTGAGTATAATGGCACGATCTCGGCTCAATGCAACCTCTGCCTCCTGGGTTCAAGCAATTCTCCTGCCTCAGTCTCCCAAGTAGCTGGGATTATAGGCATGTGCCACCATGCCCAGCTAAGTTTTGTATTTTCAGTAGAGACGGGGTTTTGCCATGTTTGGCCAGGCAGGTCTGGAACCCCAGACGTCAGGTGGTCTGTGCGCCTTGGCCTCCCAAAGTGCTAGGATTACAGGCGTGAGCCACTGCGCCTGGCCTGTTACCTGTGCTTTTGGTGCCTCAGTAGCTTTTAATTAAAAAATAATAATTGTTTACAATGTTGGAAAATTATAAGCAAAAAGAAGAAAATAAAAATCACCTATGATTAATGTCATCCTGTGATAAACATATTGACTTTTGGTACATGGTCATCTAGCCAGTCACCTGCCTGCTTGCTTTTCTGTTTTTTTGGGTTTGTTGTTGAGACAGAGTCTCACTCTGTTGCCCAGGCTAGAGTGTAGTGGTACAATCTTGGCTCACTGCAACCTCTGCCTCCCAGATTCAAGCGATTCTTGAACAGTATTGCCCAGGCTGGTCTCAAACTCTGGACCTCAAGTGATCTGCCCGCCTTGGCCTCCCAAAGTGCTGGGATTATAGGTATGAGCCACCCGCCTGGCCCCTTTCAATTTTTTTTTTTCTTTTTTTTCTCTCTTTTTTTTTTTGAGCCAGAGTTTCGCTCTTGTTGCCCAGGCTGGAGTGCAGTGGTGCAGTGTTGGCTCACTGCAGCCTCTACCTCCTGGGTTCAAGTGCTTCTCCTGCCTCAGCCTCTGAGTAGCTGGGACTACAGGTGTGTGCCACCACACCTGGCTAATTTTCTATTTTTAGTAGAGATGGGGTTTCACCATGTAGGTCAGGCTGGTCTCGAACTCCTGACCTCAGGTGATCTGCCCACCTTGGCCTCCCAAAGTGCTAGCATTACAGGCATAAGCCACCGCGCCTGGCCCCCCTTTCAGTTTTTTATAGCACTGACTGTAAATACTGTTTTGAAACATCTTTCTCTGTCATTGTTCTTCTAAGCATCAGGGGGTGTGTGTATTTTGGTTAGAGATGTAATCTCTTTTAAGATATAATAGGTAAGGTTTTAAAAGTCTCATACATTCCTTTAATATGTTTCCTCCACTAAAAAATGGGCTTTATTTATATAATTAAGAAAGGTTTTGTAAGAAAATAAGCATACACTTTGCACTCAGTCAGAAAATGAGACTTTCTTTGGTATTTTCACTTAAATTCACTGGGTATGAAATGACTTTTTAGATTAAGTAAATGTTTTTGAATGCTAATAACTGTATTTTATAGGGTATTCTGGAACAAGATGCCTTCCACAGATCTCTGTTGGCCTGCTGCCTTGAGGTCGTCACTTTTTCTTACAAGCCTCCTGGGAATTTTCCATTTATTACTGAAATATTTGAAGTGCCTCTTTATCATTTTTATAAGGTATTTTTAAAAATATGATATAATGTGGATATTGTAGATGAGACTAACTTCCTGTTGTTAGTCATTTAGTTCAAGTTAACATCTAAGTATATTTATTCTGTTTTTAATTACATAATTAATCACTATTTGTGGAGTAGAAAAGAAATAGAATCTTAAGACCTATGTAAATTTTTTAATATTGTATGAAAGATCCATTTTGGGTAAAAGCTTTGATTCCTCTCTTTATGTAATAACAGTTTTTAGAATACTGTGATTTTTATGAGATGAGAAGGCTTAAAAAAGTAGCACACATGTCACTAGCTAATCTTGTATAGCAGCCTTTTTTTATTTTATGAAAATTAAATACCACTGTAAATGTCAGAAAAAAATGAAAGTTCTCTTTCATGTGTTACAGAGAGGCATAGAGTTAAAGCATTGATTTGGTAGCTATTTCTTGATACTGAGTTAGCATATGAGTTTATCTTAACTCTCATAAGATAGTCAAAACTAATTTTTATAGTGGTATAGATTAAATGTTTAGAGATTTTTATATGAAATTTTAAGAGTAATGTTTTTCAACCTCAATATACATGTATTTTCATTAAAAACTTTTGAAATACATCACAATGTAAACCATTTTATATAATTCACATGGTTTGAACTATAATTATTTACAAAGACAGTAAAAGGAAGAGCAGCTGTTTCAAAATATTTCAACTTGTAATTTTTGACTAATTTCTTGTCTAAATATTCAAAAATATTTAATAATTATTATTCAGTGAATCAGGACATTTTTTATTTCAGGTGATAGAAGTATTCATTAGAGCAGAAGATGGCCTTTGTAGAGAGGTGGTAAAACACCTTAATCAGATTGAAGAACAGATCTTAGATCATTTGGCATGGAAACCAGAGTCTCCACTCTGGGAAAAAATTAGAGACAATGAGAACAGAGTTCCTACATGTGAAGAGGTTTGTGAAAATAACATCTTTTTATGAGAAAAATACATCAATATCTAATCTATTAATAATCCTTTTGGGGATGGGAGGGTGGCAATTGGGTTTAATATGTTGTAATTAATTACACCTTGTTATGAGAAAAACTTGGGACTGTAACGTCGTCCCTCTCTACCCGCAAATTAGGAAGGTGCCAAGAGACAAAGAATGACTCAGACAAGTCCAGCTTGGCAAGTAGATATGTTTATTAAGACTTAGATATGTAGGGGCTGGGCGTGGTGGCTCATGCCTGTAATCCCAGCACTTTGGGAGGCGGAGACCGGTGGATCACCTGAGGTTGGGAGTTTGAGACCAGCCTAACCAACATGGAGAAAACCCGTCTCTATAAAAATACAAAAAATTAACCAGGCGTGGTGATGCATGCCTGTAATCCCAGCTACTTGGGAGGATGAGGCGGAAGAATTGCTTGAACCCCGGGAGGTGGAGGTTGCGGTGAGCCAAGATTGTGCCATTGCACTTCAGTCTGGGCAACAAAAGCGAGACTCCGTCCCAAAAAAAAAAAAAGAGACTTACATATGGAGGAGGCAGAGGTGGTGGGGAAAAATAAAAGACTTATATACAGGGTACTCCTAGGTAGCAGCAGGACAGCTCTAGAGATCCTCACCACCTCCCATTGCTAAGCTGCTAATTTTCTGGCTCTTTGCCTACTATGTGTGTGCACGATGGGACTGTTTTCCTTGGTAGTTTCTCAGATCCTCTCTGGGATGTTTGGGTTATCAGGGACACCTGCTCCTTGGCTGGGCACCATGGCCTTGGCTCACTACCCAGCCTTCAGGGTTTAGGCAGCAGACATACACCCTTAAGTAAGGTAAGTGACCTGTCATACTTCACCCCATGTCAAAGAGGAAACGAGTCAGATAATTTGTAGTTGTCCTAAGATTTTGGTGACAGAGTAAAAATTCAGTGTTCTTTCTTGATTTCCTTATCAAGTTTCTCTCCCATAGAGCAGTGGTCCAACCTTTTTGGCACCAAGGACCAATTTCATGGAAGACAATTTTTCCATGGACAGGGTTGGGGGTGGGAGAGATTTTGGGATGATTCAAATGCCTTACATTTATTGCACACTTTATTTCTATTATTATTACGTGGTAATATATAATGAAATAATTACATAATTCACCAAAATATACAGTCAGTGGGAGCCCTGAGCTTGTCTTCCTGCAACTAGATGGTCCCATCTGGAGGTGGTGGGAGACAGTGACAGATGAGCAGGCATTAGATTCTCATAAGGAGCATGCAACCTAGATCCCTTACGTATGCAGTTCACAATAGGGTTCACACTCCTATGAGAATCTAATGCCACCACTAATCTGACAGGCGGCCAGCACAGGTAGCAATGTGAGTGATGGGGAGCAGCTATAAATACAGATGAAGCTTTGCTCGCTTGCTTACTTGCCTGCCGCTCACTTCCTGCTATGTTGCCCGGTTCCTAACAGGGTCCACGGCCCAGGGTTGGGGACCCCTGCTTTAGAGTGGTTGATATTCAAACTCTCCAAACCAGTAATGAAGGTTGACTCATATTTAGTATCCAATTACAAGGTTTTGCATTTTTTGACTGACAAAAGTTTTTTTTTTTAACTTTATTATGAAAATGGGAAAGACAGCTGATTTTATTTAGATGGAATAATTGTTAAGAGACTTTTTCTGCCTTAGATTACTATTGGATTTCTAATTAAAGTGCTGTTTTGGATCCTGGCATTCTGTGTAACCAATTCTTCACAGGTCATGCCACCTCAGAACCTGGAAAGGGCAGATGAAATTTGCATTGCGGGCTCCCCTTTGACTCCCAGAAGGGTGACTGAAGTTCGTGCTGATACTGGAGGTCTTGGAAGGAGTAAGTTTAAAATACTAGGGGAATATTTTGGGGCTTACTATCTGGAAATTTAAATTTTATTTAACCCTATAAGTGAAGTTAATAGGGTATATATTAGAAGAAAATATTCCATGCATTTTTGTGTCACATGAATCACTTAAAAGAAGGGCCTTTAAAGACTATTTAAGAACACAGGAAAATGCATGATATAACAGGTATCTTTTAAAAGGATAGACGATAGACTGCTATATTTATTTAATTTTTTTTTTTTCTTTTGAGACAGAGTCTCGCTCTGTCGCTCAAGCTAGAGTGCAGCAGCCCAATCTCAGCTCACTGCAACCTCTGCCTGCCGGGTTCAAGCAATTCTCATGCCTCACCCTCCTGAGTAGATGGGACTACAGGCATGCGCCACCACGCCTAGCTAATTTTCTGTATTTTTGTAGAGACGTTTTGCCATATTGGCCAGGCTGGCCTCGAACTCCTGACTTGAAGCAATCCGCCTGCCTCGGCCTCCCAAAGTGCTAGAATTACAGGCATGAGGCACTGTGCCTGGCCGACTGCTATATATTTAATATGATCCCTATTTTTAAAGTGTATGTTTATTTATGAGCATGCAAAATGGTGGAAATGGAAAAACCAAACTGTTAAGATCATTGTTGGGTGATAGAATTCCTGGTGATTTCTGTAAAATTTTTAAGGCAAATACGTATTACTTTTAAAATCAGGAGAAATAGAAAAGCCTTCTTAAAGATAGAGCTGCATGATCCAGTTAGGTATAGACAAGGCAGTGAGTTAAGACAACTGAGTGTGTTCTACTGTGTTGAGCTGTGCTACCCTAGTTAATGACATTACTGCTGGCCCAAGAAATACAGAAAAGGGCAGTTTTGCTATCCATCTGGTTTATATTTTTTAGGCAGCTGCTTAGAAGATCTGCAAGGTGAAAGGTTTTAGTTTACATATGTGAGAGAGAACTGCTTTTTAAAGAGCAATTCAGTAAATCCAGAGAGTTCTAAATCCTTGGATCCAATTCAAAGAATATCCTTATTTCTAGATCACTTTTATAATGTAATTGGTAAGAACTGGCTACAGAAGAAATACGAGTTTTAAAGTCAGGAATCACTCTAGGCTGGGCATGGTGGCTCATGCCTGTAACCCCTGCACTGTGGGACACCTAGTCGGGAGGATCGCTTGAGCCCAGGAGTTCAAGACCATCCTGGGCAACATAGCAAGATGCCATCTCTACCCCCCCCAAAAAAAACAAAAATCACTCTAGGTCAGTGTATACTTAATAGACATGGATGATCCTTATGAAAAGTCCTTATTTTTGAAAGATCTGACAGTTGGTCTTTCTTAGTCTATTTTTGTAGAATTTTCCCTTCCCTAATCTACAGATTAGGAAGACTTGACTTTAAACTTCATTTTCTTTGTACTTATCACTTCTCAGTTTTCCTGAGATCTCTTGATATTTTACAAGAAAAAATGATCATAATGTATTCTTTCTGATTCTGCAGCGTTGTATCAAATACAAATCTAGTAAGTTTATTTACTTTTGTTATCATCTGGAAATTGAAATGTTAAGCCACAATTTATTAGTATTTACTCCTATCAATACTTCTTACAAACTTCCTACATATGTTTTAAAATTTAAAAACACACTGATGCACAGCTCTTAGAGGTGGACACAGAAGAAGGAAGAAATGCTTCTCAAAAATTCATACATTATTGTGAATACTTAAAAATAGACTAAGCCTTAATAGGTTGTTCAGATAATGAAGAAGTTTTACAAACAGTGGTGATTGTTGTGGCCACATTGTAAATGTAATTGATACCACTGAATCATACACTTAATCGTACCACTGAATCGTATACTTAAAAATGGATGAAATGGTAAATTTTGTTATATAAATATATATACATATATATATTTATAAATATATATAAAAATATATACACATATATTTATAAGTATATATATACAAATATATATATTTATATATAAAAATATACATATTTATATATATATTTTTTAAACCCACAATTTTAAAAAACTAGCCTGTAATACCAGCACTTTGGGAGGCCAAGGCGGGTGGATCACCTGAGGTCAGGAGTTTGAGACCAGCCTGGCCAACATGGTGAAACCCCATCTCTACTAAAAATACAAAAATTAGCCATGCCTGGTGGCATATGCCTCTAATCCCAGTTACTCAGGAGGCTGAGGCACAAGAATCACTTTAACCCAGGAGGCAGAGGTTGTATTGAGCCAAGATCAGGCCACTGCACTCCAGCCGGGGTGATAGAGTAAGACTCTATGTCTCAAAAAATAAAAAAAAATAACAGTTTACCCCAAACCATTGAATTGTACAATTTAAGTGGATGAAATTTATGGTATATAAACTGTTTTAAAAAAATAAATTATGCTTAATTGAATCCAAATCATGCATGTCTACCTTGCTTAAGAACATTATTGAGTTTTAATAATTTTTATATGTGGAAAAAGACAAAGATCAAAATTGATAAAACTGGTGGCGGAATGCTCCTAGATGACATACTACCAATCATGTCCCCTTAAGAAGTAGTGGCTCTATAGTAAAATCACATCTTACGTGAGTGGTAGGTGGAAACTAAATATGGCAGAAAATATTATAGAAAAATGTAGTACAGAAAAAAAGGGTAATTCCTTAAATCATGAAGGTTCTTCAGTAGTGGAAGACAGAGTCGGGTCTGATTTGGGAAAGGGGGAGAGGAGAAAGGAACACTGCAAGACAAAAAATTCCATTTTAAAATTTGCTCTCAGTTGTGTTCACTGAACACTAATGAAAACTCACTAATGGATATAGGTAAGATGACTTATGTAATTCTTGTTTGCTTTTTGAATTATGAAGTATTTCAAACACTGTAGTTATTTTTGAACATAACAGCTTGGATGAAAGTCAGATCTGAGTCTCCTTCAGTGAAATGCTTTGTTTGATTTGTTTTGAACCTAGGCATAACATCTCCAACCACATTATACGATAGATACAGCTCCCCACCAGCCAGCACTACCAGAAGGCGGCTATTTGTTGAGAATGATAGCCCCTCTGATGGAGGGACACCTGGGCGCATGCCCCCACAGCCTCTAGTCAATGCCGTCCCTGTGCAGAATGTATCTGGGGAGCCTGTTTCTGTCACACCGGTTCCTGGACAGACTTTGGTCACCATGGCAACCGCCACTGTCACAGCCAACAATGGGCAAACAGTAACCATTCCTGTGCAAGGTAAGGAAGGCAGAGTTGGATATTGAGTTCCTTCTCTGTGGCGTGTATTGAAAAGTTACCTGAGGTTTGGCTAGAGTGACGTAGGGGACAGAGGAGTGATGGGGAGAGAGGGTTTGGGAGAGGAGAAATTGTAAACCTCTGCCTGGAGAACCTCTTATTATCAACATTTTCTTCATGCCTTTTTTCTCTGTCACAAACTAGGTATTGCCAATGAAAATGGAGGGATAACATTCTTCCCTGTCCAAGTCAATGTTGGGGGGCAGGCACAAGCTGTGACAGGCTCCATCCAGCCCCTCAGTGCTCAGGCCCTGGCTGGAAGTCTGAGCTCTCAACAGATGACAGGAACAACTTTGCAAGTCCCTGGTCAAGTGGCCATTCAACAGATTTCCCCAGGTGGCCAACAGCAGAAGCAAGGCCAGTCTGTAACCAGCAGTAGTAATAGACCCAGGAAAACCAGCTCTTTATCACTTTTCTTTAGAAAGGTAATTTTTCACGTACTCTTACCAGAGCATGAGCTTGGGAAATACAAGTGTTAAACACAGTTTGAAATGTTTTTGTTTATCTCCTAGGTATACCATTTAGCAGCTGTCCGCCTTCGGGATCTCTGTGCCAAACTAGATATTTCAGATGAACTGAGGAAAAAAATCTGGACCTGCTTTGAATTCTCCATAATTCAGTGTCCTGAACTTATGATGGACAGACATCTGGACCAATTATTAATGTGTGCCATTTATGTGATGGCAAAGGTGAGTACCATTTTGGAACTGTAAAGGCAAATATAGGTCTTCATTACTGAGAACATTTTTTAACCGCTTTCTTGAAGTACAATTTACATGCTCTATAATTCATCTATTTAAAATGCACAACTAAAAGGGTCTTAGTATATTCACAGATATGTGCAATACTCACCACAATTTTAAAACAGAATATTCCATTATATAGTTATATGAGAGTATTTTTATCCATTTATTAGGTAATACATATTTTAGTTGTTTCTACTTTTGGCTATATGCATAATACTGCTATTAGCATTTGTGTTTGGGTTTTTGTAGACATATATTTTCATTTCTCTAGGGTATATACCTAGTAATGGATTGCTGGGTCATACATTAACTATGTTTTAACCAGTTAGGGAATTGCCAGACTGTTTTCCAAAGTACTGTACCATTTTACACTTACACAGGCAGTATAATAAAGATTTTAGTTTCTCCACTTTCTCATTAACACTTATTATCTTACTTTGTTTAAATAACTTATTGAGGAGAAATTCACATAACAAAATTAACTGGGGTTTTTTTGGGTTTTTTTGTTTGTTTGCTTTTTGAGATATTGTTTCACTCTTGTCACCCAGGCTGGAGTGCAGTGGTGCATCTCAGCTCACTGCAACCTCTGTCTCCAGGTTCAAGCGATTCTCCTGTCGTAGCCTCCTGAGTAGCTGGGATTACAGCCATGTGCCACCACGCCTGGCTAATTTTTGTATTTTTAGTAGAGATGGGATTTCACCATGTTGGCCAGGCAGGTCTCAAACTCCTGACCTCAGGTGATCCACCCACCTCGGCCTCCCAAAGTGCTGGGATTACAGGCATGAGCCACCGGGCCCAGCCAAATTAACTATTTTAAATTGAACAAATCAGGAGCATTTAGCACATTTACAGTACTAAGTGTAATCAATGGTTGTATACTCACCACTTCTATCTAGTTCCAGAACATTTCTGTACCTGCAAAGTAAAACTCCTTTCCTGTTAAGTAGTTTCTCCCCATTCTACCTCCCACAGCACCTGGCAATCAGCAATTGGCATTCTGGCTGTATGGATTTATCTGTTCTTAATCGTTTATAGAAATGGTACAATAAGTGACCTCTTGTGTATGGCTTCTTTTACTTAGGATAATATTTTCAAGGTTTATCTATGTTGCAGCATGTATCAGTACTTCATTCCTTTTTATGACTGAATGATATTCCATTGTATGGATAGGCACAATTTTTTTCTCCACTCATACAGTGATGGATATTTGGGCTGTTTCCACCTGTTGGCTATAGTGAATAGCGCTGTTGTGAATAGGTATATCATGTACCTGTTTGAGTGCCTGTTTTCAGCCCTTTTGAGTTTATTACTAGCAGTGGAACTGCAGGGTCATATGGTGATACTATGTTTAACTTTTTTGAGGAATCCACCATACTGTTTTCCACAGAAGCAGCACCATTTGACATTGCTACCAGTAATGCACAAGCGTTCCAGTTTCTCCGTATCCTTGCCAACTTATTTTTATTATAGCCATCTTAGCAGGTATTGGGTGGTATATCATTGTGGTTTTGATTTTCATTTGCCTGATGACTTAAGGATGTCAAGCATCTTTTCATTTGCTTACTGGCCATTTGTATATCTTATGTGGAGAAATATCTTTAAATCCTTTGCCCATTTTTAAATTGTGTTACTATTGAGTTGTTGGAGTTCTTTGTTTTGGATACAACTACCTTCTCAGACATATGATTTGCAAATATTTTCTCCCATTTGGTGTATCTTTTCACTTACTCGGTAGTGTCATTTGAAGCATAAAAGTTTTTAATTTTGATGAAGTCCAGTTACCTGTTTTTTGGTTTGTTACTTGCACTTTGGGTGTCCTAAGAATCCATTGCCAAATCCAAGGTCACTAAGATTTATCCCTGTGTTTTCTTTTGATTTTTATAGTTTTATCTCATAGTTAGGTATTTGATCAAATTTGAGTAATCTGTGTATGGTATGAGGTAGTAGTCCATTTCCATTCTGATTATGTGGCTGTGCAGTTGTCTCAGCACCACTGAAAAGAAGATTTTTTTCCTCACTGAATGGCCTTGGTGGCCTCCTTGAAAATTAGTTGACCGTTGACAACATGTGGGTTTATTTCTGGACTCTAAATTCTATTCCATTGGACTATATGTCTATCCTTATGCAATACCATATTCTCTAGATTAGAGAGTTGCTTTCTTATAAAGTTTTGAAATTGGGAAATATGAGTGCTCCTACTTTTTTTCAAGATTATTTCAAGAGTCCCTTGAATGAATTTTAGAATCAGATTATCAGTTTCACAAAGGAATAAGCTAGGATTCTGATAGAGTTGCACTGAATCTGTAGATCAATTTGGGGAGTATTGCCATCTTAACAATTTTATGTCTTCTGATCCATGAACATAGAATGTTTTTCCATTTATTTAGATCTTCAGTTTTTTCCAACAATGTTTTGTACTTTTCAGAGTATGTTTGCAATTCTTTTGTTAAATTTATTCCTAGTCTTATTGATGCTATTCCAAGTGTAGTTGTTTCATTGTTAACGTGTTCATTGCAAGTGCATAGAAAAACATTTTTGTATATTGATCTAGTATCCAGCAGCCTTGCTGAACTTATTAGTTCTAATAGTTTTCTAGTAGATACCTTAGGATTACTATGTAGGAAATCATGGAATTTGCTTATAATTTTACTTCTTATCCAAACTGGATGCCTTTTATTTCTTTTTCTTTCCTAATTATCTTGCTACAACCTCCAGTACAGTTGAACAGAAGTGTCGAAAGCAGAAATCCTTGTCTTGATCTTAGGTGGAAAGCATCTAGCTTTTCACTATTAAATTATGATTTTTTCCATAGTTGCCCTTTATCAAGTTGAGGAAGTTCCCTTCTTTTCCCAGTTCATGGAGTGTTTTTTATCATGAAAGGGCATTAGATTTTGTCAAATGCTTTTTTTGTGTCCATTGAGATGATCGTGTTTATTGTTTTTTTTATTCTATCAATATAGTATATTACACTGATTAATCTTCCTATGTTAAACCAGCCTTGCATTTTTGTTGTAAATCCCTCTCAGTCATGGTGTATAATTCTTATTTTTTTCTTTTTTTGAGACAGTGTCTCACTCTGTTACCCAGGCTAGAATGCAGTGGTGAGATCATAGCTCACTACAAACAGCCCTCCCATCTTTGTCTCCGGAGTAGCTGCGACTACAGGCACATACTACCATGCCTGGCTAATTTTTAAAATTTTTTGTAGACAGGGTCTACCATGTTGCCCAGGCTGGTCTCGAACTCCTAAGCTCAAGCAATCTTCATGCCTCAGCCTCCCAATGTGTTGGGATTATAGGCATGAGCTACTACACCCGGCTGCTATAATTCTTTTTTGTTTTTGAGATGGAGTTTCGCTCTTGTTGCCCAGGCTGGAGTGCAGTGGCACGATCTTGGCTCACCACAACCTCTGCCTCCCAGGTTCAAGCAATTCTCCTGCCTCAGCCTCCCAAGTAGCTGGGATTATAGGCATGTGCCACCACCCTGGGCTAATTTTGTATTTTCAGTAGAGACGGGGTTTCTCCATGTTGGTCAAGCTGGTCTCGAACTCTCAACCTCAGGTGATCCACCTGCCTCGGCCTCCCAAAGTGCTGGGATTACAGGCATGAGCCACGGTGCCCAGCCTATAATTCTTTTTATATGTTGCTAGGTTTGGTTTGCTAACAGTTTGTTAAGGAATTTTTTTTTCAATTAAAAAACTTACTTATTTTTTCAAGTTTCCACATGCAGCAGTGATTCCTAAGGAATTTTACCCTTATTCATAAGAGGCATTGGTCTGTAGTTTTCTTGTTACGGCTTTGTCTGGTTTTATTATCAGGGTTATTACTGGTCTCATAGAATTGAGTAGGAAGTGTTCTCTCCTCTTCTATATTTAGGTATTCTTTTTTTCCTTTTCCTTTTTTTTTTTTTTTTTTTTTAATTTACAGCTGTCTGAAAGACCCATGGATATGAGCTTCTTGGTATTAAT
The DNA here is from genome assembly GCF_043159975.1 of Macaca nemestrina. NCBI lineage: Eukaryota > Metazoa > Chordata > Mammalia > Primates > Cercopithecidae > Macaca > Macaca nemestrina. Next base: position 52,438,365 of record NC_092142.1, read on the forward strand.
GTTTTAAAGTTTGGTAGAATTCAGCAGCGAAGCTGTTGAGACCTGAGATCTTCCTTGTGGGAAGTTTACTGATGAATAATTCCGTTTCGTATTTGTTACAGGTCTATTCAGATCATCTGTTTCTTCTAGAATCAGTTTTGATAATGTATGTCTTTCTAAGAATTTGTCTGTTTCCTCTGGGCTAAACTGTTGGCAAATAATTATATTTCCTTCTGTTCTTTTTTATTCTTTAAGGTCAGTAGTAATGTCCTTTTCCTTTTCTGATTGTACTTTTTGTTTGTTTTGTTTTTTGAGACAGAGTCTCACTCTGTTGTCCAGGCTGGAATACAGGGGCATGATCTTGGCTTACTGAAACCTTGGCCTCCTGGGTTCCAGCAATTCTTGTGCCTCAGTCTCCTGAGTAGCTGGGACTACAGGCCTGTGCCACCTCGCCCAGCTAATTTTTGTATTTTTAGTAGAGATGGAATTTCCCCATGTTGCCCAGGCTGGTCTTGAACTCCTGGCCTCAAGCAATCCATCCACCTTGGCCTCCCAAGTGCTGGGATTACAGGCGTGAGCCACCATGCCCTGCTCTTTGTAGTAGAGTCTCCTCCCTTTTGTTCTTGGTCTAGCTAAAGGTTTGTCAATTTTCTTGATCTTTTTCTTTTAAAAACCAGGTTTTTGGTTTCATTTATCTTATCTATTTTTGTGTTCTTTATTCATTAGTATATAATCTGTTTCCTTCTTTCTGCTTACTTGAGGCTTACTTTTTGCTCTTTTCTATTGTTTTAAGATGGATGTTTAGGTAATTCATTTACTGTTTCTCTTAATATCTTTTTCCCCCAAATCCTTTATGTAGATCTGAGTATCTTTTAAAAGATACCTTTCCAATATCTCAATCTCTTTTATTATTATTATTATTTTTTGAGACAGCATCTTGCTCTGTCGCCTAGGCTGGAGTGTAGTGCTCACGGCAGCCTTCCTCCAGGGCTTAAGTGATCCTCTTCCCTAAGCTTCTTGAGCTGGGACCACAGCCGTGCACCACCATGCTCTGCTAATTTTTTGCAGAGATGAGATTTTGCTATGTTACCCAGGCTGGTCTCAAACTCCTGAGCTCAAGCAGTCCTCCTCCTCGGCCTCCCAAAGTGCTGGGATTACATGTGTGAGCCATTGCCCTTCTTCATTTTTAATGTAAGCATTAACAACTATAAATTTTCCTCCATGCACTGCTTTAGCTGCATGAGTGTTGGTACAGTGTGTCTTCATTTCAAAAGTATTTTCTGATTTCTGTTTTTGACACTTCTGTTTGACTCACTGGTTATGTAGCAGTATGTTGTTAACTTCGTATTTGTAAGTTTCCCAAATTTGTTATTGATTTCTACTTTCATTGTGGTTGAAAACACACTTTATTTCAGTTCTTTTAAATATATTAAGAATTGTTTTATAGCCTAGCATATATGGTCTATCCTAGAGAATTTCAAAGTACATTTGAGAACACTGTGTATTCTGTGGAGGTTGGAGAGTGTTCCGTAGATGTCTGTTAGGTCTAATTGTTTTATATTGTTAGTAAAGTGTTCTGTTTCCTTGTTGATCTGCCTAGACCTTCTCTCCATTATTGAAAGTGAGGTACTGAAATCTGTAAATATTATTGCTGAACTGTCTACTTTTCCCTTCACTTCTGTCACTTCTCACTTCAAGTATTTTGTGCTGTGTTATGAAGTGTGTGTATAACTGTTATAGATTCCTGATGGCTTGACCCTTTTATCATTATGGAATGTCCCTTTTTAGTAACTTTTTGTCCTAAAGTCTGATTTATGGTGTGATACATATATATATATACACATACACCCACACACACACACACACACACAGTCATCCAACTTTCTTACAGTTTGTCTGTATATCTCTATCCTTTCATTTTTGAATGTAGTTGTATTTTTTTAATCTAAAATGTCTCCTGTAGATAAAAATAATTTGGATTTCTTTTGCCTTTTGACTATGTATATAATTGGATTTATATCTGCCATTTTACTTTTTGTTTTCATGTCTTTCCCTTTGCCTTTTCAGCTTTGCTTTTGCATTAGGGTCAATATTTTGTAAAGTAGCATTTTCATGTCAAGTTTCTTTCACTGTGTGTGTGTGTGTAGTGGTAGCCCTAGGGCTTGCCATATATATCTTAATTTATCAAAAATCAGCTTCAGATTATACTCATTTAATTCCAGTGAGATATAGAAGTGTTCACTGTTTCGTTACACATATTACATCCATAAATGTACAACTCCACCAGTACATTGTTATAATTATTGATATAATTTTATGACTTCTAAAGTAGCAGAAAGGCAAGGAGTATAAGCGTGTATTTAAAACTTTTGCTATAGTAACCTTATTAATAATTTCTGGTTTTCTTTCTTTCTTAAGACAGAGTCTCGCTTTGTTGCCCAGGCTAGAGTGCAGTGGTGCAAACTCAACTCGCTGCAACCCCTGCCTCCCAGGCTTAAATGATCCTTCCCGCCTCAGCCTCCCATGTAGCTGGGCCTACAGGGTGCAGGCATGTGCACCATGCCCGGCTGATTTTTGTATTTTTTTGTAGAGACGGGGTTTCGCCATGTTGCCCAGGCTGGTGTCGAACTCCTGGCCTCGAGCAATTCACTTGCCTCAGCCTCCCAAAATGTTGGGATTACAGGTGTAGCCACTAAGCCCAGCCTACTTCTACTTCTGTTATTCATTCCTGTGTATGTGAGTTGCCATCTGGAGTAATTTCCTTTGCCCAATATGGCTTTGCTCCTGCCTACGTCCTTTGTACTGTTTTTGGCAAATATATTACATTTTTGTATGTTACAGGTACATTATATATATATTATTTTATACAATTGATTTTTTAATCAGTTAAGAAAGGAGAAGAAATTGCATTTATACTCTATTTATGATTACATAATTATCTTTACCAGTGCTCTTGGCTTTCTTCATGTATAGTATTGTCCAGGGGCATTTGCTTTTTTGGCTTGAAGAATTTTGTATAGTATTTCTTGTAAGGGGTTTTGCTAGCACCAAATTCTGTTTTTGTTTATCTGAGAGTACATTTTTTCACCTTCATTTCTGAAAGATAACTTGCAAAAATTTTGAATATTGATATTTCACAGATAAAAATCTTGAGTAACTTTTTAATAATGGATTCTTAGCTTAATATTTTTTCTTTCATCACTTTGAATGTTATCCCACTGCCTCTTGGCCTCTGTAGTTTCTGATTATAAGTCAAATTTTATTTTATTGGGGTTTCCCTGTAACTGAAAAGTTGTTTTTCTCTTGATGCTTTCAATATTTTCTCTTTCTTCGGCTTTGAGCATTTTTACTGTGATATATCTGGTTATAGATGAGTTTATCCTACTTGCAAGTTACTGAATGTCCTGGAGATGTAATTTAATAAATTTGGGAAGTTTTCAGTATTTCTTTGAACATTTTTTTCTGCTTCTTTCTCTCCTCTCCTGATTCTCCCATTACACTTACGTTGATTTCCTTAATGCTGTGCCACATTTCTCTGAGGCTGTTTATTTTTCTTCATTCTTTCTCTGTTCTCAGATCACACCATCTCTTCATGTTTGCTAATCTTTTTGGTTTTTTTGCTACTTCAAATCTATTTTCCCTAGCTTCTAGTGAATTTTTCATTTCAGTTACTGTAATTTTCTACTCCAAGTCTTTTTTTTTGAGATGAGTCTTGCTCTGTTGCCCAGACTGTACAGTGGCTCAATCTCAGCTCACTGCAACCTCCGTCTCTCGGGTTCAAGTGATTCTCCTGTCTCAGCCTCCCTAGTAGCTGGGATTACAGGCACATGCCACCATGCCTGGTTAATTTTTGAATTTTTAGTAGATACTGGGTTTCACCATGATGGCCAGGCTGAACTCCTGACTTCAAGTGAGCCACCCTCCTCGGCCTCCCAAAGTGCTGGAATTACAGGTGTGAACCACCGCACCGGCCTCTAAGTCTTGATTCACATATTATTCTTAATGAATTTTAATAGATATTCTTGAATCGATGTATATTCATTTGCTATATGCCTTTAATACCATTTCCAGAGACTTTAAATAGCTTTTATATAATTTTCACCCCTTTTACTGGGCAGCAGGTTCACACAGCTCCTCACACTATTATGGTGGAAGTTGTTGTATCTCTCAGAGCACTCTTATTGTTTGCCAGGTCACAAAAGAAGATAAGTCCTTCCAGAATATTATGCGTTGTTACAGGACTCAGCCACAGGCCCGGAGCCAGGTAACTACATTTTCTCTATGAGCTGAAAATAACGCTTAAAGTCTGTGATGAATACAAAAAATTAACCATAGTTGACTCTGTGGCCTTTTTTTCCAAGATAAACACCTGGGACTCTACTTAAGGGAAATTTCTGCTTTAATCTTCTTTATTCTTGATGTCACATGTTGATTAAGTTCTCTTTTCCTCAGAAGGCAACAATGTTAAATATTTGATTGCCTTCTCAATTCAGAAAAATCACAAGATAGATAGGAATTAAGAAGTTACTTGGTTTCTATGTCACCATTCTGGTTTAGTAAACATACTGTACGTTTAATCAAGAGAATGTCACATGGAAATTTAAAACCCACTTTGCCTTTATTACGATTCGTCTCTGAGAGGCAAATTGGCAGATCTGTGTATCTGACTTAGAATGACTTGACTTTATGGTTGGGTGCTGTTACCGCAGCGTGGTACTGCAAGTAGTACTTGGCATGTGAAGCTAGATGGGCTCTGATTGAATCTTAGATCTGTTATAATTTGAGTTATGTTTCTTAACCTCTTCTGAGGACAACTATTGCTACACAGATTATTGTGAAAAGTAACATATGTCAAGGTCCTATCACCAAGGGTGTGCTCAACAAATACTAGTTTACATCCCCTTCTCATTATTTCTCTAAAGGTGTATAGAAGTGTTTTGATAAAAGGGAAAAGAAAAAGACGAAATTCCGGCAGCAGTGATAGCAGAAGCCATCAGAATTCTCCAACAGAACTAAACAAAGATAGAAGTAAGTGGGATCTTTGTGAACTACAAGACAAAATTAGGAGCTTTTCTTACTTTTTAGGACTTGAAGTAACCATTACTAAATGAAATAACTATAGAAACTATGAAAGTGTATAAACAAAGGGTTTAATGGATCAGTAAACCAAATTCTGGGTGGCAAAACTGTCCATTCCATAGCTTTGGGGCACATATTCTATAACATTTTTCTCCAGGAGAATTAGAGCTTTCAGTGAGGAATCTGCTTGCCTGAGTTTCAGAAAGGACTGACATGTCAGTTGGAGCCATGCTATGGAAATACCATCCCCTACCTGTTGGTTTGTCCTAGGGCTTAGGTCCTAGAAAACTTGGTGTAGCTTATTAATACTACTCAGAAAGCCCTTGCTATGGTTATGGCATAGGGATATCAAGTTAAAATCCTGGCTGAGCTTTGCCTTTTGGTGTGAAGAACAGAGTGCCTATTCACTGTTATTAGCAAGTAATGCAGGTAGCTGTTCCCTTTCTTCTACTTTTTAAAAATTAAAACAATCTATACTAGCAGCTTTTGTATTGACACCCTGTGTTCTCCTGGAAGCAGCCAGTAGAGACTCCAGTCCAGTCATGAGGTCAAGCAGCACCTTGCCAGTTCCACAGCCCAGCAGTGCTCCTCCTACACCTACTCGCCTCACAGGTGCCAACAGTGACATGGAAGAAGAAGAGAGGGGAGACCTCATTCAGTTCTACAACAACATCTACATCAAACAGATTAAGACATTTGCCATGAAGTACTCCCAGGCAAATGTAGTAAGTATTACAGGGATCATTTCATGCTTTTTTCATGAGTATTGAGGAATTATTTATGATTTATATATGGACCATTCACCTGGTCCATATATAAACTAGTTTTGGCCAAGCGTGGTGGCTAACACCTGTAATCCCAGCACTTTGGGAGGCTGAAGCGGGCAGATCAGTTGAGGTCAGAAGTTCGAGACCAGCCTGGCCAACGTGGTAAATAAAACCCAGTCTCTACTAAAAATACAAAAATGAGCCAGGCGTGGTAGAACACATGTGTAATCCCAGCTACTCTGGGGGCTAAGGCAGGAGAATTGTTTGAACATGGGAGGTAGAGGTTGCAGTGAGCTGAGATTGCGCCACTGCACTCCAGCCTGGGCGACAGAACGAGACTCTGTCTCATAAATAAGCTAGTTTTACAAATAATTCTATTAAGTAAAACTGAGGAGGTCTGTAATTTACCTAACCAACATAAGTTCTGTTGTTAAGCATTAAACAAGAATAAGATTGTATTTGGAGTCCCTACAAAGTATAGTAGTACAAGAGACAGGCTACATGGGTTCAAATTGTCTAGTACTTAACAGTAGTGGTAACCTTGCAAATCATTAAATTTTCTCTGTACCTTGTTTCCTCATATATATAAAACATGGGAATATAACTAGTTCTTAGCATATGGAGTTGTAAGGATGAAATGACATAATGTATAAAAATTGCTTAAAATAATAACTGGCACAAACTAAGCACTTAAGGTTTGCTATTAGAATGTTTTTCTTTAGGTTAAATTAGTGCTAATATATCACTCTTATCATTCTCAGTAAAAATACCTCATTATAAATTTCTTAGAGTTACTGATTTTTTTTTTTTAACAGATGGATGCTCCTCCACTCTCTCCCTATCCATTTGTAAGAACAGGCTCCCCTCGCCGAATACAGTTGTCTCAAAATCATCCTGTCTACATTTCCCCACATAAAAATGAAACAATGCTTTCTCCTCGAGAAAAGATTTTCTATTACTTCAGCAACAGTCCTTCAAAGGTGAGCCTAACATCAATCTTGGCCTTTACTAACCCCAAAATGCTTCAGATGCTAGAAAGAGGGTTTGTGCTAAGCCTAGGCACTCATTAGAGTGATGAGAGCTACCAGGGAGCAGTGATCAGTCAGTTCCCATGCAGCAAAACCCAGGATTTGTTGTTTTTTTGCTTTTCTTGAGGGTGGAATTTTAGGGTTGGAAACAGGGTAAGGGATTTGGATTTCTTTTTATCCCCTCTCCTATTTATACATTTTGAACATTTTGCTATAAACCTGAAGTTTGTGTTTATCCCATTTGTAACAATTTTCCACATGTGTTAGGGAAATAAATTTTGGATTCCTTACCAAAGGCCTGTTTCTGGGACAGGCAGTGTCCTCTGGACTCTGGCTAAGGGGAGAAGTTGACATTTTGGACATTGCAGTGCAATAGTCATATTAGCACAGATGTATGTGGCAACAGCCGCCTCATTCTAACAAGGGGAAGGAAGCTTGAGTCAGGCCTTAATGTTGAAAAGTCAGGGAGCTGCTGAGGTATGGAAGGGCATTCAGTAGGAAGCAGGTAAGGGGAAGAAAACAGTATCCTTGAGGCAGTGATCCAAAGCTTGCATACAGGTATCATGCTATGTTAGCGAGTGGAACTGGATTGTGAAGGCCCTTACATGATGAGATTTGTATTGATAAAGGTTGCATAGAGGCTGGGTGTGGTGGCTCACACCTGTAATCCCAGCACTTTGGGAGGCTACTGTGGGCAGATCACCTGAGGTCAGGAGTTCAAGACAAGCCTAGTCAACATGGTAAAACCTCATCTCTATTAAAAATACAAAAATAAGCTGGGCATCGTGGCATGCGCCTGTAATCCCAGCTACTCGGGAGGCTGAGGCAGGAAAATTGCTTGAACCCGGGAGGTAGAAGTTGCAGTGAGCCAAGATCACACCATTGTACTCCAGCCTGAGTGACAAGAGTGAAACTCTGTCTCAAAAAAAAAAGATTGCTTAGAAATACACACACATATGTAGGCCTGAAATCTTCAAAAAAAAAAAAGGTATCATGAGAAAATGGTAGAGGATGGGGAAGGTATCATAGAGGAGACTAGGGAGACATGACACCCAAATGCAATGCATGATTTTTGATCCTGCATAGGAAAACACTGCTATAAAGGACATTTTGAGGAAATTTTGAATGTGGCCCTCAGTGTATTTTTTTTTTTTTTTAAGTTTCTTTGGTGTTGATGATGCCTAGTAGATTATGTAGGAGATGGTGCTGAAAGTATTGAGAGGTAAAGTGACTCAGTGTCTGCAGCTTACTTGCAAACGGGTTGGTTGCAATATATTTAGGTAGGGAGAGAGTGACAGCAACTCTCAGACATTAATGATTGATAAGTGGGTGCTCAATGTACTATTTTTCCAACTCTTTGTAGGCTTGAAATCTTTTAAAAAGTTGAGGAAAACAGTCCGGGTACAGGGTCTCACGCCTGTAATCCCAACAGTTTGGCTGGCTGGGGTGGGAAGATTGCTTGAGGCCAGGAGTTGGAGACCAGCTCAGGCAACATAGCAAGACCTCATCCCTACAACAAATAAAAATTAGCTGAGCATGGTGCCATGCACCTGTAGTCTTAGGTACCCAGAAAGCTGAGCCCAAGAGTTCAAGGCTGCAGTGAGCTATGCTCACGCCACCACACTCCAGCCTGGGCGATAAAGTGAGAAACCCTGTCTCTTTGGGGGGGGGAAAAAAAAAGGTTGAGGAAAACAAGTAAACAAGAACAGCAAAAATCTGTTAGAAAATGTAATAATGGGCCGGGCATGGTGGCTCATGCCTGTGATCCCAGCACTTTGGGAGGCCACGGTGGGCTGATCACCTGAGGTCAGGAGTTCAAGACAAGCCTAGTCAACATGGTGAAACCCCATCTCTACTAAAAATACAAAAATAAGCCGGGCATGGTGGCGGACACCTGTAATCCCAGCTACTCAGGAGGCTGAGGTGGGAGAATTGCTTGAATCCCGGAGGCAGTTTGCAGTCAGCTGAGATCATGCCATTGCACTCCAGCCTGGGGGACAAGAGCAAGACTCCATCTCCAAAGAAAAATGGAAAATGTAATAATGGAGAAACCTTTCCTATCATAGTAAAAACAAAAAAAGGGTGTAAAGGTGTCACATGCTTTGGAATAAATTTATAACTTTTGAAAACTGGAATAAATGAAGAGATACCAGTGTTTCTGAATAAGAAGACCAAATATTTAAAAGATATACTTTCTCCGTTACATAGGCTTAGTCTAATTCCAATGATAATCCTAGTAGGACTGGTTATGAAACATGGAAACATAAATTGGCAGTAACAGCCCCAAAAAGCAACTGGAGTTGGAGGAAATGATTCTCATGGCTTAAATTAGACTCTCATCCTGAAACCTATAAATTCTTTTTTTTTTTTTTTTTTTGAGACAGAGTCTCACTCGTTGCCCAGGCTGGAGGGCAGTGGTGCAATCTCGGCTCACTGCAAGCTCTGCCTCCCAGGTTCACGCCATTCTCCTGCCTCAGCCTCCCTTCCTGAGTAGCTGGGACTACAGGCGCCTGCCACCGTGCCCGGCTAATTTTTTGTATTTTTATAGAGACGGGGTTTCACCTTGTTAGCTAGGATGGTCTCAATCTCCTGACCTTGTGATCCGCCCGCCTTGGCTTCCCAAAGTGCTAGGATTACAGGTGTGAGCCACCGCGCCCAGCCTGTAACCTATAAATTCTAAATGGATTACAGAGTTAAATGGAAAAAAAGAACAAAATAATATCAGGTAATAGACAAAGCAGATGAATTGGAATCATAATACTCAAAAGGCGTCTTAAAAAGGAGGAAAAAAGGAACATACAGGAAAATAGCATTTAAATGTAAATGGTCTAATAAGTGTACCAAAGTTAGAATTTATCTGATTGGACAAAAAAGCAGGACCAAACTATATGTTGTTCGTAAGTTATATACTTTAAATATAAAAATGTGTATTCATGAATGGAATATTACTTGGCAATAAAAAGGATGAAGTACTGATACACGCTACAATATGAATGGACCTTGAAAACACTGTTAAGTGAAAGTCAGTCACAAAAGAATACATATTTTATGATTCCATTTATATGAGTTGTCCAGAATGGGCAAATATCTAGAAGCAGAAAGAAGATTCGTGGTTGCCAAGGGTTGTGGGGAATAGAGTTTCTGCTTATGGACAAGAAGTTTCTTTCTGGGGTGATGAAAGAATTCAAAAATAGAATGTGGTGATGGCTACTCTGGGAACATACTAAAAGCCAAGGAGCTGTACACTTCAAATGGTTGTATAATACAGTGTAAGAATTATATCTCAATAAAGCTGGAAGGGTGGAAAAGGTTATACCATGCTACCACTCATCAAAAGAAAGTTGGAGTGGCTGTATTAGTATCAGAGAAAGTAGATTTCAGAGCAAAAAATATTATCAGTGACAAAGTGGGTCGTTTCCTATTATAAAGAGGACATATAACCCTAAATAGAAAAAAAAAAAAAAGATAGTCAAGAGATTTCAACATAATTGGTATAACAAATAGAGAAAATCAGTAAGGATACAGAAGATGTAGCATTATCAATCAACTGCCATTTATAGAACACTATCAAGTGCAGAGAGAACATTTACCAACATAGACTGCATTCTGGACCATAAAACAAGTCTTGATAAATGTTAAAGGGTTGAAATACTGTGTTTTCACTGATCACAATGGCATTAAATCAGAAATCAGTAAGAGAAAAGATACCTGGAAAATCCCCCAATTCTTGGAAACTAAATTATGTATTTCTGTTGGTCAAAGAAAGCACAAGAGAAATTCGAAAATATTTTGAACTAAATGAAAATAAAAACCCAAAATATTAAAATTTGTGGGATGTAGCTAAAACAGTGCTGAGAGAGAAATACATAGCACTGAACACCTATGTTAGAAAAGAAAAAAGGTCTCAAATTAGTGACCTAAGATTTCAGCTTAAGAAAGCAGAAAAAGTGTAGGACTCACTGAAATGGAAAACTGGAAAGTAGAGAAAAACCAAGGCAAACAAAAGCTAGGTTTTTTGGGGGCCGAGTGCCATGTCTCATGCCTGTAATCTCAGCACTTCGGGAGGCTGAGGCGGGTGGACTGCTTGAGCTTAGGAGTTCGAGACCAGCCTGGGTAACATAGCAAGACCTTGTCTCTACTTTAAAAAAAAAAAGAAAAGAAAAAAAAAAAAACTGGGTGTGGTGCTGCACACCTGTGGTTCCAGCTACTCCGGAGGATAAGGTGGGGAAGGATGGCTTGAGCCCACGTGTTGAGGCTACAGTGAGCCATGCTCACGTTACTGCACTCCAGCCTGAGGGACAGAATGAGACCGCCCGCCCCCCCAAAAATTGATACCTCTATGTACAGAATAAACAGGAAAAAGAAATGACACATTACTAACATACATTAAAAGTATAATGAAAGATAAAGAACTTAATGCCAGCCAGATGTGATGGCTCATGCCTGTAATCTCAGCACTTTGGGAGACCAAGGCAGGAGGATCCTTGAGCCCAGTAGTTCAAGACCAGCCTGGGCAACATAGCAAGAACTTGTCTCCGGGAAAAAAAAAAAAAAAAAAAAAAACACCCCGCCAGGTGTGGTGGGGTTGGTGAGGTGTGCCTACAGTCCCAGCTACTCAGGAGGCTGAGGTGGCAGGGTCGTTAGAGCCTGGACAGTCAAGGCTGTAGTGAGCTGTGATAGCCCCCCTGCACTCCATCCTGGGCAACAGAGTGAGACCCTGTTTCAAAAAAAAATTTTAAAGAACAACTTAATGCCAATAAATGTGACAATGCACATGAAATAGACAAATTCTTGAAAGACATAAACTGATAAAACTCAAGTAGTAGTAGTCTCAATAGCCCCTGTATCTACTAAAGAAATTAATTTGTGGTTTAAAAACCTCCTGTCAGAAAACTGTAGGCCCAGATGGCTTCAATGGTAAATGCTACCGAACATTTAAGGAAGAAATATGCCAATTCTATAGAAACTCTTACAAAAAGTGAAGGTGATAAATCATCTTAGTGTTTGAAGGAAGGCATCTGACAAAATCCAACATTCATTAATGTAAAATCTCTCAAGGAACTTCCTCAGCTTGGTAAACATTTACCAAAAGCACCTACAAATATCATACTTAATGGTAAAAGACTGAATGCCTTGCCCCTATGATCAGGAACAAGGCAACAATGTCCACTCTCACTACCCCTATTGAACATTGTAACTGGGGGTCCTAGCATGTGCAATAAGACAAGAAAAAGAAGCCATACAGCCTGGATTGCCTACATAGAAAAATCACAAAGAATCCACAAAAAGCTACTGGAACTAATAAGGGAGGTTATGTGATCAATATACAAAAATCAAATGTATTTCTGTATGCTAGCAGTGAACAATCAAAAGTAAAATAAAAAATTGAATACTGTTAACATTTAAAAATTACTTAGGGGTATGATAAAAACTATGCAAGACATGTATCCTGAAAATTATCAAAGCTTGGTGAGAGAAATTAAAGCCTGAGAAAATAGAGAAATGTGTTTATGACATTGAATGAAAATGATACCTTATTTTCCAATTCATGGAAAATAAAACAGCAGTTTTCTCCCAATTTCAAACCAATTTCAGTCAAAATCCAGATTTATATAAAAAACTGATTCTAAAATTTGTAATTTACAAGGCAAAGGAACTCAAATAGCTAAAATAACTCAAAGTTGGAGGCTTCACACTAATTACGAAGCTACACAAAATATCTGTATTATAATACCACAGTAATCAAGACAGTAGTGTTGGTGGAAGTATAGACACAGAGATCAATAGAACAGAACAGAGTCCAGAAACAGACAACACGTATATGGTAAACTGATTTTCAACAAAGGTGCAAAGGCAATTTGATAGAGAAAGGATAGCCTTTTCAACAGATGGTGCTGGAACAATTGGATATGCATTTAACAAAATAATAGTAAATTTGTTCCCATGCCCTACACCATATACAATAACTAAAAATGAACCAGAGACATAAATGTAAAATCTCAAACTACAAAACCTCTAGAAGAAAACAGAAAATCTTGGTGAACATGTTTTATGGGAAAATTTTATATACAACATCAAAAGCGCAATCCACAAAATACTGTTAAAATGGATTTTATCAAAATGAGTAATTTCTGCTGTTTGAGGCACTGTTAAGAGAATTAAAAAACCAGCCATGGACTATTAGAAAATCTGTACACATTCCATATCTGATGAAGCATTTGTTTATCTGCAATTTCTAAAGAATTCTCAAAATTCAGTAGGAAAACCACCAAATGTAAAAGTGGGCAAAAGATTTGAACACGCTTTACCCATTACATGCCTGTTAGAATGGCTAAAATCTAAAAAGTGACAAATCCTAAGTTCTGGCAACAATGTGGAGCAATTTTACATATTGCTGGTGTGAACGCAAAATGGCATCACCACTGTAGAAAGTTGTTTCTTAAACATGCCATTATCGTACAACCAGCAATCTCATTCCTTGGTATTTACATAAATGAAATGGAAGCTTATGTTTACACAAAATCATGTACATGACTGTTTATAATGATGTTCTTCCTAATTGCCAAAAAGGGGGAAATAACCCAAACGTCCTTCAGCTGGTGAATGCATATAAATAAGCCTGTGATGCATCCAGACAATCGACTGCTACTTTGCAATAAAAAGGAACTGATACATTCAACGTAGTAAATCTCAAATGCATCAATGCTTAAGTGAAAGACACTGGATTCAGTAGGCTACTTATGATTCCATTTCTGTGACATTCGGGAAAAGGCAAAACCATTGGACAAGAACATCAGTGGTGGTTTGGGATAGGCGGACAAAGGAATATGGGGGAATTTTTCAGAGGAAAAGAACAGTTTTATATGACTGTAGGTATTTCTAGCACAGAATCGGGAGTCTGTGCAGTAAAATGAGTGATTATTAGACTGTTGGTTGGAGAAAGATTTGTCATCTTGACTTAACAGGTGATAGCTGAAACTTAGGGGGAGAATATTACAAAGCAAGAAGTAGCTTATGTCTAGAACCAACCTATAATGTAGTAACATTTATACTACTATGAGAAAATAATTATCAACTACTATACAAGATCAGTTAAGATGAAGACTGATCATTAGTGATACTTGACAGAGCAGTGTCAGTGCATTGGTGTGACTTGTTGAAAAATAAATTATGGTAGCATTGCTTATACACAATTAACAATGTATACAGTAAACAGTGTAAGAAATATTCAAGCAAATGGCAGACTGCAGAGATAGCAAATGCAGACCAGACTGTTAGGAAGGCAGAAAAGGGGCTAGAAGAGAAAGAGTTGAAGGAAAGCTTTCTTCAGATACTTAAGATTTTGTGGCCAGGTGCAGTGGCTCATGCCCCAGCACATTAGGAGACCAGAGCAAGAGGACTGCTTGAGCCCAAGAATTCAAGACCAGCTTGGGCAACATAGTGCAACCCCATTTCTATTGTTAATTTAAAAAAAAAAAAAATGAAAAACACTTGTGAAGGTACATCTGTTGATAATAAAGAACACTGACTTTAAAACCCCCAAAACGTTTATGACTTTAAAGAATAAAAATAACAAGTGTCATGATAAAATATGTCTGGGATTTGTTTTAAAATAATCTGAGGAATGGAAGTGAATGGAAGTATAAATCAAACATGCTGAAGTAGAGGAATAGGTATGTGAGGATGCATTACGCTGCTTCTCTACTTTTGTATGTTTACAATTTCCTGTAATATATGTCTGTGAATTTGCTTAGTATGGTTTCTGTAAGCAAACATGGATGAAGCAGCACATGAAAAAGAATTTTAACCAACAAACTACCCGAAAATAATGTGACAGATGACTTTTAGAGGCTTTGGAGAAACTGAATGGTAAAGGCACTGTACAGCCAGTCTTTCTGGAATTCTGGCAGTGTCTTTCTCAACTGCAGCTCCTCATCTGAGCCACTGTCCAGAAAATAATTGAGTAACTTTCCTCAATTGTCCCAAGGATAATATATAGTTAACTAGTATCATTCTAGATTTTACTATTACCTACAATGAATACCTTAGGGAATTAAGGCCTACTTTTCTAGTGAAATCCCAGTTGAGAATGGCTGCTAAAAACTAACATTAGACTGAAAAAAGAGTATTGTATAAAATTGTACTTTAAAAAAGAGAAAAAGATGTGTCTGTCTAAGTGACTATCGGATAGCAACGTAATGCTCCATAATTGTAAAAAAATCACAAATTTGTGAACTCACAAATTATAGAAATGTATAAGTCAAAAGTACCTGTGGAAGAGCTTGTTAAAAATAGAACTACTCAGCCCCTTCTCAAATAGCCATCAGCCTCAGCCAGCTGAAAAGGAAAGTTGGCAGGTTATGTAACTTAGTATTTGTTTTCTCTGTAGATGTGTTCAAATTATTCCAGATAAATTACTTAATTCATTTAAGATTCTTTGACTTAATACTGGGCTGTGTGCATTTGCATTTTAAAATTTTTATATCTTTTTCCCACCATAGAGACTGAGAGAAATTAATAGTATGATACGCACAGGAGAAACTCCAACTAAAAAGAGAGGAATTCTTTTGGAAGATGGAAGTGAATCACCTGCAAAAAGAATTTGCCCAGAAAATCATTCTGCCTTATTACGCCGTCTCCAAGATGTAGCTAATGACCGTGGTTCTCACTGAGGTTAGTCTCTTGTATTGAAACTCTTTTCACAACATGTTTAGCCGCATCCTTTAATGCATCTAGATTATGGAGCTTTTTCCCTTAATCCAGCTGATCAGTTACAGCCTGTTAGTAACATGAGGGGATATTTTGGTGAGAAATGGGACTTAACTCCTTCCAGTATCCTTAGAACATTTTAATTCATCCCAACTGTCTTCTTTTCCCTACCATTCAGTGATTACTGTCAAGGCTGCTTAGAATCCAAACTTGGATTTTTGACTCTGACAAAGCTTTTAAAAGTACTACAAGAAAATGATGTGTACCCAAATGTGAGCATACGAGGCTTCTGTTGACATACTCCAACAGAAGAACTGTGTTTCAAGTTCACTCCTACCTGTTTTATGGTCAGCTGTAGTCCTCATAAAAAGCAAAACAAAAATTAGGTATTTTGTCCTAAAACACCTGGTAGGAGTGTGTGATTTTTACATTCCTGAAACAGAACAAAGGAGAGCGCACCCAGGTTTGGAGGTCCTAGGTCACTAGCCCTCGTCTCCCATTCCCTTTGTGCACGTCTTCCCCTCTCCCCATTTGGTGTGGTGCAGTGTGAAAAGTCCTTGATTGTTCGGGTGTGCAATGTCTGAGTGAACCTGTATAAGTGGTGGCACTTTAGGGCTGTAAAATGCATGATTTTGTAACCCAGATTTTGCTGTATATTTGTGATAGCACTTTCTACAATGTGAACTTTATTAAGTACAAAACTTCCAGGCTAAACATCCAATATTTTCTTTAATGCTTTTGTACTTTTTTAAACTGTTAAAGCCCCTATAGTCACCTTTTGGGAATATGTTTTAATTTCTCCGGTTTTTTGTTATATAGGGATCAATCGGCTAAGATTTTAAATCAAGTTGAATTGAGGGGATTAATATGAAAAATTATGACCTCTTCCTTTAGGAGAGTTATCTAAAAGAAATGTCTATTAAGGTGATATATTTTAAAATATTTTTGGGTGTTCCTGGCAGTTTAAAAAATTGGTTGGAGAATTTAGGTTTTTATTAGTACCATAGTACCATTTATACAAATTAGAAAATGTTATTTAACAGCTGTTGAATTATCTATACATACCTTTATTAATCACTATTGTTCCAGCAGTTTTCAAGTCAAATTAATCATCTTATTAGGGAGAAAATTCAATTGTAAATTGAATCAGTATAAACAAAGTTACTAGGTAACTTCATATTGCTCTGAGAGAAATATGGAACTTACACTGTTCAATTAGAATAGTGTTCTGCAAAAATATTTATAAAACCTCTCAAGATACTTACTGCTACTGTAATTTTATATGAAGATAAGTGTATTTTTCAATAAAGCATTTATAAATTAGCCTTTGTTTGGTTATATTGAGAAAAGGGTAGTTTCCTGCATAAATGGCAAAGAACAATCATTTATTGGTTTATTTTGTCTCTACTAAACACATTAGTCATTCATCATTTAAATACCGGACTTCATTAGAAACCGTTTTAACACTTTTTCTCCCTCCTGCCATAAAAATACAGTAAGTAATTTGCTTAAAAAAACAACACAACACTAGGAACAAGTGTTCTGGTTTCTCTCCCCCAACTAAAGACATTTCTCAGTGATTTCAGTTTGTAAATCAGTAAGACAGTGCAGGCTACAAATCAGTGCAGGCTGAAGACTGAGATTCAAATGATCTTCCACTTAAAAGTGCTGAGCTATGGAACCTGCTCTCTCTATACCTCTCCATTTCCTAACATATATACAACTGAAACCACTGATTTAAAAACTATTAAGTAGTGCTGAATTCTGTCTGCTCTATTAGTTTAAATGAATGCAACTTACCTTTAGCATTATATTCAGAAAAATACTTAAGCCTCAAGGTCCCCAATAATTTGGAGTACTGAACTAGATAACCACCCTAAGACACTTCTGACAGAAGTAATGCATTACTTAGAGACAGGTTTCCAAACCCTGCTGTTAGAACCTATGCATACATGGAAAACACTGGCAGTCAGTCATTGTTCACACAGTTTTACTCTTCAGGCAGTCCTCTGCCATTGGTCAGCTTGAACTAGGCCAGAGTCCAGCAGGAAAGTGCATGGTGCACCAGATTCACCATCTCTTAAGTCGCCACTGTTTTCTCTTCTTTACTGAAAGGCTGTACTGAGCCAGGCTTTACCCATGACAGGCCAGCAACATGAACACTTTTATTGTGCTGTTCTTCAGGCTTCTTCTAGGCACAATCAAAACAGATATTAAAAAAACTACTGATGAGGAGACTTCAGCACTGTACAAACTTGTTTCCCAAAAAAGTTACTTGCATGTAATGAGCAGTCTCCAAATGAAGACATTTAGAAAAGAAACAACGAGTTGGCCATTTCATAAGTAGTTATCCACTTACTTTCTGAGTCAGCATCTTTTCTCTGGCTTCATCATGTACAGAAGGATTCCATGGAGAAAAGCTTAAGGAAGAGAAAAGTATTTAAAAACTATTTGTTGGCTGACTAAATTTCTATAACATTTGTTTTGCAGTAATTAAGTTTCAAGCCAATTCCCCTAACTTAATAAAGAAGAGTGCTTTTTTTTGTTTTCGACAAGTATGTTTTAGACATTATCTAATTAATTTTCTCACATAACTATCCTTCATACATGAATGATCTCATTTAAGCCTCACACCAACCCCTGAAGTACTATTATTTAAAGATTAAGAAAGCAAAGCAAAATTAATTGCTCTGGATTACCAGAGCTAAAAAGTACAAAAGCCAAGTAGTCCATCTGCTGAGTCCATGCTCTTTTTTTTGAGACTGAGTCTAGTTCTGTCACCCAGGCTGGAATGCAGTGGTGTGATCTCCGCTCACTGCAACCTCTGCCTCCTAGATTCAAGCCCTTCTCCTGCTTCAGCCTTGCTGGGACTACAGGTGCGAGTTACCGTGCCTGGCTATTTTTTTTTTTTTTTACTTTGAGATGGAGTTTCACTCTTCTTGCCCAGGCTGGAGTGCAATGGCAAGATCTTGGCTCACTGCAACCTCTGCCTCCCAAGTTCAAGCGATTCTCCTGCCTCAGCCTTCCAAAGTAGCTGGGATTACAGGCATGCGCCACCACACCCAGCTAATTTTGTATTTTTAATAGAGACGGGGTTTCTCCATGTTGGTCAGGCTGATCTCAAACTCCCGACCTCAGGTGATCCCCCCGACCTTGCCCTCCCAAAGTGCTGGGATTACAAGTGTGAGCCACTGTGCCCGACCAATTTTTGTATTTTTAGTAGAGATGGGGTTTGGCCATTTGGTCAGAATGGTCTTAAACTCTTGACCTCGTGATCCACCCACCTTGACTTCCTAAAGTGCTGGGATTACTGGCATAAGCCACCACGCCTCACCATGAGTCCAAGCTCTTAACAGCTATACTCCACTGCCTTCCCAAGCAGTACCAATGTTGCCAAAGAGCAAAATCACCAATTCGTCCATTCCCAATACTCCTCCAGACACTGTTCCTTAAATCAAATGTCATAGTGCTTCAGGAACCCACCATTCTCACGCTATTCAGTTTCCCTCCTTTTACCACATCTGAATGTCAATGAGGGTGTGGCAGTTTGAGGGGCTCCAGCTAAAACTGCAAGCTGAAAAGAGTCCTGACATGTGAATGAATAAATACGTCATAAGGATCCCTGGGAAACCAAAGTCACCAGAGAATGTGCTGTCAGCACAGCCTGTCAGATGTAAAGGTTTTTGTTTAAGAGCCTCAGAGGCATCAGAATTCAAGTTGGCACCAAGTTATAAAGGTTGTAGGCTAACAGCTTATGCATGTGCCTTTTTAAATCCCTATTCTGAGACCACCTGGAGAAAGGAAGCAGTGTATTGGAAAGGACAGTAGACAATTCATTCGGGAGATGCACCACTTACCTAATTGCATAGGGGTCTTCTATTTTAGGTTGGTCAAACAAACGAGCAGTGCACACCTTAACACTGTCAACAACTTTACTTTTAAAAAGCTGAATATCTTTTTCATACCTGTGTTAAAAGTTTAAGTCAAAAAGTTACTTAATCTACTTAGCTGCATCTTCAAATTTATTTTAAATAACAAAGCAAAAGTTACATACAGTACTGCAGCCTCTGGGTTCAGGGGGCTTGCTGTATCAATCTTGTAGAAAACTCTCCTTGCATACATTAATACCTGCCAAATATGATTATGGTTCCGCCTAAAGGGAAACATGGCGTGATTACTGAGGCGTCCTTTTGCAGTATTATGTCACTAAAACAAACCCTTTACTTACTTACCTCCATTTTGCAAATGCTCTCTTCACATCCAGCTCACCTGAGGTGGGATCAACTAGCGGGTGAAAAACGGGAATATCGAACACCAAGCGCTATATTTAAATAAAAAGAGACGTGCCCTTTAATGGAAGCAGTGGCACTTATGAGACCCATAGGAATCGTGATAAAAAGAGCTTCAGGACAAGGCAGTCACGTTATTTAAAGCTAAAGAGCTGCCTCAAGAGGGATACTTAACTACTTTTACCATTTTCCTGAAAAACTAAATTTAGAGATGAAGCGGGGAAAACTCCCTCTCCACTAGAGAAGGCCTGAAGGCCACCATTCACCTGGTGAGTGCTGCAGGATGGCAGGCAGCCAGCCTCCCTTGCAGACCCTGAGCAGAGAAACAAAGCTCTGATGGCATGCTGGAAGCTGCTGCAAAGCACAGAAGTCCCCCTGGACAACTACTGGGTAGATATATCATAAAGGTACCAGGTCAGGAAAAGAACTAGGAAAGCTGTAAGCCCTTTTAGCCCTTCTCGCTGATCCACAAATGAAGCCAGACTGTGTCTCCAACTTACCGGACAGTCACCATCTGGATAGTTATCAGGGATGTAAACTGTAAACTTAAATACGCCATCTTGGTAAAGTCCATGCCGTATGAATATTACTCCAAACCACACTGTAGGAAAAAATAAAAGAGTTAAGGCCTAAATTTGTGTGGGAGGAACTAAATGTGCCCATAAATTAAGAATGAATCCTCATCTTACTTAATGCAGAGCGATAAGATGGCTGCACATAGACGCCTGGTAGCTTCTGCTTCACAACCAAGGTACTACAACAAAAGCAGAGTAATTCATTTGTGTGGATACAAATGACACATGAAGATGAAACCACCCCACATTCACTTCGAGACAATGAATGGCCCCTCAAGGGGCAGCTGATGCCCAAACCCTGCAAGCCAAGTTCTCACAATCTCTCACCTGACACGATCAGAGCCCTGGCCCTGACCGCTGCCCACTACCAGCTTCACGGCAGCAGCTCACAGAGAAACAAGCAGGCCAGCAGGGGCCCCACAGTAAGAACTAAAACCAAACAGGGAAAAATGAAGAATCAAGTTTCCTCCCAGAAATCCGCTCTTCCAAAACATCATCTTGGAAACCAGCCTATAGGTAATTCCAAATAATGCAACCCGAGGTAAGTTATGTACAGTTGAGGTCAATGAGAGTATCTGTAAAATTATGCTTTTGTGACTGTGGATGATCATTCAAAAACTTTTAAAATACAATGTTAGATAAATTACGATTTCTTGGAATTAGGTCACGAAGTTGTCATTTTACATTTTAATCACAAGATCCCACAGCAGAGGGCAATGTTCAGACTCGCAGTGCTGCCTGGGGAGGGCAGGCATCCTTGTGTGGCTCTCACACGCCCTGCTCTAAAACGGACCCCCTGATGCAGACACCTGAACTCTGTGGGCCTTGCCAGAAAACGGGAAACTAGGTGCTGAAAACAAGAAACAACAAGTGCACCAACACAAAACCTACACTGGTTCTTCCAGGACCCAGTTACCCACCCACAGCCATTCTGGTCACTAACCTGCCAATCCTGGATTTTATGAAGAACTAGTTTATCAGGCCTTAAGTTTATCATCTTTATTACCTACTTTCCATTCACTTATTTTTAATCATTTTTGAGTTATTATCTAGTTCATTTTTAAGTTGCTAAAATTTAGCATGTCAATAGCAACATGGCTGGCAGATGTCTCTACTACAGTGAAGTTTGCCAGAAAAGGCAGTTCTGTGTTCTAATACAGATTTAATCACCACAATAGAGGCCTGTCCAACTCGCTGCCCAGCCTCAAACACAAGGCCTCCATTATAGAGCCAAAGGGGCCATTACTACCAAATCACACCCAGCCAATTACACTGGGGCCTCAGACCCTCTGACCATTACAACATTAATACACTGAGGGAAGGGTCAAGGATGCCTTTTTTTAAAAAATTTTTTTTGGTT
This sequence comes from Macaca nemestrina, assembly GCF_043159975.1. Classification (NCBI taxonomy): domain Eukaryota; kingdom Metazoa; phylum Chordata; class Mammalia; order Primates; family Cercopithecidae; genus Macaca; species Macaca nemestrina. The sequence continues at coordinate 52,460,151 of NC_092142.1, forward strand.
TTAAAAAAAAAAAAAAGATGAGGTCTCATAGGCTGAGTGTGGTGGCTCACACCTGTAATCTCAGCCCTTTGGGAGGCCGAGACAGGCAGATCATTTGAGGTCAGGAGTTTGAGACCAGCCTGGCCAACATGGTGAAACCCAGTCTATACTAAAAATACAAAAATTAGCGGGGTGTGGTGGCGTGCACCTGTAGTCCCAGCTACTCCAGAGGCTGAAGCAGGAGAATCACTTGCACCCAGGAGGCGGAGGCTGCAGTAAGCTGAGGTTCTGCCACTGCACCCCAGCCTGGGTGACACAGTGAGATTCCATTTCAAAAAGAAAAAAAGATGAGGTCTCACTATATGGCCTATGATTGTCTCACATTCCAGAGCTCAAGTGATTCTCCCACCTCAGCCTCCTGAGTAGCTGGGACTATAGGTCCACAGCTGGGAAATTTTTAATTGTTTTTTAGAGACAGGGTGGTCACTCTGTTGCCCAGGCTGGTCTTGAACTCCTGGGCTCCAGTGATCCTCCTGCATCCGTCTCCCAAGTAGCTGGGATTACAGGCACGAGCCACTGTGCCTGACTCAAGGATGCTTTTAAAATAACTGTATACAAAAGAATTTTTAAATTATGGAAATTAAGAATTATCCAAACTTTCTGTCCTTTTAACAAATTCTCGAATGAAATGCCATCTGCGTCTGTGCAGTGCTGGAGCCCCCGTGTGTGCCAGGCACCACAGGGTCGCTGCCAGCACTCTGCACCCTGCTTGGCTTCTTGCACTCCACAACCAGGCGCAACTGCAGCCCAGCTGCAGACCTCGGTGACCAGTCAGCGTCTTCCTTACATGGAGCCCACATCTTTGTCTCTTCCCTAGAATTGCCAAGTCCTGCCTTTGGGAGTCATATAGAATAAATCAGATCCTTCCTCGTGACAGACCTTCAAAATATATTAAGACAACTTTAATACGTGCTTAAACTTTCTCTTCTCCAAGAAAAATTCTCCAGTTCCTCCAACTGTTGATCCCTAAGGTCTGGCTTCCTGGTCCGTCCCTGCTAGGCCTTGTCCTCCATCTGTCAGGAGGCTGACTACAAGGCGACAACCAAGTGGAGCACCACCTTCCAGATACGCCTGACCAAGAAGGCAGAGACGGCCACTCTCTCACTGTCCTGCTCTCCAGAAAAATCTCTCCAGGAGGCAGGTTCCTCACTTCACATAAACCAAGACCGCATTTATTAAGCTCCTAATCTACTGTAGGTTCTTTTTTTTGAGATGGAGTCTCGCTTTGTCGCCCAGGCTGGAGTGCAGTGGCGAAATCTTGGCTCACTGCAACCTCCACCTCCCGACTTCAAGCGATTCTCTGCCTCAGCTTCCTGAGTAGCTGGGATTAACAGGTGCCCGCCACCACACCTGGCTAATTTTTCTATTTTTAGTAGAGACGGAGTTTCACCATCTTGGCCAAGCTGGTCTTGAACTCCTGACCTTGTGATCCACCTGCCTCAGCCTCCCAAAGTGCTGGGATTATAGGCACAAGCCACCGTGCCCGGCCAATCTACTGTAGGTTCTTAATAAACCTTAGTTTCTTCCTTTTTTTACTCTCCAACACAGACATGGAAATTAAAGTATCCTCTGCCTTTAAATCGTATTCACCCGAGCTCTAAAGAATCTTTAAGAGAGGCTATTTTTATAACTCTACCTAGGTCTTGGTTAAAAAAGATTTTATCACCAGCAATAGCCTATAGTTTTATATTTATCCAGTCTGATACTGGAAAGGGACAGGTTTGAGCTTTGAGATTAAATGTCTGCCCTTTACTGCGTCCATCAGAATACATTTCATTCTTCACTTTAAAGGATCGTTCCTAATTTAACCAAATAGTTTGTTAAGAACTTACAATTCTGCAAGAAGAGAGTATTCCAGGTAGAAGGGTCCATAGGACGCATGCGTGCCATTTGTTGACTGTGCTGCTGGGGCAGGAGACGTAGGCTTAGTTATGGGCAAAGCATTTTTGGGAATAGAAGGCAGCTGTTTCTTTGGTGCAGTTCGTGGAGGACTGGTTTTCACGTCCCCTGTTAATGTCTTCTCTTCACCTTCAGATCGCTATACAAGATGAAGTTGTAAGAATACCTGTTAGGATGATTCTTAAATCACAAGAGTACATTATTAGCTCCATGGCCTAAATGCTGGAATTGCTCCTTTACAAGCACATTCTAACACCATGACCAAAATGACTAGAAAGTCCTTTGGGCAGGCAGGTCATATAAAGAGAAGACAAAGCTGAAGCAAGATCAAAGCATTAAAGAAACTCTTTCATATAGGGAAACTCATCCTATAAGGATGATACAATCAGTGTGTACAGGATTAACTGAAACACACAAAGAAATGGTTTTTCCTAGTGGCCCCAAAAAGAGGGCAAGGGGTTTCTAAGCAATTAGACAACTGTACAAGGCTAGAAAAGTCCCCCAGCACTTAGATGCTACAGAAGGTTAGGTGCTAAGCAGCTCAAAATAGTGTGGATGAAATTAGTCACTGCCTGTTAGCACTTGGGTTAGAAACAAAGAGTGAAGCTATTCTCTCACTTGCTTGGGTCTGATTTTGATTTGTCCCTACTGGGTGTTTTGACATTTCAAATATCACCAGCATAAACCGTCATCCTTCATCAAAGACATAGGTCGACATGAGTCAGAGACTCAACTACCATCTCATAGGTACTTCCTTGGCGCAAGTACAACCAAAGGCTGTTTAATTAGCTATATAAAAACATGTATATCATATGCATTGCTCTAGTGATGGGTACATCTAAAGGCCCTGACTTCAGCACAATACAATATGCCAATGTAGCAAAACTGCACTTGTACCTCATTACTACGTACAAGTAAGGAAAAGATGTATGTCATGTACATAGAAAAAAAGTAATAGTGGTGTTTGTTCTCCTAAAGGTGGGATTATGGTTTTTCCTTTTTTTTTTTTTTTTTTTTTTTTTTTGAGATGGAGTCTCGCTCTGTCACCCAGGCTGGAGTGCAGTGGCGCGATCTCAGCTCACTGCAAGTTCTGCCTCCCAAGTTGACGCCATTCTCCTGCCTCAGCCTCCCAAGTAGCTGGGACTACAGGCGCCCGCCACCACACCTGGTTAATTTTTTTGTATTTTTAGTAGAGACTGGACTTCACCGTGTTAGGCAGGATGGTCTCAATCTCCTGACCTCGTTCGTGATCTGCCCGCCTCAGCCTCCCAAAGTGCTGGGGATTACAGGCGTGAGCCACCGCGCCCAACCGGTTTTTATTTTTTTATTTGCCTATTTTAATCTTTCCTAAAATGAAAAAATATTTTTTAAAAAATCATTTTATTTAGAAAAATTAAATTAGTGCCCATCAAGTCTGACTTAATGATATCAGACTAGCCTTTCCCACAGCTGTTCTAACTGTAGAACCTTGTAGTAGAAAACTACAATATGTCACAAATTTCATCATGTGTAAATATAACCTCAATCATCTTAGAATTGTGATGACCAGAACGATTTCTATTTGTGATGCAATCCCAGTCTCAGAAACACACTTTAACCAACAAAATAATTACTTCTCAAGAGTGTAAGACCTTAACTAGAAAAATCAGGTAATTTTGTCAAGATTACAGGTAACCGTGACAGATTATTTTAGCCTTCATTCTGACCCTGTTTTCAGACACAGAAGCAAATGGGTTTCCTTACTGAATTTATCACTATACCTACTTTGCGTACAGAGCTTGTAGACATGCTCCAGAAAGGGTTCATAACGTGTATTCCAAACAAAGAAATTCAGTGGCGTGTCATCCAAATCTTCTGTCTTCAGCATTCACTTTACCTTAAAACAAGATGGGGAAACATAGAAACAAGCCAACACCAACAATTAAGAGTTTTTTTTTTTTTTAGATGGAGTCTCGCTGTGTTGCCCAGGCTGGAGTGCAGTGGTGTGATCGTAGCTCACTGCAACCTCCAGCTCCTGAGTTCAAGTGATTCTCCTGCCTCAGCCTCCTGAGTAGCTGGGATTACAAGTGCCTGCCACCATGCCCAGCTAAGTTTTGTATTTTTAGTAGAGACAAGGTTTCACCATGTTAGCCAGGCTGGTCTTGAATTCCTGACCTCAAGTGATCCACCCACCTCAGCCTCCCAAAGTGCTGGGATTACAGGCGTGAGCCACCACGCCCGGTCAACTGTTAAGACTTCTGAAATGATGAATAACTAATTATGATACCCTGGATATACAATATGTTATATAACAAAGGGTTGTAAAATCCTAGGAAAGGGTCTTCAGGCATCTTCAGAAATAGTTTCCTTCTATACCCACTTCCTTTTCTGGTTCTAATTTCTTTCACACTTTTAGACGTCTATAAGAATCTGTGCACCAGGTCCCTTGGCCAGGATTCAGATTACTCAGTGACACAGATGAGCCTTGGTGCCAGAAGTTCAGAAGATACGGACAACAGTTGCTACTAGCACTACTAGCATTTAACTAACAGGAAAGCCAGATTCAGAATGCACTGTACCCACATACACAAAAGTTGTATCACTGTTCCCAGGGTTATGGGAACAAACAATAAAGATACAAGGAGGCTGATTTAAGAGCTGCTTTAACTCACTTGAGTACAAAATGATTCCTCCAGCAAATATTAGCCAAAGAAATAAGAGAAAACAGGGAAGGCAGAGCACACGTATGTCACTAAGACGACAGAAGAAGTTACCCGAGTCCTGTCAGTACCATCCCCCAATAAACTGCCTTCTACAACTTGGAAACATACATAAACTGCAGGATCATGTACTTAAGGAACTGCCAAGCAATCCAGACAAATACAACAAGAGGCACGCAAGAGCGACGGCAAGAGAGACGTTTCACAAGTACAGATCTTCCAGCCGAAGCTTCAAGTCGTGGATAAGAAAGCATGTATCAAAGCTCATAAAGTCAGTGGGTCATTTACTAAAAATACAAAGAAGCAAAGGAAAAGCAACCAAGCCCAGCTGTAAGAACAGCAACTTCTTTGCCCTGGTGATTTTCCCCCAGGCTCTGTTACCTTTAAAGCAGAGCTCCTTCTCTGAATTCCTACTTGCACCAGTCAAAAGGCTGATTTGAAGGTGAAAAGGGTCAAAACTAAGCAACGTTTTCCTAATTTCTTAAGCAGGTCATGAGCAAACTATGTACTAACTGTCCCCAGTCAGCAATAATTTGTCTTTTCTGACGAGCTTGTGACATCCAGGGACGTACTCAACCCAGGTCATCCATACCTTGCCAGTGCCTATTATTGCTGTTTTCTTTTCCAAAAGAAAATGCCACCCAGTAATTAAATCAGAGGAATGAAGATCCTGGTTCTTCTACTAGCATAGGATAACATCCAATAAGTAAAAACAGCTCTCCGCAAATCTGCCTTTAAAGGTGAGTATGACACAGTGAATACACTTGGGATATCAATAATGTGCGGGGGAATGTTCCCGTTTGGCTCAAATGAAGACACTGATTTTCAGACTAGTAGTAATGTGCAGCACCCCAGTGTCCTCTAGGACACACCTAACACGGGACTCCACCACATACATTTAATGGGTTGGTGCAAACCTGTAAAGTCTCTTTCAGGTCAAACGCGTTAGGATTCTCTTTAAGAATTCTCCTTTAAGAATCCAATAAATTAGGCCGGGCGCGGTGGCTCAAGCCTGTAATCCCAGCACTTTGGGAGGCCGAGACGGGCGGATCACAAGGTCAGGAGATCGAGACCATCCTGGCTAACCCGGTGAAACCCCGTCTCTACTAAAAAAAAAAAATACAAAAAACTAGCCGGGCGAGGTGGCGGGCGCCTGTAGTCCCAGCTACTCGGGAGGCTGAGGCAGGTGAATGGCGTGAACCCGGGAGGCGGAGCTTGCAGTGAGCTGAGATCCGGCCACTGCACTCCAGCCTGGGCGGCAGAGCGAGACTCTGTCTCAAAAAAAAAAAAAAAAATCCAATAAATTTTGTCCCCAGTTCTGCCTATCATTAAGCAGGAGGTATTGTCTTCTGCTGCTTAACTTTGCCATGGATCTTTTAATCCAATGTTTCCAGCAGCAACATAATCACGAGACAGTGTAGTACACTTTTCAGGGTCTAGTCTAGGACAAGCACAGCATACATGTTCTGAGAAGAATGACATAGATGGAAGCACGACATAGGTTACATCCTTGTCATTGGGAAACAATTTTAGAATTTCTGCCTGTTCAGCCACGGCTGCATTCCTTTACATCACCCAGCTGAGAAGTCTGGGTCTTCAGCCTGCGCGAATGATAGTGCATGGCAGAGCTAAAACTAGGCTAAAACATGAGTGCTGCTGTTACTCTTCATGCCACAGCGCACTCACATCACCCCGAATCGGACTTAAGAAATTACACGTTAAGAGGAGACAGAGCAGCGGCCAGAAAAAATATGAAAACGGCCCGGGCCAGGCTTGCTGGGGACAGCAGGGACCTGCAGCGGCCTCGGACCGGCACGCTCACCGAGGGCAGAAACCCGTCTCTGAGCACTCAGGGAATCTGGACAAACCTGTCTCGAGGTGATGCAAGGCAGGGGCCCTGTCCTGGCCTCGCAGTTAGCTCGAGGCTGGCCCGGGAGCCGCGGGACCCTCCAGTTGGGGGCTCTGGGGCCCGGCGACGCCCCCTTAACCAGAGCTCGGGATCGAGACCTGGCCGGGGAGGGCGGGCACGGGCTAGGGCGAGCCAGCTGGGCCTGCCTCTCTCCCTCGGGCCGGGCCGGCCCAGCTTGAGCCGCAGTCCCCAGCAGCGGTCCCGGGCTGCGAGGCGGCCAACGCAGCAGGTGCCTGCAAACGCGCACAGGTGCCCGGCCCCGCCTCCGTGTCCCACTGCGGCCGCCGTCGCCGCCGAGTCGCGAGTGCCCAGGACGGACAAATGCCGGGCATGTGGAGGCTGGCGGCCAGATTTACCGACACCTCAGTCCTCACGTACCTACCAGCCTGCCTGGCAGTGCGCCTCCCCCCGGTGCCTTCAATGCAGAGCTCCTGGCTGCCGAGCGCCGTCGCGGCCCGACAGCATCTCCGGCCGCAGCGCCAGCCCTGCCCCTGCTTGATCCCCGCCCCGCCCCACCCTGCCCAGCCCTCCGCACCGGGCTCCGCCCCGTGGTGCACGCTCCTGGGGCCCGAGGCTTCCGTCTTGCCTCCCGGCGCCAACTGGCTCTCACACCTGCCCGTCAAGGACGTTCTTCCGGGGGCGTTGGAAAAACCGCCCTCCGTCCTGCAAATCAAATCACCCCAGTTTGGGTGGGGCTGCACTTTACCCTCCCCTTACGTAATAGCGCCTGGGACGGCCTGTCAGTCATGGAAGTATCGGCCCCCGCCCGGGGAGGGATGGGCAGAGACAAACAAGCGCCGGGTCACAATTGGCCAGGACGTCTGCCAGTCACGATGGAGACCCGCCCGGAGGTTTGTGCGCTCAGGCCACAGCGCAATCGCCAGGCGCAGGGGTTGGGGTGCAGGATGGCGTCCCTGACCCAAGCTTTGTGGGAGGGCCGGGCCGCGAGACTACTCCGTGGCTCCCAGCGCAGGGTCCTACTGCTTTGGGCGGCGCTGCGAGGCCCGAGGCCGCCACATTGGGCCCACAGGGTTGCAGGGGTCAGAAGGACGCTTGGCGTAGGGCCAGGAAACGCCCGTTTGCTCGATCAGTGCAGGAGCTGAAGGGAGCTCAGCTGTAAGTCGGCGCCCGGCACTACAGCAACCAGAGGAGCCTTGTAAACCTGTGCTTGTCGCCCCAGCCTGCAGCATCCGAGTGGGGGCCAGGGGCTGGGGGAAGGGGGGAGGCTGAGGACCAGGAATCCACATTTGTCACGGTTCCCTTGCTGATTCTGGCGCACACTAAAGTTGGAGAACCTCTCCTATGGCAACGTAGTTCCTGGTCATTTTTTTTTTTTTTTCAGTTTTTTGTTTTTTTTAACTCACAGGCTTTCACTTGGATCTCCTGTCTCCTTTCCCATAGAGGTCTCTCTCTGGCCTGATTCTGTGATCGCTGCCAGCGGCTTTCCAGGCCTCTTCTTAACAACGGTGCCTCCCCGTGGTTAGTCCCTCCAATCTCGGCACTCCACTTCCACACTTGGGCGACAGCCCTCTCCCCGCAAGCCGCTGCCCCTTCTCTAGACACCAGAGGCACTGACCTGTCTGTGACACCGCCTCAGTGTCTTACACTCATAAGAGAAGACACATTCTCTGGCTGGGTTGTTTGGTCCATTTTTGGTTGCCTCCGAGATCCGGTAAGTGACTTATTGAAGGGCAGGAAGCCAAATTCTCCTGATGTTAATCCCAGGGGTTGGTTCTGAAACCCAGCTTCCTCCCCCAGCTGAAAACACTTCTGAGCCACTTCCTTTTGTCCACTTAGGACACATTTAGGAATGTTACAATGCCTTTTAATACGAGTCTTAATACAGAAAGGCAGGCGAGCAGGAAATCCTTTTTTAGGCCACAGGTGGTGGTTGGCACCTCTGTGGCCCATTTCCTCCCAATCTTCTTTGAAGCTCATTATCCTCTTCAAAGCTTTTTTTCTGCTTTCATCCTTTCCCCAGCCTTCAGTTTTCACCGAGGGCGCACATAGGTATTTCTCCAGCTCACATCTATCCACTGAGCTTCCAGTGCATGTCGTCAGCTGCCCACTTGGCACCGGATGCCTCAGACACACACTAGCATCAGACTGCACATGGCAGAAAAGCCAACTCAAACCGGCTTACTTAGCAAGGGGATTTCTCTCGCATGAGAGGCTTGTCTCCAGAGGTGGTGCCCTGGTCTTCAGGCTCTGCTTTCCTTGCAGTCCCTGGAATTGTACTTTCAGGCTGGTAGCCAGATGGCTGCAGCACTCCAAGCACACCCAGGATCTCACAAAATTAAAAGTATCCCTTTCTTCCAGTGGTCCCTTTTGAAATACATGAATACTTTTCCCAGAAGCTCCGCAGAAGAAATGCCCGCAGGTTTCAATGGCCAGAAATAAGTCTCTGGCCACAACAAAACCAGTCAACGGCAAGTGGAGCGAGTCCGCCATGATCGGCTTGGGCTGAGATTTTCCCTGGACCTCTGCCTGGACTTGAGGCAGAGGAGATCCATGATCAGATTTGTATTTTGAACACATCACTTTGTGTGGAAAACAGATTGTAGAGGCACAAGGGTCACGGAGCAGTTGAGAAACCATGGCAGTAGTTCAGGCAACAGCCAATCGCATGAATTGGAAGGTAGAGATGGAGAATTGAATGAGTTCCAGAGATGTTTAAGATAGGATGATATCGTTTACATATGGCTTGACCCTTCCAAGCCTCATGTTGAAATGTGGCCCCCGATGTTGAAAGTGAGGCCTGTGGGAGTATTTGGGTCATGGGGGCTGATCCTTCATGAAAGGCTTGGTGCTGTCCTGGCAGTAGTGAGTTCTATTAGTTCCCGAGAGAACTGATTGTTAAAAGAACCTGTCACCTTCTCCTCCCCCGACCCCTTCTTTGTCTCTTGCCAAATGATTCCTGCTGGCCTCTCCTCTGCCATGAGTGGAAGCTTCCTGAGGTCCTCACCAGAAGATGCTGGTGCCATGCTTCTTATACTAATGTACTTAGCTGCTTCTGTCTTTCATTTGACATATGTGTATTGCATACTTATGACATCTAGGCTTTGAATGCTGGGGAGGCAATGGAGAACAAAACAGACATTGTTCCTCCTCATCGAGCTATGGGAGATAGATGCCAGTCAAATCATCTCCCAAATCAATGGCTAATTGCCTCAAGGAAGTGGGCAATGAGCCAAATAAACCTCTTTTTTAAAATAAATGACCCAGCCTCAGGTATTCCTTTATAGCAACACTGATGGACTCATACAGGTGGGATGGACAGAGCTTGGCCGTGGACTAGGTATGGGGGATGAAGAGGCAGATATGGCTGACACTTAGATTTTTAGCATGAGCTACAGGATGGATGGTGAGGCCATTCACTGAGGTGAGAAACAGTGAACCACACGCAGGTTTGGAACAGTGGGAAATGGGAAAATCTGGGTTCTGTTTGGGGTGCTTCTGTAAGCACTGTTGCCTGTGTACCCGATACCCGCTTCTGCCTTTTTCATTACTGACGGAACCTCCATTTTGTTGAGGAATTTAAGCCCTTCAGTGGTTCCCCAATGGGCAAAGACAAAACTCCTGCCCATGGCTGTGGTCCAGCCCCGGAGGCCACAGACTCCAGCCGCTCTGGCATCTTCCAGGTCCTCGGAAGGGAGATGCTCCCACACCTCCCTACCACAAAAGGGGCCTTTGCAGTGAACGTTCCCTTTGCCTGGTCCATCCTCTTGTCTCCCCTACACAGACCTCAGCTCTAACACCACTTCCTTGGGGGCAATTTGCTGTTGATTTGGGAGATGATTAGTGTCTTTCCCACACTGTAAGCTCCCGGGGAGGAACCATTTTATCACTTTCTATTGTCTCCCTGGCACCCAAAAGCTAGATGTTGTAGGCACGCAATAAATATTTGCCGAATGAAGGACAGAAGCAACTAAAGTACATTTGAAACACCAACCTGCACGCCCACAGCTCTGCACCAAGAAAGCAACTCATTATGAAAATCAGGATGATTTATTCAAAAGGAAATGAGGAGGTGGCCTCAAGGTACCATTTCTTTAAGACTAAAACATAAAGTGCTGAGAAAAATCTCAATGGACCCAAAACCTTACCTATAAAACGTCTTCAGTCGCTTCACATTACATTTACTATTCTAAATTTTTGAAGCATATTTGATATATTTGCATCAAAAGGTTCTCTTTGCATCTGGACTTAATAGATATGTGATCTGAGTATTCAGGACTTCTGCTCATGTTCTAATCAGCAAAATATTCCCTGAATCATACATCTTTCGGACTCTGGAAAAGTAATTGTACAAAGCAGTTTAAATCACTGGCTTACTACTAAAGCCCTTCAGAGAAAGAAGGAAAGGATAAAATGACGAAGGTTAGTTAAAATGCATATGTTTTATACACAGGCACACATATAAGCCAATGTTTTTAGCTCAATCCATTTGCCCCCAAGTCCTTTTCTGAAAAGTAGATTCCTGTATACATGTGACTGATTACGTATACTGTTCAAAATATGAGAGGATCTAGCTATGCATATTAATATCTTAGAAAAAATATAATTAGCACATTAAAGCCACGACTTTATGGGTAATAATGTTTAGGATGAGACCAAAGTAGACATTTAGTGTTTTTTTTTTTACGTAAATGGATTTAAGGGAGGATATCAGATAATTGTCCTGTAGTTAATAATGATCCTCAGACATGACAGAAATCACACATTTTTAAGAATCATTGAAGGTTTAGAAATACTGCTATAGACGAATGATGTGGCTATTTTCCTTTCCATATCCTCATCGAGCGATACAGTTCTTGCTTGTAATAACATCACAAATGTGCTTCCAGGTTTCGGTTGCATCATGTTTTCCTCCCTGCCCCATTACCCATAGCTCCCATCCCTGAGTAAGTGGGTGCGTGGGTGGAAGAATGAATTTTACAGAGAGACTACATTTCAAAATGAAATCAGAGTAGCTGATGGACCACTGTGAATATTTATGTCTTAAGGAAAAGCAACCAATATATGATACTGCTGCTCATTCAGGGCTGAAGAGAACTGATTTCCTTTTACAATCAAACAGCATTTTGAACATGGCCTGACACCACAAATAACCCCCACTCCCTCAGCACGCTGATGACCGTACCCACAGTCATAAAAGCAATGTTCTCTTTGATTGGGAAACCACCTCACTCTGTGGTTTCAAAGCATTTGGAATGATGATAAAGGCTTGAGTTAGTTTTATCTAGAGTGGCACACTCAGAAAACCAAAGAGAGAGAAAGCAATACTCATTCAGGGAAGGGGACTATTCCAGGCACAGACACCTCTTCTTTCTTGCAGTAGGTAGATGGTGATTCCGTGAAAGATAGGGAAGCTCAGTGATCTTGAGTCACCCACCCAAAGCAAATGACACTGTGACCATCATTTATTCCGATATTTTACTATAAAAATGCTCAGTCATACCGAAAAGTAGAGGACAACAAACTCCCTTACGCTCACCATCTACATTCGGCAATGTTAATGTTTTGCCGTATTTCATCTTCCTATTTTTCCTCCTGAGTCATTTAAAAATAAGTTGCCGTCATCATGCTCTTCACTCCTTAGTGCTTCCCAGGGTGCTTCTCTTCAGAGCAAGGACACTCCCTTACGGAACTACAGTGCCAGTCACCCCTAAGAAAATTCACATTCCTAGACTTTTGTATGCTGGACTGCAGTGGCACAATCATGGTTCACTGCAACCTCAGCATACTGGGCTCATGCAATCCTCCCACCTTAGCCTCCTGAGTAACAGGGACTACAGGTGCATACCACCACACTGGGCTAATTTTTTTTTTTTTTTTTTGGTAGAGATGGGGATGCACCATGTTGGCCAGGCTGGTCTCAAAATCTGCCTGCTCAAAATTTTGCCTCCCAAAGTGCTGGGATTACAGGCATGAACCACCGCACCTGGCCTTCAGACCTATGAAAATTGCCCTAATTGTCACACACCAAGAAAAATACTTCTATAGTTAAGGACTGAATGTTTGTCTCTTCAAAATTTATATGTTGAAAACCTAATAACTAATGTAATAGTATTTGGAGGTGAAGCCTTTTGGAGATGACTGGGTCATGAGGGTGGAGCCCTCATACATGGGATTTGTGCCCTTATATAAGGGACCCCAGAGAGCGACCTTCCTTCTTCCACCACATGAGGACACAGTGAGAGGATGCTATCTCTGAAGAAGCAAGAACTCACCAGACTCCTCACCTGCCAGCACCTTGCTCTCAGACTTCCCAGCCTCCAGGACTATGAGAAATAGATTTCTGCTGTTTATAAGCTGCCCAGTTTATGGTATTTTGTTCTAGCAGTCCAAACAGAGTAAGAGTTTTTTTCTCTAAACCAGGATTCAATCAAGATTCAGTCATTGCATTTGGTTATATCTCTTTAATCTCTATTCTAGAACAGCCCTCCCACATTTTCTCCCCCAATAATATTGACAATTTGAACAGATCAACAGATCAGAGTATTCTGCATTTTGGATTTGGCTGGCTGTTTTCTTGTGATATTTAACTTGATCCTCTATCCTTGTATTTCTCATTAACTGTCAGGTGTGAAGGCTTGATTGGATTCATCGTTTTTGGTAGGAGTGCTTCATGTGTGAGAAGCTTACTGTGGCTCCTGGAGCTGTCTACAGGGTTTCCCTTTGTCCCCCACGATAGAGTGCAGTGTTGCGGTCAGAGCTCACTGCAATGTCAAACTCCTGGGTTCAAGCGATCCTCTTGCCTCAGCCTTCTGAGTAGCTGGGACCACCGGCGTGTAACACCACCTCACCCAGCTAATTTTTTTTTTTTTTTTTTTTTTTTTTTGTAGAGATGGGGGTCTTGCCATGTTGCCCAGGTTGGTTTCAAACTCCAGGCCTCAAGCCATCTTCCCATACTGGCCTCCCAAAGTGCTGGGATTACAGGTGTGAGTCATGGTGCCTTGCTGAAGCCACTGATTTAGTAAGAATTGCATCCTAATGGTTCTGCATGAACCAACGATTAAAAACAGAAATGTACTCTGCTAAGAAAAGTTACCTGAACATCTGGAACTGTACAATAGTCAGTAAATAATGAGGCTTCCGGGAGGGCATTAGGGTACTTCCTACTTCCCACTTAATTTTAAGACTGAATTCCTGGCAATAACTTTGTTATTATGAATGTTGAAGTCCATAACCAAGACTTTTATGCTCATGGCCCTTGCTGCCTACTTCATGCTAGCCAAGTGGAATCCAGTTTTAAAATATGCGGGATGCGGTGCAGGAGACACGAGGTGGCGAACTGCGGTTGCCCTGCTGCTGAACTTTAGTGAGGGAAGCCCCGGCTTGGGTGATTACACACTCCGCACTCGGGTATTGCCGCATCCGACCTCTGGCCAAGTCAGGCCTCAGGTCCCTGATAACTGGTATGCCCTAAACTCGCTCTGCAGAACATTCATTTTTTTCCCTCTGATGTGACAGGGTACGAAACATTCCTTAATGTGCCCAAGAAGAGGAAATAAAGACTACTGGAAAGAATATTAAAGCCAGGCACACAGCTTTTTTCTCTGGGAATGTGAATAACACAGCAAACGTGACCGCAGAGAAACGGTGGCTGTACACCTTACTGGGCTCGCATGACTGAGAAAATTTGTATTTTTCTCAGTCACAGGCAGCAGCTTCTACATGTCCCTTTCAGGAAACACTTAGCCGGTTGGTCAACCTTCCCCTGTTGTAACTCAACCTGCTGTGTGCGGTTGAGGAACTCACGGTTTAGGGAACTCCGGCTGGCGGGTGCTTGAGTGCCCTCTGGTGGGCAGTAGGAAGAATGCAAGTAGCAAAGCCGAAATTATCTTCTCAAGTTGCTCACAGAGATTTTAAACAAACTCATTCTCTTAAAAGAAAAAAATCTGGAGTCTACATTGGCATTCCTAAAAATCATTCCTAAAAGTTTTATATTTTCCTTAACCAAAGGGTTGAATAGTCTCAAGGCAGGGTAGCATCTCCACCAAAGGTCTGAGTACATGGACATGAGGGGTGAATTCAAGGAAAACATTTTTACTGAGCCTTCCACATGAGACGCCCTAAAGCTCCTGTAAGAAGTCATTCCGCAGGGCTGCCCCACCTGAGGGAATGCATGCCTTTAGCCCCCAGAATCTCCCCATCTACAACTACATCTCTCCCTCCACATCAAAAGCAAACCATTCCCTAAATATAAATGACTAATGAGTTTAACCCTTCCACATACATTAGGGCTTCAAGCCCTACATTGAAGAGATCAATCAATAATGGTAGAGTTTCCAGTACTGGCCCAGAGCATAATGACGAATTCTCTCCTCCATCGCAGATGGTCCGAGGAAATGAGGGGATGGTGAAGGGACTGTGGAGAGGCTGGGGGCTGTGAGTGAGAAGCAGGGATCACTACACCCCTCCCCGAGGCTCCACGCTTACACCATGTAGGAGCGTGGTGACATGGCCAAGGTTGAAGGCCAGCCCCAAATTCGCCTATGCGATTAAGGATGAGGTGTGTAAATGAGGACACAGCATCTCTGAGCAAGGTGTGTTTAGGCGGAAATCAGGGGTGGAGGTGCCACTGGGGAGGTGCAACATTTCTAGTGATACAAGTCACTGAGGAGCCAGGCCATCACCCAAGGCTCGTGCGACCCAGCTTCTCAGGACAAATATTTATTTAGTCACTGGCCAAATAGAGCCTCATGGGTTGCACTGGGCTGTCGGTATTAGTGGATTTAGGCAGGAAAACAGATGAAGCCAGGTGGTGAGCCCTCGGGGGCCAAAGAGAGTGTGGGAGAGCTCCCTCAGCCCCCAACCACCACCTGTCCACATCCTCATAATGGGCCCCAGTGTTTCCTGGGGTGCCTCTACCTTAAGTCACATGGCATGGGGCATGGTAGCTGACCCCGTTAAGCCTCTGCTTATCTTCCCTTCTGGAACAGCCACAGCCACCTGTGTCAGAGGCAGCCCTTCTAGAAACGTGAGCCGATTAGAGGGTGTGCTGCTATTGCTTCCTGACCAGAAATATCACTCTCCAGCAAAGGGCAAGGTCACGCACGGATGGAGGGCAGTGGGGGGAGCAAAGTTTACCCCACAAAACAGGCAACCCCTAAATCGTTCCTACACCTCCACTGCTACTACCCTGGTTTGAACACCGTGCCCTATATGCCCCTTGGCCTGGGTGAGGGTGCCAGACTCCTTGCTGGGCTCTGCCTCCCCTCCATCCTTCTCATCTGCCCTCAGCTTGGCCAGCAGAGTGACCATGCTGGACCCGGGTCAGGACAGGTCACTTTCTGCTCAGACCCCTCTGGAGGTTCCCCATCTCACACGGACTAAAAGCCTATGAGGGGGCCAGGCACAGTGGCTCACTCCTATAATCTCAGCACTTTGGGAGGCCGAGATGGGAGGATCACTTGAGGCCAGGAGTTTGAGACCAGCCTGGGCAACATAGTGAGACTCTACAAAATCATAAAAATGTAGCCAGGACTGGTGGCTTATGCCTTCATGCTTGTAGTCCCAGTTGAGGTGGGAGGATCACTTGAGCCCACAGAGGTTGAGGCTGCAGTGACCTCTGTTGTGCCATTTGCCCTCCAGCCTAGGTGACAGAGCAAGACTCTGTCTAAAAAACAAAAACAAAAACAAAAACAAAAACAAAAAAACACCTCCCAAAACAAAATTAAAAAAACCTATATTAGTCCATTTTCACACTGCTGATAAAGACATATCTGAAACTGGGAACAAAAAGAGGTTTAATTGGACTTACAGTTCCATATGGCTGGGAAGGCCTCAGAATCATAGTGGGAAGTGAAAGGCACTTCTTACATGGCAGCGGCAAGAGAAAAATGAGGAGGAAGCAAAAGCAGAAACCCTGATAAACCCATCAGATCTCATGAAACTTATTCACTATCACAAGAACAGCATGGGAAAGACCAGTCCCCATGATTCCGTTACCTCCCCCTGGGTCCCTCCCACAACCTGTGGGAATTCTGGGAGATACATTTCAAGTTGAGATTTTGGTGGGGACACAGCCAAACTATATCATTCTGCCCCCTCCAAATTTCATGTCCTCACGCTTCAAAACTAATCCTGCCTTTCCAACAGTCCTCCAAAGTCTTAGCTCATTTCAGCATTAACCCAAAAGTCCAAGGTCCAAAGTCTCATCTGAGACAAGGCAAGTGGCTCTTGTCTATGAGCCTGTAAAATCAAAAGCAAGCTAGTTACTTCCTAGATACAGTGGGGGTACAGGTATTAGGTAAGTACAGGTGTTCTAAATGGGAGAAATTGGCCACAACAAAGTGGTTACAGGGCCCATGCAAGTCCGAAATCCAGCAGGACAGTCAAATTTTAAAGCTCCAAAATGATCTCCTTTGTCTCCAGGTCTCACATCCAGGTCGCGCTTTGCAAGAGGTGGGTTCCCATGGCCTTGGGCAGATCTGCCCCTGTGGCTTTGCAGGGTACAGCCACTCTCCTGGCTGCTTTCATGGGCTGGCATTGTCTGTGGCTTTTCCAGGCACACAGTGCAAGCTGTTGATGGATCTATCATTCTGGGGTCTGGAGGATGGTGACCCTCTTCTCATAGTTCCACTAGGCAGTGCCCCAGTAGGGACCCTGTGGGGGGGCTCTGACCCCGCATTTCCCCTCCATACTACCCTAGCAGAGGTTCTCCACTAAGCAGAGGTTCTCCTCTGTAGCAAACTTTTGCCTGGGCATCCAGGCGTTTCCATCCATCTGAAATCTAAGTGCAGGTTCCCAAACCTCAATTCCTAACTTCTGGGCACTCGCAGGCTCAACACTATGTTGAAGCTGCCAAGGCTTGGGGTTTCCACCCTCTGAAGGCACAGCCTGAGCTGTACCTTGGCTCCTTTCAGCCATGGCTGGAACAGCTGGGACAGAGGGCACCAAGTCCCTAGGCTGCACACAGCATGGGAACCCTAGGCCCAGCTCACGAAACCACTTTTTACTCCTGGGCCTCCAGGCCTGTGATGGGAGGGGATGTCTGGAAGTTCTCTGACATGGTCTGGAGACATTTTCACTGTGGACTTGGAGATTAACATTAGGCTTCTTGCTACTTATGCAAATTTCTGAAGCTGGCTTGAATTTCTCCACAGAAATGGGGTTTTCTTTCTTTCTTATTGCATAGTAAGGCTGCAGATTTTCCAAACTTTTATGCTCTATTACCCTTTTAAAATGGAATGCTTTTAACAGTACCCAAGTCACCTCTTGAATGCTTTTCTGCTTAGAAATTTCTTCCACCAGATACCCTAAATCATCTCTCTCAAGTTCAGAATTCCACAAATTTCTAGGGCAGGGGCAAAATGCTGCCAGTCTCTTTGCTAAAACGCAACAAAAGTCACCTTCACTTCAGTTCTCAACAAGTTTTTCATCTCCATCTGAAACCACCTCAGCCTGGACCTTATTGTTCATATCACTATCAGCATTTTTGTTAAAGCCATTCAACAAGTCTCTAGGAGGTTCCAAACTTTCCCACATTTTCCTGTCTTCTTCTGAGCCCTTCAGACTGTTCCAACCTCTGCCTATCACCCAGTTCCAAAGTTGCTTCCACATTTTCGGATGTCTTTTCAGCAGTGCCCCACTCTACTGATGCCAATTTACTGTATTAGTCTGTTTTCACACTGCTGATAAAGACATACCTGAAACTGGTAACAAAAAGAGGTTTAGTTGGCCTTACACAGTTCCACATGGCTGGGAAGACCTCAGAATCATGGTGGGAGGTGACAGGCACTTCTTACATGGTGGCAGCAAGAGAAAAATGAGGAGGAAGCAAAAGCAGAAACCCCTGATAAACCCATCATAACTCATGAAACTTATTCACTATCACGAGAATAGCACAGTAAAAACCATCTCCATGGCCGGGCGAGGTTCACGCCTGTAATCCCAGCACTTTGGGAGGCCGAGGTAGGTGGATCACAAGGTCAGGAAATCAAGACCATCCTGGCTAACACGGTGAAACCCCATCTCTACTAAAAATACAAAAAAAAAAATTAGTCGGGCGTGGTGACGGGTACCTGTAGTCCCAGCTATTCTGGAGGCTGAGGCAGGAGAATGGCGTGAACCCAGGAGGCAGAGCTTGCAGTGAGCCGAGATCATGCCATTGCACTCCAGTCTGGGTGACAGAGTGAGACTCCGTCTCAAACAAACAAACCAAACATCTCCATGATTCAATTACCTCCCCAGGGTGCCTCCCACAACCTGTGGGGATTCTGGGAGATACAATTCAAGTTGAGATTTGGGTGGGGACACAGCCAAGCCATATCAAAACCCAAGAGGAAATTTAGACACACAAAGAGGCACAAGGAACTTGCACTCAAAGAACGATGACCACAGGAAGAGACAGCGAGAGAGTGGCCATCTGCAAGCCAGGGACAGAGGTCTTAGGGGAGGAAACCAACCCTGCCAGTACCTTGATCTTGGACTTTCAGCCTCCAGAACTGTGAGAAAATAAGTTTCTGTTGCGTGAGCCACCCAGTGGGTGGTACTTTGTTACCGTGGCCCTACCAGACCAATAGGGCCCTGTAAGTATTTGTTGACTGGAAAGCTGGAAATGACTGTCTCCTCTGCAGCTGCGGATAAGCCTCATTGTTCTTCTTCTTCCTGTATGAAGATGAGCATCCACTGTGCAGTCCTCACAACTGAGGAATCTGCTGACCCCAGGAAGAGCCACACTGTGATTAGGAGGTTTCCCCAGTCTGTATCAAAGTGTAGACGGGCCACATCAGAGGCTGTCAGGGCATGATTGTACCAAGGTTTTTTTTGAGACAGAATCTGGCTCTGTCACCCAGGCTGGAGTGCAATGGCGCAATCTTGGCTTACTGCAACCTCCGCCTCCTGGGTTCAAGTGATTCTCCTGCCTCAGCCTCCCAAGTAGCTGGGATTACAGGTGTGCGCCAAGACGCCCGGCTAATTTTTGTATTTTTAGTGGAGATGGGGTTTCGCCATGTTGGCCAGGCTGGTCTCAAACCCCTGACCTCAAATGATCCACCTGCCTCAGCCTCCCAAAGTGTTGGGATTACAGGCGTGAACCACCATACCCAGCAAGAGGTGTCTCTTTGATTATGAAAAATACTCTCCCCCATGATCCTCTTGGCATGGCCCATAGGCACCCATGACCTGTCTCATTGATTCAGGAGAAGGACCACATTTTATTATTATTTAGCACTTCGCAAACCTATCGGCAAAGTGCCAGGGTAAGTATTTAAAACACAGCTTGTAACAATGAGAAAACAGCCCACTCAGGAATAAGAAGGTCTGTCCACCAGCTGTGGCCTTCTGTGCATTGATGGCCGTTTCTGTGCAGTTCTGCCACCTGTACCTGACAGGAGCAGGGCCTCTCAGAGCCCATACTGCAGGGAATTAATGGGAATCTTGTGGCGCATTGGCAAAGCCTTTGTGGGACCTGGGGAGGCCTCTAACTGCCATGCATGCCTCTGCTTGCATGGGTCACAGCTCTTAGCTCTGCTCACACACGGGGCATCTGACTGCACACTGTGAAAAAGGAATTGGAGAAAGATGGGTTTCAGCACAAAAACAGTCTGCAGAACAATAAGCCCCTGGTGACACTGGGTTTAGTTTGACAGCCCTGGGGACAATGTGAAGAGTCTTTGATTACAGCAAATACCTCTGCTTGTCTCTTCTCTTCTGCAAACTATCCACCCAGGAAGCACATCCAATAGTGGAGGAAAAGGCAGAGACATGCCAAAAGAGCAGCCTCATCTGAAATAAGATCATGAGGACAGGCACGGTGGCTCACGCCTGTAATCCCAGCACTTTGGTAGGTTGAGGTGGGAGGACTGCTTGAGCCCAGGAGTTTGAGACCAGTGTGGGCAACATAGTGAGACCCTGTCTCTAAAAAAAAAAAAAACAAAAAAAACAAAAACAAAAACAAAAAAAACTCTAAAAATTAGCTGAGTGTGTTTCTGCAGCTGCAGCCACAGTCACTCGGGAGGCTGAGGTGGGAGGAATCGCTTGAGCCCAGGAGGTCAAGGCTTCCGTGAGACATCATCATGCCACCACACTCCAGCCTGGGTAAAAGAGAGAAAACCTGTCTCTAAAAAATTAAATAAAAATGAAATAAGATCATGAAACAAGACACACATTTTGGCTCCAGAGGACCATGAGCTGAAGGATCATGAACCATTTCTGCGTAATTCAGCTGGGCCAACAAGTCATTTAACTTTGCAACTGGGATTTAGAGGGGTGAGGACTCTAGGAACAGGTGCCTCCCTCTGAGATGCAGACCTAAGTTAACCTTGCACTGCTGCTGCACCATACGCGTTTTGTCAGTGCCTGATACGGTTCCCAGCACACCTACACCTCTAGGAGCCCAGAAGAGCTAGACTCACGCTTCAGATTCTATGATGTCCACACCCTTCATGAGAGCACATGCAGCCGTCTGCATCATTCGTGGATTATCGTTTTCTTTTCTTTTCTTTTTTTTTTTTTTTTTTTGAGACAGGATCTCGCTCTGTCATCTAGGTTAGAGTGCAGCGGCATGATCATGGCTCACTGCAGCCTTGGCCTCCTGGGCTAAGCAATCCTCCCATCTCAGCCTCCTGAGTAGCTAGAACCTACTATAGTAGGTGTACACCACTGTGCCTGGCTAATTTTTATAAATGTATTTATAGAGATAGGGTCTATGTTGCCCAGGCTGGTCTTGAACTCCTGGCCTCAAGTGATCCTCCTGCCTTAGCCTCTCCAAAGTGCTGAGATTACAGGCATGAGCCGCTGCCCTGCCTGGCCGATTTATATTATTTTTCAAGACATTTGAAGACTCCTTCAGGGTCTGTCTACCCAACCCATTGCTCCAGCAACAATAGGAAGACACCGTCCAGCATGGCCACTTGCTGGGGGTACCCCAGAGAAAGGCTTTTGATGCCTTAAAATCTTTCTGCTCTTGGGACAGAGAAAACTAACCCCGGGCTGCAGGGAAGGGAGGTGTAGTCAAGAATGCAGTCTCAGTCCTTGTCCCCCCATCGTTGCTGCTATTAGCTGGGACCTGTCCAATTGCTGGTGGAAGAGCCTTCTCTTCTAAAACTGAATTGTGGAGACTGAGCTCCCTCATCCCTCCCCAACTCTAAACTCTGATTCTACAAGATCTCAAGTTAGAAAGGACTTTAAAGACAAAATGGTACAAATCTCCAATTTTGCAGAAGAAATGGAGGCCCAGGAAGATGAGAAGTTTTGAGAGTCTCACGGATAATTAGCTGCACTTGGGAGAGTGCGGGACCTGAGCGTGCAGCGTGTGCACTTTTGTGTATAGGGGGGAGGGGAGAGAGGGGTGCAGAGAGAATGCCTTTCTTTTTACAGATCCCTGTAGAGATTTTCTTGACTTTACAGGTGGAACTGAAGATAAATGGATTAGCTAGGTGAATAAGCCTGTATTAAAAACTTTCTGAAAAATCAATTTGAGAGGGAAGATTTGGGAAAATAAAATATGATCAGCTGTGTCGGATAACTTGAATAAATCGATGCCTGCTAGCCTGGTAAACAATTTCTGATCTACGGCTCCCACCATCTCCTCGCTGGCGATAGTTACCTCAGTAATTGGACCGTGGGATGAGGCCAGGCCAGAATGAAAGCCATTAAAAATGATGTTTCTTCAAGTGAAAATTAATTTATTTGCTGACCAACAAAGACCAAAGTAATTTCAGAATTTTAAGGATGGCGAGACATCATAAAAGTGTTTACACTTTTTACCCCCTCTTTAAATTAGGCGTGGAAATGAAAAACAGACAGACCTCTCTGTGCCCATGCGTGCTATGCCAAGTACAGAGGCAACTGACTCATAATAAGAGTAGTTTCCCGAGCGTCTGACAATTTCAGGAGCAAACGTGAAGAGAGGTAGGGCAGGATCGCAGGTCGCGCTACAAGAACCAATATCTCCATGTATGGCAGGAGGGAAATCAAAACAACGTGGACAGTCAGGAGAGGTTTTCTTCCCCGCTCTGGACTTTCTCCACACAATGGCAGAAGTTAGAGAGAAGTCACTTTTGGCACTGGAATCCATCAGCCTCAAGAAAAGATCAAGTCCATTGTTGAGATCAGATTAAGACCTAAGACTGTGTGGTTTGCACCCTAGCAGGAAAGGCAGGCAGGATGTGGGAAGGGAACGGAAGGAAGTGATGCGGTTGGCCCTGTGGTGACGGTGGGGTAGGCACCTTTGATTCGAAAGGCTCAAGAAAGTCTACAGAGCAGCCAGATGGTCTTAACAGCAATCAGAGCACACCACTCTCTGGCTTAACCCAGGGGTATGAGGAGCCACTCATCGCTTGTAATGTTTTGTTTTATAAAATGCCCTTTAAGTGTATAAAGCCGCATACTTTCAATAAAACCAATCCAGAGAAGAAAGGAGCCATCATTTTCACCCACGGATGTCTGTCTGTACACATCTCTTTTTAACTCTGAGTTTAGTGAACACTTTGGGAATTTGAAATTGGTCATCATGGGAACAGCTACACCATAGAAGTCGGCAAACACTCTCAGTCAGACTCCACGTCCCCACTCCACAGCCAGTTGAGCACTTACCAGCATTCCATTGCTTAAACCCTTCTCCGAGCTTCAAACTGCAACAAAAGACCATCTGATTCTTCACGGTGGCCTTTGGGGCCACTTCTCCATGCTCAGTTGTTACATCTCCCCCTTTCACCTACCGTCAACTAACTCACAAGCCTTACCTTCTGCTTCTTGGATGCCCTCTTAGCCTGTCTGCTCTGCCTGGGTTCCTTCCCCAGGTCTTTGCCTGTCTTCTTCTCTTTCGTGCCTCAGCTAAAGCGTCACCTCCCCAAGAGGTCTTCTCTGACTCCGTCTTTTTTTTCTTTTTTTTGGTCACTGTTACATCATCTTTTTATTTTCTTCACAGCACTTATCTCTCCTTTTATATATATGATTATATATTTATGTATAATATATATGGGGTCTTGCTCTGTTGACCAGGCTGGAGTGTAGTGGTGCAATCATGGCTTACTGCAGACTTGAACTCCTGGGCTCAAAGGATACTCCCACTTCAGTCGCCTGAGTAGCTGGGACTACAGGCATGCACCACCACACCTGGCTACTATTTCTTTTTTTTTTTTTTTTTTTTTTAGAGACAGGGTCTTGCTACGTTGCCCAGGCTGGTCTGGAACTCCTAGCCTCAAACCATCCTCCACCTCAGCCTCCCAGAGCACTGGAATTCCAGGCATGAGTCACTGTGCCTGGCCTTTATCCCTCCTTAAAATCCTCATTTGCTTGCTTGATTGTTGTATGTCATGCTAGAACACAAAACTTCCTTGAGCGTGGGGCCTTCAGTTTCTCTTTTCCTCCAAGCCCAGCTCCGTCCCTGCTACACACTAAACTCTCCATCAATAGTTACTGAACTGAATGAATAAATGGTGCAGATCCTCAAACACGACCATGGGCAAGTCAGCCTTCTGAGGTAAGCAGTGTGCCTCCATTTCTGTCCTCTAAGTCAGTAATTTCAGAGAATATCCCACTTTTAGTGACTAAACCCCTCAAGGGAATACGTTTCTCTACTTAGCTCCTCCTGGGTGAAAGGGGCCAGAACAGCCCTGGAAGAGGCTGAGCAATGAAAAGGGGCGTTGCATGCAAACCCAGCCCAGTAACTCCTCTGTCGAGTGACACTTCCTGGTGCCCTGTCAAAAACTACAGGCAGGCCGGGCGCAGTGGCTCACGCCTGTAATCCCAACACTTTAGAAGGCTGAGACAGGTGAGTCACCTGAGGTCAGGATTTCGAGACCAGCCTGGCCAACATGACAAAGTCCTGTCTCTACTAAAAATACAAAAATTAGCCAGGCATGGTGGTGCATGCCTGTAATCTCAGCTACTCAGGAGGCTGGGGCAGGAGAATCACTTGAACCCAGGAGGCAGAGGTTACAAGAGGCAAAGGTTGCAGTGAGCCGAGATTACGCCACTGCACTCCAGCCTGGGTGACAGAGACTCTGTCTCAAAAAAGAAACAAAACAAAACAAAACAAAAACTACAGGCAGCCCCACCAATGGCAAGAGAAGTGCAGACTGAAATTCTTTTTTTTTTTGAGATGGAGTCTCGCTCTGTCGCCCAGACTGGAGTGCAGTGGTGCAATCTGGGCTCGCTGCAAGCTCCGCCTCCTGGGTTCATGCCATTCTCCTGCTTTAGCCTCCCAAGTAGCTGGGACTACAGGCACCCGCCACCATGCCCAGCTAATTTTTTGTATTTTTAATAGAGACGGGGTTTCACCATGTTAGCCAGGATGGTCTCGATCTCCTGACCTCCTGATCCATTGCCCACTGTGGCCTCCCAAAGTGCTGGGATTACAGGCGTGAGCCACCGCGCCTGGTGTGAAATTCCATTCTTTAAAACTCTCAGATGAAAGGGAAAGAATTTGGTAACAGACTATGCTGGAAAATGTATCAAAACATGAACTCTTACATGTGGCTTGTGGGAGCTTAAACTGTACCACCTTTGGGGATCTCTATTAAAAATGCAAATACACATCCCCCTTGACCTAACAATTCTGCTTCTAGGAATTTATCCAACTGATTTATATTCACACAGGTGCAAAAAATTAAGAGCAAGGTTATTAATTGCAACAAAAGATGGGAAGCAACGTAAAGGTCCCTGGGTAAGGGGTTAGTTAAGCAAATTACGGCACATGCACAAAAGAGAAAAAAGAGAACGAGGAAGTTCTTTATTTGTATATTAGTACACGATCTTCAAGGAATGGTCTTCAAGATGTGTTAAATGAACAGCGGGTATATGCTATCATTTGTGAAATGAAGGGCAAAGGGAGGAGTGTGTGCTCGCACCCCCACCCCCCACACCACCATGCTTGTACAGGCATGCCTGAGAGATATTGAGGGATTTAGATCCAGACCACTGAGATAAAGCAACTCACATACATTTTTTTGGCTTCCCAGTGCATATAAAAGTTACATTTACAGGCCGGGCGCGGTGGCACACGCCTGTAATCCCAGCACTTTGGGAGGCCGAGGCAGGTGGATCACAAGGTCAGGAGTTCGAGACCAGCCTGGCCAATGTGGTGAAACCCCGTCTCTACTAAAAATACAAAAATTAGCTGGGCTTGATGGCATGCACCTGTAGTCCCAGCTACTTGGGAGGTTGAGGCAAAAGAATTGCTTGAACCTGGGAGGCGGAGGTTGCAGTGCGCCAAGATCGCACCACTGCACTCCAGCCTGGGTGACAGAGGGAGACTCCATCCCAAAAAAAAAAAAAAAAAAAAGTTGCATTTACACTGTACAACTGATTGTTTTTTTTTTTTTTCTTAAGACAGGGTCTCTCTCTGTCTCCCAGGCTAGAGTGCAGTGGCACCATCAGCTCACTGCAACCTCCACCTCCCAGACTCAAGTGATCCTCCTACTTCAGCCTCCCTAGTAGCTGGGACTACAGGCACACACCACCACACCCAGCTATTTTCTGTATTTTTTGTAGAAACGGGGCTGGTCTTGAACTCCTGGACTCAAGCAATCCTCTCGCCTTGGCCTCCCAAAGTACTAGGGTTACAGGCATGAGCCACTGTGTCCAGCCTTATATACTGTAATCTTTTAAGTGGAATAGCACTGTCTTTAACAAAACATACACAGCATACGCCAAGAACACTTTTGGAAAACTATAAGAAATTGGGGACCTGGCTGACTCTGGGCAAGAGGCCAGGGGACTGAGGAGCAAGGGTGAGGGGAAGACTGTTTGCTGTGCTTTTTGAACGTGAACCCTATGGTGAGTATATCTCCTATCCAAAATTTATATTAAAACATTTTAAGCTAGGCCAGGCATGGTGGCTTACGCCTGTAATCCCAGCACTTTGGGAGGCTGAGACGGGTTAGTCACTTGAGGCCAGCCATTCAAGACCATCCTGGCCAACATGGCGAAACCCCGTCTCTACTAAAAATACAAAAATTAGCTGGGCATGATGGTGGGCACCTGTAATCCCAGCTACTCAGGAGGCTGAGGCAGGAGAATCACTTGAACCCAGGAGGTAGAGGTTGCAGTGAGCCAAGATTGTGCCACTGCACTCCAGCCTGGGTGACAGAGAAAGACTATCTCAAAAAAAGCAACAAAAACAAAACAAACAAAAAAAACACAAAAAAATATTTTAAAGCTATAGACTTGGCCCCAATCTACGGTGCCAAAATCCCTTGGGAGACAGAAAATTCTTTATTTTAGTTTAGTTATATAAAGAAGTCAGGGTCTCGCTCTGTCACCCAGGCTGGAGTGCAGTGGCGTGATCTCAGCTCACTGCAACCTCTGCCTCCCGGGTTCAAGTGATTCTTCCACCTCAGCCTCCCGAGTAGCTGGAATTACAGGTGCCCGCCACCATGCCTGGCTAATTTTTCTATTTATTGTAGAGATAGGGTTTTGCCATGTTGCCAAGGCTGGTCTTGAACTTCTAGGCTCAAGCAATTCTCCCGCCTCGGCCTTCCAAAGTGTTGGGATTACAGGCATAAGCCATCACGCCCAGCCCCTAGCGAAACTTTACCTCCTTTCTTCCCTATGGAAGATAAACTCGAGAGGAACAACTCCTAACTGACCCGCTGCTCTCTTCACTGACCTGCTGGTGTCTCCAACTGTCCTTGGCTTCTGAATGTTGGCGAGCTTAGGGCTCAGCCTGAGACCTCACCTACGGTCACCTGCTTGGTGACACACCCCGGGCTCCAGCCAGGACCCCTCTCCTGATCTTCTGACTCCTGAACTCCAGGCTCCTGTAACCAGTTGCCGCCTCCTCATCTTCACTTGAATTTGGTCATCTCAAAGCCAACACGTCCCCCTGCCGCAGTGTACCTCACCCCTACGGGCCTCTCATTTTGTAAATGGCAATGCTATGCTTCCAGCTGTTCAGGTTCATAACCCTACGGTAATCCTCTCATCTCGTGTCCCACATGTCACTTGTCAGCAGATGCAGGAGCCCCATTTTCGTCTGTATCCAGAATCCAGTCACTTCCCACCGCCTTGCCTGCAGCTATCCCTCCTCCCAACTCCCTCCGCTCACCTGGATGACTGTTAGAGCCTGTGGATTGACTTCTCCACATTCCTCCCCCAAACCCAGCCACCGTGATCCAATCCGGTTAAAGCCTAACTCAGGCCACTCTTCTGTTAGGCTCCCAGAGCTTTCCTATCTCAAAGTCCAGAGTGCTTGTGGCATGCCATCAGGCCCTGTCCAAGTTTCCTCCTCCCTCGCCCTCGTCTCCTGCCACTCTCCTCCCGGGCTCCTGCAGTGGCGGCCACAGTCCCAGTCCCCTCTGGCTCTGCCTCTGGTGCACCAAGCACAGGGCATTTGCACTTGCCATTCCCTCTGCCTGAAATTCTTCCAGACAACTACATCGCTTGCCTCCCCACTTCCTTCAGGCCTTTACTCAAACAGCACCTCTTCGAGAGGTCTTCCTTATCCCCTGTATCTACAGCTGCGAGCCTCCCGCCCTCGGCCTCCTTCTCTCTACCTACCTCACACCAACACTCCCTCCCCCGCTGTTCCCAAGCCCTTCTTGCCATGCAGCAAACCATGTGCTTTACTTATTGCGTATATTGCCTGGAAAGGGCACTCCATGAGAACAGGAATGCTCACAGCTGTCCTAGCATCTGGAACAATGCACCTAGTGGGTGCTGAATGACTATCTGTGGAATGAGTGAGTCCTCTGCTCGGCTCCTGGTCAGTGGCCACCAGCCTGCCTGTGTCTGTGCTGCACCGTGGACAGCCCTCAGGGGCTTCTCTGACAGGTGCACACTGCAGGCCTGGGCATCACACCCATGCATGGGCTACCACCCTGACTGCACTTCCCAGGCAGAGTCCTAATGTCTGCTCTGCCTTTGGAGCTGCTCTGAAGTTACCCTGGAGCATGGACCAGATGTCTGGATGCCCACGGAGGCTAGACAGGGCACAAAAATGAGGGACTCGGGCCTGGCGAGGGAAGGTACAGGCCCAGCCCGAGGGACAGCCACTGCTCAGCTCTGGCCAGTGGGTACCAGGCATGGATGTGTTTTACAGTCATTAAAAGTCTTTGGTTTTTCCAAACCAAAGACATTCTGCATTTCTGGATTTTTTTTTTAAAAATGGGATGGCTGGGCACCATGGCTCATGCCTGTAATCCCAAAGCTTCAGGAGGCTAAGATGAGAGAACTGCTTGAGCCAGGAGTCTGAGGCTAGCCTGGGCAGCATACCAAGACTCTGTCTCTATAAATCATTTTTTAAAAGTTAGCTGCATGTGGCAGCGCATGCCAGTGGTACCAGCTCCTCAGGAGGCTGAGGTGGGAGGAACATTTGAACCCAGGCAGCCGAGACTGCAGTGAGCTGTGATTGTGCCACCGCACTCTAGCCTGGGTGACAGAGCTAGACTCCATTTCATAAATAATAAAGAGGCCAGGCATGGTGGCTCACACCTGTGATCCCAGCACTTTGGGAGGCTGAGGCAGGCAGATCACTTGAGGTCAGGATGTTGAGACCAACCTAGCCAACACGGCAAAACCCCATCTCTACAAAAAATACAAAAATTAGCTGGGTGTGGTGGTACATGCCTGTAATCCCAGCTACTCAAGAGACTGAGGCACGAGAATCACTTGAACCCAGGAGGCAGAGGTTGCAGTGAACTGAGAGCACGCCACTGCATTTCAGCCTGGTGGACACAGTGATATGGTATCTCAATAAATAGACAATTAAATGGCTCCTAACTTTTCAAAGCAGAAGACTTAAACATTCTCAACATGTATATACCTACTACGTATCCACAAAGTTTTGTTAAATGAAGTTAGAAAAACTTTCAACACTGAGAGTTTAATCAATGATGTACATCTTCAAGGTCTTTAGTCTGTGGCATCTTTATAGACCTTGACCAGAAAGCTGAGACCTTCTGACTGGGTAAAGAGGAGATGTCCTGTGATAGAGTTTATCTGCAGCGTAACTTGGTAGGAAAAATTCTATTTTATCATATTCCATAGTTTTTTTTTTCTTTGAGATGTAGTCTCGCTCTGTCGCTGAGGCTGGAGTGCAGTGGCATGGTCTCGGTTCACTGCAACCTTCAATTCCTGGGTTCTAGCCATTCTCCTGCCTCAGCCTCCTGAGTAGCTGGGACTACAGGCACCCACCACCACGCCCAGCTAATTTTTGTATTTTTAGTAGGAACGGGGTTTCACCATGTTGGCCAGGTTGGTCTCGAACTTCTGACTTTAGGTGATCCACCTGCCTCGGCCTCCCAAAGTGCTGGGATTGCAAGTGTGAGCCACTGCGCCCGGCCTGTCCCATACTTTTCTAAGGAGGGTGGATCCCGGGAGAATCTTGTTCATGGAGCTCAGGACCACCCTCTTTGTTGCATGGCCTTCAATGGCCTTTTCTCTGCTTGAAGGAAATGTGAATGAGTCCATGTAGGGAGGCAGGCTTAGAAGACCCAGACTGAGTTCTACTGCTTTTGTGGAAAGGAGCAAAACTTGGGGAGAAGATTGGGAGGCAGGTGGACGATGGGTTGGGGATGCAGGAGGGAAGAGAGACCGAGAATGAGGCAGGTGAAATGGAGATTTTTATTCACTGAGAACTGCAGGGTGTTCAGTATTGACCCCTCCCCCCTTGCCCTTCGTACAAAATCTTCAGTAAAATGTATGCAGTTGACTCAGTGTTTATCCCAGTGGAATTCACCTTGGAGGGAACTTGAATGGGGAGGGAAGGCAACCACTGACATAAGCCATTGTGGCAAAAATTAGTTTTAAATACTGATCAGAAGTTAGCGGCACTGACCCAGCAATTCCACTCCTGGGCTTATATCCAGAATTGACGACAGGTGTTCAAACAAAAACGTGTACTGAGTGTTCACAGCAGCCCTATTCACAAGAGTCAAAGTTGGGAAGCACCTAAATGCCCATGAACAGATGAGCAGCTAAACAGTGTGATAGACAGTCATGCCTTGTTATAAGCGAGGGCTTAGGGTCCAGGAACCCCAAATTTACCAAAATCCGTGCATATTCAAGTCCTACAGTTGGCCCTGAGGAACCCATAAGAAAAGTTAGCCGTCCATATATACAACTTTCACATCCCACAAATACTGTATTTTTGATTTGGTTGAAAAATATCCATGTATAAGTGGACCCTCACAGTTCAAACCCACGTTGTTCAAGGACCAACAGTATTTCTACAATGGAATATTATGTGGCCATAGAAAGGAATGAGATTCTGATACAGGCTACACGTGGATGAACCCTGAAAATGTCATGCTAAGTGATAAGACCACCTGTCATGATTCTATTTCTCTGAAATGTCCAGAGTGGGCAAGTCTATAGAAACAGAAAGTCAATCAGTGGTTGTTTATGGCTGGGTGGGGGCCTGTGGGGGTAGTAGTCAGCTACAGGTAAGCGATTTCTTTGAGGTCATGAAAATGTTCTAAAATTGACTGTGGTGATGGTTACACTACTCTGTGAATATACAAAAATTCATGCATTGTACACTGTAAATAGGAGAATTGGCCGGGCGTGGTGGCTCATGCTTGTCATCCCAGGACTTTGGGAGGCTGAGGAGGGCGGGTCACTTGAAGCCAGGAGTTTGAGACAAGCCTGGGCAACATGGCAAAACCCCGTCTCTACTAAAAATACAAAAATTAGCTAGGGGTGGTGGCATATGCCTGTAATCCCAGCAACTGGGGAGGCTGAGGCAGGAGAATTGCTTGAATCAAGGAGGTGGAGGTTGCAATGAGCTGAGATCGCACCACTGCACTCCAGCCTGGGTGACAGAATGAGATCCCATCTCAAAAAAAAAAAAAAAAATTGTGTAGTGTGTGAATTATATCTCAATAAAGCTGTTTAAAAATGTCAAAGTTGATGGCACGCCCATGGATGATTCACAAAACACCACGTGGCGTGGTGCGCCCACTGGAAACCACAGCCTGAGGCATGCTCAGGTGCAGGGAGGGCCTGGACTAGAAGCTTTCAGAAAGAACTCTCTCCCTGACCAGGATTCAGCTCCAACTCTGGGATTCCACAACCCTTGGATGGAACAACAGCCTCTTCAGCTGTGCCGAAGCAAGGAAGGGATGGAAGAACAAAGAATCCCCAACACCCTCTCCCAGCCAAACAGCCAAGGCCTCATCTCAACCTTCCATAGCCCCTGCGTGCATGCTGTATTTTATAAACTCATGTCAGCAGCTAAGATAACATGTGCGTGCTTAGAATTAAGTCCTTTTTAATACTAGAGATGGGGGGAACAGAAATCAGTCAAGAGGAGGAAGAGGAGGGACTTGAGTGTTCCCTGTCTTGCCTTGCATGTGCCTTAAAACCTGAGGGCCTGGCCGGGCGTGGTGGCTCATGTCTGTAATCCCAGCACTTTGGGAGGCCAAGATGGGCGTATCATCCAAGGTCAGGAACTTGAGACCAGCCTGGCCAACATGGCGAAACCTTGTCTCTACTAAAAACACAAAAATTAGCCAGGCGTGGTGGTGTGAACCTTTAATCCCAGCTACTCGGGAGGCTGAGGCAGGAGAATCACTTGAACCCAGGAAGTGGAGGCTGCCGTGAGCTGAGATCACACCACTGCAACTCCAGCCTCACGACAGAGTAAGACTCTGTCTCAAAAACCACCACCGCCGCCACCACCAAACAAACCTGAGGACCTGTGGCAGCATAACCAGTGCAGCCATGGGTTTGATCAGAAACAGCCCAGCTTGGTAGAGACTGATGAGGGTCAGGACACAGGACTCAGGGATCCTCTGTGTCGATTTCTGAGCACTGATGCCTTTGAACAAAGTGCATAGGAAGCATTTTGGAGTCCCGGGGCTTGGCTGCAAATGTTAAAGTGCTACTGATGGGGGTGATGACACATTCTCTTGAGGATGGTCTGTCACTGGCTTCCTTGAATACTGGACCTTCTTGGAAGGCAAAGCAAGCCTAGATCCTCAGTGACAACCTGGTGACAAGACTGCTGGTGACAAGCAGCAGCCCGAGCTGCTGTGGCTGCTGCCTTTCTCTGCATTGCTGCACTCTCGGGGCCTGCTCCTGGCCACACCCCTTCCCTGTGTCCCCTTATAGCCTTGACCAGCCGCTTCCAGAGCCTTCATCACCTCAGTCTCCTTAAATCTCAGCATCTTCACTTTTCATCAGCAGGACAAGAATGACACTTACCTGAGACAGTTGTCTTTATGGATGTTTAATGAGCGGATTCACGGGAAGCACCAACCACAGGGGCTTAGTGAGAGGCTGCAATAGGTAGAAAGTTTGTTCCCACCTGAATGTTACACTGGACAGGAGTATGGTACCCCAATATGATCAGGCTCTAGCTGAGCTGGCGAGACAAGGTCTCGGGTGCCGCTCCCTCCTTCTGAATGTCTGACTGTGCTCCAGGAAGAGCCCTCCGTCTATGAATACCAAAGCATAACCCTTAGCCACTTTAAGGTAGACGGTGGCTTCTCCCCAGCCACGCCCTAGCATTGCCCTTCCTCCTGAAGGGTTACACAGCGGCCCCAGGGCCCCAGATGAAGTCACCCTACAGCTTCCAGCTGGCTGGCCCCTCCTGTCCTTGCAGGCTGGCATCCTGTCTGCAAGCTTGCCTTAGCACACCATGGGGGTGGGCCACATGGGTCTCCACCCTCCTGACTGGCAATTGACTGTTCCCAAGAAGCAGGCTACGCTCGAGTGCAGCTGCCGAGTAGGCTCTGAGCACAGCCCTGGGCTCCACAGCCACGTGCACGCCCCTCTCTCTGAACGCCAACCCGGGTGTCCGGCCACCATCAAGGTGACTGTGAAGTACTTCAGGCTGTGCGCTTTCCATTCCACAAAAATCATCACTGGGAGCCCCTTTGATTTCCAGGGAAATTGGGGCTTCTTGCTACACTTCCTGTCAGGCCGGCACTTTGAACAAGCTCACTCCATAATTTCGAGTTTGAATCTCGTTTTAAATGGCAGTTAAAAATTGTATGTGGCAGTTCACAATGAAATTTAGCTTGACAGCTTGGACATAAAACTAAAAATAAATGACTTCACATCCAAATAATAAGTAATAACAATGTTAGCCTGCATAAGAATAGCAGGGCTGGATTCAAATACAATATTAATTTTAGGAATATGAGTGACTGGGGAGAGACAGAGGCAAAGAAACAAATCCTTCATATAGCAATCGGCTCCTCTTATCCCCCAGGCAACTGGCTGCCTTTCACCTCCGCGGCACAGCAATTATGTGGTGTAATGGAGGCAGCGCAAATAAGCAGAAAGATTTTATTAAACCAAATGAGCAAATCATCTGCGTATTATTGCGATTTGATTGACACTGACAAGTGTCGAGCAGACGCGGATGTGAATATGATAAAGAAGCTTGCAGCAAAGCTCTTGATAATGTTACTCTTGATAAAGTTGCCTGGCCACCCTCTCTAAGTAAATAAAGGGGAGAGGAATATGACGCATATTAATTCACCCAGTTTGCAGCCTACTGGAAGACAAGAGGGGAAAAAAAAGTTGCAATGGGTTCCGCGCGTGGCATTTTATATGAATACCAAAATTGCATTCATGATTCACATAGACTTTACGATAATATATTAATATTAAAACTAAAGGTCATTCCACATAACAGTTAAGCTGCCTGAGCTTCAACCTTTATACCAATAACAGACTCTAGAAAGTAAGGAAGAAATATTTGAATACTCTAAAAAAAATTTTTTTTTTTTTAATTTGGAAGGATTGCTGGCTAACGCTAGCACAGGTGGCCCCTCACCCACCTGCCTTCTCCGGGGACAATTAAAGGGCTACCTCAAGGATGGCTGCATTTGAGACAGCTGGTGCTGCCGAGCGAGGAAAGGTGATTAATTGCCACAGGCCTTCGGGCCCTCGTACAGGGCTACGTCTCACTAATGATTCCCTTATGAGCTGGAGGAGCTCCTGCCATCGTCAGAGCTCCACAGAGTCAGCACAAAACTTTACTCAGCTGCTCAGGGCGCTCCGAGCAAATGGCCCAGCGTGAGGAAGGCTCTGTCTAGGACGATTTAGGGGGAGACCTGCCTGGAGGCAGGGGGCTGGCCACGATGACCTCTGGAGCTCCCCTCAGGGGGTGGTTTGCTCCCATTCTGTCAGTCGGGCCGACTCACACAAAAGATTGTCCTGGGTGGGTGGACAGACCCTGAGAATTTTCCTGGAAGAGGGGCTTAAAGAAGAAAATGGAGACAAGGGTAGTCTGCTCGTCCACATTGAGGTGCTGTCCACGCAAAGCAGACAGCCATTTCCATAGAGTAAGTGAAACCAGTGTGAGAGAAGGAAATATTTATGCTGGAAAGTTGATCTGGCCCTCAGACTCACGGGCAGATTCAGAGGTCTTGCCTACTGAGACTGGGCAGCCAGGGAGCCTGGTGGCTAGAGTCAGCTTGTCCAGGCTCAGAGCCCACTGTGCCTCATTTAAGATAACTCTGCATCCAGTGACCTCTACAGTAGCTTGAAATTGGTGGGAGTAGTTACACCATGGCAATTGGCCATTGTGGGTGTAGTTACACCATGGCAATTGGCCATTGTGGGTGTAGTTACACCATGGCAATTGGCCATTGTGGATGTAGTTACACCATGGAAATTGGCCATTGTGGATGTAGTTACACCATGGAAATTGGCAAGCACTATAAATCAGGACTCCTCCCCAACAGCTCATTTTAAAACATTTTAACAGCACCCCACTGGCTGACTCAGGGCACAGACACCTGGCTATTTTATCTAGAACTGACTGAGTCTTTATGAAAGCCAATTTGGTGCAAAACAAGAGGGAAGAAAAAGGCTGAACTCACTTCAGCCTATACAATAATGCTAACAACTTCTCTAGGTGATTTTCTACCTCTTTTGGGGAAAGAATTCGGGTACTCTGGCTTCCAAGCTCCTCTCTAAGGCAGCGCCGGAGTAAATGGGGTGGGACATGGGGGTGTTGCTGAAAATGCCTGGGTCTTGTGGAAGGTGTCCTTGTCTGATTACCGCTGACCTTGCTGGCATCCTAAACGGGTGAACTCAGGCTCTGGTCTCCCTCGGCCTGGTCACTCTCGGGGCCTGGCTCAGCCTCGCCCTCCCCCAGCCTTCTGGCCTCGTTAGGCCTCCCTCATCTGCTGTGGAGTCACCTGGCCCATGCTGAGGGGGAAGTGCCTGGGTTGTG
This sequence comes from Macaca nemestrina, assembly GCF_043159975.1. Taxonomy (NCBI): domain Eukaryota; kingdom Metazoa; phylum Chordata; class Mammalia; order Primates; family Cercopithecidae; genus Macaca; species Macaca nemestrina. Next base: position 52,495,789 of record NC_092142.1, read on the forward strand.
TCCACACCTCCAGGGAGCAGAAGGCCGCCCAGAAATCCCACGCAGCTCCTCTGCCGGACCACGACCACCCACCCTACTTTGCTTATCCAGGTGGATGGAGAGCGAGCAGGGGATCTATTTCCAGGTTCTCAAGGGGAGTTGAGGCAGAGATAACCTCTTCCTTTAGCCTTCTCTTAGTCCTTTATCTTACACCTTTCCCAGCCAAGATGTGAAGGAGAGAGGTCAGGACACACGTCCAACTTCACCTCTCGTCCATCTCTGTCTCTCCCACCTTCCTCCTCCTGCATCGGCCAAGGTCAATGTTTCTCAATGTTTTCATGCTACCAGTCATGACCCATTCCTGGGAGAGTGACTGAAGTCAAGGGGTTATGACCAGCATTAATACACATTTTAAAAGAATTTTTAAAATGATAAATTGTCACAAATAAGGCTACGAATTGTTTTCTAAAATTTGTTTTGTGTACATGTCTGTGTGCACACACGAATGTCCTGCTGTGGGTCATGGAAAAAATATGTGGCAGCCACTCTTCTGCATGATATTCTATCACAGAGCGACAGGCTGCTTATCCCAAGGCACACACGGTTGTCTTCTCCACATGGGAGATCTCCAAGCACTGAGGCTTCCTAGCCTAGCTCTTGACTTGCTGAGGATATTTGTCTTAAAGAAAAAAAAAGAAAAAAAAAAAAAGGAAATCTTCAGGTCTGGTTTGCCATGCAAAGTCCACTTATGAATGTCAAAACCTGAGCATAATTCTTTCTCTTGCATTTCCACTGTAAACAAGCGTGACCTCTCCCACTCCTTGAAGATGACCAATGCCTCTGGCCAACTGGGGAGAGGCTCGTTTTCAGAAAGGCCAAAGAAAAAAGGAATTAATATATTTTTTCAAACAACATCTCTTGTTCTATGCTAATGGTGTAAGAGGCTGTCGGGCTGACCCCCCATCTATGGGGCCCTCCTCGCTTCGCCAGCGGCGCATGGGTAGCGATGGACACTGAGCTGCGCTTTCTCAAGAGGTGCTCAGAGCTAAACTGATCTGCATCTGAGAAGCCTCCGCTGTTCATCCTGTTGCCAGTGCCATGAGCCACACTTGGCTTTAACCAGCAAATCTATGTGCGATTGTGCAAAAGCCGAGTTAAGTGGCTCAGAGGTTCCTTCTACCAGGACTAAGCCAGGTTGTTCTTGTCATCACTTTTTGCCACCTCCCCTCCCCTCTAGAGGGTCAGTTTTAGGAGGGCAGAGAATGTGTCTGCTTAACTCATCCTCACCCTCAGTCCTAACAGAGCATCTGAGGCATTTGGTATTGAAGTTGTGTAGAATAAATGAAGGTGGGATGGGTGTAGTCGCTCATGCCTGTAATCCCAGCACTTTGGGAGGCTGAGGCGGGCAGATCACCTGAGGTCAGGAGTTCAAGACCAGGCTGGCCAACATGGCCAAACCCATCTCTACTAAAAATACAAAAATCAGCTAGGTGTGGGTGGTGGGTGCCTGTAATCCTAGCTACTCAGGGGGCTGACGCAGGAGAATCACTTGAACGCAGGAGGCATAGGTTGCAATGAGCAGAGATCGTGGCCATTGCACTCCAGCCTGGACGACAAGAGCGAAGACTCCATCTCAACAACAACAACAAAAGAATAAATGAATGTGAACTTATGTGGGAGAAGTGGCAAATCCATATTCCTTTAAAGTATTTCTCTAATGCTGGGGTGTCTAATTTTTTGGCTTCCCTGGACCACATCGGAAGAAGAATTGTCTTGGCTCACGTATAAAAAATACACCAACACTACAGATAGCTGACGAGCTTTAAAAAGATGCCCCAGAAATCTCATGTTTTAAGAAAGTTAGGCCTTTGGCCGGGCGCGGTGGCTCACGCCTGTAATCCCAGCACTTTGGGAGGCTGAGGCGGGTGGATCACGAGGTCAGGAGATCGAGACTATCCTGGCTAACACGGTGAAACCCCGTCTCTACTAAAAATACAAAAAAAAAAAATTAGCCGGGCGTGGTGGCGGGCGCCTGTAGTCCCAGCTACTTGGGAGGCTGAGTCGGGAGAATGGCGTGAACCCAGGGGGCGGAGCTTGCAGTGAGCTGAGATCGCGCCACTGCACTCCAGCCTGGGAGACACAGCGAGACTCCGTCTCAAAAAAAAAAAAAAAAAAAAAGAAAGTTAGGCCTCATTCAAAGCCGTCCCAGGCCACAGGTGGGCCAAAGGTTGGACGAGCTTGCTCTAACGGGTTCCAGGGATTATTATTAAATTTGGTCTTAATCATGCCACAACAATAAGGCCAAAACACTTCTTGTGTGTTCTTTTACAAATCTGCAAACAGGCAGAAACCTGAGAGACAAATTAGGTGATTTCTGGTGTGCCAATCTTTTTATAAAACGTTATCACTTTTGTTTATTGTTTCAGAAGAGTATTTTAACAGCCCATCATTTAAAGTAAATGTATAGCTCACTGTGCACCACAGCAGAGCATTGTGTATCCTTTGTGTCTTTAAATACTACCATTACTGCTAGTAAAAGTGAGATACACACCCATCAATATGTTTTATGCCCTTCTGTTCAGGAATACATACAACGATAACATCATTCCCTATTTAATTTTGAATACTAGTCTGAGGGGAAAGTAAACAAGGCTATATATTTTTTGGAGTAATAGGTCTCTCAATTCTACAAAATTTCAAGGGATAAAATCAGTCAGATATATCTTAAATGCTAACTGCCGTTTCCCTGTGCTCTTAACAGGATTGAAAACCACAATGGTAGGATATTCAGTGTCTATAAGATATATGTATTCTAATCCTTGCTTTATGGCCTACAATAACCAAAACCTTATTGTAAATGAACAGACAATTTTCCCAAAGTACCATTTTCAATACTATTTTCCTATTTCCTACGCACAGTGCAGACTTTGTAACCTGGTGCTGAAGACACATAAGCTGAACTTTGTTACTTCCCCAATCTTATTGACTCATTTGTATTAAGTTCCAGAATACATGTTAGGTTTTGGCAAGACAGATAAGACCTGTACAAGAGGGAAACAAAATTCCAGATAATGGTAGGTGCTGTGAAGGAAATACACAGGGTAAAAACGGACAGACAGCACTTTGGATGGGAGAGGGTGGCTTTGGGTAGAGATGTCAGGGAGGCACTGGGGAGGCGCTATGGGATCTGAGGGCCAGCTGTGGGAAGGACCAGGTAGTCCCAAGGCCTTAGGAAGGGGAGTACCTGGCCTATTCAGAGTGAGTGGAGGGGGAGGGGTGACCTGAGAACAGGTGCGTGTGGTCAGATCACACAAGGCCTCCAGAATCACAGTGAGAAATGTCAGTTTTATGTTAGAGAAATTTGAAGTTAAATATTGCATAGTGGCTTTATTCTTCATTGCCAAAAGACAGGGAAAAACTCAAATGTTCTTTGCCTGGTGGACGGGTAGGCAAACTCTGTACATCCTTTTAAAGGCATACTACTCAGTAATGAAAAGGAATGATGGGTACACGCAAAAACATGGGTGAATTTCAGATGCGTTATGCCAAGGAACAAAAGCCAGACTTTGTGGGAGTCATCCATTGCTGCCAACAAAACGATTCCTGAACTTGGCAGGAGCAGGGAAGTACAATCCTACTGTGTATTTGGAAGGAAAACTTGAAGGACAGCACAACAGCCTGTTGTAGAAGTTGTAACTGCCTACTTGGGAGGCTGAGGTGGGAGAATCGCTTGAACCCGGGAGGTGGAGGTTGCAGTGAGCCGAGATCATGCCACTGCACTCCAGCCTGGGCAAGAGTGAGACTCCGTCTCAACAACAACAACAAAAAAAAAGTTCCAACCGTGTCTCTGTCTTACTTCTAGGGAGAGTCCTGTGATTCTTCACAAATGCACCTCCTCCTTGACGCTTTGCGAGGTGGAAGAGACAGAAGCGCGCCATTCACAGTACTTGTTATTCACATTCCTCATTATTCACATTACTGGAAGCAAAATGTACTATTGTATTGAGTCAGCTGGCGAAAGAGAAGTGTCCCGTGACATAGTACAAGCTGTGACAGGCAGTGAGATGGCAGGGACTGGGGTGACCAATGCAGGGTTGCACAGCCACAGAGTCCCGTGCTGGTTCTCCCACTGACACCTGTGTTTCCCCAGACTCTCAACACTTCACTTATTTTTATTTTTTTTGGAGATAGAATCTTGCTCTATTGCACAGGCTGGAGTGCAGTGGCACCATCTCAGCTCACTGCAACCTCTGCCTCCCAGGTTCAAGTGATTCTTGTGCCTCAGCCTCCTGAGTAGCTGAGATTACAGGTGCACACCACCACATCACACCTGGCTAATTTTTTTTTTTTTTTTTTTTAAGTGGAGACTGGATTTTACCGTGTTGACCAGGCTGGCCTTGAACTCCTGACCTCAGATGATCTGCCTGCCTTGGCCTCCCAAAGTGCTGGGATTACAGGCGTGAGCCACTGAGCCTGGCCCCAGACCCTCAACACTTCAGAGCCTCAGTTTCCCTCACCTGCGAAAGTTGTGCCTAGGATCTCTAAGGTCCCTTCCATCTATAAACTGTCATCATTCTGTGATTTAATGACACACTGCTTCTTGTGCGACAAGCTGGGAGCTCCCTCAATCCCTGAAGCACATGCCCATGCCTCTTCCAGGGTCATTTGGATACCACCTGTGTGCTTTATGCCGCATCTGCTGGCCACCTGCTCTACTGGTCGCTTATCCTGTTCCTTCAAATGAACTCACTTTTTAAAGCAAATTTAAATGGGTTTATTTTAAAAGTAAACTTTTGACAGGGCACAGTGGCTCACGCCTATAATCCCAGCACTTTTGGAGGCCAAGGTGGGCGGATCACTTGAGCCCAGGAGTTTGAGATCAGCTTGGCAACATAGTGAGACCATGTCTCTACAAAAAATACACACACACACACACACACACACACGCGCGCGCGCCAGGGATGGTGGCGCATGCCTGTAGTCCCAGCTACTTGAGGGGGTGGAGATGAGAGGATTGCTTGAGCCTGGAAGGTTGAGGCTGCAGTGAGCTGTGATTGCACCACTGTGCTCCAGCCTGGGTGGCAGAGAAGTACTGTGTCTCAAAAAATAAATAGTAAGCTTTTTTTTTTTTTTTTTTTGAGACAGAGTCTCACTCTGTCACCCAGGCTGGAGTTCAGTGATGTGATCTCAGCTCACTGAAACCTTGGCCTCCTGAGTTCAAAGGATTATCCTACCCCAGCCTTCCGAGTAGCTGGGATTACAGGCATGTGCCACCATGCCTGGCTAATTTTTTGTATTTTTAATAGAGAAGGGGTTTCACTATATTGCTCAGGCTGGTCTTGAAGTCCTGGCCTCAAGTGATCCACCTGCCTCAGCCTCCCAAAGTGTTGGGATTACAGGCATGAACCACCACACTTGGCCTAGAAGTAAACTTTATATCACAATGATAAATGGGGGAAAAAGTATCAGTGAGACTAGCCGATTAGAAGCCAACTAAAAAAAATAAATACCATGAAAGCAAAGCAATGTTGCCGATTTCTGGTGTGATACTATTACAGCTGGAGACTTGAGTCTGTCTGCTTTTTTTTTTTTTTTTTTAAAGGAGGTGTGATTGAAGAGAGGTGTTAAAGACCTATTAGCTCCAAACTGAGACTTTCTCCTTGCTTTCTCTGAAGGCTTAAAAGATAATTGAAAAGGGAATAACTTTGTCCTTTGGTGACTCAGTGTTAATACTGTCTACCTGCTACCTAATACAATTTCCCATTATATACAGGTCCGCCTCCCACACTTTGAGAAATGTTGAGTTTGGCGTGCATTATAATAATTTATACAGGAGCTGGTTCCCTTGCTTCCCCTGACTGAGCTCCCGGAGGCCAGGTGGGTTCTGGTTCCTCTATCTCTGCAGCCCTACCAGACGCCCCTTCTGACCTCCTGCCAGAGGGCTTGGCGGCATCTAGAGAGGTCAAGCCTTACGGAGTTGTGACAAGAGTGAGCCAGGGAATGAAGCAGGGGCAGCCACTGTCACCAGCAAGGGGGGATCTCAGTCCTGGTTGCTGTTGCACTAAATTAATGAGTTTTGTCTGAAGTTCTAAAGAAGGGGGAAAGGGGTACAGCAAAGGAGGAGTCAGGCCTGAGTTCAAGAGCTGTTTTGAGATGATGTTCAGAGATATTCGAGTCTCTTAGTGGGTATAAGTCTACAAAACAATTACAGAATGAATGCTTAAAATAAGGAAACATTTTAGATAATTTTTTAAATGAAAAAACATGAGGTTTAGGGTCTCTCATAGCTTTTTCGTGAAAAATTAGAGCCGAGCCTCCCCTGCAATGGGACAAATAGAGACCCTACCTGGACAGCTCATAGCAGGCGCTGTGGGGGTGCAGCTGGCCTCCAGAGTTTTAAAACCTTCCCAGGTGATTCTGACAGGCAGCCAAGGCTGAGAACACTGGATCAGAAAATTCACAAATAAAGAGAAAAACTTGGCCCAGATGAATGTGTTTGCTCGTTACCACATGGGCCCCCTCCGTACCAGATAACTCCTTGTGCCCCAAAACACACACCTCATCTGCATTTTGTGACCTCTGAAAATAAGTCAGCTATACTCTCAACATCATTCGCCATTAGGGAAATGCTAATTAAAACCACAATGAGGTGCCACTTCACACCCAGTAGAATGACTATTATCAATTGAAAAATAACAAGTGTTGGCAAAGATGTGAAGAAATTGGAACCCTTGGTGCATTGCTGGTGGGAACGTAAATGGTGTAGCTGTGATGGAAAATGTGGTGGTTCCTCAAAAAGCTAAATGTAGAATTTGCCTATGACCCTGCAATTTCACACCTATGTATATGCAGAAGAATTGAAAACAGGGACCCAGGCAAGTACCTGTACACACACAGTAGCCAAGCGGTAGGAACAATTCAAGTGCTCATCAACAAATAAATGGATGAACAAAGTGGCATACACATATACAATTATTCAGCCACAAAAATTGAACATTATTCAGCCATAAAAATAAATGCAATTCTGAGAATCCTACAAATAAGCAAACTTTGAAAGCGTTATGCTAAGTGAAATAAGCCAGACCCAAAAGGAAAAATATTGTACAATACCACTTACGCAAGATATGTAGAATAAGCAGATTCATAGAGGAAGTAGAATAGGTTAGCAGGCACTGCGAGAGGTTGGTGTCTAACGGGTTTGGAGTTTCTGTTTGGAATGATGAAAAAGTTCTGGAAATAGGTAGTAGTGATAGTTCACATGAAATTGTAAATGTGCTTGTAGGAGTCCATTCTACACTGCTATAAAGAAAAAGCTCCGGAAATGGGTAGTGGTGATAGTTACATGAAATTGTAAATGTGCTTGTATGGGTCCATTCTCACATTGCTATAAAGAACTACCCGAGACTGGGTAATTTATAAAGAAAAGAGGTTTAATTGACTCACAGTTCCACAGGCTATACAGGAAGCATTACTGGGGAGGCCTCAGGAAACTTACAATCATGGCAGAAGGCGAAGGGGAAACAGGCACGTCCTCCACGGCCAGGGAAGGAGGAAGAGAATGAAGGTGGAGGTGCTACACACTTTTAAACAACCAGATTGTGTAACAACTCACTCACTATCACAAGAACAGCAAGGGGGAAATCAGTCCCCAAGATCCGATAACTTCCCACCAGGCCTCTCCTCCAACATTGGGGATTATAATTTGACATGAGATTTGGGCAGGAACACAGATCAAACCATATCACTGCTTAATGCCACAGAACTGTACACTTAAAAAGATTGAAATAAGTCTTATATTTTAATCACAATCTTTTTTAAAAAAATGAATGAACTGGAAAAAAGAAAAGCCAGTTACAACGGGCCTCTCTAGGTATAGGGAGATCTTTCCAAACTCCACAGGGAACAGACCCACAAAGTCAGCGGAGAGACCCATAGAGTCAGTATGCACCTCCTGGGATCAAATCCCATGGATGCAGGCTGCTCTCTCCATCTCTGTGCCTCAGTTTTCTTAATAAAGTGAGGATACCAACATTGTTCACCTATTTAGTATGTAACAAAACTGAGTGAAATATGTATTCATATTGCATGAACAGGCATACATAAATATGTAAAGCATTTAGCACAACGGCTGGTATACAGTAAGCGCTCAATGATATTAATAGCTACTGGTACCTCTGTCATCACCCATGCCTACAATGAAGTGTCTACCTTGACCCTGATCTCCATTCCAAAGGCAGGCTGCATTTTGAGGGTGATGAAAATATTCTGGAATTAGTTAGTGGTGACGGTGGCATGATCTTCTGAATATATTAAAACCCTGAATTGTAGTATGCTTTAAAATAGTGGATTTTATAGTACATAAGTTGTATATCTTTTTTTCCAAGGAGGATTATACAGTCATGTAAAGTTTTCTGTGATGTAGACAGAATTGTGTGTAGGGAGCGGGTACATATTTGCTAAGCCTCAAAGTCACGGACACCACACTCAAGGGCGATTTGCCAGCATAGCAGAGAAAGGCTTGCATGCTGCTGGTTTGTAAGAGCTCCCCTGGGGGTGTCGGAGAGCAGCCTGCCTCAGACCCTGGGAGGCCCAGTCATCTCTGTTCTCTCAGCAAAACAAGCCGCCACAGCATGGACCCATCATCTTGCAACAGGTGTGATAGCCTCCTCTGAACCTCCAGGCCCGGCATGAAGGATGTCACGCCTGTTTAGCCACCTGTGGGGGTCGATACCTGCCACACATTCAGTTGGCTGGAAAGGTGGCCAGCCTGAGTCTGAGGTCGCCTCTGACCAGGCAGCAACATTAGCAGCCACAACGGTGTCAACACCTGCCTGCCAGCAGGCACCATGCATGATAGGTGGCTTGTTTTCACCGACAAACTCTGAAGACGGGGGACCAGTCCCCTCCTGCCCTTGCCTGTTTCCACCACAGCCTCGGGGCCAGCCATGCCTGACTCTCTAGTTACCTACTGAAAGGGAGGAGTGGAGTCGGACCTTCCACTGGCAAAATCCAACAAAAACCCCTGGGGTGAGGGGGATCCTGCTGAAAGAGAATCAGGCTCACCAACATCCGAAATCCATCGTCTCCCTGCCCTTTCCACCTTCACACACACTGCCTCCAGCTTTTGCCCTGCCTTGTCCCTGGAATCCCTTCTTACCTTGGTTCATAGGATAAACCTGCAGGGCAAGAAGGATGGAGGAAGATCAGCCACGAACCAGCAATCCCAGTCTCACTTCTAAGCAGGGGTAACACCGGCCTTGAAAGACAGCTCGAGCAGAAGGTGGGACCGTGCCGATCACCTTCGTGGGCTCGGCCATCTTGAAGGAAATGCTCAGAAGGGACACCTGCTTCACGGTGTTAACAAGAATGGGCAGCACCTGCTTCGGCAGCGCCACGAGGTCAGCATCTGCCTGGGCCACGCCCAGCACCTGGCGGCTGCTGACACAGCACCGGGACGCATTTCCGGCCTGGGATCAAAGCGGGAGGGCTGGGTGCGGGGAGTATTTGGCAGGTGTTGTGGGAAGGTGGGAGGTGTGAGCAGGGGATGGATTCGAAATTTTCTTGTAACCCAGAGACTGGAATTTCGTGAATATGTTGGAACTATTTCCTTCTGGGGCAGGAGAGACAATTCCTGCTCATACTGTTTGTGTGATAAAGAGGAAATCTAGCAACACCCAACCCAAATCCATCAAGAGAAGAGTTGGAAAATGTGTCGGCTCTCAGGACAGAGGAATAGAGGATAACCAGTCTTTCAGTCTGGAGGATGATCTCCAAGGCTCAAATCTAGGTATTCAGGGAGACATTGCCCCACACACACAAACTTCAATGCTACTATGATTATTTAGGAAAGATGTCATGCTTAATTATTCACAGTGTATTGTCTGCCAATCATACCTCAATAAAGCACTTGAAATTTTAAAAGATATTAGCTGGGCGTGCTGGCTCACACCTGTAATCCCAGCACTTTGGGAGGCCGAGGCGGGTGGACCACGAGGTCAGGAGTTTGAGACCAGCCTGGCCAACATGGTGAAACCCCGTCTCTACTAAAAATACAAAAAATTAGCTGGGCGTGGTGGCAGGTGCCTGTAATCCCAGTTACTTGGGAGACTGAGGCAGGAGAATCGCTTGAACCCAGGAGGTGGAGGTTGCAGTGAGCCGAGACTGTACCACTGAACTCCAGCCTGGGCGACAGAGTGAGACTCTGTCTCAAAAAAAAAAAAAAAAAAAAAAAAGAAGAAGATATTATTAGCAACCTGCCCCTTGAAGTTTAGGTATCAGGTTCACGTTTCATTGACTTCTTGAAGAGGGAGGAAGGGCAGGTGTGACCCACACCGCAGGGCGGAGACTCCTGGTGTTCAGGTGATTTGTTGGAGGTTGGACAGGCAGAGTGGTGGAGCTGGGCCTCTGCGAAGTTTCCACGAACATTTATGAGCTTGCTGTGGGCTGGTTGGTGGGAAAAATATCAGGGAAATATTACAGCGAGTGTTAAGAGAGGGTTCCTCTTCGGGAGTTGCCCCCGACTTGCTGTGTAACGGAGCAGCTGACGTCTTTCTGGACCTCCGTTTCTTCATCTGTAAAAGGGCCAAGAAAGGGGTCTCTGAGACCCCTTTTTTGCTCTGGGAAGCCAAAGGTGATCTGTGAATAGTTTTTCTAACTTAAAAGCAACGTGCCAGGTGCAGTGGTTCATGCCTGTAATCCCAGCGCTTTGGGAGGCCAAGGTGGGCAGATCACTTGAGGTCAGGAGTTCGAGACTAGCCTGTCAACAGGGTGAAACCCTGTCTCTACAAAAAATATAGAAAAATTAGCCAGGCATGGTGGCAGATGCCTGTAATCCCAGCTACTCGGGAGGCTGAGGCAGGATAATTGCTTGAACCTGGGAGGTGGAGGTTGCAGTGGGCTGAGATCGCACCAATGCATTCCAGCCTGGGCAACAGAGCAAGACTCTGCCTCAAAAAAAAAAAAAAAAAAAAAAAAGTAACCTCTCCATCCCACCCAAATATCGCAAAGAAGGACCCATCTCCTTTCCCAAATTAAGCGGCAGTTTTCTTTCTAATTACAATTTTGATTCTGCTCTGAAATCGGCAGAGCAGAATCAAACTTTAGGATCTCTCACTCAGGATCCTAAAGTTATGAGTTATCTAATTCCAATGTCTTAGTCATTAAAGTGCCAGCAAATTATGTTTATGTGATCAAAGCATACTTTTGGATTTAAGACTAAAAGGTTCGAATATCTGGTTTGTGTCTGTGTGTGTTTAAGAAAAACGACGCATATCAGCTGTTAGAAAAATCAGCTCACTTTGAGACCTCCATGCCATTATTGCCTCCTTTAATATTGCTGACAGTCTCTTGCAAATGTATCACAAGTTGGCATTTATTAGTGCGAGGCACAAGTAAGGGGCATGTTATTTGATTTGAATAACAGCTCGGAGCTACAGTTTGAGTCCAGAAATATATTAGTCAGAAACAATCTCATTTAATAACACAGAAACTAATAAAAGAAAAGTATTCCAACTGATTCAGAATTGAATTTATGAATATTGCTTTAGCAGGATTAATGATCAAAACCCCAACCTGTTTGTCACGTTATAACTGACTTTTCCATTTAAATGCAAAACCAGAAGTCAATGAGTCCAAAAGATTGTATATTGCTTTGAAGAAAACCAGTTCATTTTACATGTAAGCTTCCAAATTGGCAATAAACTTTAATTACAGGGTCAGATAATCAAATTATAATCAAATAGCCTCACATAAAAATCTATGTTTGAAATTAATGAGACACAAGCCTGCCACTTGGTATCACTGCACCTCTGTAACTTACTAACAGACATTTCATTTTCATTTAAAAGTCACCTTAAGGACTTCCTCTTCAATTTCCACCGTGTAGCTTAATTTGATTTAGAAAACATTTCATTCTTAGACCATGCAGTCCTTCGGATTTTCATATTCAGCTCTACGTTCCCCCACCTCCTCTCACCTTGGGGAGGTCTGGTTTACAATTGATGATGGGATTTCCAAATTGGGACGATGGTAACCCTTTCCAACTGAGAGGTGTCTATACTGGGAAGAACCCTTGATCTGGTGTCAGGCATCATCGGACAGAGGCAGCATCCACACCATGGGACTGAGTGGCCTGGAAAGTTTTGCCAGAGGAAAAAAATGTGTATACCAAGCTTGTCCAACCTGTGGCCCAGGATGGCTTTGAATCCAGCCCAAAAGAAATTTGTGAACTTTCTTAAAACATTATGAGACTTTTTTTGTGTGTGATTTTTTTTTCTTTTTTCTTTTTGCTTATCAGCTATTGTTAGTGTTAGTGTATTTTATGTGTGGCCCAAGACAATTCTTCTTCCAGTGTGGCCCAGGGAAGCCCAAAGATTGGACACCCCTGGTGTATAGCTTAGAAATACTTAAGTTATTTTGAAATCAGCAAATACATTGGCAAATGAATGGCATACCTGCTTCACTGTCTCATGAGATCTGAACGAGCAGAATGCGAACTAATGCTTCAAAATCTTTTTTATCTTTAAAAGTGGTTGCTTTGTCTTCTTCAGTAACAGCAGCGTTTTTTTTTTGGCATGATAAAGAGCCAGCTGCTTCCTCTTCCTGGCAAGCAGGCGAGTGGCGGCCATGGGAAAAGAATGAGGAGCCCAGCAGCCCGCGGAGGGGAATCCAAGATGCGCACGCTTCTACCATTGGCACACTTTCTTCCTCTAGGGATTAGACTTTTCTCACAGCTCTCCCATAGAATAAAATAAATGGGGTGCAAAAGCATCCGACAGCGTCACCAGATAAAAATAATTTTTTTGTATATCCCAAATATTGCATGGAATATACTAAAAAAAAATTCCTTGTTTATCTGAGATACAAATTTAAGTGGGCGTCCTATATTTTTATTAGCTAAACTGGAAACCCTGGCCTGCAATAAGAATGGCAATAAATGTTCCTTTAAGTGTTCAGAGCCTGACATCTTCTGAAACATTAAAGGATTTCACGGTGATTAACTTAACGTTTCCCAAACTTGCCAATGATCACCCAATCATAAGAATCAGCTGGGAGCCTTATAAAACTACAAAAGCCCAGCTGGCATGCTGGCTTACACCTGTAATCCCAGTACTTTGGGAGGCCAAGGCAGGTGAATCACCTGAGGTCAGGAGTTTGAGACTAGTCTGGCCAACATGATGAAACCCCATCTCTACTAAAAATACAAGAAATTAGCTGGGTATGTGGTGGCTGGTGCCTGTAATCCCAGCTACTCAGGAGGCTGAGGCAGGAGAATGGCATGAACCTGGGAGGCGGAGGTTGCAGCAAGCTGAGATTGCGCCACTGCACTCCAGCCTGGGCAACAAGACCAAAACTCCATCTCAAAATAAATAAAACTGCAGATGCCCAGGCCCATCCTACAATTACTTATTCAGTAAGCCCAGGGTTTAGGCTGGAAGTCTGTATTTGGACAAGTTTCCAAAAAAAGTTTGGAAAACACTGCAAATATCGCAAATATCTCTTGTCACTATATCCCTGAGAAGCAAGTGGTGATGGGGTTTGAGAGGTGAGGCAAAATTATTAACCGTCACTTTCAGCTGGGGAAATCATGGCTTAGAAGCGTTTTCAGCTGTATTTGTAACTTGACCCGATTGAAATGCCAGCCTCAAAATATTTTATTTCATTGCCACGTGAAGTAAAAGATCATACGGTTAAGAGATGGACAGGCAGGAGGCATCTGACCCTGCAGGTTACTTCTATCAGCATAATTATGATCTTTGCTGTTTTGTCTGGCGTGCCCAGGGGTCCCACTGGGAGCTATTAAAGAATGAGGTATTGATTACCTCTGCCTTGGGTGTTTTATCTGCAGTAAGGAGATCCTCCCGACCTCAAGCTTTCTCCATGTTTTTAACCCTGGAACAAAAAAATGGAGTGTGATGGACCAAAAACCCATGAGAAGTTCCATCCATCAGAGCATGGAGGGTGGAGGGAAGGGAAGGTGCTACGCAGGTGAGCAATTCTGTCCCCTGGCGGCCACTTTTAGCCCCTGTCCCATTGAACATCCACGGGCCCCAGACACACATGGAAGGCGGGGACAAGTAGGAAAAACAGAACTCTCAAGATAGTCATTTGCACTCGCAGCATGACACATGTGCACTAAAGGGAAACTGCAAGCATGTCAGGGTGATGAGAACATTCAATACAAACAGAGAGGCCCCAGGGTTACGTCCACCCTACCCTGCTCTGCGCAGTTTACTGCCAGGGCAGGAAAACTGGGTTTCAAGCCAACAATTTGTCTCCTTCTCCTGAGAGGTGTTTGCCTGCAGAAGGATGAATCAGAGAAAAGAATGAGGTCTGATTTCACCCTCCATGGTCTGTGTCACCCTAGCCAAGCACACAAGGGAACACATAGCAGGAAATTGTTTCTTCCCAAGAGACTCCAGCCTCTAGAAGGAGCCCTGCTGCTGGTTCCCCTTATGCAGTTGAGTGTCTTCTTGCTCTGTAACAACGAAGGCAGTCACATTTTACTTCTGTAGTGAAGTCACCCTCTTTTAAAATGATCACTGAGCCAGTAGTTAGAAAGACAGCTTACACCCATCTCTTACCATGACCGTGACCTTGGGCAGCCCTTGTCTCTGCCTCAACTTCCAGTCACGCTAGTTACGTTAGGTGCTAACTTTATGGGATTCTCTGCTGACGTTCTTCCTTTGCGTGTGACTGACGGGACACTGTCTACCAGGCACACAGTAAGATCAAAGCTTCTCTTTCCAAAATTAAGCCAAAACTGACTTTTGCTGTGCAATCATACTCTTGTAAAATCTGCTTTTCATATTCCCTTGAGTTGTTGCCACAACTCTATATAAACCTAATGACTGAAGGGATAATATGGAAAATGTTTCAATTCCAAAGAAAAAAGCTCAAGTCTTCCCCAGGTCAGTGTATTGAGTCCTTAAACCACATCTCACATCTGAGAGGGGCCAGAGTTTTTTCTAACACCCACTGGATGTAGTTACCACTGCTCTGTGACCTCAGAAGACCCAGCTTCACCTTGTAAGACATGCAGGAGAGGACAGGGCAAAGTATCGGTGGGCACAAACTGTGGACAGAATGTGGGAACAGGAAAAATAAGCCAGGGGTGATATTAATCATGACAAGTGGTGTGATTTGGGTGATGAAGATACATTAAAATAATCCTATCTTTCTTAATCTCCTGAGCCCTTGGTAATGCTCTATTGACTAAATACTTACCAGGTTAAAAACATGTCTTGCTTCCTGCTTTCCTGGAGGCACTCCAGTCTAAATCATCTACAAGGTAAAGAATTTATCAAAAACCATTCTGATAGCTTTGACTACCTCCAGCTGGGATACCCCGTAAAGCTCCCCGAACACCAAGGATCACCACTTACCATCACACTCTTTCTGGAACAGTGAATGCTCTGGGCTCCTGAAGTTAGATTTTGGTTTCAGATGTGATGTCAAATTCTAGGAGGCTGACCCTGGATGGCAACTTGATATATGTCTCAGAGGCCTTGAAGCTACACGCCCTCTTTGATCCAGAAGTTCCAGAGCTAAGAGCATATCTTAAGAAATGTCATCAGTACAAACCTTATCATTGTTAAAAGTCAGTAATCTTGTGTGGCATAAATAAATTATGGTATGCTCATATGAAAGAACACTCTGTAGCCATTCAAAATCATATAGAGGAATATGCAGTGACATGAAAGAAAGTTCCTCTCCTACGGGTTAATGAAAATTATAGTACCATGTAAAATTAACAGCGGTCATCTTTGGTTGATAGGATTATAACCGAGATCTTTAGAATTCCTTTTTGTCTTGTTTTCCAAGTTTTCTGCACAAAGCAAATATTATTTATTTATTTATTTTCAGTGACAGGGTCTTGCTCTGTTGCCCAGGCTGGAGTGCAGTGGTGCGATCGTAGCTCACTACAACCTTGAACTTCTGAGCTCAAGCAATCCTTCTGCCTCAGCCTCCCAAATAGCTGGGACTACAGGCGTGTGCCACTGCATCCAGCTATTTAAATTTTTTTTTTTTTTTTTGGGTAGAGACAGAGTCTCACTATGTTGCCTGGGCTGATCTCAAACTCCTGGGCTCAAGGGATCCCCCCATCCAAACCTCACAAAGTGCTGGGATTACAGACATGAGCCACTGCACCCAGGCTGTTATGCAGTGGTGTGATCTTGGCTCACTGCAGCCTCAACCTCCCAGGCTCAAGCGATCCGCCCACCCCCAGCCTCCCAAGTAGTTGGGACTACAGGTGTGCACCACGACACATGGCTACTTTTTGTATTTTTGTAGAGATGGGGCTCTCCCGATGTTGCCCAGGCTGGTCTTGAACTACTGGGTGCAAGCAATCTGCCCGCCTCAATCTCCCGAAGTGCTGGGATTACTGGCGTGAGCCACCGTACCTGACCCCAGCTGGTAACTTTTTAAGTAGGAAAAAGCTAATTCCACTTCTGAGGAGGAAAAAAATAATAGAACAAGATCTTACTGGCCTTTATGGGACTGACTTCCAGCTTCCACTTTGTCATGAAAAGATTCTATGTTCCTTGTGTTTCTAACTTGTCCCAAACACTGTATTCACGGTTGTCTCGGTTCTTCCTCTCCCACTATTCCTGTGGAAATGTTCCAGACATAAAGGACAAGTAGCAAAAATACCCTCTGATGAGTAAATAATAGGATGCATTCAGATCTGACTTAATTATTGCACTTAACATAGAACCAGACACATAGTAGGTGCTAATCAGCTGTTGAATGAACGAAAGAAAATGCAATGTTAGTATTTTAAGGGCTTTTATTTTTTCCATTGTTAAAATAGGGAAAATGTGTTTTTTAAAAAAACCATTTAACTCAATTCATAACAAACAGTGGTTTAAAATAGAAATTCCAAACCAATTTTGGCTAAAAAGATGCTAGTATATTCTGAACAGCTGCTGTTGTAGACACAGTCTGAAATAAATAACTTCCAGTGTGGTTCCAAGTCTGCGTTGAATAAACAGCACAGATAGAGGAATGAGCTTTATTAGCGTTAATTGCAATGAGCTTGTGCAGCTCAAAGGCCGGATTCTTGCTCATGGCGAAATCTAGCAGTGACGATCCTTCCTCCGGCTGTAGATGGAGCCATAACATTACTAAATACGATCCTACCACGTGCGTTGGGGGTTTTGTGCTGTAAAAGCCAGATGTTTGGAACTTTTCTGGCTTTAGTTTCTGAGTGTGAACAACCAGAAAACTCAGACGTCTATTTTCTCTGACGCTGACTGGGCTTGGAGAAGCCAAGAGACTCGCTGGGGTAGCTTCGGCTTTCATTCTCCCAGCAATTATCACCTCCTCTCACCTTCTTCTCTGACAATTTCTCTGCTTGAGGGCATCCCGGGGCTGTCAGTCGTGCCTCAGCTGGTGAATGTGTTTAGAAAAATCAGACCTGAATCCAACTTTTCCTCACATTCTCTTGCCTTCTTTTCACAAGAGCCACTCACAAGCGAGGCACCTGGGGCTCCCCGGACTTCCTGGGCCAGAGAAGTTCAGGGTGGGTTTTCACACCCGCAAATGGGGGCCTCTGCAAGCTGGGCGGGCGCAAACTCCACTGTCTCCCCACATCTGTTCTTTCTCCCCCTTCCTGCTCCATCTCCCCTCTTTCTGCACCACCCCCACCTCCCTCACTTCTTTCTTCCCCATCTCCTCCCTCTTCTCTTCCCCACTCTCTCCACACACACAGCCCTGCAGCCAGAGTCTTGAGACAAAGGACATTTCCACATGTGACTCTGCATGACTCCCCACTGGCCTGCGGTGTCTCATCATGTCACTCCTTCCTCCGAAGTATTCCATGGCTTCCTCCCTGCCCTCATTCTGGGGAAGTCCAACCTCCTTGGCTGAGGTTCTAGGGTATAGATCTCCCTTCTCCCTTCCCCACTCCCAGGCTGGGGAGATGAGGCCGACCCAGGCTATCTGGATGCTTTGTGCCTTGGGTCCCATTCCTCCTCCACCAGCTGAGATTTTACTCATCCCCTGAGACCAGGTCACATGCCCCTGCCTCCTTCAAGCAGCCCTCTTAGCTTGCCTCAGGTGGGAATTTCTTTCTCTCTTCTGTGGAAGGACTTTGTGACGGCACTTGATGGTATTCTAGATTCGCCTTGGATTCTGATTACTTGGGTGTGCATCTGGGTGATGAGATGACCATTTGAAGGTCATCTCATCTGCACTGCAGTCTTTCCTGTTAACTTGGTGCATTCTTGCGAGGCTCACTGTTGCAAGAGAAGTAAGCGAGGAATTTATACCAGAGACAAAGGCACTGGAGCTGCCAAAGTGACTCCATATAGCTTTAGGTGACTGTGAGCCTTGAAAGAGGATGTCAGGCCTGGTGCGGTGGCTCACGCCTGTAATCCCAGCACTTTGGGAGTCTGAGGCAGGCGGATCAGTTGAAGTCAGGAATTCAAGACCAGCCTGGCCAACGTGGTGAAACCCTGTCTCTACTAAAAATACAAAAATTAGCCGGGTATAGTGGCACACACCTGTAATCCCAGTTACTGGGGAAGCTGAGGCTGGAGAATTGCTTGAACCCGGGAGGCAGAGATTGTAGTGAGCTGCGATCGTGCCACTGCACTCCAGCCGGGGCAACAGAGTGAGACCCTATCTCAAAAAACAAACAAAAAAAAGAAAAGAAAAGAAAAGAAAGAGGATGTCTTCACATCCTTGGGCTGGCTAGGAGGAGGGCAGAGGGTGAGTTGAAGAGGATAGTGCAGATGCTGCTGGGTCCTTGAGAAGGTGCCCTGTACATGCCCCATAGACCTAAACCTGGGGGCAGTGGGTTGGGAAACCACTGATTCCCAGACAACTTTGTTGGGTCTGAGTAGAGAGCTCTGGAGTCTTGCTTTCTGGGTAGGCCTTAGAGAGGTGAACAGAGTTTCAAGGCAACCTAGCTACTGGATGAGTCTGGGTAGAAAAGGCCTCAGCCTCGCAGAGTTTCCATCTCCCATGGTGGCACAGAGGGACTCAGGGACACAGAGTCAGGCCTTACAGCAGAGGCAGGAGGTCCCACCAGTCCCCATGGCCCTGGGGCTGTGATTTCTCCTTGCTGGCTGGCCTGACATCAGCTGCCAGCACCCAGGTCTGTCTGCCAGAGAGGTTTCTCTAGTTGCCAGGGCCGGCTCTGCCCAAGCATGTGGCAGGCCAAAGTGGTGGGAAATTGATGGAACAGCAGCCCTAATCCAATGACCGGTGGGAGTTGGTGTATAAATACCCCAGCTCCCTTGCTCCTCATGTGGGATAACTGAGATGCACGCATGCTCTGCACTGTTTTCCAGAGCTCCCCCAAGAGATTATGCTCAGCTGGCCACAGGTAACTTGCTGAATAACACTCTCTCTGCTGGCTCTTCCTTCCCTTCTCTGTCTCACACCGCTGCTCATTTGGGGGATCACTTCCATGTAAACTATCTCATGCTCTGGTTCAAACTGATATAAACTCAAAAGAGGCTCCTGGAGAGGAACCAAGGGTGCTGCCATCGTCGGAACTCATGGGGACTGATGACAGGGTGGGAGCAGAACTCTCTCAGCCGATTTCGTCACAGACAGATAATGACTGAGACCAGCTATGCCCCAGTTCCCAGAGCTCGCATCTGGTAAGCCCTCAAAGAATCTTCAGAACAACTAGAGAGAAAGGGAATGAGGGCATGTGCTTTAAATTAAGTTGATTTGTGGAAAGAGGAAACTTGCACTTTAAAAAATCGGAGTTTGTGGGCGCCTCCTCCATCCATGTCTCTCTTCATCTTGCCCTCTCTTTTAGCTGCTCGAGGGCAGGGAATGGGCCTGGCTCAGTCTGTGGCCTCCCATACGCTAGTGTCTTCCACGGGAGTTGAGCCAAATTCAGCTCACCTGGCAATGTGACAAAGCAGGCAGATGGCCCTTAGGGAGCTGAGAGTCCCCCCTCCCCGTCGCCAGCTGACCACTAGCAAGGAGATGGGACCCCAGCCCTAGACTGGCAAGGAGCTGAAATCTGTCAGCAACCTGAGTGAGCACAGAGGCAGCTTCTTCCCAGAGTCTCCAGTTAGGAACCCAGGCTGGCCAACACCTCGCTTTTGGCATTGGGGGACCCTAAGCAGAGTGGCCAGGCAAGCCCAAACAGCATTCCGACCTACAGTACTGCAAGATCCCAAATTTGGGCTCCTTTAAGCCACCAACTTTAGAATAACTTGTTACGGCAGCAATAAGAAACTAATAAACAGGTGGCTAGGGCCAGTGAGGGCCACAATTTGTGGCAACTTTGATTAAAACATTGAAATGCAAGCTCTAGAAATGCCCTTTCTATTTCTCTCCATCCTAAGAAGCACGTAGGTCAGTTATGGAGAACTTCCTATCAGGACAGCTTACTAAGAGTAATGAATGAGGCTGGGCACAGTGGCTTGAGCATGTAATCCCAGAGCTTTGGGAGACTGAGGCAGGAGCGTCCCTTGAGGCCAGGAGTTTGAGACCAGCTGGGGCAACATAGTAAGACCATCTTTACAAAAAGTAATAATTAAAAAATTTAGCAGGGCATGGTGGTGCCTGCCTACAGTCTTAGCTATTAAGGAGGCTGAGGCAAGAGGATCACTTGAGTGCTCCAAGATTGCAGGGCTCAAGGGTTAGAGTTTGAGGCTGCAGTGAGCTATGATGGTGCCACTGCACTCTAGCCTGGGCAACAGTACGAGACTCTGTCTCTAAACAAATAAACATAAAGAAGAACGAAGAAAATTTACTCCTTTTGGATGTTTTTTTTTTTCTTTGAGACAGAGTATTGCTCTGTTCCTCAGGCTGGAGTGCAGTGGTGCGATCTCGGCTTACTGCAAACTCTGCCTCCGGGGTTCACGCCATTCTCCTGCCTCAGCCTCCCGAGTAGCTGGGACTACAGGCGCCCGCCACCACGCCCGGCTATTTTTTTTGGTATTTTTAGTAGAGATGGGGTTTCACCATGTTAGCCAGGATGGTCTCGATCTCCTGACCTCGTGATCCGCCCACCTCAGCCTCCCAAAGTGCTGGGATTACAGGCTTGAGCCAGACTCCTTTTGGATCTTAAGGGGACAGAAATGGCTACACATCTAAGATGGCTTTAGGTAGGTTTGGTGTGATCTGGAGGTGAGGTGGGGATGAGGTGATCACTGGGATGACTTTTGCATCGCAGAGTTTGATGAATGCTACCATGACTGACTACCCAGTGGCTTTTGGCAGATGCGGGCCCTGGGATTTGCCAGGAAGTCTGGTTGTGTGCACAGAAGCAGACTCCCATGAGCATGTTTGACAGTGCCCTGTCCCATTCGTTTCTTGGTCTGGGTGGTGTGATGGGGCCAAGGTGCAGCTTCAGGCTCACTAATGCTCTTTTGCTCCTCTTCATCCAAGCAAAGGGTACTTGGAACTCAGGGTTGGAATCTGATTTTCCTCCTTAATAAAACTTTTCTGTTTCAACAGATTTCAAGCTAATGGTAGCTACAGCTGCCAACTGGAGCTGTTCATATGCGTCCTGGGGGTTGTGGTAGGGACAGGAGTTCACACTTTGATCTTTGCAATGAGGGTAAATAGCATTTTCCAGTCCCCAAAATGGAGGAAGTGGGAGCTGGTTTCCTGCCCTAATCACAGAGCTCTGTGGAATCTACTTGTCTGGGGTGGAAAACCCTTGTACTGAGGCTTGACTTTCATGTCTCTCACTGGTTAATACAGAAAGATGGTGAACTGGGAAAGTAACCAAATATTCTCCTTTCTGTTGTGGAAAATGTCAACCCTATACGAAGACACAGCATGGAAATAATAACTGCCATGCAGTGGTTACTCAGCCCCAGCGATGGTCAGCTCATAGCCAGTCTCATTCGTCTGTACCGCGACCTACTCGCCTATCTTCTACGTTCTTTTAAAGTGAATCCAAGACATCACATTATTTCATCCACAAATATTCAGTAAAGCATATATCAATTTTATAGTTAGAAATAAAAAAGATGACCTGACTCATCCTGACACTCCGTACCCCACACTCTCCTGTAGAAGCTCCAGAACAGCCTGGAAATAAAATGTAGCTCTTCATCTTTGGGGGATTTGGAAGAAATGTGTTCTCTGCCCATGTCTGTTAACAATGTTTAGGCCAGGTGCAGTGACTCATGCCTGTAATCCCAGCACTTTGGGAGGCCTAGGTGGGCAGATCACTTGAGGCCAGGAGTTCAACACCAGCCTGGCTAACATGGTGAAACCCTGTCTCTACTAAAAATAGAAAAAAATAGCTGAGTGTGGTGGCATACGCCTGTAGTCCCAGTTACTTGGGAGGCTGAGGCAGGAGAATCGCTTGAACAGGGGGGCGGAGATAGCAGTGAGCAGAGATCGCACCACTGCACTCCAGCCTGCGTGACAGAGCAAGACTCCATCTCAAACAACAACAACAAATCAGCGGGGTGTGGTGGCACACACCTGTAGTCCCAGCTACTGGGGAGGCTGAGGCACGAGAATCGCCCGAACCCGGGAGGCAGAGGCTGCAGTGAGCCAAGATTGTGCTGCTGCACTCTAGCCTGGGTAACAGAGTGAGACTCCATCTCAAAAAAAAAAAAAAAAAAAGTTTAATCCAAAGGAAAGAATCCCTGACAGTGGAATTGCCAATCTCTATGGGATGGGCTGTATTTTGAAGCAGTGAATAGGGGAATATCGTCAGCTACTCGTCTGGGTAGTTCCAGTCCTGGTAGGAAAATTGCAGTTCATTTTCTTCCCCCAAACCTTTTTGCACCTCAAATGCAAAATCCCTTAGTAAGTACTGGGAAAATTATTTTGAATGATCTCTCAGGGGTTCACCAGCCTCTCTCCCCTCATCAAACAGTGGGAAGGTTTGGCATTCCCGTGGGTATAGCATGCCATCCCCTTCATCAAATTGTGCTCAATGTCCACCGGACTCACAGCCCTACCTGTTGCCCACTGGGCTCTCTCTTCGACTTAATATCAGGCCTGAATTGTCCTCCTGCCTTGTCCATTTGGATTAGAAACCCCATGGTGTTCAACTGGGCTTACATTTTCCTTTCCCTTTTTGAAACAATAAAAATGTTTTGGAGAGATTCTGGAGTGCATTAGAGAATCATTTTCAATTTTCATGGGAGACATGTGGAAAGACTCACCTTCGCTTACAGCTCATCCCCGGAGATGGTCTGCCTGACGTCTGATCACTACCAAATGGAGAAGACCTTTTCTGGCAGTCGGCGTGTAAGTACATCTCCCGCCTTCATCCTGCATTGACCTCAGCACAACTGGGATTCATAGGAATGCGGGACTTTAGCTGAGGATCCAGGCCATGGAACCTTTCAGGCCCGGGGTGCCCCCTCCTCACTGAGTCTGGTGCTCACAAAAACTCTACAAAATGAGACGGGGCCTGAATTTGGGGAATGGGGGAGGGCATGGTGATGGTGCAGGTGTTTCTTTTGGTGGACAGAGAAAGACCACCAGGATTTGTTGGATTTGGCTGTAGTACTTCCTTTTTGCCCACTTGAGTTAATGGAAAAAAGCCATTAAATGCTGTCTACCAGGCACACTATATTTTCTTTGCAAATACAAATGTAAATTACTCCAGCACAGAGAGTTTTAATGGCTGAGTAAATGTTTGACCTTCAGTAAGATTCCAGAATTGAGGTGTCTGCATCATTAGAAAACATGTGCTTGCACATTGACAAGTGACAGAGGGAAAGACAGACGAGATCGTTCGCACAGGCGCGGAGTCACAGGGTGGGGAGCTGGAGAATTGGGTGTCTGCTTTTGAGGGGTTCATGAGCCTTTTGTGTGGGGATTAGGATTAACTGCAGAAGGGCCTGCAGTAGAGAGATTTTAAAGGAATTTTTCAGGTGGAGGAAAGAATGGAAGCAGACCCTGCTCTCTGACCGGGGGTGGCGGTGGTTTGAGAGTGTGCATACAGCGGCGATGTCCAATTTTTGGGCTTCCCTGGACCACATTGGAAGAAGAAGAATTGTCCTGGGCAACACATAAAATACACTAACACTAACAATAACTGTTGAGCTTAAAAATAATCACAAACAAATCTCATTTTTTTTTTTTTTTTTTGAGACGGAGTCTCAGTCTGTTTCCTAGACTGGAGTGCAGAGGCGTGGTCTCAGTTCACTGCAACCTCCTCCTCCCCGGTTCAAGCAATTCTCCTGCCTTAGCCTCCCCAGTAGCTGGGATTACAGGTGCATGCCACCACACCCAGCTAATTTTTGTATTTTTAGTGGAGATGGGGTTTTGCCATGTTGGTCAGGCTGGTCTCGAACTTCTGACCTCAAGTTATCCGCCCATCTTGGCCTCCCAAAGTGCTGAGATTACAGGGGTGAGTCACCGCACCTGGCCAAATCTCATAATGTTTTAAGAAAGTTTATGAATTTGTGTTGGGCTGCATTCAAAGCCATCCTGGGCTACATGTGGTCCATGGGCACGGGTTGGACAAACTTTGTGTAGAGAGAAGAGAAAAAAGAGACTTAAGGCTGTCTTGGAGTGTGGGGACTCAGGGGAAGATCGTGACAGGATTGGAGAGACAGAGGAATGACTGTTAACACATTCTGCTGTAGAAAAGCCTGGAATCTTTGGGTGTCTCCCCAGGAACTCCTGTTGAGAGGGATCTTCTCCATGACTCTCAGTTGCCATAGTGACACTGACTGACTGTGATGCTGATGGAAGCCTGAGGTGGTCCAGATATATTTGGGTTACAGAAGATGTGCTGGCACACCCTTCTTGAAGAAGGGAGGAGAAAAGCAAAATGTAGCCTTGGGAGACTGGTTGTCACTAAGACATGAACTGTGGGACCAGGTGTGGTGGCTCATGCCTGTAATCCCAGCACTTTGGGAGACCAAGGCGGGCAGATCACTTGAGAACAGGAGTTCAAGACCAGCCTAGGCAACATGGCGAAACCCTAGCTCTACCAAAAAAAAAAAAAAAAAAAAAGCAAAAATTAACCGGGCATAGTGGTGCACGCCTGTGGTCCCAGCTACTCAGGAGGCTGAGGTGGGAAGATCACTTGAACCTGGGAGGTGGAGGCTGCAGTGAACCGAGATTGTGCCACTGTACTCCAGCCTAGGCGACAGACCCAGATACTGTCTCCAAAAGAGAAAAGAAGAGAGAAATGATCTGTGGTCTTTGGATGGAAGAGTAGAGCCCTCTTTCGTTTCTGATGAGGAATGGATCACGGACCCTCTCATCTAGCTCCTGGCACTTGGATCCAGGACCACACAGCACATTCCAAGCGCCTTTGGAGACCTGGCCCTGTAAGAAAGCACTGGTCCTTTGGAGCTGGTTTTCCCAGTGTAGTGCTGAGCATTGCATGAATCCAGCCCGCTATGCTGAGACACAGTGTAGCATGCAGGCAGGGAAGGGGAGGCGGAGAGCAGAGCAATGAAGGACAAAGGCACATGTCAGCAAGTCCTCCATCCCTTCGGTCCTGGGGACTTGGCGGGCCAGCCAGAGTTTCCTGGCATTTGGTTCTGAAGTAGGTAAGGCCAGCTGGCTCTGGAGTTTTGTAGAGCTTATGTCAGACTGCGTCTTGGGGTCTTGTTTGCTGCCTGGGAGGTGACGATGCTGGCTGGCTGAGTCCCAGCAGTTCCCTGGGGGGCCCATGTGGAGGCTCAGGACTCTGATAGGTTCTTTCAAGCCAGTAGAGGAAGGGGTACAGGAAAGTAGGGCTGGGGATGGAAAGTAGAGAGGATCTAACAGCCAGAGCTGGGCTTCAAGGCTTAAGTGAGACATTGACTGTTGCAAGAAGGAATTCTTACTGACCTGGAAGCTAGACAGGGAACGTTGCTTCTTCCCCTCCTACTGTGAAGGATTCTGCATGCATCTTAGCCCCCTTCCTTGGGGGGAAGGGATCTTCCCCATGGGTGTGATGCATGCTTTGAAAAGGCCTTCATAACCCCAGTACCCCCACAAAGCCTGCTTCCTGGAAAAAAAAATGCACTGAAGCCCATGTTTAATGCAAATCCTGAGGCAGGCAGTCTTTCTGCCTCTTTATATTACTATCACTTCAACACACCTCCACCCCAGGCCCGGCCTCAGTGGAGGGAGCTTGGGGTTTGCCTCTGAAGCCATGAATCTGTTTCCAGCGATGTTTGTGTACACTTGACTCCCACTGCTCAGGTCTTAAAGGTCATTTGCAAGTAAAGTTTCTCCTTCTTTGGAGCAAAGAGATCTTTTTCCAGGACGCTCATATTCCTCTAATGCTACCAGGAATGACAACACCCAAGGCAACCAAGAGTGACTCACAGAGCATCCTCAGCCCAGAGTCTCAGCCACACTAAGCCAATCCGCCGCTCTGTCTGCCTTCTCTACCCTGAAAGATAAACGCCCCATAGGCCACGAGGAAAGGAGAGTGGCTGATGTCCACTGAGTGCTTATCACGTGCCAGGCACTCTTCTAAGTGCCTTGCATGTCCTATCTCATTTAACCCTCATAACAGTAACCACTGGAGATAGTATTATTTATGACCCTATTCCAGGGAGGAAGGAACTGAGCCTGGAGAGACTGTCGGACACACAGGGTTGTGCTGCAAGGGAACAGGGATTTTTTTTTTCTTTTTTTTTTTAAACAAAACAAAACAAAAAACAGGGCCTCAGTCGGTTGCCCAGCCTGGAGTGCGGTGGCACAATTATAACTTTCTGCAGCCTCGAGTTCCTGGGCTCTGTAAGATTCTCCCCGGGGCCTGAAAGCTTAAGGGGATGAGTAACTCCTCCCTTCTCAGGCCCAGTCCCAAGGCTCAAGGCCACTTGCATCAGCGGCGTGTGATCTAAGCAGGAAGAGAGCAGAAGACACCTAACCCGGCTGGAAGACACGTACTCCCGAAGATCCAGAAAGAGGTCATCCGGGTACAACGTAGCAGTTACATCCGACTAGGACACTTCCTGTTTACAGGAGACTATAAAACCTTTGCCCCGTCCTCACTTGGGGCTGACGCCATTTTAGGCCTCAGCCCGCCAGCACCCAGTGTGTCTGCTCATTAAAACAGCATGTTGCTCCACACTGCCTCATGTTGTCTGTTGGCACGCTCTCAGGGTTCAAACGGATACAAGAATCTTACAGGCTCAAGCAATCTTCCTTCCTTGGCCTCCTGAGAAGCTGGGATTACAGGTGCACACCACCATGCCCGGCTGATTTTTACTTTTTTTTTTTTTTTTTGTAGAGACAAGGGTCTTACTATGTTGCCCAGGCTGGAAAATCCTGACCTCAGGTGATCCTCCCACCTCCGTCTCCTAGAGTGCTGGGATTATAAGCTTAAGTCACCAAGCCTGGCCAGGGAGCAAGGATTTGTCAATAGAAAAATCAAATTCTGTAAAATATTTAAAGAGGTTTATTCTGAGCCAGCATGAGTGACCATGGCCTGGAAAACAGTCTCAAGGGGCCCTGAGAAACTGTGCCCCAGGCAGCTGGATTAGTTTGGTTTTATAAATTTTAGGGAGACAGAAGTTACAGGTAAAGACATAAATCAGTACACATAAGGTATACGTTGGTTCAGCTGGAAAGGTGGGACATCTTGAAAGTGCGAGGGAGTTAGTGGGGTAGAGGGTGAGGGGGTGGTGTTTACAGGTCATAGGTGGATTCAAAGATTTTCTTTTCTTTTTTCTTTTTATTTTCTTTTTTTTTTTGAGACAGAGTCTCGCTCTGTTGCTCAGGCTGGAGTGCAGTGGCACAATCTTGGCTCACTGCAATCTCTGCCTCCTGGGTTCAAGTCATTCTCAGCCTCCCGAGTAGCTGGGATTACAGGCGTGTGCCACCACGCCCATGATTTAAAGATTTTCTGATTGGCAGTTGGTTGAAAGAGTTAAGTTTTGTCTAAAGACTTGAAATCAATGGAAAAAAAAATGCTTAAGTTAGGGGAGATGTGGAGGCGAGGTTCTTGTGATGTAGATGAAGCCTTCAGAGAGAGTAGATGGTAAATGTCTCTTTTCAGACCTTAAAAAGTGTCAGACTCTTAGGTCATCGCTCTGTGATCCGGGAAAGACCTAGAAAGGAAAGCCCTGGCTACATTAATGGAGATTTTCTACAGACACAAGTTTCCTCAACAGAAGATGGCTTTGAGGGCCATTTCAAAAGATGTCCAAGGAACAAATTTTGCAGCAGACTATGTTGATTTCCTTCAGGATCTGCTATCTGTCATATGATGCTATACCACAGTCAGGTTGGAATTGGGTATCTTATTGCCACAAAGAGTCTGTTTTTGCCAGTCTTAGGATGGAGCTCTGTGTGAATGTTAATGCTGGTTAGCTGTGCCTAACCTCAAAAGGGAGGGAATATATAACAAGGTGTGTCCCATCACAGCCAGGAATTCAGTTTTGCGGGTTTCTCAGGGGTCCTCTTGGCCCACAGGGGGTCTGTTTAGTTGGTTGTGGTGCTTAGGATTTTATTTTTGGTTTAGAGATTCCAGGCCAGGCTCCTCTTGCTTCTCTCCCTACCTTAGCAAACTCAGGGGCTTTGGTTTTGTGCTGTGGAATTGGGAGCGTCTTCTGGGGAGGAGTCTCAGTGTGGTGGCTAATGGGGGGTCTGGGGCAGCAGCATACCCAGGCAGGAGGGAGTAGAACTAGATTCTTCCTGGAAGGCCTTTGGGGCTCTGGAACCAAACAACTCAGAATGAGCCACATCATAGCTGTGTGCCTGTCCACAATCCCCCACTCTATTACCGTCCCCTGGGCCACCCCACTGACACCGCCCCCCCCAGCAATGATGGATGTGGTGGCTTTGAGCATCTTCACCCAGCAATTGCTCTGTGCCAGGCCAGCTCTCAGGGCTGAGGAGGAAGATGAAAAAGACACAGCTCTTACAACTGGTGACCTCAGGACCTGTGCACAGGTGACTAAATCCTGTACGTGATAGGGAGGGAGAAGAGGGTTTGCGTTAAAGTGCAGCAGTTGCTGACAGTTGGCTTTGTGGCAGAATTCCACACAGAGAGGGTCTCCTATATTTGGAGAGAGACCTTTTTTTTTTTTTTTTTTTGAAACAGGATCTCATCTACCACCCAGGCTGGGGTATAGTGGTGGAATCATGGCTCACTGTAGCCTTGACCTCCTGGGCTTAGGTGATCCTCCCACCTCAGCCTA
Organism: Macaca nemestrina; assembly: GCF_043159975.1. Lineage (NCBI taxonomy): Eukaryota > Metazoa > Chordata > Mammalia > Primates > Cercopithecidae > Macaca > Macaca nemestrina. The sequence continues at coordinate 52,524,819 of NC_092142.1, forward strand.
CCAAGTAGTTGGGACTACAGGTACGTGCCACCATGCCCGGGTAATTTTTATAATTTTTTTTTGTAGAGACCAGGTTGGCCATGATGCCCAAACTGGTCTTGAACTCCTGGGCTCAAGTGATCTGCCTACCTTGGTCTCCCAGAGTGCTGGGATTATAGATGTAAGCCACCACACACAGCCTGGAGAGACCTTTTTAATGGGCCTGCTTGACTAAGAGAAGCATATGGCCCACGGGCATGACCCAGAGGAAGGAATCTAGATAAAGAGGTGTTCAATTATACATTATGGAAAAGAGAAAGAAGCTTTGGAATTATCTGCATAGACCTTGAGATGGGGTTTGAGGTTCTGGAAAAAAAAGATAGGAGTGAAGGGTTCCCCAATATTGACTTATATTATTAGAATGTCAATGAAAAGAGCCAAACTCTGTAAAACATTTAAAGGAATTTATCCTGAGTCAAGTATGAGTGACCAATGGCCTGTAACACGGCCCCAGGAGGTCCTGAGAACATAGCCTAGGGTGGTCAGGCTACAACTTGGTTTTATCTATTTTAGGGAGACATAAGTGGGGGTTGCTTCCAGGTCATAGGTGCATTAAAAGATTTTCTACTTATTTATTTATTTTTGAGAGGGAGTCTTGCTCTGTCCACCCAGGCTGGAGTGCAGTGGTGCAATCTTGGCTCCCTGCAAACTCTGCCTCCTGGGCTCAAGCAATTCTCCTGCCTCAGTCTCCCGAGTAACTGGGATTACAGACACCCACCACCACACCTGGCTAATTTTTGTATTTTTAGTAGAGATGGGGTTTTACCATGTTGGCCAGGCTGGTCTCGAACTGACCTCAAGTGATCCACCAGTCTTGGCCTCCCAAAGTGCTGGGATTACAGGTATGAGCCACCATGTCTGGCCCATTGAAATATTTTCTGGTTGGCGATTGGTTGAAAGTTTATTGGAAGACCTGGCATCAATAGAAAGGAGTGGTGTCTGGGTTAAGACAAGGGATTGTGGAGACCAAGGTTCTTATTATGCAGATGAAGCCTCCAGGCAGCAAGCTTCAGAAAGAACAGACTGCAAATGTTTCTTATCAGACTGAAAGAGTCTATCAGCCATACTGTCTCTGTTTTAATGTCAGTGCTGGTCAACTGTGCCTGAATTCCAAAGGGAGGAGGGTATCATGAGGCATGTCCCCGCTTCCCATCATGGCCTGAACTCGTGTTTCAGGTTGACTTTAGAATGGCCTTGGCTGAGGAGGGTCCATCTGTCAGTTGAAGGGCTTGGAGTTTTATTTTTGGTTTACAAGGAGGGAGCCGTTGGCTAATAAGATCTAGGAGAGTACTAGAAGCTTGCAACTAAAGCTGTTCCCTGCTAGCACAGCAATTATTTACTATAGTCACCCACTGCCTTCCTGATCCCCACCCCAAGGATCTGAAGTACAAGTCAGTCATATGCAGTCACGTGCACTGGAGTTGATGGTGAAGTCCAGGCAGTGATAGGCATAGGAGGCCTGAGGCAGGGCCAGGCAAGATGGTTAGGAGATAAATAACAGTAGAGGAAAAGGAACAGTGCCCACAGAGTGAGGAACAGATCTGTAACAAACCCTGTCTTCCTCCACTGCCCTGGAAAGGTGAATCTTTTTTTTTTTTATTTTTTATTTTGGAGACAGAGTCTTGCTCTGTCGCCCAGGCTGGAGTGCAGTGGCCGGATCTCAGCTCACTGCAAGCTCCGCCTCCCGGGTCTACGCCATTCTCCTGCCTCAGCCTCCCAAGTAGCTGGGACTACAGGCGCCCGCCACCTCGCCCGGCTAGTTTTTTGTATTTTTTAATAGAGACGGGGTTTCACTGTGTTAGCCAGGATGGTCTCGATCTCCTGACCTCGTGATCCGCCCGTCTCGGCCTCCCAAAGTGCTGGGATTACAGGCTTGAGCCACCGCGCCCGGCCGGAAAGGTGAATCTTGAAAATGTAGGATGGAGCGGGGTGTGGTGGCTCATGCCTGTAATCCCAGCACTTTGGGAGGCCAAGGCAGGCAGATCACCTGAGGTCAGGAGTTTGAGACCAGCCTGGCCAACGTGGTGAAACCCTGTCTCTATGAAAAATACAAAAATTAGACAGGCATGATGGTGGGTGCCTGTAGACCCAGCTACTCGGGAGGCTGAGGTGGGAGAATCACTTGAACCCAGGAGGCTGCGGTTGCAGTGAGCCCAGATCCACTGCGCTCCAGCCTGGGCAACAGAGTGAGACTCTGTCTTGGGGGGGAAAAAAAACCAGAAGAAAGAAAGTGTGGGATGGAGGAGGGGAGGCTAGATCCTGTTAGTGCCTAGTGTGTGTTGCGGTGCTGGAACTAGGATGAGGAAATGAGGCACTTGACTCAGGCACAACGTTTAGGGGTGTGCCAAAAAACTCATGCAGCCAGATGATCCTATTTTAATGCAATATTTTAAAAAAAACCGCCAAAATAATCTGTGATAAACTATCAAAATGTTAAATAAAGAGAGGACTGGCATTAATGATTTTTCCTTTTACCTCAGGTTCCAACATGGCTGAGCCATGCTCTAAATCCTGTCTTTCTTTAATATTCTAATAGTTTATGCATTATGGTGTTCTGTGTTAATTTTGGTCTTTAAAATATTGCAGTACAACATGATTTAGCTTGATTGCCAAGTTTTGGGCCACACCCCTAAATATCACATCTCATTTGTCTCACCCTAGTTCTGGCCCTGCATTGAGACTCAACACATTTTATCTGACTATAAAGAAAAGAGTAATCTGGGCCGGGAGCAGTGGCTCACACCTGTAAGCCTAGCACTTTGGGAGGCCAAGGTGGGCAGATCACCTGAGGTCAGGAGTTCGAGATCAGCCTGACCAACATGGTGAAACCCCGTCTCTACTAAAAATACAAAAATCAGTTGGGCATGGTGGCACGTGCCTGTAATCCCAGCTACTCAGGAGGCTGAGGCAGGAGAATCACTGGAACCCGGGAGGCAGAGGTTGCAGTGAGCCAAGATCGTGCCGCTGCAGTGAGCTGAGGTCACGCCGCTGCACTCCAGCCTGGGCAACAGGCAGAGAGAGACTCTGTCTCAAAAAGAAAAAGAAAAAGAAGATCCTTGAGCCGGTAGGTTTGTGGGGAGGGGCAGATACAGATACCTGAGTGAAGACACTTTCACAGAATACCTTCAGAGACCCTATATCACCTTTGACAAAATATGTCTCTCTTCCTGCCGGTGAGTGCCCCTGGCTGGGGCCAAGCCCTGTGTTCACACATCACTGCAGGCAGCAATGCTGGGGCCTTATTGGGATTCTGGACCCAGATGGTGGGCACAGCGCCAAGGTACCCACTGGTCCAGGAGGGAAATGTTTGGGGGGTGGTGGGTTGATTTGATTTTGTCTCAATGGGAACTTTCTTTGGATCTCTTTCCCTGACTTCACTGTACATTTCAAAACAACATTCTTTTATGAACAAGCACCAGGACATCAAATACTTCCACACCCCGTGCTAGAAGCGCTTCAGGCCATGTTGTTCTTTTTCTTTTAAAGGCGTCCATGTAAAATCAGATGTTAACTCTCTCTGAATAAACCCGAGTGGAAAGCCTTTTTTTTTTTTTCTTTATTAACACCAATGACAATCCGAACAGGTGGGAAAAATATGTGCCTCCTACCAAACAATGTACAATAGTTTAGAAGGAAAACACTATGTAGTTACATGTGTAAGAAACAGTTCTTATTTATTGATGGTGAGAAAAATGAATAACAAAGCTTCAAGGGAAAGTAGCAGGAAATATATTAGCAGGGAGAATGATTTATTTCTTTGAACGAGGCCTATTTCTTTTATAAGTGAGTTTTGTTTTGCACCATGGTCAACGTCAGCATCCCCTCTCTTTTTATTTATTAAAGCTTATGTTGGGTCCATCATGTATTACAGTCAGCAAACCACAAAACAGACAAAAGAACCAGCATGCGGGACTTGAATGATGTGCATGGACTCCCAGAATTCCAAAATTATAGAACGCTGGGGCTGCATATGGTGTCTTGGAAGTCGACTGGTCCAATGTTACAATTCCCTCCTTGACCACATCTATATCCGTCCCCATTTTGTTGTGAGGAAAATGAGACTCGAGGGAAAAGGATTAAAGCCAGAATCACACAGTTGGCTGGTGGTGAAAATGGATCATTTTTCAAAGAGATGCTTTGTAGGGGGAGACTCAAAACCTAGAGTTCTGGTCTTTGTTCTTTCCTTTTTTTCCTCAAGTACTGCGTAAAAGATCAATTTCATTCATTGTTATTGATTATAGTAAATGTGGCCTACCCAGAAGCAATCAAATCTTTGTCTCCCTCCAAGGATTACCTTATTCAAGTTAGTGTTCTATTATATTTGTCTTTTCTTCTCTTTTTGTTGAGAGAAGGTCTCTTCTCTGTCACCCAGGCTGGAGTGCAGTGGGGTGATCTTTCCTTTTCAAACACTTAAAGTGCACACAGAGGGCTGCAAGGAGCCTTGGGAAGAACTGTAATTGTTGGTAATGGTGATCCAAATGGATGATAAAATGCTGCATACTGGCTGGGTGCAGTGGCTCCCAGCACTTTAGGAGGTAGAGGTGGGAGGGTCATGTGCTCATGAGTTATAGACCAGCCTAAGCACGTGCCTGTCCCAGCTACTCAGGAGGTTGAGGTGGGAGGATGACTTGTGCCCAGGAGATGGAGGCTGCAGTGAGCCATAATTACTCCACTACACTCCAGCCCAGGCAACAGAGCAAGACCCTGTCTCAATTTTTAAAAAATGCTGCATACTGCTAAAAGGCAAGATGAAGTAGGAAGACTATCTTTCTCTCTGCAGTCCTGGGCCTGACAGAGCTCCAAAAATGTTTGTCTTGAATATTGTTGAGTCTTGAAAATGTCATGCTAATCAACTGCTTCCTGTTGCAATAACACATATTCTTCTCTGGGTAAATACACAGGACCAGAGAAAGAAAAGTTCCTACTTGTATTCTTAGAATTCTCCCATGCTCTGAGGCGTGGCCTTCAGTGCCCACCAGGTGATTCGACATATCATGGTTTTCTGCCTTTTTCCTTGATAGTGTTCATTTGATTCCTGCATTTCCAGACTTCTTCCCCTTCCTATCTTTTGTTGCTGGGCTTATTTGTTTTGTTTTAAAAACTTTTATTTCACAAATAAGATGTATTCATTTTAGAACCAGAAAATACAGAAAAAGGAAGAAAAGAAATAGAAATCAGCCATAATCCTAGAGTAGTCAGTCAACTTTGACATTTTGGAATATTATTTCTAGCCTTTTGGTATTAATTTGTACACACTCAAGGTCTACGTTCTCTTTCTTCCCTTCTTTCTTCTTTCTTTCTTTCTTTCCTTCCTTCTTTCTTTCTTTCTTTCTTTGTTTCTTTGTTTCTTTCTTTCTTTCTCTTTTTTCCTTCCTTCCCTTCCTTCTTCCTTCCTTCCTTCCTTCCTTCCTTCCTTCCTTCCTTCCTTCCTTCCTTCCTTTCTCTCTTTCTTTCTCTCTCTCTTTTTCTTTCTTTCTTTCTTTCTTTCTTTCTTTCTTTCTTTCTTTCTTTCTTTCTTTCTTTCTTTCTTTCTTTCTTTCTTTCATTCTTTTTCTCTCTTTCTTTTTTCTTTCTTTCTTTTTCTTTCTTTTTTTGACAAAGTCTCACTCTTGACCTCCCAGGCTGGAGTGCAATGGTACAATCTTGGCTCACTGCAACCTCTGCCTCCTGGGTTCAAGTGATTCTCCTGCCTCAGCCTCCTGTGTAGCTGGGATTACAGGCGCCTGCCACCATGCTCAACTAATTTTTGTATTTTTAGTAGAGACAGGGTTTCACCATGTTGGCCAGGCTGGTCTTGAACTCCTGACCTCAGGTGATCTGCCCACCTTAGCCTCCTGGGATTACAGGCATGAGCCACTGTGCCCGGCCTCCTTCTCCCTTTCTTTCTTTCCTTTTTTTTTTGAGACGAAGTTTTGCTCTTGTCACCCAGGCTGGAGTGCAACGGCGCGATCTCGGCTCACGGCAACCTGCGCCTCCTGGGTTCAAGCGATTCTCCTGCCTCAGTCTCCCAAGTAGCTGGGACTACAGGTGTGCATCACCATGTCCAGCTAATTTTTTTGTACTTTTAGTAGAGATGGGGTTTTGCCATGTTGGCCAGGCTGGTCTGGAACTCCTGACCTCAAGTGATTTCCTCTCCTCTCTTTTCTTCTTTTTTTTCTTTTCCTTTTTTCTTCTTTTCTTTCTTCAATAGCCCTTGTCCTAATGCAGGGGTGTATCTTTTCAACAACAAAGATGGGATTATCCAGTGCCCACTGTTGCACCGCTGTTCTTTTCACAGACTGTACCCTTGTTTTAGAATTTGCCAGTATTGGCAATGGCACTTCTCTCTGGGCTAGGCTTTTAATTTGTTTCAATACAAAGAGAGTGAAGTTTCCACATATAAGAATCAGGGACCCATCAGGTAGATTTTCTTCTACCCTTTGCCTTTGGTAGGGGCCAAAAAAAATTTTCTCTTTGCCCTCCAAAGTTTCACTGAAAAAATCAACTCACAAAAAGCAGACTCTGTAAGCTATTTAATGTGTACACATGGGAGCCTTCAGAATTAAGACCCAAAGATACAGTGTCCTTTTTTTTTTTTTTTTTTTTTTTTTTTTTTTTTTTGCGTAGGTTCAACGAAGTCTGGACAGCCACACAGAAATATACTTGGACCAAAGAGTCTGATCTAGTGCTAACAGACCACATGGGGAAGCCCAGCAAGGCCTGTCTAGATTCTTCCTGGACTCTCTGAGCAAGCATTTCTTCCTTCTGGGTCTAGGGGAGGACCTTCTCTGGAATGGGGTCTTATGACCTACAGTCAAATAAGGAATGTCAGATAACATCTTTATGGCCAGTTTTTACACAGAGAGGCAGAAGGAAAGTTAAAGTAGTAATTTTAGGTTTTATGGCTGGCTTTGGGGTTTGGTGAAGAGGAATTCCAGTTTCTATGGCGAGGCTCAGGGGAGAATGAGACTGGGAGAGAGCAGGTCAGAAGATGATCAGAGAAAAACTTCAGCTTCGGAGGACTTCATTTGGGGTATTGTTTTCTGAGTCCTTAATGCCCTATTTATGACAATGCAAAGCATTGCTTTCAGCCTTGTGCTGGAAGTGGGATTATATCCAACCTTGAGCAGCCATAGATGTCCACACAGTCCTGGATCTCCCACTGCCTCCACTCTATCAGTACTAAGGGAAAACACAGTATAGTTTGTCCACCACTCACAGCCACACTCCATGAATGTGACTGGATAAACTGTCAGAGGCATTTGAACCAGAACAACTTCATGTTGAGTAGGGACTGGGTAAAATAAGGCTAAGATCTGAGGGGCTGCATTCCCAGGAGGTTAAAGCATTCTTGATCACAGGACAAGATAGCAAGTCCGCACAAGATACAGGTCATAAAGACCTTGCTGATAAAACAGTTAGCAGTAAAAAAGCTGGCCAAAACCCACCAAAACCAAGATGGCAACGAGAGTGACCTCTGGTCATCCTCACTACTACACTCCTACCAGCACCATGACAGTTTACAAACGTCATGGCAACATCAGGAAGTTACCCCATGTGGTCTAAAAGGGGGAGGCATGAATAATCCAGCCCTTGTTTAGCATACAATCAATAAATAACCATAAAAATGGGCAACCAGCAGCCCACGGGGCTGCTTTGTCTGTGGAGTAGCCATTCTTTATTCCTTTACTTTGTTTATTTTTGAGAGACGGAGTTTCACTCTTGTCACACAGGCTGAAGTGCAACGGGGCGATCTCGGCTCACTGCAATCTCTGCCTCCTGGGTTCCAGCGATTCTTTTGCATCAACCTCCCGAGTAGCTGGTTATAGAAGCCTGCCACCACACCCAACTAATTTTTGTATTTTTAGTAGAGATGGGGTTCCACCATGTTGACCAGACCGGTCTTGAACTCCTGACCTCAGGTGATCTGCCCACCTCAGCCTCCCCAAGTGCTGGGATTACAGGCATGAGCCACCTTTACTTTCTTAATAAACTTGCTTTCACTTTACTCTGTAGACATGTCCTGAATTATTTCTTGTGCCGAGATCCAAGAACCCTCTCTTGGGGTCTGAATCGGGACCCCTTTCTGGTAACAAAATGTCCCAAGGAGGGAGTATGTAATGCCTCTTTTTGTGGCCAGAATGGTTTGGCTTCTGCTGAAGTAACCTCCAAATCTCAGTGTCTTGAGAAAGGTTTATCCCTCATGTCCATCATGCTGTACATGCTCTGACTTTGGAACACATGTTGATAGCACATTCACTATCTTGAACATTGCCTGCTGGATTCCATGTCGGGAGGAAAAAGAGTTTTCATTGGGTGAATTTTCTGTCTTCCAAGTTATCTTGGAGTTATCACCTTCCAAGTGTTACCAAGTTTTGCCATTGCAAACCTGGATCAGCGACCTTCCAGGCACCAATAGAAGTCTCCATAAAGTTGGATGCCTGCATTTAAGCCTGTGCTATCTATTTTCTTTTCTTATTGTCACCATTTTCTAGGTACTCATCTTGGTATCAGTCAGGATAGCCTAAGTTACGCTGTGGGAAAAAACAAGCACCCAAACTCACTCAGACTAAATGTTCACTGAAGGTTGGCTGGGTCTGTGCTGTCTCTGTGCTTTCATAATTGTGATGGTTGGTTGTATGTGTTAATTTCACTAGGCCTAGGGTGCCCAGGTTAAATGTTATTTCTGAATGTGCCTGTGAGGGTCATTCTGGATGAGATTAGCGTTTGAATCAGTGGGCTCAGTGAAGTAGATGGCCCTACACAAGGTGGGTGGGTATCATCCAATCTTTTGAGGACCTGAATAGAACAAAAGGTGGAAGAAGAAGAAATTTCCTCCACTTTTCCCTGCTTCACTGCTTGAGCTGGGATATCTCATCTCATCCCCTCCTGACCTTGGATACAAATTTACACCATTTCCTCTAGGTCTTTAGATTCAGAATGAATTATATCACTGGATTTCTATGTCTCCAGCTTGCTGATGACAGATCATGGGCCTTCTCAGCCTTCATCATTGCATTAGCCACTTTCTTATAATCTCTCTCTCTCTCTCTCTCTTTCAGCTTTTTGCCTGAAGTCAGGCTTCAATCAGCCACCACCCGGGTGACTAAAGCAGAGAAACCCTTAGCCTAAGAGGCACGAATATGCAGAGGAGTTTAGGGTGACCACAGCAGCTGGAAAACAAAGGAAGGGGTTAAAATATGACAAAAGAGATGCATAAATGGGGAGCCCTAAATTCGGTGTATATACTGGCTGTCCCCTGACCTACACATTCATAGGGCAGATTTCAAGAAGTCCAACATAAGGAGAAAAGAACTGAACTTAGATTTCAGTTGCTGCCCACCACAGAGGAGATAGAGTTTGGAGTTTGACTACACCCAAGTTAACTGCTCATTAAACAAACAAAAGAAGTCAATAATCTTAAAAAAATATAATGAATCCAGAGTCTTACAACATATCATTTCTAGTATCTAGGATATTATCCAAAATTACTAGACATAGAAACACAGAGGAAAACAATATCCATACATAAGAGAGAAGGTCACCAATGGAGACTAACCGCAGGATGACCTGGATGCTGGAACTGGTAGGCAGGATTTTTAATACAGCTACTATAACTATGCTCAATGATGTAAAGAAAATATGCTTGCAGTGAATGACCAAATAGGAAATCTCAGCAGAGAAACAGAAACAATTAAAAAGAACCAAGTGAAAATTTTAGAACCAAAAAATGGCATGTCTGGAAGACGCCTCGAGAGGAACTATCTAACCCAAAGAGTACAGAGAAAAAACGATTTTAAAAATGAACAGATCCTGAGTGATCTGGGGGAAAATACAACAAGGTCTGATATACATGCAATTGGAATTCTAAAAAGAGGAGAGATACAATGGAGCTGGGAAAAAAATATTTCAAGAAAGCAAAAAAGGATAAGAACAAAGTAAACCATAGTTAGCCACGTCCCAGTCAACCTGCGGAAAACCAAAGACAAAGAGCAGCCGAAGGGAAATGACATATCACATATAGGGAGCACTGCCACAAATGACTTCATCATTAGAAACCATAGAGGCAGGGAGACACTGGAAACATATATTTTAAATTCTGAAAAGAAAAAAAAAAAAACCTGTCAGTGCATAATTCTATACCCAGCAAAAATACCCTTCAAGAGTGAAACAAAATGAAAACACTTTCTATGAATAAAAGGTAAGAGAATTTGTTGCTGCAAACCTGCATTACAAAAAGTGCTAAAGAAAGTTCTTCAGGCTGAAGGGAAACAACATTGGAGAGAAACTCTATTAAACCTGCCACTAATAAGGTAAAAGAGTTACAAATGAACATTATCATGGGCCCATTTCTTCCCCTACGCAGGTAGTAAAGTGTGAGGTAATCACTAGTGCTGTTCACCAAATATGTCTGGTTTTCCTTCCTTCAGGCATATGGTAGAATTGCCACTCCACTTACTGGGGTGGGGCATGGCCATACGATTGCTTTAGTAAATGAGATGTGGCAGAAACTTTGTCACAGGATGCAATTTGCCTCACTGCCTTTTTTCTTCTGGCTTTAAAAATCATTGTGTTAGGGTTCTCCAGAGAAACAGAACCAATAAGAGAGTTGGGGCTTAGAAACCAATACCCTCAAAGCATGGCATTTTGACCTGCTGACTTGAAGAAGAATTCCCCAGGTCTCTGACCTCTGCCTACTCCTGTCTCAATTCTCTGTCTCTCCCAAAGCACAGGATGAAATGGTTCTCTGAAGTTCTCTTATCTGCCTAATGTCTGGACCTGCCAAAGAAGAAAACAGTCACCTCTGGTCACTTTCCTGATCATTAACTAAAGTCATATCTCAGGAAGAAAGACTGAAGTCTGTCAACACATCTGGACAGACTTGTCGCAAATTATTGTCTGTTCTTTTGGCCCAGCAGACTTTGTTTCAGGCCACTGTATGTTCGTCAAGCCCATTGAATTCACCTAAAAATCATTTACTATCCCTCTAAAATGATCCACACTTCCCTATCTTCCTCTCCCCTAAATAGAAGCATATACAACCATCTGTACCCCGTTGTGTGGTTGGGATGACTCTGTGATTCTCCCCTGTGCATGTTAACACATTTGTATGCCTTTTTTCCTGTCAACCTGCCTTTTGTCAGTTGATTTTCAGTGAACATTCAGGGGGCAAAGGTGAAGTTTTCTTCTATTTTATAAAAATCTTCTTCACTTACCTTTGATTCTAGCTGTGTCCCTTCAGAATATCCACACTGAATCATTCGTTTGAATCTTCCACATTGGGGAGAAATCTGGCCTTGAGAACCTCTCTGTGTGAATCACATGGATCTTCCATCAGCTCTGGACCCGTCTTCTGTGAAGGACAGAATACCACCAAGTTTGCTGCCTGAAGTCTCCTGATTCTGAATACACTTTTTTTGCACAAGTCTCTGGGCCTGCAATCTCTTTCCTCCTGTTTATTCAGTACAAGTCAGTACCTGACTTCCGAAGTTATGCTCCCTCTAGCATCACTGGATCCACTGTGACAACAGTCTTGAAAACTTACCACTTTATCACTATGGAAATAAAAAATGGAAAATGAAAATAAATAAATCATATTTTCAAGGTGCAGGTGGCGCAATATTCTCATATTCACATTGAGGTGCAAGATCCAAGAAAGCTGGCCTAATTATGGACATGCACTTAGTTAGCAGTGAACCTCAGTCAGTGGACTCAGCTGTTTCAAACTCTTTTTATATGGTTTGAATTCACATGTTTCTACTGTCACCCAAGAATCTTATATGAAAGAGCTTTTTAACATCCAAACAGCTTCAGTGCTTCAAAGAGGAGGCATGTGAGGACATATGTAAAGCTCTTCTGCAGTTTTTTTTTTTTTTTTTTTTTAAAGTAGACTTTGTTTTTTACAGCAGTTTTAAGTTTGTAGCCAGGAGCGGTAGCTCACACCTGTAATCCCAGCACATTGGGAGGCCAAGGCAGGTGGATCACCTGAGGTCAGGAGTTCAAGACCAGTCTGGGCAACACGGTGAAACCCTGTCTTCACAAAAAATACAAAAATTGGCCAGGTGTGGTGGCATGTGCCTGTAGTCCCAGCTATTCAGGAGGCTGAGGTGGGAGGATGGCTTGAGCCTGGGAGGTCGCGGCTGTGGTGAACCATGATTGCATCACTGCACTCCAGACTAGGTGACAGAGCAAGACTTTGCTTCATAAAAAAAGAAAGTACAAAAGTAAATAGAATTTCCATAAACTTCCTACCCCTACCCATGCACAACCTCCCCCACTGTCAACACGCAACCCCAGAGTGGTACATTTGTTATAATTGGTGAATCGACATTGACACATCATTATCATTCAAAGTCCACAATTTACATTAGGGTTCACTCTTGGTGTATGTGTACCCACTATGATAGTATCATATGAAAGAGTTTCACTGCCCTAAAATGCCTCTTTTCCCCCAACTCCTGGCAACCCCTGATCTTTTAACTGTCTCCATAGTTTTGCCTTTTCCAGAATGTCAAGTAGTTGGAATCACACAATATGTAGACTTTTTAGATTGACTTCTTTCACCTGGTAATATGCATTTAAGGTTTCTCATGTCTTTTCATTGCTGGATAGCTCGTCTCTTTTTATTTTTATTTATTTATTTTGAGATGCAGTCTCACTCTGTCACCCAGGGTGGTGTGCAGTGGGGTGATCTCGGCTTGCTGCAACCTCTGCTTCTCGGGTTCAAATGATTCTCATGCCTCAGCCTCCCAAGTAGCTGGGATTACAGGTGCGCGCCACCACGTCCAGCTAATTTTAGTATTTTTAGTAGTGACAGGGTTTCACCATGTTGGCCAGGCTGGTCTCGAACTCCTGGCCTCAAGTGATCCGCCCGTGTTAGCCTCCTAAAGTGCTAGGATTACAGGCGTGAGCCACCGTGCCCAACCGCTCTTCTCTTTTTAGTGCTGAATAATATGCCATTGTCTGGGTATGCCACAGTTTATCCACTTACCCACTGAAGGACATCATGGTTGCTTCTAAATAGTGACAATTATAGATAAAGCTGCTATAAACATCCATGTGCAGGTTTTCTTGTGGACATAATTTTTCACCTTCTTTGGGTAAATATTTAACACCAAAGAGTATGATTGCTAGATCAGATGATAAGAGTATATTAATTTTGCAAACTGTCTTCTATAGTGGCTGTACAATTTTGTGTTCCCACCAGCAATGAATGAGAGTTCCTGTTGTTCCACATCCTCTCCAGCATTTGGGGTTTCAGATTTTCTCCATTTAAAAAGGGGTGTAGTAGTATCTCATTTTTTTATTCCATTTATTAATTAATTTTTTTTTTTTTTGAGACAGAGTCTTGCTCTGTCACCCAGGTGGGAGTGCAGTGGCATGATCTTGGCTTGTGGCAACTTCCACCTCCTGGGTTCAACCGATTCTCCTGCCTCAGCCTACTGAGCAGCTGGGATTACAGGCACACACCACCATGCCCAGCTAATTTTTGTATTTTTAGTAGAGACGGGGTTTCACCATGTTGGTCAGGCTGGTCTCAAACTCCTGACCTCGTGATTTGCCTGCCTCAGCCTCCCAAAGTGCTGAGATTACAGGCATAAGCCACCATACCCGGTCTTATTTATGTTTTTTGTAGAGACAGGGTTTCACCATGTTGCCTAGGCTTGTCTCGAACTCCTGGGCTCAAGAGAGCCACCTGCCTTGGCCTCCCAGAGTGCTGGGGTTACAAGCACCAGCCACCATGTTTGGCCTCGTTGTTTTTTTAATTTGCGTTTCCCTGATGACATATGTTTGTTGAGCATCTTTTTGGATGCGAATTGCCGTCTTATATCTTCTTTGGCGAGATGTCTGTTCAAGTCTTTTGCCTATTTTCAGTCAGGTTGTTCATTTTCTTATTGTTGAGTTTTAAGAGTGTTTTGTCTATTTTGTTTAATAGTCCTTTATCAGATACCTCTTTTGTAAGTGCTTTTTCTCTGTCTATGGCTCATCTTCTCATTCTCTTGACAGTGTCTTTTACAGAGCAGGAGATTTTAATTTTAATGAAGTTCAGTTTATCAATTATTTTTTTCATGAATCCTGGCATTGCTGTTGTATAGTTGGTTCTAATAACAAAAACAAGGACAATAACAAGACTGACCCAAAGTGGGATGTTAATTGCCACAAAAGCAGTCATTTGATATCAACCTGAGTTTTGTGATCATAATTTATTTGGCATGTAAAGATCCTTTTATGCAAATCATTTCCATGGACATGTAATATAAAAACATAAGTATTTCCAATTACTATATCAGTGTAGCTATTCCAAATGAAATGTCTACAGTAGCAACAGACAGACCAGACTGCATATGTCAGTCCTGACTGGAGACTAGTAGGCAGCAACCACTCCCCAAGCTGCTGCTCCTGACGTGTTGCTTGACTCAAAGCCAGGAATGATCAACAAAGGTGTTTTTCCATCCGGTCGGAGTCTAGTAATGGTGTTCCATAGAAGAAGCAGAGACTACTGCTGCTAATGACTGTAGACATGTTGAACATTAGGGTTTGTAGCAAGAGTTGCCTGCCATAGCAAGTAATGACAACGAGTGGAGCAAGACAATCATGCTCCAGGCAGGTGGACTCCAATGAAACATGTCTCAGGAGACCTTTGGGAAAGGGGACTGACAGTCTTGTTTAAGAGATACCACTTCAGATTGGGCACACTGGCTCACATCTATAATCCCAGCACTTTGGGAGACCAAGGCAGATGGATCACCTGAGGTCAGGAGTTCAAGACCAGCCTGTCCAACATGGCAAAACCCCACCTCTACTAAAAATACAGAAAAATTAAAAAAATTTTAAAAACCAACAGGGTGTGGTGGCAGGCACTTGTAATCGCGGCTACTTAGGAGGCTGAGGCAGGAGAATCGCTTGAACCCAGGGGGTGGAGGTTGCAATGAGCCGAGATCATGCCATTACACTCCAGCCTGGGTGACAGAGTGAGCTCTGTCTCAAAAAAATAAAACAGCAACAACAAAACGAGATACCACTTCATTCTGTTGATCTGAGGCCTGTGTGTTTGTCAGCCAATATGCTCGGATGGGCAGGTAACTACAAAGGAACTGAAAGGAAAGGGGGGACTTCCTGAGGGCTACACCAGGAGTTCTCATAGCATCACTTCCACTGTATTCTCTTGGTCAGAGCAGCCACATAGCACAGATTCAAGGTGGAGGGAACATAGATCCCACCTCTTGTTGGGTGCAGTGACAAATAATTTGTGGCCACGTGTAACCCACTGGCTGTGGAAAGTCTTTTATTCTTTTCTTTTTTAACCTATTGCTCCATTGGCGTGAGGAGTCCAATGATCACGCGCTCATTGTGAGTTTGGTGGCTCTTAGGTGAAATGGCTCTCCTATCAGAGACCAGGATTTTACAGAGCCTATGATTGTGGGGACGGGAAGCACATATTTTGCAAGTAACTAATTGGGAGTGGTGGTAAAAGGGGCATTCCTTTCAAGTTTTGGTTTCTGGACCCATATATTTTAGTTACTGGAGACAAAGCACCTTACCAGCTACAGACTCAGCACAAAACTTGCATCCTGTTGGCAACTGACCAGTGCCTCAACTTGCTCAGTTGTATCTGAGCAGGCGTTTCAACTGAGCCTGTAATAGGCCATTCCACCATTGTCTTTTTTTTGTTTTGAGACAGAGTCTCACTCTGTTGCCTAGGCTGGAGTGCAGTAGGCTTATCACAGTTCACTGCAGTCTTGATCTCCTGGGCTCAAGTGATTCTCCCACCTCAGCCTCCCAAGTAGCTGGGAGTACAGTCGTGTGCCACCATGCCCAGCTGATTTTTAATTTTTTTTTTTGTAGCTCACTATTTTGCTCAGGTGGTCTTGAACTCCTGGTCTCAAGCAATCCTCCTGTTTGGGCCTCCCAAAGTCTTGGGATTACAGGCATTAACTACCATGCCCAGCCCATTTATTTTCTTTTTCGAGACAGAATCTTGCTCTGTCACCCAGACTGGAGTACAATGGTGTGATCTCGGCTCACTGCAGCCTCCGCCTCCTGGGTTCAAGTGATTCTCCTGCCTCAGCCTCCTGAGTGGCTGAGACTACAGGCACACAATACCACACCCAGCTAATTTTTGTATTTTTAGTAGGGACAGGTTTTCACCATGTTGACCAGGCTGGCCTTGAACGCCTGACCTCAAGTGATCTGCCTGCCTCAGCCTCTCAAAGTGCTGGGATTACAGCCATGAGCCACTGTGCCAGCCCAAGTCCATTTCATCATTTTATTAGGGTGGCTGCTTTGGGCATGACAGTATAGGGTAGAACCAATCACATGTCCTCTTTCATAACAGGGGCCAGTGGTCTGAGGCAATGTTACATGGGATCTCATTGGGTAAATCAGGCCTTTGTTATCCCTCTCATAGTGGTATTGGTAGAGGCGTTGTGGACCTGGAAGACAAACACATATCCAGAGGAGGTATCAATTCCAGTAAGAACAAATTACTGCTTTCTACAGAGTAGAAGGAGTCCAGTGTAATTAACTTGGCATCAGATGGCTGGCTGATCTCCTTGAGGAGTGGTACCATACAAGCAAGGACTCAGTGTTAGTTGAGTTAGGCTGGGCATTCAGCAGTGCGGTAGTTGGGACCAGCCTTGGGAGAGGGAGTCCATCATATTGGGCCATGCATGTCTTCCAGCCGTGCTACTGTGGGCACTCCGTTCATGGGTGTGTTGAATTAGCACTAGAGTGGCCAAAGAAAGAGACAAGTTAGACCAGTCATCCCATCTACTGGGTTGTTGAGAGCCTACTTCGTGGTAGATACTTTCTGGTGGGCATGGACACCAGACACAAAGTTCTTTGTGCCCCTTCCCATGCTTCTTCTCCAGACCTCTTTGTTTCCAGTCTGCCTATTTGTTTCCCATTCTGCCTCTTCCAGGTCCTTGACCAATTGACCAGCCATCTGTCACTCTGTAGGAGTCTGTGTACCTCAGGCCACTTCTTCCTTCATCAGAGTGAATGACCAAGGGTGTTACTCACAGATCTGCCCACCGTTCTCCACTCCCTCTCATCACTGTCCTTTGGAGCCATCCTTGAGTAAGGCTGTTGTGTAGTGCAATCCATTTTCAACTTACACCAGCAAATCAAGACTATGGATCCATAAACAAAGCCTGAGTTTTTCTTCCTCTGATATTTGGTTGTGGGTAATACCTTTCCTGTCCCATGAGACCACAGGTGTGAGCTGAGAAAATGGCATTGGTATAACATAGTCAGGTGGCATGGCAGTGTGAGCCATCTGCTTGTTGATCTTACCAGTGCTCTCTGGATTTTTCTCTGGATTGGGCTGTTGGACCTGATCCTAGAATGTTCCATTTCCATCCCATAATAGCTGGCTGTGGCATGTGTACAGGCTGAGTAAACTCCTACTGTTGTACATAGTTTCAGAGAAGTCCCAGTGTAGAAAGCAAAGAACACAGTATGCACCTGAGGCAAGATGTTGTTAGAGTGAAGTAAATGGATACTTTTGCAGAACTGGCTACCAAAGCCACAGCAGGAATCTGAGATGTGGCAGAGGGGATGAAGTAGGCCCCTAGCAGTATCTAATATATCCCCCATCTGTTTCAGTTCTATTGTTATAGGATCTTTGGGTGTTGCTTTTCTGGCTGGAAACCTCTGTGGCTGGTGGTGCCTTTGCCCAAGTTCTTGTTTTGTGTCCAGGAAGAATGAAGTATGCAGACAAGTAGAAGGCGAGCAAGACAAAGAGGAGCTTTATTGAGGTTAGAACAGCCCAGAGGAGACCCGTAGTGGGTAGCTCCTCTCTGTAGACAGGTCATCCTGTCAAGTGTTCAGCTCTCAGAAGAGAGGAAGTCTGGAGTGGGTGGCTCCTCTCTGCAGACAGGTCATCCCAACAAGTGTTCAGTTCTCAGCAGAGAAGAGTAGCTCCTCTCTGTAGCTGGTCATCCTGATGTCTGCTGCTCTCAGCAGAGAGGAGGCCCTGGAGAGGGTAGCTCCTCTCTACAGCTGGTCATCCCAATGTCTGCTCTGCTCCGGCTGAGTCCGGAATTTTTATGGTCTTCAGAGAAGGGAGGTGTGTGCTGCCATGGGTGGGCCCAAGAAGAAGCAACAGAATTCCCTCTTCAGTCTGCAGGAATGGCAGCCTGGTCCCCAGGCTTCAGGCCTTCCCCCTGAAGGTGGGGCTTCAGTGGAGACCTGCCCCCTTCTGCCTGAGAGCCTGTCTGCCTCTGCTACAGTCCATGGTGCCTAGGCTGCTTGGGCCAAGAGGCACCTGCAGGCCACCACTGAGCTGCCTTCAGTGCTCCCAAACCCCAGCTTCCCTCCCGTGCTTGTTGGTACTGAAAGTCCAGAAGGCGCTGAGGCAGCAGGGGGCTAGCATGTCAGCACTGCCTTGAACATGAGTCCACCTGGCCAGGCTGCGACAATACCTGGGCTCAGCCCCACCCTTGCTCCACAACCAGAGTGAACTCTGTGAGCAGGGAGAGGCCAGGCAGTGGCAGCAGGCACTTCTGAGCCCATAGGGGGTAGGGGACCCCAGAAGGTCCAGCATGCCCTGGTCCACAGCCGGACTTAGGCAGCTGCAGCAGCACCCAGGGACGGGGGGGGCTCCTGCATGCTCTGCTTTGCCCTGTGGTGCAGGAGGCCCGGGTCGTGCTGCCCCGCTGCAGCCGGCATCTTGGCAGCAGCCACTCTAGATGGGTTGCTGCTTCCATCACTATTATCCAAAACTGATTTAGATTCTCTGCCCTCATTCTCTTCCAAGTTTTGGAGGAAACACAATGATCAGAGTGGGAAGCAGAGCAAGAGACCTTGGTAGATCTTTAGGACCACATGACACCCAGTATCTAGACTGCACCCTCTGTTAAAACACTTGATACTAAGTTTTACTTTGCTGTTTGTGGCTCCCTGCTTTTAAGGCTATTCTTTCTATACATATGTCCAGTTCTGTATCTCTATAAAATGATTTCAGAGCTTCAAATAAAGTTTCTATGAATTTTTTTTAAATTGAGCAATCTGTTCCATTTACTGTATATCGTTATATTTATCAGCATATTATTATATATTATCCAATATAAGCCAGTGAATATTCAGAGGGTTCCTGACATCAATGTCCAACTCTCCGATTCCTCATTCTTAAGAAACTGATATCACTGCTGTTTGGTTGGTTGGCTGAAAAAAGAAAAAGCAGGCTGAGCACGGTGGCTCATGTCTGTAATCCCAGCACTCTGGGAGGCCAAGGAGGGAGGATCACCTGAGGCCAGGAGTTCAAGACCAGTGTGGCCAACATGGTGAAACCCTGTATCTACTAAAAATACAAAAATTAGCCAGGCGTGGTGGTGGGCGCCTGTCATCTCAGCTACTCGGGAGGCTGAGGCTGGAGAATTGCTTGAAATTGCTTGAATCCAGGAGGCGAAGGTTGCAGTGAGCAGAGATCATGCCACTGCACTCCAGCCTGGGTGACTGATAAAATGCTAAACCTGTGTTACCAGGAGATTGGTTATGCATCTTCCTTTAGTGTGTCTCACATTGGCCTCAGTCTATTCAATGTATGCTAGAATGTGTCCTGCTTTCAGGGCTTAATTGCTGAGTCCTCAGTTGATATTTTAATTAATGCATCACTGTTTTACTTCTTCCCTCTTACCTGTCCTTGTGTGTTCCCTCCACCCTTCCAAACCATTGTTAGCACTCTTATATGCATCCATCCATACATTTCTCCATGCTCATACAGCCATCTTTCATTTATATGTACATGGTGTCAGGCAGTCTTCCCATTCCTCCTTGCTAGTAGAATCCTGATTTGGAATGCAAGGTGCTTAGCCCTGGCAATGGGTCATGACTGGTTCAAGTCAATAATGATAATTTGTACCCCATATATCCTGGCCTATTCTGCAGCTAGTGGTAGTCATGTGACCCAGTTTTGACCAATGAAATATCAGTGGAAGTTAGCTGAGTGGACATTTTGCTGACTCATTTAGCAGAGTCTCTTGCCCTTCGCTCTTCTTCCTGCCTAGAATGCATCGATGATGCTTAGTTGGTGCTGCAGGCAGCGTGTGACTGCGAAATGACAAACCAATACATTGAGGATGGTGGAGTCAAAATATGAAAAGAATCTGAGTCTTTCAGGGTCCTACTGAGCTGCTGAACCAGTGGCAGAAACAGAAATCTTTAGGGTACCAGTCATAGGAAAAAACCCCTATTTTTTCATACCACTGTTAGTGTGGTTTACTATTATTTTGTATCCAGAAGCACTTATAACTCATACAAAATGCATATGAATGCACACACACAAGTTGTCTGGTGTTCAATTTACAAAAATATGGCCATATTACTCATCATATTTTTATATATTTGTCTGTATAGTACCTTGCTTCAGATTATAATTTGTAATGGAAATCTCTCTAAGTCAGTGAGTATAGCTCTAATTTATTATTTAAACAATGTTTTATTGATTATCTTGCATAGGTAATACCAGAACCTGGTTTAAAATTCAAAATGTATAAATGGAAAGTGATGCAGCCACTTTGGAAAACTGTTTGGCAGCTCCTTAAAAACTTAAATACACAGTTGCCATATAATCCAGAAATTTTATGTGTAGGTATATACCCAAGAGTAATGAAAACACATTACTTATACACAAACATTTGTAGAAAATGTTTATCAGTTTCATCAATAATGCCCAAAAAGTAGAAAGACTTAAAATGTCTATCCACTGATGAACGGATAAACAGATTGTGGTATATTCACATAATGGAATATTATTAAACAATAAAAAAGAAGGAAATACTGATGCATGCTACAGTATAAATGAACAATGAAAACATTATGGTAAGTGTGATGGTTAATATTGAGTGTCAACTGGATTGGATCAATGGATGCCAAATATTGTTACCGGGTGTGTCTGTGAGGGTGTTGCCAAAGGAGATTCACATTTGAGCTGGTGGACTGGAAGAAGGAGACCACCCTCAATCTGGGTGGGCATCATCTAATCAGCTGCCCACACAGCTGGAATAAGGCAGGCAGAGGAACGTGGAAGGACTAGACTGGCTGAGTCTTCTGGCCTCCATCTTTCTCCCATGCTGGATGCTTCCTGCCCTGGAACATTGGGCTCCAAGTTCTTAAGCTTTTGGACTCTTGGAGCTACACCGATGGTTTTCCGGGGGCTCTCGGGCCTTCCACCACAGACTGAAGGCTGCACTGTCAGCTTCCCTACTTTTAGGGTTTTAGGACTTGGACTGGCTTTCTTGCTCCTCAGCTTGCAGACATCCTACTGTGGGACTTCACCTTGTGATGGTGTGAGTCAATACTCCTTAATAAACTCCCATTCATATATACATCTATCCTGTTAGTTCTGTCCCTCTGGAGAACCCTGACTAATACACTAAGTACAACAATTCAGTCACAAAAACCACATACTGTATAATTCTATTTATGTGAAATGTCCAGAATAGGTGAAACCACACAGAAAGATTAGTGGCTACCTGGGGCTGGGGGTTGGGAGTTGGGAATGGAGAATGACTGCTAATGTGTTTGTGGTTTCTTTTTGGATTGTTGAAAATGTTCTAAAATTAGATTTTGGTGATGGTTGCAAAAGTCTGGGAATACATTAAAAACCACTGAACTGTACATTTTAAATGGGTGGATTTTATGGTATGTGAAATATATCTCAATAAAGCTGTAAAAAAGGTTTAAATGGAAATACAGTAAAAAGCAAGTTTCTCTTCTATCTCTTCCCCTACCTACCCAGTTCCCTTTTCCAGAGGTGATCACTCACTAACTTCCTGGTATGCTTTCAGAGGTATTTTATTTATATTCACACACATGCTCATAGGTGGGTTTACATACTTTCTTACATGTACCATACACTATTTTTTCCCTTATTTTTACCCTTAAAAATATATCTTGGAGACACACACAGACAAGAGGAGAATGCCCTGTGAAGATGGAGGTGGACTGGAGTGATGGCTCTAAATCAAGGAGTGCAAAGGACTTACCAGCAAGCATCAGAACTGGAAGAGAGGCCTGGAACAGATCTTCCCCTCGCCCTTCACAGGGAACGGACCCGTGACACCTTGATGTTGTACTTCTAGCCTCCAGAACTGTGAGAGAATAAATTTCTGTTGTTTAAAGCCAAAAAACAAGCAGACAAAAAATGTATCTTAAATATTATTCCATATCAGCACATTTAAGGTGGATACCTTCTTTTAATAGCTGTGTAGTTTCATGATTGTTACATAATTTATTTGATGAGTTCCTTATTGGATATATGGGGTGTTTCCAATGTTTGCTTTTTCAAGCAATGCTGAAATAATAACCTTGTCCATGCATAATTTCTTACCTTGGCAAGTATACTTTCAGGACAAACTCTTGGAGGTAGAATTGTTGGATTAAAAGATAATTATATTTCTAGGCCGGGCGTGGTGGCTCATGCTTATAATCCCAGCACTTCGGGAGGCTGAGGTGGACAGATCACTTGAGGTCAGGAGTCTGAGACCAGCCTGGCCAACATGGTGAAACCCCTTCTCTACTAAAAATACAAAAATTAGCCAGGCGTGGTGGTGCATCCCTGTTATCCCACCTACTTGGGAGGCTGAGGCAGGAGAGTCACTTGAATCCGGGAGGCAGGGGTTTCAGTGAGCTGAGGTTGTGCTGCTGCACTCCAGCCTGGGTGAGAGTGAGACTCAAAAAAAAAAAAAAAAAAAAAAGAAAGAAAGAAAACAAGATAATTGTATTTATTATTTGAATTGTCAAATTGATCTCCATAGTGTTTGTAGGAAATTACCCTCTCACCAGTAATGTATGAGTATTCCTGTTTGCCCACAGCTGTGCTAATACCATGTGTCATATAATTTTTGATCCTGTCAATCAGGTAGTTGAAAATTCTATATCATTGTGGATTTAATTTGTATTTTTCTCATTAGGAGCATGTTAAGCATCTTTTATATATTTCATATCATCGATCAATATCATCACACTCAATAGTATTAATGTCACATTCACTTCATTAAGTCATTTGAATTTTCTTTTCCAAACTTTTTTTCATATCCTTTACCCATTTTTCTGTGGGTTGTTGCTCTTTTTCTTATTGTTTTCTTTAGGAGCTCATTACATATTAAGAAAATTGGCTTTTGTTCCAATTTTAGCAAATATTTTATCAAGTTTTTTGTTTTTTGACTTTATAATTTCTTTTTTTCTTGCCATGAAGAAGATTTTGTTTTTGCGTAGTCAAATTTAATACTATTTTCCTTTATTGCTTCTGGATTTTGTCTTCTACTTAAGTCATCCTCACTTGAGATTGTAAAGAATTATGTTCATTTCTAGGGCTTTTATGGTTTCATTTTTTACATGTAAATCTTTATAAAATTTATTTTGTGTTAAGTAATGGTGTAGAGATCCAATTTGTTTTTTTCTAGGTGTCTTTTTAATGGTTCCAACACCATTATTGAGTAGTCTACTTCTCCCCACTAATTTGATATGCCACTTTTCCAATTTCCTGTATGCATTTGCATCTGTTTCTAGACTTTCTGGGCCATGCTGTTTGCATTCCTAAAATAAACGCCTCTTAATCATGATGTATTCTATTTTTAATGAGTTGTTCAATTCTATTTGTTAATATTTTACTTAAGATTTCTGCTTCAATATTCACAAATGAGTTTAGTCTATAGATCTATTTTGTGTATGTATGTGTAGAGTTTATTGGGTTTTCAAATCAATGCTATAGTCATTTTATTAAAAGATTATAGAATCTAGCCTGGACAACATAGCGAGACACCTGTCTCTTAAAAAAGATTATCTGTTGTTTAAAAGCCTGTTAGAATTCCCCTAAAAATCCATCTGGGCCTGCTGCTTTTTTTGGGATTAGCTCATTAATATTTTTCTATCTTCCATGGAAATTGATCTTTTAGATTTTCTATCTCTTTTAGGGTCAGTTTTGGTAAGCTGTATAGGACTATATAACTGAGACATATGATATTTTAGAATATCCTCTGATTCAATGGTTACTCTCCCATTATCACGTTTTCTTTTTTTTTTTTTTTGGTGACAGAGTTCCACCCTGTCACACAGACTGGAATGTAGTGGTATGATCTCAGCTCACTGCAAACTCTACCTCCTGGGCTCAAGTGATTCTCATGCCTCAGCCTCCCAAGTAGCTGGGATTACAGGCACATGCCACCACACCCAACAAATTTTTGTATTTTTTAGTAGAGATGGGTTTTACCGTGTTGGCCAGGCTGGTCTTGAACTACTACCCTCAAGTGATCCACCCGCCTCAGCCTCCCAAAGTGCTGGGATTACAGGCATGAGCCACCACGCCCAGCTCCATTATCATGTTTGAATTTGTGTGTGTCCTCTCTTTTATAATGATTAGATATATTATGTTGATTATTTAAAAGAACTTTTTTTTTTTAGTTCTAAGTTCTATTATGTGGTTTTAGACTCAATTAACTTCTGCTTTTTTCTTTATTACTTTCTTCTCTCCACTTTCATTGGATTTACTTTTTGTTCTTTTTCTCACTTTTGGGATAGATGCTTAATTCATCTATTGTCACACTTCCATGTTTATTTTTATAAATATTCTATGTATTTTAACCTTTGCTTTTTTAAGTTTTAATGTTTAATTTTTTGAGATGGGGTCTCACTGTGTTGCCCAGGCTGGTCTCAAACTCCTGGGCTCAAGTGATCCTCCTGCCTCAGCCTCCTGAGTAGCTGGAATTATAGGCACACACCACCACACTCAGCTTAAACCTATGTTTTAACCATATGTCAAGATTCTGATATGTATAATCATTATCTTTGAAAGAAATTATACAGTTTCACGTCTTTGACTAAAGAGTTGCTTAATAATTTTAAAAATTTCCAGATGGAAAAGACTTCTCACCTTTTAATTTAATTTTATTGTATTGTGGTAAAATGATGTTTGCTTTAGTTCTACTTAATTGAAATTATTAAAGTTTTCTTAATTATCTCATATATGACTAATTTTCATGTATTTGAAAAGCAAATATATTCTCTTTGATAAGGCTGAAGAGTTCAATATATAGCCATAAGATCTACTTTGGGGTTATGTTGCTTACTTTTTTATTCTTTTTTATTTCCTCATTTTCCTCACCTTCAACTGAGGGTGGATCTTGGTCTTCTCTAATTAATGTACTTCCATGTGTTTCTCTTCTTATCACCTGTATTTATACTTTATGAAGGTTGCTGCTGTGTTATTTGATGCATAATTATTAACTTTTATATTTTCACTATGAATTATGGACTTTAGTAGTACAAAGTATCCTTCTTTGTCTCATTAAGGACTTTTTTCCATCCATGAATATTTTAGCTTGTTAGATATCAAGTTCACAATACCTGCTTTCTTTATGTGTTTTTGCCTGGTATAGTTTTATACTTTCTTTTAATTGTATTTATCTTTGTTTTGGGAATGTCTCTTAAAGTACACAGTTGGATTTTGCCTTGTAAGCCAATCTGAAAATATTTTTTCTTCTTATAAGTTAGTTAAGACCATTTACATTTATTGCTACACATTAAATGCCTGGTCTTAGATATATTCTATTATTCTATGTTATATTTACTATGCATGTTAAATTTACTATGTGTTTTTCACTCTGTAGTCTGGGTTTTTTTTTTCTTTGCTTAATTGAAAAAATTTTTGGTGACTAGAATGATTTGTGTTTTTGTCTTAGTAATTATCATTCCACTAACATATTTATATAATGCTCACATTTTCTTTACTTGGGCTCCTATGATATGGTTTGTCTGCTTGAAATGAGACATTTGACTATCACCTATGGTTTATATAAAATCAGTGAATATATTCAATTTCCCATCTCTTTTTTCTTTTCCTCTCATTTAAAAAATTTATGTTGTTTGTACTTTGTCAGAGTACACAACTACAATCTTTTCTTTCACCCTTACCCCCATCTTTGATTTGTTTAAGATCTACAGTTAAATATAGTCAATGCTCACTACCAGACCAGTCCTTTTAACAGTTTCCTCATTCATCTCTTAGTTGGATGAAGTTCCACCTCTAGAGAATTTTTCAGGAAGGACTTATTAGAACAATATACACTGAATTTTTTCATGTTTCACATATTTTTTAAAAATTATTTTTCTATGGCTAAGCACATGACAAGATGCTCAACATCATTAGTCATTAGGGAGAACTACAAATCAAAATCACATGAGATACTACTTCAAACTCATAAGAATGACTATTTTTAAAAAAACAGAAAATAAGTGTTGCAAGTATGTGTTGAAATTGGAACTCTCATACATTGCTAGTGGGAATATAAGATGGTTTAATTCCTATGGAAAACAGTTTGGTGGTTCCTCAAAAAGTTAATATAGAATTGTCACATGACCCAGCAAGTCCATTTCTGGATATATACCCCTCAGAGTTGAAAACAGGTACTTAACCAAATCATTGTACTCAAATTTTCATAGCAGCACTATTCATAATAGCCTAAAGGCAGAAATAACCCAAATGTTCATTAGTGTGTGAATACACAGATGGTGGTATATCCATACAATGGAATATTATTCAGCCATAAAAAGGAATGAAATGCTGTTACATGCAGCATTTCATGTATCAAAGTTCAATGTGGATGAACTTTGAAAACGCTATGCTAAGTGAAAGAAACCAGAGGTCGTATATTGTATGATTCCATATGTATGAAATATCTAGAATAGATAAATACAGAAAAACAGGTAACAGGCTGGTAATTACCAAGGGCTGAAGGGAAAGGTGATAGGCAGTATATGCTTAATGTTTATGGGGTTTCATTTTGAAGTGATGAAAATGTTTTGGAACTAGATAGATACATGTGAAGTTTGCACAACATTGTGAATGAAGTCGATACCACCAAATTGATTTTAAAAACTGTTTTAAAATAGTTAATTTTATGTTACCTGAATTTCATAACAAAATTTTTTTTTCTATACTCTTGATATTTGAAGGATAGTTGAGTCAGATGAAAAATCCTGGCTTCACATTTTTTGACATTTTTCACTACTGTCTTGCTTTGTAAGTTACTTGAGGAATCTAATGCTCACCTGACTTTATTTTCTTTACAAATGCCTTGATCTTTTGTCTGAAGTAGCAGATAATTATTTTTCCTTAAACTGTAATGTCTAGTAGCAGTTTTAATAGGTTGTTTCAGAGTTGATTGCTTTGAAGCAATTTTCCTACATGGTGGGCCTTTTAAATGCATAGATTCAGTTCTTACTTCAGGAAAATTTTCTTGAATTATAGTTTTATGTATTAGTTCTATTTCAGTGTTTTTTTCTCTTATGCATCTCCAATTATATTATGTTTTGTCTAACTACTACATCTATCATTTTCTTACTGATTCTTTCTACCTCTTTCTTTAATTTCATTTACTTGGCTTTTTTTTTTTTTTCATTTCTATCCACTATATATCTTCCTTCTTCCTTAGTCTACTTTCGATCATACTTACTTTCTCTTAAGCACCTCATACTTCAATAATTTCAAGGTTATTGCTTTATTTATTTTTGAGGCAGAGTCTCACTCTGTTGCCCAGGCTCGAGTGCAATGGTGTGATCTCGGCTCACTGCAAGCTCTGTCTCCTGGGTTCAAGCGGTTCTCCTGCCTCAGCCTCTTGAGTAGCTGGGATTACAGGCACCCACCACCACATCTGGCTAAAGTTTTGTATTTTTATTAGAGACAGAGTTTCACCATGTTGGTCAGGCTGGTCTCGAACTCCTGACCTCCGGTGATCCATCTGCATGGGCCTCCCAAAGTGCTGGGATTACAGGCGTGAGCCACCATGCCTGGCCAAGGTTATTTCTTTTTCTTCAGCTTCTTTCCTAATATCAGTTTCCCACTTTGTAAGTTCTAGTTTGTCCATTTCTATTTTGAGTTTTTAAATCCCTGATGTGTTTTTCCCTGTGTGCAACTGCTTAATTTTATTTAGTTCATTTGGGAATACTATGTTACATTTTTTTTTTCCATAAGGGCTAGTTTTATTTCTTCTGGAGTTTCTTATCCACTGAAAAGTTTGTTTTTATTTTTTAGAGACAGGGTCTTGTTCTGTCACCCAGGCTCCATGGAGTGCAGTGGCATGATCATAGCTCACTGCAGCCTCAAACTCCTGGGCTCAAGTGATCCACATCAGCTCACTGCAACCTCCGCCTCCCAAGGTCAAGTGATTCTCCTGCCTCAGCCTCCCGAGTATGGTAAACTTCTGAGTAGCTTGGACTACAGGCATGTGCTGTCCTGCCTGGATACTTTTTTAATGTTTATTTTTGTAGAAATGGGGTCTCATTATGATGCCTAGGCTGGTCGTGAACTCCTGGCCTCAAACAGCCCTCCTGCCTTGGTCTCCCAAAGTGCTGGGATTATAGGTATGGACCACCACAACTTGCCAAGTTTTTTTAAACTTAAAAAAAATTAAAGTATAATGAATTCAGAAAAGTAAATAGCTGATAACACAAAGCTTCACTTTCCCCCTGCATTTATTATACCTTACCATTTATTAATCTTCCACCATTAAGAATCTATCACATGACAGGGTATACTCTCAACACCACTTACCATAAATAATGTCATTTTTTTTTGCCATCTGATTAGTGAGTGACCCTGGTTCGAGTCCCATTTTGATGTCTACTTTCTAGGGCTATTCCTGATTATCTACTCTCTTAACCTGGGCTTCCTAAAAGCAGAGTCTGAAACAAGGGCTTGCATGCAGATGGCTTATTGGGGAAATGATTCTAGAAAGAGTGAGTGGGAAGAAGAAAACATAATAGATGGAAAAGCCAACAGGAACTTGTATTACCAAGTTGATCATCTTGTGAGTGTGGCTTAATCCTGCTAGACCCTCTGAATAGCTATATAGAATGCACCTTAATTGTCCATTAAAGGATGGAAAGGAAGAGTATTTATCCACTGGCTCCTGGTCTCATGGGTGAAGAGGATCCCTGGGATGTTTTCTCCATTGTGTTTGGATAAAGATGGGGAAGGGGAATGTGAGGTAGGGTCCAAGAGGTGTTTCATACTATTTTCTAATGGCTTCCACTGTTGCAGTTAAGACATCATCAGCTGTTGGGCCCGGCATGGTGGCTCATGCCTGTAGTCCCAGCACTTTGGGAGGCCGAGGCGGGTGGATCACCGGAGGTCAGGAGTTCGAGACCAGCCTGGCCAACATGGCAAAATCCTGTCTCTACTAAAAAATACAAAAAATAGCTGGGCATGGTGGCAGGTGCCTGTAATCTCAGTTACTCAGGAGTTGAGGCATGAGAATTGCTTGAACCTGGGAAGTGGAGGTTGCAGGGAGCTGAGATTGTGCCACTGCACTCCGGCCTGGGCGACAGAACAAGAGTCCATCTAAAAAAAAAAAAAAAAAAAAAACCCAGAAATTTCCTCCTGGATCTTTAAAAACATAATGTCTAATTTTATGTCAAATTTCTCAAGATTGTCTTTGAATTCCATAAACATATCAAACATTGTTATTTTGAAGTTCATAGACGATGACTATTATCTGAATTACTTACGGATGTTTCACTCGTCTGTTATCTTAGTCTTCATTCATGTGATCTTGTCTCCTTATGTGCCTAGTTATAGTTAAAATGTGTAGCAAACATCATACATTAGTGTAGTGATAATTTGAAGGCCTAGATATCTTCTTCTAGAGATTTGTCTTTGCTTCTGACAGATGGCTAGGCTAGTTCTAGCAATCTCAGATCACCTTAATCCATTTAGAGATTGAGAAGGTTCAGAACAGGGCTTCAGTGTCAGTGAGTGCTAGTCTATTTCGTATTCACTGTTATTCTCATGGTTTAGCCTTTCAAAGTCACAGCTTAAAGCCTGGGGATTTACTGGGGTCTCCATCTTTGGTGTGCCTTAAATTCCAATCTTGTCCCTCAAAGTCTCATGAGTCTGCGGAAGCTCCATTCAGCTTCTCTCACCCTTGCTTTCAGATTGGCAGAGTCTCAAGGGGAAAATCAGCCTAAGTATCTGGCTCACCCTCTGGGCTTTCTTTGTTCCCAGATCTTGTTCCTGAAATTTATTACTGACTTAAATAGCTTGTGGGCATTCAAACCTTTCTATATATAATGTGTATTCTGGTTTTTCTAGTTGTTTTCAACAGGAAAGTTGGTTCAAACCATCACATTTACCATTACTGAGGGAGAGCTCCAAACTGCTGAAAAGGTTTTTCTTTCTTTTTTAAAAAAACATGGACTAATTTGTCTTACAGGCAGGCTCATGCCTGTAATCCTAGCACTTTGGGAGGCCGAGGTGGGCGGATCACCTGAGGTCAGAAGTTGGAGATCAGCCTGGACAAGATGGTGAAACCCTGCCTCTGCTAAAAAGACAATAATTAGCTGGGTGTGGTGGTGCATGCTTGTAGTCCCAGTTACTTGGGAGGCCGAGGCACGAGAATCGCTTGAACCCAGGTGGTGGAGGTTGCAGTGAGCTGAGATTGTGCCACTGCACTCCAGCCTGGGCGACAGAGTGAGAATCTGTCTCAAAAACAAGAATGAAAAAAAGCAAGTTGTATAAATAATGCCTGCAGCCTGACATTTATATAAATAAAAAAATAATTCTACGCCTATTCTGTGGGTACATGTACATACACAGAATGGTAAACTCTTGGTGGGCAGCAGATCTGGATAAGGGTGGTATTATTCAAGGGGATTTTACATCTGTATTATTCTGATTTTAGTGAAAATATGGTCATGCATTATTTGCTATTTTCTTTTATTAAAAACATCATCATTATTAGAGACAGAGTCTCATTATGTTGCCCAGGGTGCAATATAATGGCTAGTAACAGGTGTGATCATAGTGCACTACAGCCTTGAACTTCTGGGCTCCAGTGATCTTCCTGCCTCAGCCCCCCAGTAGCTGGGAATACAGGTGCATGTGCCTAGCCACTTGTGTTATTTTAAAAAATGTTACTCATACATAAGGAAAAGACAGGAAGCAAGCATGCCAGATATTAATGGCTAATTCTGGATGGTGGGGTTATAGGGGTCACTTTAAAAAATTTTTCTATATATACAGATATAAATTTTGCTATATATATATATGTTTAAGACGGAGTCTCAGTCTGTCTCCCAGTCTGGGGTGCAGTGGTGTGATCTCAGCTCACTGCAACCTCTGCCTCCCAAGTTCAAGTGATTCTCCTGCCTCAGCCTCCCGAGTAGCTAGGACTACAGGCATGTGCCACCATGCCAGGCTAATTTTTGTATTTTTAGTAGAGATGGGGTTTTACCATGTTGACTAGGTTGGTCTTGAACTGCTGACCTCAGGTGATCCACCCGCCTCAGCTTTCAAAAGCGTTGGGATTACAGGCATAAGCTGCTGCACCCAGCCAATTTTCTTACACAGCTTTATTGAAGTATAACTGACAACTGCTGAAAAGTTTTGACTTTCAGTTTGTTTTCTTACAGAATATGGATGTAGGATTCTCTTTTTTATTAAAACTTATTTGATTTGGAATTTTTCTGGACCAGGTAAGATATCACATGGGTGATGGAAGGATTTGGGTGGCTTACAAGTTTCTTTCTTTCTTTTTTTGACAGAGTCTTGCTGTGTTGCCCAGGCTGGAGTACAATGACGTGATCTCGGCTCACCGCAACCTCCACCTCCTGGATTCAAGCAATTCTCCTGCCTCAGTGTCCCAAGTAGCTGGGATTACAGGTGCCTACCACCACACCCAGCTAATTTTTTGTATTTTTAGTGGAGACAGGGTTTCGCCATGTTGGCCAAGCTGGTCTTGAACTCCTGACCTCAGGTGATCCACCTGCCTTGGCTTCCCAAAGTGCTGGGATTACAGGCGTGAGCCACCACGCCCGGCCAAGAGGCTTACAAGTTTCTTAGCTCAACAATGTCCTCTGCTGTTGTTAGTGAAGGGCCACATCCTTTAATAAAAAATTGTATTTATTTTATTATTTACTTACTTTTTTCCAATAGGTTTATGGGGAACAAGTGGTGTTCAGTTACTTGAATAAGTTCTTTAGTGGTGATTTCTGAGATTTTGATACACCCATCACCCAAGCATTTTACACTGTGCCCAATGTGTAGTCTTTTATCCATCATCCACCTCCCACCCTGATATGGTCTGGCTTTGTGTCCTCACCTAAATCTCATCTTTAATTGTAATCTGAATTGTAATCCCCATGTGTTGAGGGAGGGACCTTGTAAGAGGTGATCAGACCATGCAGACTGTTTCTCCATGCTGTTCTTGTGATAATGAGTGAGTCTCATGGAATCTGATGGTTTTATAAGGGGCTTTCCCCTCTTCATTCTATACTTCCATTTCCTGCTGCCATGTGAAGAAGAACATGTTTGCTTTCCCTTCCGCCATGATTGTAAGTTTCCTGAGGCCTCCCCAGCCATGAGGAGATTCTATTAAAGAGATTCTATTAAATCTCTTTCCTTTATAAATTACCCAGTCTCAGGTATTTCTTCAGAGCTGTGTGACAACTAACACACACCCTTTCTCCTGAGTCCCCAAAGTCCACTGTATCATTCTTATGCCTTTGCATCCTCATAGCTTAGCTTCCACTTATGAGTGAGAACATTCAATGTTTGGTTTTCCATTCCTGAGTTACTTCAGTTAAAATAATGGTCTCTAATTCCATCCAGGTTGCTGTGAATGCCATTATTTCATTCCTGTTTATGGCTAAATAGTATTCCATGGTGTGTGTGTGTGTGTGTGTGTGTGTACTCACACACACCACAATTTCTTTATCCACTCATTAATTGATGGGCATTTGGGCTGGTTCCATATTTTCACAATTGTGAATTGTGCTACTATCTTGTGAATTGTGCATGTGCAAGTATCTTTTTCCTATAATGACTTCTTTTTCTCTGGGTGGATACCCAGTAGCACAACTGCTGGATCAAATGGTAGTTCTATTTTTAGTTCTTTAAGGATTCTCCACACTGTTTTCCATAGTGGTTGTATTAGTTTACATTCCCACCTGCAGTTTAAAAGTGTTCCCTTTTCCACCACATCCACAGCAACAGCTATTATTTTTTGATCATGGCCATTCTTGTAGGAGTAAGGTGGTATTGCTTGTGGTTTTGATTTGCATTTCCCTGATTATTAGTGATGTTGAGATTTTTTTCACAGGTTTTTTGGCCATTTGTATATCTTCTTTTGAGAATTGTCTATTCATGTCATTAGCCCACTTTTTGATGGGATTGTTTTTTTCTTGCTGATTTGAGTTCCTTGTAGATTCTGGATAGATGTATAGATCCTTTGTCAGATATATACATTGCTAAGATTTTCTCCCACTCTGGAGGTTGTCTGTTTAGTATGCTGACTGTTCCTTTTTCCATGCAAAAGCTCTTTAGTTTAAGTCTCACCTATTTATCTTTGTTTTTGTTACGTTTGCTTTTGGGTTCTTGGTCATGAAGTCTTTGCCTAAGCCAATGTCTAGGAGGGTTTTTCCCAATGTTATCTTCTAGAATCTTTATGGTTTCAGGTCTTAAAGTCTTTGATCCATCTTGAGTTGATATTTGTACAAGGTGCGAGATGAAGATCCAGTTTAATTCTTCTGTGTTTTGCCAATTATCTCAGCACCATTTGTTGAGTAGTGTCCTTTCCTCACTTTGTTTTTG
This sequence comes from Macaca nemestrina, assembly GCF_043159975.1. Lineage (NCBI taxonomy): Eukaryota > Metazoa > Chordata > Mammalia > Primates > Cercopithecidae > Macaca > Macaca nemestrina. The sequence goes on from NC_092142.1 coordinate 52,558,426, forward strand.
TTTGCATTGTCGAAGATCAGTTGGCTGTAAGCATTTGGCTTCATTTCTGGGTTCTCTATTCTGTTCCACTGGTCTATGTGCCTATTTTTATACAAGTACCATGCTGTTTTGGTGACTATGGCCTTATAGTTTGAAGTCAGGTAATATGATGCTTCCAGATTTGTTCTTTTTGCTTAGTCTTGCTTTGGCTATGTGGGTTCTTTTTTGGTTTTATATGAATTTTAGGATTGTTTTTTCTACTTCTGTGAAGAATGATGGTGATGTTTTGATGGGAACTGCTTTGAATTTGTAGATTGCTTTTAGCAGTATGGTCATTTTCACAATATTGATTCTGCCCATCTTGCGCATGGGATGTGTTTCCATTACTTTGTGTTGTCTATGATTTCTTTCACCAGTGTTTTGTAGTTTTCCTTGTAGAGGTCTTTCACTTCCTTGGTTAGGTGTACTCCTAAATATTTTATATTTTTTTGTAGCTATTGTAAAAGGGGTTGAGTTTTTGATTGGATTCTCAGCTTGGTTGCTGTTGGTATATAGCAGAGCTACTGATTTGTGTACATTAATTTGTATCCTAAAACTTGCTGAATTAATTTATCAATTCCAGTAACTTTTTGGAGGAATCTTTAGGGTTTTCTAGGCCTATGATCATATCATCAACAAATAGTAAGTTTGACTTTCTCTTGACCAATTTGGATGCCCTTTCTTTCTCTTGTCTGATTGCTCTGCCTAGGGCCATTTCCTTAATAAATGGCCTTTTATTGATACTGATACCACTTAATGATATTATCTTGTCGCACTGGGGCCCATAGTTTCTGGTGGTTCCTTCTTTCATTTCACTATCATAGCTCCAGAGATAGATTCACCTTCTAAAATGCCCCCTTTCTTTTCCAGAAGTGCTTTCCAAAGCTGCCACCTCTGGTCCTAATCTATCTTTCAATCCCCTTCCTTTTACTTCCCCTGTAGCTAATGCTCTGGTCCACCAGCCCTCAGATCAGTTCTCAGTATTTCCCCACTCAGAGTGGCCCTTCTCCTTCTGTGGGAACCTTAGTTGATATTATTTGTGTTCTGCCATCACTAGAATGCTGCCACACTCTCCTCTTATGCTCAATCCTTACCTTGCCTCCCCATCTGGTGTGGGCTTCTGAGCTGATGTGTAATTTCCCCCTTTTACACATAATGCGTGTAGAATTTTGTCTCCTAGTTATGTTGTAGGAAAGGGTTATTTCTTGTACTATTAGGACCCAGAATAGTAATAATACCTCCATAAATACGTATAATTTTTGTCAACTAAAAATATAAAACACAAATATTTTTACCTTTTAGGTAGGATTGTTTTAGCTATCCTTTTGCTATTGATTTCTAATTTTGTTGCATTTTGCTTAGAGAAATATATATTGTAAGACTTCAATTCTTTGGAAATTGAGACTTCCTCTATGGCTGAATACATAGTTGATTTTTTCTTTCCATGTTCCATGTGCATCCCATATTCGTTTTAGCAATCATGTTAAGCAAATCTAGACTTTTTCTTACATTTTTGATCTGCCACTGACAGTGAAAAGCTATTACTAAAATGGATGCAGCCATAGCATTTTTCCATAGTTCTGTCAGTTGTTGCTTCATGTATTTTGAGGCTATACTGTTTGGTGTTACATAAGTTTACATGCATATATCTTTAACTTGTTCTTCCCTCTAACAGCATAGAATATCCTTCTTTGTTGTCTTTTTTGACCTGGAGCTCTATTTTGTCTGATATTAAAATTGTTACCCTGTCTTAATCTTTACATAGTCAATATGCCTTTGCTTTATAGCTGTCTTTCCTCTCTTTGTTAGTAAAGTCTTCCCAACCTTAGGTTGTATGTACAGTGTCTTACATTTTCTTCTAAAATTTCTCTTTTTTTTCCACCAACCTGATGAACAAAATTAAAAAACACGTAAAAAATTTCTCTTATTTTCATTGTTGTTAATGATGACATGTGTACCTATGACAAAACAACATTTGCACCAAATCAAGCTGCATTTTAATGACATATATCCTTGAATTTTTAAAAAACTTCCTTATGCTTCAGTTCCTTACCAGTGATTCCTGAGAGCTTTCTGAGTTCCAGCCTCTGCTACTTCACTATAAAAAGATACAAGAAGCAAAGATACAAAAATTAGCTTGCTGTTTCCTCAGTTTCATAATGGCTAAGAGTGCTCCTGTCATGTTAAATTAAGACAAATCTTAACACAAAGGAACGTTTTGGGAAGGCCACTGGAGCTGTCACAGATGCTGGTATCTCAAGAAGTGGCTGTCTCACCAAGAAAAGAAACAGTAAAGAGAAAGGAAAAAAAACAGCAAAGGGGAAGGAAAAAAATGTGATTTGACTAGCTAAAAATAAGTAGGAGAACAGACAGATGGGAGGAGATGTTCAGTTGAATATAGATGTGAACAAATTAGATAGTAGGAATATAAAAATCAAGATGTTAAATTTTATTTAAAAAGAAAAATGGTGCGCAGTGAAGACAGAGGTAATGCCGTTTTAGGGATGAACAAAGTGAATCTCAATAGAGTGAGAAGAGACAAAAAGCAGAAAAGTCAAACAGCATCTACCTCAGAAAAGAGGTCATGATCAAAGTCTAAGAGTACCAGATTGCACTTCCGAAAGCCTGAAGGAAAAACATAGCTTGATATATTAGCGAATGTCATATGGCAAATGAAAGGGCAAGAACAAGAGGTATAAGAATACCAGTAATATGGGCCCAATTTTCCAGGCGGTCAGGCTGGAAGGTGCAGTCCACTGGTGGCACTTTGAAATGGAAGTGAAAATTCTACCTTGTAAGATAAAAGAGATTAGGATGAGGAGATGTTTTCTAATTCTATATTTTTAGTTTTCAAAACACTTGTTTCTCTTGCTTTGATATTTTCTATTTCTGGTTGACCTGGAGGTTGTTTTTGTTCTGAACAAAGGGGATGTAAATCTGTGTTTGCTCCCATTCATGGATTTAATTAGGCATGTTGCCCAATCTCTAATAAATCACGGGTTTAGTTTTTCTTTGTTAAGGTAGTCAGAGGCATGAGTGACTTATTAAAATGTACACTGATTGTTGGGGATGAATTATCATCCTGATATTGTCAATCACTCAATTATTTTTTATCCCAAAAGCTCTCTCCTGGTTGTTTTGTCCTACACAAAGATGACATTTTATTTTCATATTTGTTCACAGACATGATTCACATTTTTCTATCTAGTGCATAAGGAAATCATTCTAGATTCAGCAATAGTGCCAGTTCGACTAAAAAAAAAATATTTTCCATATCCACAAAAATGTTAATCAGATTCTTGTTAGAACATGTGTAAGAACTGGTTTTCATTTTCACAGCTCTTGATGTCAGATTACTAAAATAATTTATGTTTTGTTGTGGGAACATGAGTGCACGCAAAATCTCTCCAATCACATGACCACTTCTCTGCCCACACGTCTTCATAACACATAGAAATTATTTGTGTTTTGTGGTAACGAATGAATGGCAGGAACAGCAGAATTTCAATGTGGCCTTTCTTTATTTGATTAAACATATTCTCTATTTATTCTTAAAAAAAACTAATTTAAGCTAAATGGCAGTAAACCATGATAATTTAGAAAACATGTTGAAACTGAGAGTGAAGAGAAATGTTCTTTACGTAAACCACACTGTAAACCATAAAACTTATTTTTGTCAACTGCTTTTCATGACAGTGGCTGGGAATTTGACATTTCTACTACAGTAGGCAAAAAACATGTAAAATACACTCTCCCACATACCACATCACATCTCTATTTATATTTCCAAACTAAAAGCATTACAACCCAAAAAAGTGCTGAGTGCACTGCTCCAGTTACACCAAGAACTGTACATTCACACCAGTAACACCTTAAGCTGGTATCTGTGTGGTAAGGCCACTGTGGTGGCCCCTGACGCCAAGCCCTCTTCAATGGATCCAGTTTGGCTCACCAAGAGAAAACCCAAAAGGTGGTAAGCTTTTCAATGGCCTCAGGTTACCACAAGATAAAAATGTGTCAGCAGCAATTAGCTATGAAAATGAGTGTTGTGAAAATTCGCAATAGTTTGAATATTTTAAAACTAGAAATCTTTAATACGACAGTAAACAATGTGACAGAAACATGGCTGCTTCTCTAATCTTGTCTAAGATATGCATTCCGTACAGGTGACTGGGTCCCAGAAGTTTTCTAAGAAACACTTTTCCTTTCCACTTAATGATCCTAAGAAGCCAGTGCAATCTGGTTCTTCTCCCTGCAGAAGGGTTATTTAGTTTGGGATGTAACATTTTACAACAATAATACAAACCTCCTGGGAGAATACCACAATAAATGTCTCAAAAACCACTCAGTTAATCCCAGGGTATAATCTGGCTGTTTTAAATTACTGCAGGGAATATTATGGGCCTTAATGACACTGTAACTGCATAAAGCCAAAGAAAGCTAGAAAGAGGGGCCAAAAAAATGAGCTCAGAGCCAGCCTAAGTGACAACAAACATGTGGTTGTTTACTAGGATTGGAGAGGTTTAGTCTGCAGATGTTTGTGGTCTCTAGAAGGTTCCAGAGGAATGAGTTATTATGAAGATTTGCCGAGTTGGATGAGAGCAAGATTCTTCTCGGAGATGGCAGGCCCCAGGACAGACAGGCCCAGTGGTATAGACAGAATTTATAGATTTCTGTGGTCAGATCATACTCTACTGGTCCCACAATGTACATCAACAAATTAATATTGTACGGATGTCATTTCAAAGCCTCCTAAAGACGAGAGTCATTATTGAAGCCATTAGAGCACAGATGGTTCAAACTATATGCAGATATTCATACTTGCATTTTTGCATTATAGCTGCTTTTTTTTTCTATTGAACTGTAATGAATTGTCTCATAATCTATTCCATCTTCTTGCCATTAGCAGGCTTTGAATGTTCACAAATAGGAGCAAAGAACTCATTTTCCAGAGCTTTAATCACACAAAGAGGGAATGCCTAATTCTCTAAATGAAATGGTCTGTGATCACTGAAGCAGAGATTTAATATATCACGGCAAATTAGGTAGATTTTAATAAATTACTTATCTCCCTGAATACTTTACATATGCTTAAGAAGGAACATAGCCTGTTTGCAAACAGTGAAAACCCACAGCCTATAAAAATCCTTTGAAGAAAATGACAAATAAAAAAGTAAATTAAAAAATGAAATGCATTATATCCTAGACCTCTAGAGACAATTCCTTTGCAGCATTGATTCACAGCTCCATTAAAAATATCAATTAAATCCTTCAGTGAGATTGGGTAAAAGCTAGAAAATTAACTTTCGGAGCTGCTTTTCGAGGATCTGGTTACCCAGATACACCCCGGCACCGTACTGGCTTGATGTAAATTTAAATAATGATAAAAAGATACTCCTTTCACGTCTAACTAAGCATATCAGAATTTGAGTTATACTTTTCATAATTTCTTTCTATGTCATATGCTGTTTTCAACGTGTAAATTTCACATCTATCTATATACCTATCTCCTTTTTATATATACAGCCTTGGATCCCATATCACCATTACAAATACATGAAAATAATACAAATAGAATGAACTTTTACGAAAGAAAAACAAAAAACTTGCGGTCATTGAATAAGTTGGTGCTAAGTTTCATTCTTTATATTTAATTGATAGAAACTGCATGCATCAAAGAAAATGCATACTGAGCTTTAATGTGCATAAAATGGATATTAGCATTTTAAAGAGGAAGATTAACACATTAATCCAAGTAATTTTCATATATTGCTTCTAATAAAATCTTCACAGTATAAAACTCTTAATGAGGCTAATCATAGGCATTCCATTTAGTGGGACAATTAGGGATAACATAAAAGTATTTCTTTTTCATAGGTTTTCTAAGATTTATGCTTTTGCTTATTAAAAATAAAAATGGGAATTACATTTCAGTTCTTCCTAAGAAAATGTTGCAAATGCAAATAGACTTTCTCATGCTATCATGTAGGTATACATTATTGAGAAGGTACTGCCCATTATGGAGAACTTAAGTCCTGAGGGTTGGCAGTTATGAGAAGGAGGGAGTAGAGAAATAAACAAACGAAAAAGTATACAAAACTTCAACACTTCAAACCCAGGTCTCCCCACTCCCAGCTTCCCATGAATTATGTAGATTATATACACCAGAGTAGTTACAAAAATCTCATGTAGGAGCTTTCATGTGAGCATTTACTCAGGAGTAGGAGATGCTTCTGGAGCAGTTGCTTTCAAGCCTCCAAGTCATCTCTGTATTGCTCGTAGACAGACCGGAGGGCATGGAGAGCTTCGACTGTTACCCTGAGCTTGCCAATACCTTTACCATCTGCTCGTGCATCAAAAACTAGGGAGAAAAGAGCAGGAATGTGTTAATATTGTTCAACAGATTTTTCTTTGGAAAGGCTCGCAGACAGAAACAGTAGTTGAAAAGATGAAAATAGTTCTACAGAAGTCCAAAGTTCACTGGCATCTTGGGTATTTAAAGAATAATCCTTGTCACGTGTGCATGGAGATGAGCATTTGAGACGTACTGCATGGACCTGGACATATTGCTCGTGGGGCTAAAACTAATGAGTTAATCCTGAAGTTTACCTAGTGAAAGCCTCTAGGATAATGACCCTCATATTGCAATCAGAATTTTTAAGCTAGTGGCTGGGTGTGGTAGCTCATGCCTGTAATCCCAGCACTTTGGGAGGCCGAGGTGGGGGGATCACCTGAGGTTGGGAGTTTGAGACTAGCCTGATCAACATGGAGAAACCCCGTCTCTACCAAAAAAAAAAAAAAAAAAAAAAAAAAATAGCTGGGCATGGTGGCGCATGCCTGTAGTCCCAGTTACTCAGGAGGCTGAGGCAGGAGAACCGCTTGAACCCAGGCGGTGGAGGTTGCGGTGAGCCGAGATCATGCCACTGTATTCCAGCCTAGGCAACAAGAGCGAGACTCCTTCTCAAAAAAAAAAAAAAAAAAAAAAAAGTATTTTTAAGCTAGTAAGCAGTAAGTCTAAAGGGAATTTATGATAATCTATACAGTGTTTCAGAATGGCAAATGCTGTATAGATGTTACATGATCATAGCTTGAATTAGTTATTTATCTTTCTGAGGAAAACATTCCATTTAAAATAGATTTTATGTGGAATTAGAAAAGATTAAAATGGCAGACCCAAGAATCTTAAGGTTTGTGGGTTTGAGTATACGTGGGATTTTCTTGGAAGAGGGGCCACTCCTTTCAGAGGTGTCCCAAAGGTAGACTTGGGCTCAAGTGATCCCCACACTGTGGCCTCCCCAAGTGTTAGGATTAGAGACCTGAGCCACTGCACCCAGTCCGGAAGGTGGACTATTTGACGGGAGCCAAGGGCATTCTCTGGGATCGGTGGTGGGAGCCAGATGGGATGCTGATTAAACCCCTGAGACTCCATCCCTTGTGGACAACGATAATGGCTAGTGACTCAAGGCCAGAAACCTGGACTTTCTAAGTTTGATAGCACTTATCACTTATGGGTCTTTATATAGTTTCCTTTTTTTTTTTTTTTTGACAGTGTCTGGCTCTGTCACCCAGGCTGAAGTACAGTGGTGTGATCTCGGATCACTGAAACCTCTGCCTCCAAGGGTCAAGCCAACCACCCACCTTAGCCTCCTGAGTAGCTAGGACTACAGTTGGGCGCCATCATGCCCAGCTAACTTTTACATTTTTTTGTAGAGATGGGGTTTCGTCATGTTGCCCAGGTTGGTCTTAAAACTCCTGAGCTCAAGCAATCCACCTGCCTTGGTCTCCCAAAGTGCTGGGATTACAGGTGTGAGCTACCACACTGGCTTAGTTTCCAGTTTATAATTCCTTGTTGTTTTCCTTGAACTTTAATATATGTGTGTGTGTTTTTTTTCCAAGAAAATTTGTTAGAAAGCCTTAAAACTTGATACATAAAGAGTTAGGTGCAGAAACTGAGCATTGGTGAAGTCAAAATGGCACGAGTGGTCCCCAGCTCATTCTCTGGAGCTGTCATCTCTGCTTTGGGACTTCTCACTTCTATGCTTGCCACAGAACAAAGCAGTAAAATCCCAACCTCACCTATGCCTAATCTTCTGGCTCTTTCCCAAAACATGGCCACAATAGCTGGCTGTGTCAGATCAGTGGGTCATATGTGATCTCACAGAAGAAGATGGGTTGCTAAACAACTGTCTGGAAAAAATGCCAAGAATATAAAGTAGAGATAATTGTGGTATTTTTGTCAGACTTTCTTGGTCCTGGTGGTAGTCTTTAAAAGGGTTCAGGTGAATATTTCAATCCTCTCATCTTTTTCTCTGTGCCAAAGTTGGGACCAACTGCCATGTGGTTAGAAATGTACAGTTTATAAAGATTTCCCAGAAGAAGTTTCTAATTTGGTTATTTGGTCTACTTTGGTTAATTATTTGGCTTGAGCCTGACTTTTGAGCACTTGACACACACCTAGGACAAGCAGCTTGACAATGAACCAGGGCTGAACTACAGCGTAAGCAGAATGCCTGGCTCTTAAGAGGTGCTCACTTCAGTGTTTGTTGAATGCACAAGTGAATATGTAAACAAGTCATGCACATTTTTCCAGAGATGGCTCTGCTAACTCAACAAACGGGACTAGGAATCAGCTTTATTTCTCTATTTACTACATAAAGCCTAGGCCATCTCTGATTATGATTTTAAAAAGTCTCATTAATAAAACAATTTAGCATGTTCTAGAAACAGAAGAATAGAGAATAGAAATTAAGCATTGTTGGGAATCACAACTAGTGAGGTAAAAATCCAGGACAGCACATTTGTCAGGAACAGATCAAATGTCATTACTCCTCACAAATTCCTGGTGGGAAGTAAGGGATCAAAACTACTTCCTTGCTGTGACTGTATCACTACATTGCAACACTGAATTAAAGAGAAGCCTTGAGAAAGACACTATCAGGATCACTCAGAATAACATGCTTAAGGTTAAGTACCTTAGTAGAAATAAGGCTTCCATAAACATTAACAGAATAACATGCTTAAGGTTAAGTACCTTAGTAGAAATAAGGCTTCCATAAACATTAACAGAATAACATGCTTAAGGTTAAGTCTTAACTGAAATGTGGCTTCCATAAACAACCTTGGAAAAACATCTGGCCAGGCTTAGTGGCTCACGCCTGTAGTCCTGGCATTTTGGGAGGCTGAGGTGGGCAGATCACTTGAACCAAGGAGTTCGAGACCAGCCTGGGCAACATGATGAAACCCTGTCTCTATACAAAATACAAAAAAATTTAGCTGGGTGTGGTGATGCACGCATGTAGTCCCAGGTACCTGGGAGGTTGAGGTGGGAGAATTGCTTGAGTCTAGGAAGTTGAGGCTGCAGTGAGCCAAGATTGTACTCCAACTTGGGTGACAGAGCACAACTCTGTCTCAGAAAACAAACAAACAAACAAACAATGGCCAACTTTTTCTCATACCTTCACCCAATACTAAAAAATGAATAATTCCTTGTGAAGCTAAATTAATTATTTTACAATTTCTGTTCATTCAAAGGAAAGCAGGTGGGGAAGGCAGGAAAAGGATATTGGAAGACACTTTAGCTTCAATAAGGCGTCAACTTGAGTTGTAAAGGATTCAAGTAACGTGTGACTCAGCATACTTGGAGCCAGCAAAAAGAAGGTTTCAATAAAGAGTTTGGAGTTCAACAATTGTTGGTTGCACAAACTGAGTAACATTTTCACCCATACCATCGATGTTTTGCTCAATGAGGTCCCTCCCTTCCTGAAACATGTTGGCAAGGTCAATGTGAGCCACGCCAATGTCCTCACACTCCAGGTCCTGCTCATCCTCTGGAGGGTCACTGACCACGGTGAAGCGAATGCTGGTAAGGTAGAGATCAGAGAAAGTCATTACCAAGTGAGAAGAAATCACCACAAGACAAAACTCCCAAATGGGGTGTTATCACTAGGTATAAAATGTTAAAGTTTCCAATTATTACAATAAAAAGAAAGGTACACTAGGTTAGATAAGTTATTATATGAACTATTAGAATTGTTATGAAACACCCAACCTTCAAATGAACACTAATCCACTTTCTAAGCACTGATTAACATTTATCTCTATAATCTGAGAAAATTACTAGGCAAAGAGAAGGACCAGATGTTCATTCTTTTACATACTATCTGATTGTATTTTGACACCTCTACTTTTAAGGCTAAAAGGATGAAGTGAATAAAGACCATGGAGGTTCAATGGTCAGCATTTTCCATAGAAACATAACATTTCCTATAGAAACACACAACTCTGGAGTTGCTACTAAGGACTTTAACAAAACTGTATGTATTCTACAAAACGCAGAGATCATGCTCCCAGGGTAACATTTGAATCATGTTAGATAAATGTTGTAACTCTGCCCAACAGTTATATCAAATGTTTGTATTACTTCAGCAATCTTTAACTTACAATCATAGCATCCAAGTTTTATTTTACTTTAAGACATATAATTGTAGGGTTCTGATGGAACTGATTTGAATTAGTGGCTTTTGCGGAGGCCAAATGCAGTTGGATTGACCAAATGACAGGAATTTACAGTTAAGTACTCTTTTGATATGTCTTGGCAGCATAGCTTAAACCATAGATGCTTGTAAACTTTACCATTTTAAACTTTTCAAAATGTATCCATCCCAAATCAGAAACAAAACAAGAAACATAAAAATCTACATCTCTGAGAAATCATGCCTTGAAAAACACAAATAAAATCCTTTCCAAACGCTTATAGGTAAACATGACAATACATTTAACCAACTTGCTGAAAGTAAGTATTCTACATTGAATTCCTTTACTAAGTCTCTGTTTTTAGCTAGCAATAAGAATTTTTTTTTGTTTTTTGTGTTTTTTTTTTTGAGACAGAGTCTCACTCTGTCACCCAGGCTGGAGTGCAGTGATGCAATCTCGGCTCACTGCAACCTCTGCCTCTTGGGTTCAAGCGATTCTCCTGCCTCAGCCTCCCTAGTAGCTGGGATTACAGGTGCCCACCACCACATCTGGTTAATTTTTGTATTTTTAGTAGAGATGAAGTTTCACTATATGTTGGCCAGGCTGGTCTCCAACTCCTGATTTCAGGTGATCTGCCCACCTTGGCCTCCCAAAGTAATGGGATTACAGGCGTGAGTCACCGCACCCGGCCTGCAATAAGTTTTTACTAGAAAACAGAAATCCTTTAGGTCAAAATCACAGTTAACACCTACTCACAAAATAATTATAGAGAGTACAGATCTTGGCCTTCAATGTGGTACAAAGGAATTTTTATAACATGTATAAGACAGAGGGATTAAGATGGAGTGGTTAAAGGCCTCCATTCTGGGCTCAAATTCCTGCTTTCCTACTGCTTAGCTGTGTGACCTTAGCCATATTACTTAACCTCTCTCATCTCAGTTTCCTTACCAGTGGAATGGAGATAATTATACCTATCTTACAGGGCTCTTGTGAGGATCAAATGAGATGATACAAGTGAACTGTTGCCTGGAACACAGTAAGCACTGAGTAAATGTTTGCTCTTTTTTTAGTAGTATTTTTAATATAGATAGAGCTGCTTATGCTTCTACATTTCTAAGGAGAGAGAAAAACGTGGCATTGGAAAAGCTTGTTTCAATTGAAATTTTAGTTAGATTCCCAAATTATACATTGATTATATCATCCAATTAAGTAAGATGAATGATGATGAAATAAGTTTTCCTAAAATGAATTATGAAAAGAGGAAGAATTAAAACTGCTTAGAAAAGGAGGAATTAAAAGTAATATATAATGCACATATTATAACACAAGACTTACAGAAAAGACTGAGGCTATGAAGACTGTAATAATAATGTTAAGTGTTATCTTCATACAGTGTCTCATATCTAAGGATCATGTCTGTATCACTTTACAAATGCAGACAATTACCTCCACTGAATATATGAGAATTCTGTGGCAAAAGAAAGCCTTCTAAATGCCAGAGAAAGAACTAGAAATTTAAAAATGCAATATTTCTGGCTTTAAATTCTATATAGAGAAAAATGAGATGTCAAAAACAAAATTAAGAAACCAGAAAGTTAAGCTGAAAAGGGAGGAAAAGTACACTAAAATCATTTAAGAATTAAAACTAATTTTTAAAAAATAACGAATAGACACACACAGAATCTTACATCTTCCAACACTGCCAAAACAAAAAGGCAAAACTTTGTTCCATGTCTGGAAGAACGCTTACAGTCTAGTCTGAGGACCTGGATCAACACAGGGGGCAGATGTCAAGCACTCAGGTGGAAGGAAACACAGGAAGTGCTACCTGAGCTACTTCTGCCTCCTCTTCCCACCTCTTTCTCCTGCCACTCTACTTCTCAGTGAGACCAGACTTGCTAACCACCTCTGCCTGGTCCTGGAACACATCTCTCTATACTCCTTCATGCCTGGAGTTCCCTCTGCCCGAAACGATATTCTCTGAGCTTTTTGTGACTTGGCTGAGTCCTCTCATCCTTCATGAACTAGCTTACGTGTCACCTCCTCAGATTCAATGCTGAGGATTCACTGAATTTGATTCAGCTTTCACTGTTATTTTCTATTTTGGCATTTAACTTGTTTGGTTTTCTCTTAGTCTTACTGCAAATGTAATTAGTTTATCTGTCTATTTATTATCATAGTCTGTCTTCCTCAGGGGTGGATCTGTTCAACAGAACACTGTTAACAAGAAAAAACTGAAACCAAAAAGGGACCTTAAGTCAGTGTTAAACTATGACTTCAAATAAATACTGTTTGAAGGCACATTTCAATATATTACCTCCCTTTTAAAGTGACACATGTATATTTGCAGATACAGCATGGGGTGGCATGCAAAGGTACTATATATAATTTATTATACAATGTCTATAACTTTAGACATGTCGGGGAAGATACGTCAAACTTCTCCAACCGTCGCTTTGTAGGTTATCACCAATATTCAACAGGGTTGCTGTCTGAGAAAGTGAATTCTCATAAACTAGGAGCTACTTTAAATAATGTGACCTCTGAATATTTAAAAAAGGTGAGAACGTTTGCTGGAATAACAATTGGCTTTTGGCTGTGGAAAAACATACATGTAAATGCCTATTTCCCTTAGGAAAATGATACTGTTGAGGGAGAGCAGTAAATGGGGCCATCCTCTCCCATGGTGGTTCGAGGAGTGCATGGCCAGTACTCAAACACTCATCCATGGTTGGAAGCCCTGAGCCAGTCACTTGGCACCTGCAACACCTATCTTTCTAAAAAATGACATGAACATTTGTTTCTTTGGCGGGTGTTGACAGAAACAACCATGGGAGAGTGGGAGTCATTACAGTTACTGTGGACTTTTCTCTTTGACACAGGGTCTTGCTCTGTCACCCAGGCTGGAGTACTGTGGCGCAACCATTGCTCACTGCAAGCTTGAACTCCTGGGCTCAAGCGGTCCTTCCTCCTCAACCTTCACAGTAGCTGGGACTACAGGTGCATGCCACCATGCCTGGCTAATTTTTAAAAATGATTTTTAGTAGAGATAGGGGGTCTCACTATGTTGCTCAGGCCAGTCTCTAACTTCTGGGTGCCAGGGATCCTTTTGCCTTGGCTTCCCAAAGTGCTAGGATTAGAGGTATGAGCCACCACACCTGGCCTTTTTAAATTTCTTAATCTATTCTGGTACAAATAAGTGGGTCCTCTGAGGAAAGGCAGGTCTAACATGAAAGCAGAACTTGCTTTTAAATTTTTAAAATAAACACTTTTGGGGTAAAAAAAATTGTCTCCCAATACGTTACAATATGATCTCACATTTCAGAAACAAAGCGAACACAGAGGCAGACAAAGAAGACTGAATAGGCTACTGAATCGCAGCCCAGGACTTGTCCATGGGAACTGAGCTTCATCCTAGACAGCCATGGTGCAGCTCGCTGACCGTAGGGAAGCAGATGCCATGGCCACCGCTGTTTATTCCCTTGTCACTCATGACCTGGGGTGACCCTGGGGGACTGGTGGTTTTGAAGGGGGCCCTGAAAGAAGCTGAAACAAGTCAAACCGGAGTGATTACCATCCTGGAAAAAGTAGAGCCTCAGGCTTAACAGGATTTTACCTTTCCTTCAGAAATAAAAACTGAGATCCAAAGAAATGATGTATTTCAGGAGCTAGTGAAAGAATAGTGATAAAGCTATATTATCAGATCCCAAGAGCTAAGAATTCCAGTGTCTCTTCTTCAAACAGAAGATAAAATGCTAGTTTGGAAGCTCTTTTGAAAAACATGTCTTTAACTTTATGGCCCTCTGGAAAGGAAAGAACTTGAGTCTCCCAAGGCGGCAGAGTCAGTGCTGTTTTTGAGGCAGTGATAGGCTGTGTCATCAGTAGGTCATAAGGCAAGGAGAAGTGGGCAATGGAGACAGAAGAGGTGTACTCAGGCCGAGGGAGGAGGGCCAGCAAGGGGCACTGGAGAAACCAGCTTGCGGTTAACAAGCAGCACAGGGGTAACTCCTCAAACTCTGCGGCAGAAGCTCACACAGAAGCACTAACTTTTTAAGATCAGTTTTTTTTTCTTCTGAAAATTATATACATATATTTTCTCTACTGAACCAGAATTGCAAGGTATCCTATTTAAATTAGAAAAAAATGCCTTCAAAAAATAATAATGAAATGATGGCTTATTAAACAGTGATAGTAAGATACAAATGAGTCTGAAAGGCTGATGAGCCATTACAAACAATAATATTAATGTCACTACTAACAATGATTGCAATTAACACTCACTGTGCGCTACGTGTCAGGTACTATACTATCTGTGTTACATATATATCTCATTTAATCCTCACACCAACCCTCTGTGGTGTTATCATCTCCATTTTAACGTTGAAGAGAGAGAGGTGCAAGAAGGTTAGGTAACTTGTCTGAGGTCAGTCAGCTAGAAAGCAATAAGACAAGAATTTATACCCAAGGCATGTGACTCCAGAGTGCACCCACCTTTCAACCTGTTAGTCTTTACAACTACAGGAGTGGCAACAGGATACTTTATACATGTTGCCCAGTCTTTGGTGTTCAAAGTCCTATAGGATCGTTACAGTTATTTTGTATAGTAGGAAGGGCCATTACATTTCTAGGAAGAAGGCGATCTACAGAGATCCCGAACTCATTCAAGGACACAGAGTGAGTCACAGAACCCCGGTTTTCTGCTTCCTTATCTTGTGCCTTTTATTTTAACCACATCCTGCTACAGAGATCTACTTTATGTAAACCATTAGATAATTTGGACTGCCAAAATGTACCTTCTATTAGGCATCTCTTGTTTTTGTAGTATAGCTTTTAAGAGGTCTCTCTTTGCTTGGTTGTTTTCTTTATCCACGTAGATCACTATACCAAAAGAAAAAAAATTCCAAAAAGGAAGTCACTCAGGAATAGGCTATATTAGTACCATTCTGTATTTTTAAAAATACCTGTTTTTAAAGACACAAGTCATGCCACCTCACTTGTATGCCTGGGAAAAGAAAACAGCTCCAGAAACCAGAATCAAATCTGAACAGTCATGTGATCTAATGTCATGTCACTGGCAGGTTTATGTGCACACTGTCAGAAAAGATACAAGCAACATCTAAGAGTGCCACATCACTGTCACTGCCTGTTAATGGCACTGGCAGTCATGACAGTAAAAGCCAACGGTCTTTATTGCTTTGTATTTGAGGGATTTACTGCATTTTCTTTCACCCAAGAAGCAAGTGATAATGATAATGTATGGCAGAGTGCTTGTCCTTCCTGACAGCCTCAGTAATTTAATCCTTCTCTCCTGCCACAACATGCAATAAAAGAGGCGTCTAGTGCATTGGGTTGAGGAAATCCACAGGCTGACACCTGCTGGTTAGGGGTATGGGAGAGAAAGGTGCAGGGAGAGAAAGGCTTTTTAGGGTGTAAGGTTTTTGGTTTTAAAGGCACATGCTGGCTTCGAGGAATGTGGCCAGACTTCACTTGGCTGAAGCATGAGATTAGATAACGGACCTCAAGTCTCAACAGAAAGAAGATGGTAAACTCTTGACATTGTAAGTAAGCATCTGCACTTTGGGAAAATGGCATCTCAATGTGCGAACACTACAATTTTCCTCCTGATTATCTTTTCTCAGTTCGGCAGCCTTTCAGCCATGCATTAGCTTCTGAAGGCATTTCCTTTTCATATGCCATTTTGTATGTAAAGGCTCCCCTGCGACCAGATCTCAACTTAGAGATTATCCCTGGTCAAAAGCACACAAAGGGTGAAAGATATCATGATAATTCTAAAGCCAGTTCTCCTTAGGCTGTGCCAGGAACAAACATCTTTTATGTTGAAAATGTTTCCCTGAACAATTTTAGTTCAATTCCAAATTATGATGCTATCAACTCATTTGTTTGGCTCAGTTGAGCAAATATTAACTGAGGGCCAAAGGCACTGAGTAGGCACATAGTGGGAGAGACATAAAGGTACAGGTATAGGGGTGGGTTAGTGGTTTCAGAGAAGAATCATCCAAGACATAATAACCAAGTTAATAATCAACTCTGGATAGCCAAAGTCAAACATGAGCTCCTAGCTTACTGCTCTTTGCATGGTATCATATTAGTAAATGTGGCTAGTTATATAAGTTACTGAAGTTTATAGAAATCAATACAGATTCAAAGGTTCAGAGTATTTTGTTTTATTTCTCAATGCCAAAAAGTCATGCTAACAGATCACTGGAAGATAGTACTTTGTTTTTTAGAAGCTGCTAGTTACACAATGCTAAAGGGGAACTTTTTTTCCAAATGGGATTTTTTTTTTTTTTTTTTTTTTTTTGCTGTTAATTACCAATTCAAGATATGGTACACCATATTGTTTTTGACTTCAGAGTTGTAAAGCTTTTATGTCATACTGGCTTCCATTGTTTGAAGACAAGGGTAATCTCAGTGGTTAAATAAAAAAGACTGAATTTAAAATGCCAGCATTCAAATAAAGGGTCTTCCAATTAAACCTAGACCAGATGTGATAAATTTCAATGGCTTAAAACTTTTTTTATTGTGGCAAAATATGCATAACATAAAATTTACCATCTTAAATTAACAGTTAAGTATTCAGTTTAGTGGCATTAAGTACCTACACATTGTGATACAACCGTCACCATTATCCATTTCCAGAACTTCTTCATCTTCCCAAACCAAAACTCTATACTCATTAATCAATAATTTTCCATTCTTCCCTCCTCCCAGCCCGTGGTAACCACTTTTTGTCTGTATGAATCTGACCACCCGAGGTATGTCATGTAAGAGGAATCATACAGTATTTGTCCTTTTGTGTCCAGTTTATTTCATTTAGCTTTGGTGTTCTCAAGGTTCATACATCTTGTAGCATATGTCAAATTTCATTTCTTCTTAAGGCTGTACAATATTTCATCATATGTATATACCACATTTTGTTTATCCACTTACCCTGTGACACACATCTGGATTGTTTCCACCTTTGACTATTATGGGTAATGCTGCTCTAAACACAGGCATACAAGTATCTGAGTTCTTGATTTCAATTCTTTTTGGTATATAACTAGAAGTGAAATTGCTAGAGCATATGGGTCATTCTAAATTTACTTTTTTTTTTTTCCTTAGAGATGGAGGTCTTGCTCTGTTACCCAGGCTGGAGTGCAGTGGTGTGATCATAGCTCACTGCAGCCTCGAACTCCTGGGCTCAACTGAACCTCCCACCTTAGCTCTTAGCCTCCTCCTGGTAGCTGGGACTACAGGTGCACATCACCATGCCCACCTAATTTTTGTTTTTTGTAGAGATGGAGTCTCCCTATGTTGCCCAGGCTGATCTTGAACTCCTGGCCTCAAGTGATCTTACAGTCTTGGCTTCTCAAAGTGTTGGAATTACAGGTCTAAGCCACCATGACTGGCCTAATTTTTCTTTTTAAAACATCCTTACCATTGAAATTGGTTTTAAAAAGTGGTGTCATTGGGGATTCCCTATGCTTCTGCTTTATCCAGTTGGCCAGCATACTATATTTCCTATTCTCTTAATAAAGATAAAAATGACTGCCACTATTTACTGGGTAATATTTATGTGCTAGGTACTACACTCAATACTTTTATTGTCATCATGTAGGTTAAGAACCTGACCCACATTTTACAGATGATTAAATGGATCCAGAGAAGGTTAGGAGTTTGCCCAAGACCACCTAGTTAGAATGCGGCAGAGCCAGAATTTGAATCCAGCAATATTAGCCTCAAGAGTCTGCTCTCTTAACCTCCATGCTACATAACCTCTCCTCCTTCCATGTGCAGCCAAAGTTTTCCTGTTTAAGCTCTGGTCATTTTGTTAACACAAGGCTAGAGGGTAAGAGAATGTTTCATAACAGTATCAAGGGAAGTCACTTCATTTTCTTTTGTTTCATAAAGGAATATTGCTTAGATATACCTAGCCTAGGTGTGTCAAATCATATTTCTTGGCAGAAAACTTTCAAAATATTCTTTTTGAAAATACTCCAGCTACTTACCAATAAGCTTAGTTCTCCAAAAGTGTACCAAGTTGGAACTCTCCTGCTTCCACAAACAAGGCCTAGATTGGGCATCTTTATCTAGCCCAACGGTTCTCAGTCTTCATTGTATATCACAACCCCTTAAAGGGCTTGTTAAAATGCAGATTATTGAGTTGTATTCCCAGAGTTTCTAGTTCAGTAGGTCTGGATGAGGGCCTAAGAATTTGCAATTCTAACACATTTCCAGCTTCTGTTGCTGCTGGTGGTGAGGGTTCTACACATTGAGAACCATTGTTTGGCCCAATATTCATTTGCCAAATTTTTAAATGGGATCAGGAGATAGTGAACACTTTTGGGTTGAATACTGTGGGAAACAGGAACACTTTGGCCGCCTCTCATTATGTCATGATATCCTATGACTAACCATGGTTCATCTGGTATTCTAAAATCCTAGATGGTTAAAAAAAACTTACAATTTCAAAACCTGAAATACATCCTATAAAAAGTGACTCTGGTGATTATTAAAAGTATCAGAACTCTCCAAAAGTTAAGGTATTTACCTTTCATTCCCCCCAGAAATCACATTTGTTTAGGACTTGTATGATTTTGACATAAACTTACTGAAAGCATATGTCTCAAAAAGGATACAAACTAGTAGTCCAAATACTTTAGTTGATCTTCAGTCAACTACCATTAAAAACATATCCTTTACTTCTGCAAGCTGGATAAATCCTTATATTCTGTTATCAATGTCATATGGCAGAGGAAATGCAGATGGCTTAATTATAAGGAGTTGATAACCTTGAATCTCAGATAATGTTTGTATTAAAGAGTTATCATCCCTATCATCCTTATCTTTGTCAAATTTCTCCTCCTATTAGTCACAAAATCTGATGTTTTACATCATCTTCATCTTTTGAATTAAACTTCAATTGTTCCAAAAGACAGACTGTTCCAAAAGACAGACTGTTCAGAGGCTAAGGGTCCAGACCTGTATAAGTCTTATAAAAACTTTGGATGATTTCATTAATCTTTTTCTTCCCACTGTCAATTCCATTGTAGGCTTTATTTGGCCCAGACAACATTCTTCAGACCTACCATTAATCTTATTTTTTCCCAAACTATTTTCTTGCTTTCTCAGCATTCTCTGAGCAAAATTTTCAGGCCCAATAAAATACAAATGTTTTGTTCTTGATACCACTGTCTGGCAAGTAAATTCAATTTTAGTTTTTCAGTGTTGGTATTCCTAAGATATATATATATATATATATTTTTTTTTTTTTTTTGAGATACAGTCTCTCTGTCACTCAGGATGGAGTGCAATGGCACAACCTTGGCTCACTGCAACCTCCGCCTCCTGGGTTCAAGCGATTCTCCTGCCTCAGCCTCCTGAGTAGCTGGGATTACAGGTGCCTGCCGCCATGCCCATCTAAGTTTTGTATTTTTAGTAGAGACAGAGTTTCACCATGTTGGACAGGCTGGTCTCAAACTCGTGATCTGCCCGCCTCGGCCTCCCAAAGTGCTGGGATTACAGGTGTGAGCCACTGTGCCGGGCCAATTTTTGTATTTTTAGTAGAGGCGGGGTTTCACCATGTTGGCCAGGCTGGTCTCGAACTCCCAACCTTGTGATCCGCCCACCTCAGCCTCCCAAAGTGCTGGCATTACAGATGTGAACCACCATGCCCAGCCAGGAGATATATATTTTCTTTGTGTGTAGGTTACACTGGTTTTAATACCTCTTAATAAAGGCTGAATTCAATTATGAATAATCTAGGGGATCACTAGTCTACATCTCTCATTTTATGTACTTAATTTGGGCCTGAACATACAAGTCTCTTTTGTACAGATTCAAGTCACAATGTAGGGTAAAATCATTGCTAGGTTCAGCTAACCTCTCTACTGCATGGTGTTCAAACAGAAGATAGCATGTACTAATTGTCCTCTAAATTATCCATTTGAATTAAAAAGTTTGGAAATAAAATTACTTTCATTAATATTTAATGAGATTTGGAAGATCTAAGTCTACATTACATTGACCTTCTGTATCAGGTAACAAGTGAATGGTAAATCATTACAATAATTACATGAGATAGTTACTTATTAACCAAAGACTCAAGGAGATCCCCCTGCAATGGAGGTGCAAATATGATAATTTGAAAATAAACATCTTCATTATGTCATACTTAAATGAAAAATAAAACATTCAACAAGCTTAATATTAATTATTTCTCAAATTTGCTGATGACCTAGGAGCTCATTTTTTCAGATATAACAGATATAAAACAGCATTAGTTTGCTTCTAAGCACGGAGTACATTCCTTTCCCCTCCTCCCAGAAAAATATCCTTAAAATTATTTTCAATTAATCTTGAAAATTCTACACAGTCAAATCTCATTAGATAGGAAAAGAAACCAAAAAAAGGTATAGTAAACACTTTTACTGAATTCATTTCTAACAGATTACTGGTTTCCTTGCTGCTATCAAATGATTAATTCATTAGAAACATAAGTAACTGTTAACATACCAATTAGACAATAAAATACCCTGCAGTAAAGGGAAAAAACAAACCAAAATGCACCAACAGGCTGGGCATGGTGGCTTATACCTGTAATACCAGCACTTTGGGAAGCTGAGGCAGGTGGATCACTTGAGGTCAGGAGTTTGAGACCAGCCTCGGCAACATGGCGAAATCTCGTCTCTACCAAAAATGCAAAAATTAGCTGGGTGTGACTGCGTGTCCCTCTAATCCCAGCTACTTGGGGGGCTGAGGTGAAAGGATCGCTTAAACCCAGGAAGTGGAGGTTGCAGTAAGCCAAGATGGTACCACTACACTCCAACCTGGGCAAAAGCCTCAGACCTCAAACAGACCTAGAGGTAACCATGTGAGAATGTAAAAAATTTGGGCCATTTAAGCATATATCACAGTTTGATCTAAAGAAAGATCTGTATTGCTCTTCAAGCAAATGGAAACATCTATTCCTTGACATGGCCAAGTTTCTCAATACACAATTAATCTCTAAAAAACAATTTTGTTGCCAGTCCAACCAAATATTCTACTGCTGACCTTTACAAAGAATAATACAAAAGCCAAAGAGTTTGTCATTTTTCTTGGAGTATCTTTCTTAAAACTAGTTGACTGAACAGTTCTTTCATTATTAATAATATTTTGATATGGTTTTCTTTTCTGGTATTCTGCAATTGAGGATTTCCAGGAAGCCTGAGAAAATACTTTTGGAAATGTTTTCTTTATATTAAGTGCATGAAATGAAGGAGGAATCAGATTCTTGTCCTGTCCACACCACTTATTTCACATGTGATTTCTTAACACACCTGTTATTGTAGAATTTAAGCTGCAGTGGATCTTAGAAAGCACCTTACTTTTCAAATAAGAAACTAAGGAATCATGAAATTTAAACATCTTGCCTTAGTTCACATAATAGTAAAAATTGGGGATACAGGGAGGACTAGACCACTAGGCCACATCTCTGGATACTTAAGACTACTGTTTTGAGGAATGAACATATTTCTAAAAATGCCAGATGGGGGGAAAAAAAGGTAATCATGAGCATTTGTAATCCTGCTGATACAACAGCATGGTTATACTGTTGATTAAAATGCAATTTCTAAGATTAGTAAGGAAAAAATAATGATGAACTAGCATGAGATGGCCTATTTTGCTAAAAATAGCATGACACTCCATTTTTATGGTTTGTTTTAATGTAGAGCTCTAGGAGAACATACTAAGCTGTTTTAGCTTAGGGTCATGGTAGCCTGATATTATTTTTTATTTCTCTCCAATTATATACTAACAATCACACAATAAAGTTGATTGATCTCAGAATTTATAGGGTACCTGTCGGGTCTGTGCTGGTGTGGTAAACTTACATGTCAATTGGCTGCTAGATCAAGCCCTAAGACAGAAAACCTGCCTGCTGCTATGAATGGATGTGTGTGCTATATGATGAAAGGTGTAGTAAGAATTTACGCTTCACTCAATTAAAATCTTGAACATCTAGACACTGAGAGAGATATACACACGTCTTGTAAAAACATCCATGTGATGACATTGATCAGAAAGGTAGACAAAAAATAGGACATTGAAAGCTTTGAATCATATGATTAAAAAACTACTTCTTTGAAAGATATTTCTTTGAAATATCATATATTTAAATTAAATTCCTAATTATAGACCCAGCTGACATTTTTCTGTTGAACTGTTATATAGCAGGACCATCTTAGAAATATTTTTTCACATTGTTTTGTTTTCTCTTAACTTTGGTATTACCTCAACTTTCTTTTCCTTTCTTTTTTGAGACAGGGTCTCACTTTGTCACTCAAGCAAGAATGCAGTGGCAAGATCTTAGCTCACTGCAGGCTCACCCTCCCAGGCTCAAGCAATCCTCCTGCCTCAGCTTCCTGAGTAGCTGGGACTATAGGCGTGCAACACCATGCCCGGCTAATTTTTGTATTTTTTTTTTTTTTTTTTTTTTTGTAGAGACGAGGTTTCGCCATGTAGTCCAGGCTGGTCTGGAACTCCAGAGCTCAAGCGATCCACCTGTCTTGGTCTTCCAAAGTGCTAGGATTACAGGTGTGAGCCACTGTGCCTGGCCCAACTTTATTTTCTTAATCTTTATGCTACTGGTTTGACTTTTATTAATCAATTCTGACAAGACTTCCATGAATTTATGTGAACATTAGAGAAATAAACTTTCTCTCTGTTCTTTCTGTTTCTTTCATAAATAAAAAAGACAAACATAAAAGTCTGCATTACAAATGAATCATACATACCATTGCTATAGTTATAGTAGACCCACTGCCCACTCTTGGGTTTTGGAAGCGACACGGGTGTCTCTTCAGCAGGAAGACTGTAGAATCGACACTCAACGAACAGCCGTTGGATAGTGTCATCCATGGTTACTTGAGAATCATTAAGGCTTAGAGCTATGATCTCAATCCGAATTTTTTCTGATGGCTGTTTAAAGAGCAAAAACAAAATAAAACAAATAAATAAAATAATTGAACAAAAAGATCCACTATTACTTTCCACCATCAATTTTAAATAAAACACGAAGGCCAATGGGCTTCTTTTCTTGAATGCAATGTACACTACTGTATGTTACACATGATAGATTATTCACGACAGAGAGCGAGAATGAGATTCTAACGCCCCAGGGTTTGAAGTTAACAGTGTCATGGCAATAGTCTCCTGATTTACATTTGAGGCTATAAATACCCCACTAGTAGTCTATCAGGAGTGAAGATTATGAGATCTTCATCTCCGATTGCTTTCAGAATGACAAGTTGTCCTTGTTTCAAACTATGTAATGAAGTACGTGTTTATCACTGCTTTTACTTAATCTACAGTACCTGAGAAAGTTTCAGTTATTCAGAGATCAAAGCCTGTTGAACACTTTATAGGTATTATGCTAATACGTGTAGCTATATGAATCAATATTAACAGAGCAGAAACTACAGTTCATTCTCTCATATTCTGTCATAATATATTTTGTTCAATAAATAATACATTTTGAAGCAAAAGAAACAATTTTATGTCAACTTGAACATTTTCTCACAATTTATTTTTAATTTTATTTTTACAAAATTAACAACTAAAATGGTGTTTATTTAATTTTCACTTTAATCCTTGCTTAATAGATTTTGGTGTCATAGACATTAACATGGGAATTACAAATGTTTCCTTGAGTAATGATTTCAAATAATTAATAGACTAGGATTAGAAATTGTATCACACATCAAGATAACTCCTCAGTTAAATCTGTTTTTTATAATTTAAAGTTTGTCTTTTAGTATCAAAATCCTATTTTACTAAATTTAGAGACATGCTATAAATTATATAACTTCACATAACAATTAGAAAAACCTGAAAATAAGACCTATTTTACGACCAGCTTTTAGGAATTCATTGTTAAATGTAAATCAGTGTGTAAATTCACCATAGTGGTTACTTAGATATTTCAAAGCATATAATTAATCAAATTGAAAAGTATAAGTATCCTATTGTAAAAATATTACCATAAAGAACAATTTCCATTGCTGTCAAACCCCCTCAATATTTGATGAAGTAATTTTACCCCCTTCTTTCAAAAGACATTTTCTTTTATTATGTATTCTAAGACACTTTAACTAAAAACCCAAATCTGAATATTTCAATAAGGTTATTTTATTATTCAGTAGATTCATGGAAATTTTACTAGGATGACAGAGAAAATTCCACACCATTCTGTCTCCACTAATACAGGTACAAGGCTGCAGCTGGCAATATTACTAGGATTAGCATAGTATGATGAAATATTTAAAGGAAAATTTTTTCTAAAACCTAATAAATCAAATGACTGCCAAATGTCATTAAAGTGATGGTCTTTGACTTGAATATGCTTTTCATATTCAAATTTGAAAAGAAAGAGATGAAAGCCTGGAAAGGTTACTCGGTTTCAACTAATAACCTCAAGCCCTCTCCGTTCACGTGCATAAAAAATGAAGTTGGCTCTATTGTCTAATCTCACTTCAGAAAACCCCTTCTCTGCTCGTTGAAGACTACATGGTAAAGAAAATATTTTAAATGATATATTTTTTCTTAAAATGTATTATGGTTGTGAAAATACTGTAATACATATATTTTATAATTCTGGTCTAAGTGCAGCATACTGTATAGTTAATTCTTCTACATAAGTTGGAATTTGACAAACTTAGAATTATTATAGCAATAACATCTTATAAAACATTTATGTTTCTGCACAAAAGAATTAAAGAAAACTAGCTACAAAAAGAAAAAAAGTGGTATACATACTTATTTCTACTCTGTGAAAATAGGAATTCAAAATTGTTTATCACAGAACCTAATAAAGAAGTAAACGAACTTGTAAATAGCAGGGGAATCAAATTTATCTAAGTGGTTATTTTATTAATAATATATTAGCTATACAATCCCCATATGAAAACTTGCATTATTGTAAGAACCAATTTAGGCTGTCAAATAAGACTACATGCAACTCTTTGAAGTTTAAAATACAATCCTAGATAAAAGTATTCACTTGGATCCCAGCCAAAACACAAAAACAAAATAACAAAACCCCAAACACCAAAACAACAAAAAAGAAATCTCACTGTATTATCAAAAAAGTCAAGAACTTTAAAATTCTTTTCATGATGTCCATCTTATGTCTGGTCAATTTTTTATATTTATTTGTGTGTCTCTACATTACTGCCATTACTTCGATCAAATGTCCTTTTTAATTCTCTGACCAATACACCTGGCAGAAATGATCAGTTACTGTTTCTTCATTCATTTAATGCTACATGAATCAACTTGGAATAAATCCAAAAAGGGGTAAATTTTAAGCAGCTTTTACCTGAGAAAGTAAGCGCTAAATAAAGAATTTTTCCAAACATAAATTTTGACAAACGAAGCTAGACAATTTATTTTTCAGCACTGGAACAATTCTAGTTGTGTTCAAGCCCCTCTGATTAAAAAGTTCAACCAGATTTTGTATAAAGATCTGAAGACTGGCCAGGCGCAGTGTCTCATGCCTGTAATCCCAGCACTTTGGGAGGCTGAGGCGGGCAGATCACGAGGTCAGGAGTTTTGAGACCAGCCTGGCCAACATAGTGAAACCCCGTTTCTACTAAAATTACAAAAAATTAGCTGGGAGTGGTGGTGGGTGCCTGTAGTCCCAGCTACTTGGGAGGCTGAGGCAGGAGAATCGCTGGAACCCAGGAGGCAGAAGTTGCCGTGAGCTGAGATTGCGCCACTGCACTCCAGCCTGGGCGACAGTGTGAGACTCTGTCTCAAAAAAAAAAAAAAAAAAAAAAGAAAACTTTATCTCAACATGTCAGAAATGAACTCATTCTTGCTCCTCTCCCCCAATCCTATTCATCCTGTGTTATTTCCTACCTCAACTGATGACATCACCATCCACCTAGTCCCCTACAACCAGGAGACATAGCAGCATCCTTGCCTTTCCATTTTTCTCACACCCACTATATCCTAAAGATCACCCATTCCTGCTCATTATACTTTCTAAATATCTCCACAATTGGCCAGGTGCAGTGGCTCATGCTTATAAATCCCAGCATTTTGGGAGGCTGAGGGGGGCAGATCGTTTCAGCCCAGGAGCCCAGGAGTTGGAAACCAGCCTGAGCAATACGTCAAAAACACGTCTCTCCAAAAAACAAAACAAAAACCACACACACACACACACACACACACACACACACACACACACACACACACACAAACTGGCCAGGCCTTGGAGTGGCATGTGCCTGTGGTCCCAGCTACCTGGGAGGCTGAGGTGGGAGGATTGCTTGAGCCTGAGAAGTTGAGGCTGTAGTGAGCCATGATCGAGCCACTGCACTCTATGCACTCTAGCCTGGGTCACAGAGTGAGACCCTGTCTCAAAAAAAAAAAAAAAAAAAAAAAAAAAATCAATGATTTACTGAATTGTTGAAAGCATATGATATTTCAGACATTGTTTTAACTGTTGGGGATATAAAGAAAAATACGATGCTGTTTCTTTTCTATTTTTTATCTCAAGAGAATATGCTAAGTTCCCATGGGGGTAACTAATACAATAGCTTCCTAGTTATTAGAAGGTAGAAATCTGACAGAACAAGGAGGGAGAAAATAGAAGGATCTGACATAAGAGATTTGAGAGCGAACTGGTAGCCGATTGATGAGCGTTATGAGACTGTAAGCTCAGTGACGGTAGGGACTATTAGATTGCTCACTGCATTATGTAGTACACAATAAACAAGTGGATCTACTCTCATGACAGAGACAGGTGAGGCACTCATCTCTAATCTCTGGTCTGCAGTCCCAACCATTCTCCTTACTGTAGCAGAACCAATCAAATATCATCTTTCCGTCTGAAAAATCTTCCTATTGCCTTACACTCTAGCCACTCCTTTAAACTTGCGGTGTGCTATTTTATATTGCTCAGTTTTTGCATCTGTTATTTATTGTGTGAAATCTTTTCCATCAAAATTCTACTCCTGTGAGGCCCTGAACCACACATCCTCTCCTTTATGGCAGTAATACTGATCTCCAGGAACGAGTTGGTTGTTTCCTCCTCTGGGCCCTCACTACCCTTCTCCATCACATTGTACTACATGGAACCGTTCACATATCTGCCTCTCTCTATAGACTCTGGGTTTCAGGAGGGCAGGACCAATATCTTACTCATTTTTTGCTACTTCACATCCTCCCCAACATAGGCTCTCAATAAATATTTAATGAAATAGTGGAGACTATATATCTTTTATATATTCAGAATATCTTTTATTTTTCTTCAGGGTCTTGCTTTGTTGTCCAGGCTGAAGTTCAGTGGCAAGATGACGACTCACTGCAGTCTCAATCTCCCAAGCTCGAGTGATCCTCCCATCTCAGCCCCCTGAGTAGCTGGGACTAGACGAGCAAGTCAACATACCCAGATCATTTTTAATTTTTTTTTTGTAGAGATGGGGTTTCACTATGTTGTCTGGACTGGTCTCAAACTCCTGGCCTGAAGCAATCCTCCCACCTGGACCACTCAAAGTGCCAGGATCACAGGTGTGAGTCACAGTGCCCAGCCTAGAATATATTTTATTTATTGCCAGAACTATGTGAAGCTGCAGGTATTATTGCCTTCTTATTTAAAAAATATTTATTACGGCTGGGCGCGGTGGCTCATGCCTATAGTCCCAGCACTTTGGGAGGCCAAGGCAGGCAGATCACGAAGTCAGGACATTAAGACCATCCTGGCTAACACGGTGAAACCCCGTCTCTATTAAAAATACAAAAAATCAGCTGGGCATGGGGGCACGTGCCTGGTACTTGGGAGGCTGAGGCAGGAGAATCACTTGAACCTGGGAGGTGGATGTTGCAGTGAGCTGAGATCGTGCCACTGCACTCCAGCCTGGGCGACAGAGTGAGACTCCACCTAAAAAAAGAAGGATATTATGTGCCTCTATGTTTTGGGGAGTGGTTATTATTAACTGCTGACAAATATATAGAACTCTTGCTCTCCTAGATTTTAATGAAATAAGACTATCGCAAGACAGCTGAATATTGTTGAATCTAAGTGGTAGGGTACTATTATTTCTACTTTTCTGCATGTTTGAAATTTTTCATCATAAGAAAATGGGGAAAAGTTTCACTCAGGTGAATTGGAAGAGGTCCTAAATAATATACTGATTCAAATGACAGTAATTGAAGCAAAGGCTTTTAAAGAGATGAATAATAATGGTTGTTCAGAATTACTAGAGCAACATAACGGGTCATTCCTCTGCAGGCAATCAGCATCCTTTGATACAGGAAATTGGCCAGACAGCATAGGCTTTAGACTTTTCCTGTTTTGTTTCCCCTCTATATGTATGAACTTTTGTTACCAGGTAAGATGCTTCTTCTCAGTTCTCTTTTTCTTGTTCACCAATTACCCTATTAGCGTCGTCAGTCAGCAAGATGTCAGTATCAGCATGTAAAAAGAACATTTGTAAATTTTGATTGTGCGCTGGCTGTGGTGGCTCACGCTTGTAATCCCAACACTTTGGGAGGCCGAGGCAAGTGGATCACTCGAGCCCATGAGTTTAAGACCAGCCTGGCCAACATGGTGAAACTCCATCTCTACTAAAAATACAAAAATTAGTCAGGTGTGGTGGTGTGTGCCTGTAATCCCAGCTACTCGGAGGCTGAGGCACGAGAATCTCTTGAACATGGGAGGCAGAGGTTTCTGTGAGCCGAGACTGCGCTACTGCACTCCACCCTGGGTGACAGAGTGAGACCATGTCTCTCGGAAAAAAAAAAAAAAAAATTTTTTTATTGTGGTGAACAGAAGTCATTCAAATAAGAACTGCATGCAACTTATTTTTAGTTGTCTGTATAGATGGACACTATATATTATGTGATTAAATGATCTAGAAATGTGATGACAGCTTATATTACTCTAAAAAAATAAATTATAGCTCTTGTGATTTTGGCTCAATTCCACTATTGCTCCTGACTGATGATAATTCATATTTTGGATCATATTTTTCTATGTGATCTAAAGTGTTTACTTAGGCTTATTATTGGCATGCTTAAAATTTTCACGTCCTACTTCACAGGATTGTGCGGAATTCTTCCTCTGGTTTCAGCCCTCACAGCAGCCACCCTGGAGTTGAATTGTTGGGCTTCTGAAAACTAATTCAACCTGACAACCCTTAAAAACAGTACTGCATAATTGAGAATGGCCTATGATAAAGGTCTTGCAACTTGTTTCAGTCAGTTATATTTAAATCTAGTTATGGTGAGATTACGGGTGAGCTTAATTGCATTCCAAGTTTCTGCAATGAATAGGCATTTCTTTAACTTTTTATTATAAAACATTTCAAACATGAGAAAGTAGAGAAAATAATTTGGCATATTCAAGTAGTCAGCCATCTCAAACAGATGTTACCATTTTTCTATAACTGATTTAAGTCTTTTTATTGTTGTTGAAGAAATAAAATATTTCAGATACAGGTAAAGCTACCAGCTGCCAAATCGCTTCCCCTCCCTTCCTCATTCCCCCACGGTTACCACTATCTTGAAGTTGGTTGTATCATTCCCAAACATGCCTTTATATTTCCTACTACATATGTGTATATCTATAAACAACATACAGTATTGTTTTCTGTTTTTTGGTTTTATATTAGTGGTATCACACTCTTACTAATCATTCTGCAATTTCTGTTTTTTTATACTCAGTACTATATTTTTGAGATTTATTCATATTTATTTTTCAAATCCAACTTATTCATATTAACTGTTGTATAGAATCCTATTTATATTGCATATATAATCTACAGTACATTTATTTACCTGCTGATGAACAATTACATTGTTTAAAATTTTTTTGCTATTACAAACAATGTTGCATTGAATATCCTTTTATGTTTTCTTGTATACATGCATGATTCCCTTAGGAGCAGAATTGCTGGGCAATAGGTAAGAGAATTTCAACCATAAAGGATTATCAAATTATTCTCCAGATAACTATAAATTGGAGTATTTTATGTATTTTATATTTATAAAAATACTGTATATGTGTGTGTGTGTGTGTGTGTGTGTGTACATAGATGGAAATAAAGCTTACCTGTAGGAGCCACAGTATGTAGAACTTGTTACTTTGTAACAAAACAACAGAGACAAAATGGAACTAGAAGGCCAAGATCTACATCAATGCTCTTGAAGAGTACACATTTTAATTGGGGTGAGCTCTAAGACAAGCTCAAAACACAGTTGGTTAAAACAATCAGACTTAACCACTGGTATTGACAGAGCCATATGTAAGTAGGGTAGGAATGCATATTAATTAATGGTGATTCTTACAAGTTCCCTTCTTCAGGCTGGGCATGGGTAGAGACATCATCTCAAAGACTCAAAAAAGTCTCCTTGAGTCCCTCACACTAGGCTCCAAAGCTTCCTCTTACATTGTGCATCAAATCCACTCTTCATACGAGTTCTGGTTAAAGCATTTTGATTGTTTTAAACAATAACTTTTTAGGGGAAATAAATACATAGAAAGGTGATGTCTCCAGAATCTCAAACTGTTAAGGCAATAAGGTTTTTAACAAACAAAAGAAAACCACCCAGTTGTCATCAGTGGCAGTAATCGATCTTTTCTAACATGTTCTGTTAAAATGTACTATATTAAACAAATAAGGTAAATGTTGCAAACTTCAGTGATGGGGATCAAAACAGTGCTAGCTTTAAGAGTGCTTACTTTTAGAACATTGTCACGGTGTCCTTATATACCCTATAAATTACTATGTCTATGCAGTGACTTGGATTATTTTTTCCTACCCTAATATCAAATTAATCTCAATATAATTATGCCAAATAATTATAAATTGGTATTATTTTATCACCATAAAAATGGTGTGTGTGTGTGTATAAATAGATACAAACCTGAGGGACATGACACATTTCCATCATTAACTGTGGTTTACTATGGCAGCAATGTGAAGCAAGGAGAATTTTAAAAATCACCCTCAATTTCAGGTGATTTTGATCTGCTACTCTCCTTTCACCATCATTGAGAACAGATGTTGTAGTATGGTGGCTCTCGATTTTGGCTGCACATTAGAATCACCAGGGGAGCTATAAACAAAATTCTGACTTAATTTATCCAGGTGGAGCCTGCGCCCTGGCATTTAACAATGCTCCCCAGATGATTCTAATGTGCAGCCAAGGGTGAAAAGTACTGCTTTTATCTAAAGCTATGGTTCTTGCACTTTAGCATACCCCAGAATCATTTGATAAAACACAGATTGGTGGACTCCATAGAACTTCTAATTCATTAGGTCTCCGGTGGGGCCAAGGATTTGCATCTCTTACAAATTCTCAGGTGATGCAGACGCTGATGTTGAACTCTGGGGATCATACTTTGAGAAATATTGCTCTAAACCAAAAAAGATTAATCTTTCACCGATGGAGACTTCTAACATCTTTATAGAAAAGCTTCCACAATATTCATGTTAAACTGTTATTTTGCTATTATTCAACATTTTAGTACAGAATTAGCTAACTAACTACTTCCTTTTTTGAGTCAATCCAAGCTCACCATTAAAAATAATCCAACAATATAAATGACCAAATGTCAAATATAGAAGTTCCTTGTTTCATTCTACCACCTAACTCAGGAGTTGGCAATTTTTTTTTTCTGTAAAAGGATGAATACAAATGTTTTTGGCATTGCAAGCTATATGGTATTCAACTTTGCCCTTGTAGAGTGAAAGCAGCAATAGATAATATGTAAACGAATGAATGGCTGGGTTTCAATAACAGTAGAGGGCTGGATTTGGCACATGGGTCATTGTTTGCTGACTCTTGCCCTAGAGATATTCACTGCTAACGCTGTCTGATGTGCATCTTCCCAGACATTTTCTTTGCTTACATAAAGCTAAAGGTCATGTCTGTATGCACAAATAAAAATATATGTATAGACCTTTTTGTTTTTCTTTTGTGTGTGTGTGTGTGTGTTGGAGAGACAGGTTCTCCTCTGTCACACAGGTTGCAGTGCAGTGGTATGATCACAGCTCACTGCAGCCCTGAACTCCTGGGCTCAAGTGATCCTCTAACCTCAGCCTTCAGAGTAGCTAGAACTACAGGCATGTGTCACCAGGCTTGGCTAATGTAAAGAAGTTGTTTTTGTAGAGATGGGGATCTTGCTACATTACCCAGGCTGGTCCTGAACTCCTGTCCTGAAACAATCCTCTTGCCTTGGACTTCCTAAAGTGTTAGGATTACAGGTGTCAGCCACCACATCTGGCCCCATTTATTTCTTTTTAAATGAAATCATCACTGGGGCATAATTTATCCATTAGTTTGGCTAATGGATAGTGTCAAATAGGAGAAAACATGAATTTTCAAACATTGTTATATATAACAATGTTCATTTTAAGCAGAAATATTTATATTAGCAAAAAATGATAGAAACTTAAGGGTCCATCAAAAGGGGCTTATTTAAATAAATATAGTATAGCCATATAATGAAATATTATGGGTATGTTGAAAGAAATAGAGTATGCTGTCATGGAAAAATGTTGATGGTATGTTAGTAAGAGTTAGTTAAATTGCAAAGCACAAAAAATAGTTTTAAAAGCAATTTCTACCAGGAGAGTATGTCAACATTTCTGGTTTTACATAAAATATATTTTATTTTTATTTATTTATTTTCGAGACAGAGTCTTGCTCTGTTGCCCAGGCGGGAGTGCCATGGTGCGATCTCGGCTCACTGCAACCTCCGCCTCCCAGGCTCAAGGATTCTCCTGCCTCACCTCTCGAGTAGCTGGAACAACAGGTGCCTGCCAATACACCCTGCTAATTTTTGTATTTTTAGTAGAGACAGGGATTCACCATGTGGGTCGGGCTGGTCTGGAACTCCTGACCTCAAGTAATCTGCCCAACTCACCCTCCCAAAGTGCTGGGATTACAGGTGTGAGCCACTGTGCTCAGCCAAGTAAAATATGTTTTAAAACCTACTTTCTATCTAGCTTAAGCCCTCACATGTAAAACACTGAGAGTGGCTTATTTTATCCACTGATATCATATTTGATTCCTAAGTGATTTAATAATTTTTCATATGTGAATTCTAACGCTAGTGAATTGCTTTTTGCATTGTGCCTTTCAAAGTTTTAAACATATTTTGCTGAACATCGTTATTGTAATCACCTGGGAATGCCAGCTCATTGTTCAGGGAACCTAGTTTCCAGGTAGAATTGCAATTTAGTCCAATTGAATATGGCAGTTTTTACAAAACTGCTAGGAGTAGGAACAGAGAAAGAGAATGATGTAAATATGCACTGCGCAGAAGAGTCCATTGCTCTTTCAGTCTGTAATTTCCCATTCTCACCTGTGGGCACATTTTAAGACAGCTGTGAGTTCATGGCGATACATTTTGTTGTGAAAAATGAAAGCTGCAGTATTGAATAAAATTAGAAATAATGCAAAAGACAGATTGTTAATTTTTTTAACGCCATGGCAGATGCAAATGTTCAGTTTTGATGTCTATTTTGAGGACCTGAAACAAGGCTTTTAATCAATGTATTATACATCAAATTTATACTGTTAACTTCTGATTATTCAAATTAATAAAATATTCATAGAGAAATGTCCAAAGTTTTACATTTCTCAGACTTCTGTCCCCCCACCCTCACCATTAATTATCATGCCTAGAAGCTTTTTAGTAAAAGCAGCAGTTGTCAGGCTGACGGAATCTGACAGGCCAGCAAGGCCCAATTACACTTGCGCTATGTGGCACTTTGATGTCCGGGAAACGAAGAGAGATAGGGGCAAATTGTGTGGCACATTATGTTAATGACTTGATTTAATCCAGCCACTAAACTTTGTGTAGCCTGTTAAAAAAGATGCTAACACTAATTACGCCACTTTGGAAAGGAAAGGAGGGGACAAGCATTTCATACTGACAAAGTGAAGCTCATAAATGTTGTAAATGAAATGAAACAAAATGAAGTAATCTATGATTAATTATACATCACAGACATGAAGAAAACAGAAATAACCACGTAATATGTAGAAGTACTGGGAAATCTGTTAGATTCCTTCTAAGGATCAACGTTTCTAGGAAATAACTATGAACTGTCAGATTCTGTAACATGAAGAACAGAAACTGAATGATCTTAAATTGCTTACACAGTGTATCAGATAATTCGAATTCACACTGTAACTGGCATAAATGATACTTATCTAGGACACTACTTCTAGAGCTAATTTTGTGACATTATAAAATAGAGGCAATTTTTTAAAAAGTGGGGATAACTATAGAGTAGGGTTATCTAATTCCTTTTTAACTAGTTTGTGCCTCTAATCTATTTTTTACATTATTGACAGCATGATCTTTCAAAATGTGATCTAAGCATGTAAACTCCTTAAGATCAGGAGCTTAATTTTTTGTATTCGTGGATCTATTCCCAGTCCCTAGAACAAGGCTAGGAACACCACAAACGTTCACTACATATATATCTGTTTAATGAATGAGTGATCTTCTATCCTCATTCCTTAAAAATCTCAGAGGCCTCAATGCTCTGGATTATGCCTACCTTTTCAGCCTATTCTCCTGGGCTCCCTAAGCATACCATAATGGCTTGGTCCACCCGGAAACCATTCTGAATTCCAGAACAAGCCATGCACTATGTTCTCTAAGATTCTCACGCTTTTCATTCCTTTGGCCTATGATTTTCTCACCCTTTTCATGAACTCCTAATCATCTTCAACACTGGCTCCAGCTTTACTGACTCTAGGAAGTCATCCTTGATGAAGGGAAGGCCCCTCAGGTTGTCTTAGGGACCCCTTCTGAATGCTCCCATAGCACCCCATGCATTCCATTCTCCTGGTGCAGACCACTATACATTTTAATTGTGTTTCCCCTACAGACTACGAATTCTTCGAGGGAAGGAACTGCTTCTTGTATGCCTGCCTGACACACAATGGATGCTAATAAATGAATAATTGTTGTGAGGAAATATTAACATAGGATGTACTTAGCACATAACAGGCATTCAGTAATACATTCCTTCCTATGAAAGCTATGTTTCACTGTTCTGAGATTTTTACCAGAAGCAGTTCTTAAAGAGAAGACAAAAGAAAAAACTAATGAACCACAAGTACTTTTAAGCTTACAAAAGGATTTATGAAACAATATTACAACCAAAGTTAACACCATCAATAATTAGGCAAAATGACATTTTCTGCCCCCTGATATGACACAATGAAGAGGACCTAGTATCGCTTCTGTATTCCTACCAAAATGCATAACTGGAATCTGATCTTGAGGAAACACCAGACAAATCCAGTGAAGAATATGTTACAACGTAAATGGCCTGTATTAAGGAGTGTCACTGTTATAAAAGACTACAAGAAAGCCTGAAGAACCATTACAGATTAATGGAGGCTAAAGAGGCCTGAAAACGAAATGCAATGTGTGATCTGGATTGGATCTTGGACCATATGAATAAGATGCTATAAATGATATTACTAGGACAACTGACAAAATTCTAATGAAAACTGTAGATTAGATAACAATATTATATAACTGTTCTGAAGTGTTTAGAATTAGGGAGCAAATTCCACATGAATAGATTAATGCCCTCACTCTGTTAGTTCCCTTGACAGCTGATTGTTAAAAAGAACCTGGCAACTCTTACCTCTCTCTTTCCTGCTTCCTCTCTTGCCATGGGATCTACACATGCTCTGGCTGCCCTTATCCTTATGCCCTGATTGGAAACAGCTTGAGGCCCTCACCAAATGCAGATGCCAGTGCCATGCTTCTTGAACAGCCTGCAGAACTGTGAGCCAAATAAACTACTTTTCTTTGTAAATTACCCAGCCTCAGGTACACCTTTATAATAACACAAAACAAACTAAGAAAACATAGGATGCTGGTCAGTGACTGCTGTTGAAAATAGAATTTTTTAAAGCCCATGGGAGCTGAAGCATGAAGAATTGCTTGCTTTAAATGATGTTCACATTTGAGATAGCATCTGAAACCATTATAGGAAATCAAATTTTGGAATGGTAGTGAAGACCGTATCAGGCTGTAGCAAAGTAACACAAATTATTTTCCCTTAAGTAATGAGAAAAAAAAATCCAGTTTATTACAAAGAAAAAATATATGTATGTCAGAATTATGTGAATATTTTAGAGAAATAGTTATTTCTTTTGCTAAATTTCTTTGTTAAAGTTTATTATACCTTAGTTAAGAGCAATGTACTCACTTCACTGAGATGCTAGCAATGTTGCCAACATACACATGGTTCTATTGCAGGTCTAAGTAGGAGTTTTCATACATTAGATGCTGTTATTATAATTAATAAATATATAATAATAATGATAATAACACTTTGGACAGATAAAATGTTCTATTTGTATTTATTATGCACAGAAACAGTGGATATCTCGATTTCATGGAGGAATCTGTGACAACAACTGAAATGTTCTGTTCTACTGTTTTGTTTTATTTCTTTATTTTTTTAGAGACAGAATCTCACTCTGTCACCCAGACTGCAGTGCAGTGGTGCAGTCACAGCTCACTGCAGCCTTGAACTCCTGGGCTCATGTGATCCTCCCGCCTTGGCTTCCCAGTGTTGGTATTACAGGTGTGAAGCACTGTGTCTGGTCTGTGGTTTTGTTTTAAAGAGAGACTAAGCTAAGAATGTGTGAAGGAAGAGTTAAAAGAAATATTCCAATTCTTATCAATAAAGTAAAAATTCTACAAAAGAAGTATAATTAATCACAAGAAAAATTAATGTAGATACACAGAAAAAGCTAGAGCTTTTTACTCACATTTACTTTATAAAAACTTTTTCCCTCTTACAATAAAAAAAATGCTCTGGTAAATAGTATACCTCCCATAAATATTTTAAAAAATATAATTCTCTTCTCAAAATTTCAATTTACATACTACTTTTCAGCCATGTGCTACAAGAAAAGCAAAGTATACCAGTGCAAGATTAATTGCTTTCTAAGAAGCCTTCATTTGTTTTGGAAGAAATGAAATAACTGTAACATATTATCAGTGGATATGTCTAGGTAAGAGTAGTCTATGAATTCACATAGGCAAACTACTATAGTTTCAAAGGGCATCTCACATTTTGAGTTCTTTAAAGTTCAAATCTGTTTCAACACATCTTGGTATGCTAGTCTTGAAAAGGAGTCAAGAAGTCAGCTAGTTTTAAGCAAATAACTATTGTAGGTACAGATTTAAGGCACTCTTTGTGAAAATAATACTTGTATGTTAGAATCCATTACATAATGAAACCATAAATAAAAATTTCTTGTACTAGATGACTACTTGGTTAAGATTATGATAAACATTAAAGTTTTTCCAGAAACAGTTTTCCTTAAGATTTTTATATATGAAGACTGCACATGTACTGTGAATGAAAGGCAGCCTTATTTCAGAACATTTCTAGTTGGCATCAAGTTACTGACCTGTTTGATATTCTTGGAGATAGGACCTGGAATAATACAGTCATCACTGTCAGAAGCTGACGTGTCCTCTTCAACTGTTAAAAAATAAA
The DNA here is from genome assembly GCF_043159975.1 of Macaca nemestrina. NCBI lineage: Eukaryota > Metazoa > Chordata > Mammalia > Primates > Cercopithecidae > Macaca > Macaca nemestrina. Next base: position 52,596,468 of record NC_092142.1, read on the forward strand.
AGGGTAACATTTACACAAGTTAAACCAATTCTACTCATACCTTGTAAAATAAAGAGAAACAAGCACACACCATAAGATAACCTTAAGAAACACGGTAATTGTATCTAGATCTTTTTTAGTAGCAAATTTGTTTACAGACACATTACATTTTAGGAAAAAAAAAGACTAAAAATTTCAAGGTTAATTTTGGTAGAAGCAAAGGAAATGCCAATACAAATACAGTTTATTGTGAAATTTAAGAAAAAAGTTTTCAGAAGAGAAGCATAGGGTAATAGATGTTTTTTAACAGCCTGACCAGTAACGTTATGTAAGTCAATGCTATTCTTATTAGAGTTTTAACATTTTTATTGCTTTATTGAAATAAAACTGACAGACAATAAGCTACAGACAATTAAACTGCAAAATTTGACACACACACACACACACACACACACACACACACATTAATTATTTTTAGAGACAGGGTCTTGCTATGTTACCCAGGCTGGGGTACAGAGGCTATTCACAGGCACCATCACAGCACACTGTAGCCTCAAAGTCCTGGGCTCAAGTAATCTTCCCTTCTCAGCCTCCCAAGTAGCTGAGACTACAGGCGTGCAACACCATGCTTGGCTAAAATTAGATGTTTTGCCGTAAGTGTAACTCTGTGAAACCAACACCACAGTTAAGATAGTGAACATGTCCATCACCTCAAAAAGTCTCCTCAGGCCCCCTCTTCCTTTCTGCCCCTCCCCATTCCTATTCTTACAGATTAGTTTGCTTTTACCAGATTTTTAAAAATACAGTAAGTGGTCATTTTTGGCTGGGTTTCAATTTTTAAAAAGTCAAGACCTCTACACTAACGCAGACAATAATACTGAACTCAAAGAGAAAATAAAACTGTTTAAAACATAAATTGGGAACATGGTCAGCAACAACACTTGTATTCTATTGTGGAGCTCCAAGTTGAAATAAGAAGAGATACAACAATTCCACCTAACTACAACTAAGCAGATGGAACTATATTCTATCATTTCTGTCAAGAAACAGGTATTGTGAAGTAGATGCTACCATTAAATGAAGAGTTCCATGATGCACACTCTAACAGAAAAAACAAAGCACAGAGTTAACTAAACAATGTTAGTTTAAATAAGAAAGTCACCTTCTGGTTCCAAGTCCTCTGTTATTTCTGTTTCATCTTCAGAAGATGTCAAGCTTTGTTCTGCAAGCTGACCTTCAGATAGTAAAGACACATCATCTTTTCCTTGCTGCATTTTCTCAGTATTTTCTTTTACCTCATCTACACTGCTTTCTTGTGAAACCTGAAGAAATAAAAGCACACTGGCATATTTATTATTGCTTAGATCACATTTTATAGCATTATTGCTGGAACAATTGAATAATAAAGCATGTAAATTTGAGACTTAAATATACAGATATGTGATATGTATGAGACTCAGAAAACAACCACTTCAATTTGTACAGACAAATGACAATATATAGATAAATGGAAATCTGAATATGTACTAAGAATAAAAAATGTATTAATCTCAAAATGAATTTTACATTAAGACTTTAATTCACACATCCATATATTACCTGCCAGTAGCAGTATAATTATAGCTGTTACCCTTGTCATATTTTTGACTTTCTATTCCAAGGAAGTCACATATAAAAATAGGAGAAATGCTATGACTTCCTGAGTCATGTCAAAACTTATAAGACAAAGTCTTTAAGAACCAAATTAAACCTTCCAAAATAATTTTAACACAAACACATACCTCAGGAACAGGTGGAACAATTGGCATATTAATTTCTATTTCTGGTATATGCTCTACCTCTGGTGAAATTTCCTTCATATCTTCAGGAGGAGGAGAAGTCTCCTTATATTAACGTGAAAACATGCATATATGTTATTTTTTATTTATTACTAAATCCCAAATCATTCTATTACATACATATTGAACTAATAAAAATTGGCAGCAAATATAATACTCATATGACACTGAATTTACTTAATTTCAATAAAATGGTATTTATATTCTTTAAAATATAAATATATATAATATATATGTAATTTAAGAACTGCAAGTTCAGTTTATTGAAGCACTGTTTACAATAGCAAAAAAAACTAAGAGCAATGCAAACGTCCAATAGGGCATCAGTTAAATAAAATATGCTATATCCAAATACCTGAGTTCTGTGTTACTATGAAAAAATTTGATGTAGATCTGTGTTTATTAACATTACAGAGAATATATAACATGGTATTGAGTAAAAAAGCTGCTTACAGAACAATATATATAGTTGTATTATGTTTGATTAAAATACAAACGAGCAAGCAAACGTATGTATGTGTATATTTCCACGGGAAAAAGCATGAAAGGAAATTCATCCAAACAGTATCTCTGAGTTTTAGATTTGGGAACATTAGAACATTAACTTTTTATTTTCACTGTTTTTTTTCTTCTTCTTTGTATTTTCTAATATTTCTGTGATGATTATAAATTACTCATGTGATTTTAAAAATGTCATATGTTAGCATAGGTATGTATTCCTTGTGATCAATGTCACCTTTTTATTTCATCAAATATGAATTTATAGTTAGCTATTATTCCTGGGTTAATAAACTAATGTTTAGTTTTAAAATATAGCTTATGACTTTTACTATTTTTAAAAGTAAACATGGCCAATGTAGGAAATGTAAAAGATAAATATAAAATAAATCAATATAAATCTAGTACTCAACGGTGGTATCTATTAAACTTGTTAGATTTCTATTTCTGTAAAACTAATTTTTGATGGAAATAAAAATTTTGGTTACACAGTAATAACTGCATTATAAATACAATATATCCTGTTACATTTTAAAAAATTTAATATCAGAACATAAATATTTTCTCCTGATATGAAACTTGGAAAACATAATTTTAAATGACAATAGAATATTATATTGATGGGTGTGCCATGGCTTAATGAACCATTTTACTGCTGTTGGACATTTAACTAGTTCACAGTTTTTAGGTATTATGACTAACATTGCAACAAACACCTCTATGTTTGTGTCTTTTTAATGTTAGTGGTCATTTACTCAGGAATCAGGCTGTGTTCAAATCCCAGTTCTAATACTTTGGCCATGAGCAAGTTACTTAACCTCTCTAAACATCACTTTCCCCATCTTTAAATGGGAATAATTCTAGTATGAACTACATAGGGTTGTTGTGAGGATTAAATGAGTTAATAAGCACTCCATAAATACCAGTGATAAAACATCTACTGAATTATAATTATTGAATTCATTATTTATCATACACATATTAAATGCTCTGAATGTGCCAGGTATTATTTTAAGCTCTGGAGAGACAGAATATTTTCAGGTGGGTGATAGTTACACAGGTGTATACATATTTAAAAATCCATTGAGCTCTATGCTTATGATTTATGTCCTTTACTATGTAAGTTATATGCGAATTACAAAGAAGATATATTTTCTAAAAAGTCCACCAAAGAGAATGGTAACAATCTGAATACAGTAGACATTTTTAAAGTACAGCTGACACCTTTTGTGGATGACCTGGGTGTGGGGGTGAGACAAAAAGAGGAGTCAAGAGGACGCCTCCAAAATTTCATGCCTGTGCAATCAAGTGAGTGATTATGTCATTTACAGAGAATGGGAAACAGTGAAAGAGGCAAACATTTTGGAAGAGGGTTGGTATAATCAGGAGTTTGGTTTCTGACATGTTAAGTTTAAATTCCTATTAAACATTCATTGCACATTAAATAGGTAGTAAGAAAATGAATATGAAATTCAGCAGTGAGGTCTAGACTAAAGATTATAGATATGAAAGTGTCAGTATATAGATGCTTTTTAAAGCCATGGGGCTGTATGAGATCTCTTAATGTAGATATGGATTGAGAAGAGGTCTAAGGATTGACTACAGAGGCACGTCGACATTTAAACGTATGGTTAAGGAGCGTGAGAAGTATAATAGTAAACTTGGAGGAAAGCTAGGAAGGTATGGTGTCCCAGAGGCCAAGAGAAGAGAGGCCCGTATTCCACCGTGTCAAATGCTCCTGGGAGACTAAGATAGGCACTGAGAATTGACTATGGCATATGGCAGAGAGAAAGTCACTGAGACCTTAGTTAAGAGTAGTTTTATGAGGATGAAAGCTTGACTGAAGTGAGTCCAAGAAACAATGTGAAGTGAAGGAGACAGAGTTTAGAAAACTTTTGAAGACTTTTTTTTTTTTAAAATAAATAGGAGCAGAGGATTGGGGCAGAAGCTAAAGAGAGGTAAGGGCCCAAAAAAGGGTTTAGATAAGAAATTTGAACAGTTAACACTTACATATAGTGCCAAAACACAAAGCGATCATTTTAATGGGAAAAGATATACTTTATTCACCTGCTTCCATTTAAATTAGGTAGGGAATAGTATGCCTATATAATTTATTTCAAATATTTGTTATGAAAAAATCACTATTTTCAGTGTTGACTACTTACATCACTCTGACGTGGCATGATATCCACGAAAGATACCTTCTTATCTACAGGTGTTAAACGTTGTCTTGGTTTAGGTCTTGGTGCCTAAGACAAACCAACCAATATGTCAGACTGAGTATGATGACCATTAGATTTCAGATAAGACTTTAGCTATTACTATTAATTTTTTTTTGGTGGGGGTCACAGGCTTAGTTCTTAAGTTTTATATTCAAAATTTTATACTTGTTAAAAAAATTAAAAGTCACTGTTACTCACTACAACTAGTGTACTAACAGAGGACGCTGGAGGAAGTCTTTGAACAACTTCTGGCTCTTCTCTGCGAATGAAATTTCCTAAGTCTTCCATTGTTATTGATCCACTTGGTGGAAGGTAAACAAATTTCCATTTCAATATAACATGGATGGTGCCAGCAGGATGCTTTTGATGGTCTGTTAACTCAAATATTCCTGTCAAATTACAACAATTTTAATTAATGCTAGGGTGAAGTTCTATTACTGTAAGAATTAAAGAACAAAGAACTCTCTACTTTAAGAGACTCATGCTATACCGACTGAGCTAGCCAAGCGGTTGTACCCCCTAATTTTGGCTTTTACTCAGAATTCAGAAGGCTTAGAGAGTAGAATAAACACAAAACGATCTATGACAGGTTCATCCCTCAAGTAGACTTCCTTCAGAAGTTAAGGCCTCAAAGATAATACTGAGAAAATTAATTTATAAATAATTTAATTCACTGAAATTAAATTCAGAGATTATTCAGAATTCTTAGCCTTCCTTCGAGAAGGCTCAAGTATCCTCCATTTTGACTTGAAAGTTTTTGCAAGGCTTGTCTCTAAAGAAAAATATATTAATACTTTAAAATTTCAAATAATTTACACATCTAAAGAAATTTTTACGTTACCATATAATTCTATTATAATTTTAAATGTATTTTGTTGGGATTTGTTAAATCACTCCAAATTAACAGTAGCACAGAAAAAGTCCATAAAATAAATGGACCATCTACAGCAAATAGCAGTAACCAAAGAAATGTGAATCTGCTATATTGAGTCTCAAATTTTAATAGTTGCACTTGATTTCTGGGTATGAAAAAAATCTCTGACTTAAAAAAAATCTATCTATCTTTTAAATTTTTTTTAAATAGACAGGGTCTCACTACATGCCCAGGCTGGAGTGCAGTGATTATTCACAGATGCGATCATAGCACACTGGCCACCTTGAACTCCTGGCCTCAAGCCATCTGCCTACTCAGCCTCTGGAGTAGCTGGGACTACAGGCACCGGCATAAACCTAAATTTCAAGTGTTAGCTTTTGCGTAAGAGTATCCTTTACTTTGCTCTCAAACGTTGATACTCTTTTTAATGGCTGGCTGGAAAAAAAAAACTCCCGAACTCTAGACTTTGGGTAGGATAAAAGGATGTAAGTAGAACATGAGGTGATAAACTTTTATAGGCATAGCAAGACTTCCAGAATAGCTAAGTAAAAAGCTCAGCAAATCCTCTCTTAAAAAATGATTAAAAAAACTGGACAAAATGGTCAGAAACAACCATTTAAGGATTCTGGAAATTGATCAAAGATATTCGATAAATCAAGAAGCATTTACTCTAGAAAATCTACTGCACCTTAGTAAGAACAGTAGGAATCTGTGGGACTGCTCTCATCCTCCCCTTTCTTCCCTAGTCCCATTTTGCAGAAGTTCTCCCAGGCTACGATAGGCTAAGAGGACTGGCAGCCTCTGTTGTAGGGCGCTGACTATATGTGGACAAAATATAGATAATTTCATGCCCAGAGCTATTGTTAAAAACAACAGCAACCTCAATGGCAAACAATCAGAGAAGGTCAACATCACAGACAGCTTGAGGTCTCAATACTGGTTGGGGCAAGCCAAAACACCAGAAGGCCAGCCAACAATTTAAAAGGGTGATCCAAGGAATAAGATATCAAAAGTGGGCGTTGGTTGGGTGCAGTGGCTCATGCCTGTAATCCCAGCACTTTGGGAGCTGAGGCAGGTGGATCACTTGAGGTCAGGAGTTCGAGACCAGCCTGGCCAACATGGTGGTGAAACCCTGTCTCTACTAAAAATATAAAAATTAGCCAGGTGTGGTGGCGGGTGCCTGTAATCCCAGTTACTTGGGAAGCTGAGGCAGGAGAATTGCTTGAACGCGGGAAGAGACGTGGGAAGAGGAGGTTGCCATGAGCCCAGATGGCACCACTGCACTCCAGCCTGGGCGACAGAGCAAGACTCCATCTAAAAAAAAAAAAGTGGGACTTGACAAGATCCTATTTATAGCTCATGATGTGGAAGGCTACGGGCACGCATAAAGCTGTGTAAATGCTCAGGGGAAACCCTGGTAAGCTATCTCTCCCTGGTTGAATGAGAAGTGTAGTCAATTCGGAAAGTAAAAGCTGAGGCAGGCTTGTAGACCAAACTTTGATTTGAATGCATCCTCCATGCCACACACTGACCCATAGGCAAAGGGTGGAAACCTACTGGCTAAAGTGTTTAAGCACACCTTTGAACAATCACTGGCTGACCACTAAGCTATGTTGACTTATGGTTAAAATTGAAACAAAAAGAAAAAAAGAAACAAAACTTAGCAGAAACATCAGTGGCTTACACAGCAGAGGAAACAGATTCTGCAGAATTAGTCAAGGCAAGTCACCAAACAAACAAAAATAGCAACAATAACCACCTAGGAAATGACGTTACAATATATTCTCCAAAAATGTCCAGTTTTCAACAAAATACTTATGAGACATGCAAAGAAACAGGAAAATGTACTGTACACACAGCACAAAAACCATCAATAGACATTTTTTGAGGATGACCGTATGTTAGACTTGGCAAAGATCTCAAAGCAGCTATTATCCATATGTTCAAAGAACTAAAAGAAAGCGTATTTAGAGAATTAAAAAGAAAGTATAATGATAATGTTTTATCAAATAGGGAATATAGTAAGAGATTATAATGCTTGAGTGCAGTAGCATGTGCCTGTAGTTTTAGCTGCTCAGGAGGCTGAGGCAGGAGGATTGCTTGAGCCTAGGAGTTGAAGGCCAGCCCAGGCAACAGAGCGAGATCCCTAATTCTGGAGCTGAAAAGTGTAATTACTGCAATGAAAAAATTCAAGAGGGTTCAGTAGGAAATCTGAACTGGTAGAAGAAAGAATTAATGGACGTGAATGTTGATCAGAACAGATTATACAATCTGAAGAATGGGAGGAAAAATGAACAAAAATGAATAGAGCCTCAGAGACCTGTGGGGAAACCATCAAACATACCAACATATGGTACATGTACTGGAAGTTCAAGAAGGAGAAGAAAAAAAGAGGAGGAAAAATTACTGAAAAAATAATGGCGGTAAACTCCCCAAATGTGGTGCATAACATTACACTACACATACAGGAAGCTCAACAAATTCTAAGTAGGATAAATGCAAAAGGATCCACATATAGACACATCAGAAGAACTGTTGAAAGCCAAAACAAATAGAAAAACCTGGAAAACAACATCAAGTATGAGAGAACCACAATAAAATTAACAACTGATTTCTTATCTGAAACAATGGATGCCAGAAGTGGTCTGAGGTACTCAAAGTGCAGAAAGTTAAAAACCAAGCTAAACGAAACTGTTGACCAAAAATATTATATACAGCAAGGCTATCCTACAAAAAACAAAAGCAAAATAAAAACACTCCCAGATAACAGAATCCTCCCAGATTGAGAAAATTCACTGCCAGTAGACCTAACTTACAAGACATATCACAGAAGTTCTTCAGGCTGAAGGAAACAGACACCTATGGTAACTCAAGTCCACACAAAGGAATAGAGACCAATAAAGGTAATTACATAGGTAATTACAAAACAGTATAAATATACATTTTATCTGGTCTTAACTGTTTTAAAAGATAACTGCATACGACGATAATTGTAAAATTATATTGTTGGGTTCATAACATAGGAAGACAAAACATATATGGTGATAGCACAAAGAAGGGGAAGGAAATAGAGCTATATTGGAATAAGAAACTGATATCAGACAGTAACTCAAATCTACAGGAAGAAATAAAGAATACCAAAAATGCAAATATGTAGGTAAATATCAAAGTCTTCTATAATTATATATTTTCTCCCATCTCTTACTTCTCTTAACTTTTTTAAAGAATATAAGATTTTATAAAGCAATGATTACAACATTGTATTGTTGGGTATATAATACATAGAGAGGCATACTATATACATATATATGATAATAATTGCAAAAAGGAGATGAGAGAGAATGAAATATTAGATTTTCTATATTTTAATTGAATTAAATATTTAATTTAAATACCTTAAGTATTTAATTCCATTAAGTTAGTATTAATTTTAAGTAGACTGGGATAAGATGCACATTGTAATCCCTAGAGCAACTAGTAAGAAAATAATTTTTAAAATATACTAATATAGGCCTAAAGTTTAAAGACTTAGAAGAGGTTAGGATGATTAGCTATAAATCATATCCATAACAGTAAGATATAATTTTGTTTTGTTTTTACAATTTTATAGATTCAAGAACATAGGCTTACCTGAGATACACCTGTCATGTGCCAACGAAATCAGAGGCACATTGACTTTTCCTATGTAAATATTCTCCTGGGTATCACTATCATCAAAAACATAAAAACTCAGAGACTCTGACTTAAGGTACCGATCCAAATCCATATTCATTGGCACTGGGAAACACATATGATCATCAAACTGTGGATCATTGCTACTGGGAATGATGGCTGTATCATGGTCTGCAAAATCAAAAAACTTGTACACAACATATGGGTGTGGCTGCAGGTGGCTTGCTCGGGACTGCAGGTGGTTGCAACATCTTATTGTAATGTGAAGTTCATTTAAGTTGCCATCTGTGGAATCTGTAGAACTGAGTTGAGCAGTTTTGGGTGCTTGCTGACTTAACTGGAAAAACATACATATTTATATTACGGAAACAATACAGTTAAAAGATAAACAGCAGCTGCCAAGCCCCAAATAAGATAATTTTGTCAACGACAAAAGCTGCGTATTTTTACCTCATAATTTCTCTGTAAAATAAACTTTGATTCTAATGGAAAATCAGTATTCCCTAGAACATGTGTGAATAGATGATCCTGTGTTATTAGCAATAAACCTTAGAGACTGAGCATACATGTAGAGATTGGTGCTAAAATCAAATAAAACCCAGAAAAATGATAATCTGATGTTCTTCAATTCTATTTGATAACTTAAGACTATAGTTAGCAGTGGGTCCAAAGATGAACATCCTAACTAAAAGACATTCACCTGCCCACCCAGAGTAATGATTCTGTTATATTTGGGTTGGCCCTCATCCTGAACTGTTGGGATTTGAGGAAGCAGATACCTGAGGCCAAATGAGCCAGTATAACAAAGTCGAACTGTTATGAGAAAATGAGAACAGAGTCAGAGATAAACCTTGAAGGGAAAAAGAGCTAGGACCGGGAGGATACTTCAGGAGAGAGAGGAACAAAAGGAGTTATTAGGTAGAGCTGGAAACTACTCTATGGTTCCTCTGGAACCATTACTGAGATGGATGGCACACAGGTATTTTAGAAAAGAATTGCGCTGACCGTTAAATATTCCATGGCTGATGTGATCTGGAACAAAGAAAATGCTAGTGTTTCTGTGCTTTGTTTGGTTTAGTGCTGGAGTCTCTACCTTCCACAAAGGCATCCCTCTGCATTTCTGAATCTGGATTGAGCATCTGGGACCCTGACTCCATGAGAAGTTTATTGGAGGAGGAAAAAATAAAGCTGTCGTCATAATCTCCTTAGTGGAGAAATCTGGTGTGTGGAGAGGAGAAACCTAAGTAGTGAATCACAATATTGCTTTCCCAGGGCTAGTTTGCCCTCAGCAATAGAAGGCTGAGAGGAATGACTGAAAAAGTACCTCCACTTCTCCCCTCAATCTACCTACCAGAACTGAAATTCCACCAGGAAACAACTTACTCAAGTCAGAATCTGGGAATCTAAAAAGCTTTACACTACAAAACCAAACAATGTGGGTCTCCTTATTTCTAACTCCCATCCCCATAACAGCATTTCCCAAAGTGTGTTGTAAGGAATACTGGCCAGAAAGATGGTCTCTGGAAGCAGGTGCACTCTTTCTTAAGTTTGGAAATCAGTGTGATATTAGTCATGCTTCTTTAACTGAAAGTCATAGAAATTAATTCTATCTAGCAAAAACAACAAAAAAGGGACTTTAAGGTTACAGGCATATTTCATGGAATATAGACTAGAAATGTGGTTGGGCCTTCAGAAGGCAGTGGCCTAGAAACCAGCAAAATGTCCTCTCCATCTGGTCTCCATTTTTTTCTGTATGTTTGTTCATTACTCTCTTTCTTCAGACCTATTGTCTAACCTTCACTGTTTAATATGGTAGATGATGGCTGCCTACAGCCCCCAATTTTACGTGTTCCAGATATGTCTTGCTTTCTCTTGATCTCAGAGGGAAGAATCTGACTGGCTCAACTGGTGTCAAGTGGGTATTCTCAAATCATTAGTTATAATAGGGTGGGGAGTGAAAGAAAATGGGATCTGCTAACACAAATCCAGCCACTGGGAACCCAGCTCCATGGATTGGAGGTGAGGGAGTTCCAAATAAAAAAAGAGGTAAGATAATTATGACTTGAACAGACATACCAAATGTTTCTACTATATCCTATCCCTCTGTTACTCAATGTGAGTGCATACTTTACATTGCCTATTAGAATTCATGTAATATAGGCTGGCCGCAGTGGCTCACGCCTGTAATCCCAGCACTTTGGGAGACCGAGGTGGGTGGATCACAAGGTAAGGAGATCGAGACCATCCTGGCTAACATGGTGAAACCCTGTCTCTACTAAAAATACAAAAAGTTAGCCAGGCGTGGTGGCAGGTGCCTGTAGTCTCAGCCACTTGGGAGGCTGAGGCAGAATGGCGTGAACCCGGGAAGCGGAGCTTGCAATGAGTGGTGATTGCGCCACTGCACTCCAGCCTGGGCAACAGAGCAAGACTCCGTCTCAAAAAAAAAAAAAAAAAAAAAGATTCATGTTGTATATGGGAACCCCTAAAGTCAAGAATCATATTTAACCTTGCTCAATTCAAGGCCTTCTGCATTTATTGATTCATGGAACTAATATGAAAATATGGTCGTTAAGACTCCACGAAACATTGTTTGGGAAATGCTGCCCTAAGGAGTTGCATTTAAATTCCCAGTTCCCAGAAACAGAATATTAATTTTGTATTCTACTTTGCACTTCAGAAACCTAACATGAGGAAATAATTTGAAAGCACAGTAACTGATAGTCCAATAACAGCTGTTTATTTCCTTAACAGTAGAATTTTTAACAAAAGTCTTTTGATGCATGACAGCAGTATTGTGATGATTAATTTTTCAAAAGTGTCCTGAGTAGCACAGGGGAGTTTCTTTGTGTTGATGGAACAGTTCTGTATTTTGGTTTTGGTGGTAGTTATATGAATCTATACATGTGATAAAACTGCAAAGAATAACTACACACATATGTGCACGCGCACACACACACACACACACACACACACACACACACACAAGTGCATGTAAAAACTGATGAAATTTGAGGAAGGTATGTAGCCTAATTAATAATATTGTACCAATGTCAATTTCCCGATTTTGAAATTATACTATAGTTATGCGAGATGTTACAATTAGGAGAAATTGGGTGAAGGTTACAGGGGATCTCTTTGTACTATTTTTACCACTTCCTGTGAGTATATGATTACTTCAAAATAAAAGTTAAAAAAAGCCACTTAATGGCTGTGAAAGAAAACGATTTCAGTTTAAAGCATGACACATAAATAAATATTATAAAATTTCTATGTTATAAAAGGGTCTTAAAGCCAAATGAGCTTACCGACTGCATATGCTCTGGCCCCTTAAAATTTGATGTTATATATCCCAAAGCCTTTGCCCTTTCTCGATAAAGTCGAATTGCTTGATCCATGGGAACTCTTAATCGGAACCAGTATTCCACTGTGCCAAAATCTGGGATGTCTCCTTTTGTTCCTACAAATCAACACATAACCCAAGGTTAAAATAGTTTCATGCATTAAAATATGTACCAGTAAAAATACATCAATGGCATTATGCATTAAAACTATACATTTTATGCTGAGTAAAATAATATGACTTGCACAAATGATGTGAGATTGGCAAACAGCAGATGAAGAAAATAGTTACTTCTGAAGTATGAGTTTCATTGTATACTAAATATTATTAAAGAACTACATCAAACTATGTTTGAGATATTCCAATTTGTACTATTTCATTCCTTCTGAAATATATTTAAAAAACCTAAAGACTGAATCAAATACTCCACAGATTCTTTTTGATGCTATAGTATAATACTTTTTAAAAATAAGTTGCACTCAATGTTGTCTAACATTTACAATATGAAACCTCAAAATTATAAATATGACGTTCCACATTCTAATTCAAGTTTCAAGACATCTTTGCCACCTTCCCATTTGTATACTATATCACAAGCATAAGGGAAAATGTCAGAGCTATGCCAAACACATGTCGCATGCAGTATACCCTTGCACGACGTTTGCCCTCACACCCTCAATACTCCTCTCAACTCAGCCAGTTCTTCATCTGTCTTCTGCGGGGAAGACTTTCTGTATGGCTCCCAGGAGAATAGAGCCCTGTGCTTCCTTCATGGATGTTGTATGTCCTTGTTAGGGCATTGACTGCTTCGGCCCATCTGTTCACCAGTCTATTTCTCTAATACGCTGTAAGTTTCTTGAGAGCAAGTGCCATAATTTCCACCAATATATTCCTACCAGAGGAACTAGTATATAAAGGCTACTTAATATTTGTCAAATAGAGAATATTCTATACATAAACTTTTCTGAACACACCAGATTATTACAAATATTACCCCTACTCTTTCCTACTTTATCAATTTTTTTCCCTGTTAATGGATCATTCTCATCAGCATACAAATGTGACTTACTATCTGCCTGCCATAGTTTGAATGTTTGTATCCTCCAAGACTCATGCTGAAATTTAACTATCATTGTTAAGAGTATTATGAGTAGGACCTTTAAGAGGTGATGAGGCCACGAGGGATCCACCCTCATGGGTAGGATTGGTGCCATTATAAAAGACTGAGATTGGCCCCTTCTTGCTTGCTCCCACCCTCTAAACCTTCTGCCATGTTATTATGCAGCAAGAAGACCCTTACCAGATGTGAACACCTTGATATTGGACTTAGGTATTCTGCTACAGCAGCACAAGACACAGTATGACAGAAGTAATCATTTAAAAATAAGTCCTAAAAGAATAATATTAATGTAATATATATTTGCTTGTATATGCATAAAAGATCTTTGAAGCTGGGTGTAGTGGCTCATGCCTACAATCCCAGCACTTTGGGAGACTGAAGTGGGCCCACTGCTTGAGTCCAGGAGTTCAAGACCAGCCTGGACAACAGAGTGAGACCCCGTCTTTATGGAAAAACACCCCAAACAAACAAACAAAAATCTTTGAAAGAATCTGTAGCCTTTGGTGAGGGGACCCAGGGTGGCTAAGGAGAAGGCGAAGGAGGTAGACATTGACGTCTTTTTGATTTTTGAGTCATGTGAATATATTACCTATGCAATTGATCACTCAATTAATAAAATAAAATCTGTCCCAAGACCCTAAGTCACCCTCCTTCCTTCTTCAAATACTTTCTTCACTTAGTCCCTGGGGTACCACAGACTCTTGGTTTTCCTCCTACATCACTGGCCACTCCTCAGTTTCCTTTGCTGGCTCTTCCTCCTCTTCCTGAGGCCTTACTTTTGGAGTTTCCAAAGGCTTGGTCCTTGGCCACCTTCTTTCCTTTATCTACATTCACTCTCTATGTGATTTTACCTATGCTCATGGCTTAAAATATATTCTATATGCTAACAACTCCCACTTTTATATCTCTATCCCTTACCTTCAGATTGGTGTGTCCAACCAACAGCCTGACATTACCACTTGGATGTCTAATAGGCAGGTCAATCTTAACCTGTCCAAACAGAATTCTTGGTTTTCTTTATCAGATGTGCTCCTTTCCAAGTTTTCCCTATCTCAGTAAATGGTATCACCATTCTTCCAGCTCCTCATGCCAGAAATTCTTGCTTCATCCATTTCCCTCATTATCACACATTCAACTGATAAGCAAGTCTTGAAGGAGAAGTTAATAAAATATGTACTGAATATAACTACTTTTTATCGCCACTTTCATTACCATCTTAATCCAAGCCACCATCGTCTTTCCTTGATCAATGCAATAGCCTGAGAACGGTCCTATTTTCCCTCTTGCCTGCTTCAGACTATTCTTTCCACAGCACTCAGGGTGATTTTTCTAAAAGCTCAGAAAATCCAAACTCCTCACTCTGACGTACAAGGCTCTGCAACATGATCTGGCCCCACCTATCACTTGAATCCCCCCTTTGCCGCAGCCACTGGGCTTCCTGCTGTTCCTCCCACTGTCAGGCTTGCACCTCCTCAGGTTTTTGCACTTGCTATGGCCTCTGCCTGAAACATTCTTCCCCTGGATCCTGGCATGGATCTTCATTCTTTGCCAACACTACCGTCTCAGAGAAGCCCTTACCTGAATTTGCAACCTGCCATTTCTCCCTTTAGCCTCTTGCTCTGATTAACTTTTCTGTATTGCCTGTAATCCTCTCTAGAAGGTAAGCTACAAGGGGTAGTTTTGTCTCTCTTATTTACCACTGACCACCTTATTCCCGGTGCCTACTAATAGTGATAACATAAGGTCTTAAAAAAAGTAATAATTTTATAAATAGCTTATATTATTATTTATATTAGTTATAACTATTAAACTATAATTTAAATTATTATAAACTATTAAACTATAGTTCAATACATAAATTTATTTATAAATTACATAATTTAGCCAAACAGAGTATCAATACGATAAACATCCGAAGTTACAAGTTTTAAAAAATTAATAGCCATTGTGCTGACATCATCAATGACATTTTTTTTTGAGATGTAGTTTCGTTCCTGTTATTCAGGCTGGAATGCAGTGGTGCCATCTCAGCTCACTGCAACCTCTGCTTCCCGGGTTCAAGCGATTGTCCTGCCTCACCCTCCCAAGTAGCTAGGATTATAGGCATGTACCACCACGCCTGGCTAATTTTTGTATTTTTACTAGAGATGGGGTTTTGCTGTGTCTGTCAGGCTGGTCTGGAACTCCTGGCCTCAAATGATTCACCTGCCTTGGCCTCCCAAAGTGTTGGGATTACAGGAGTGAGCCACTGTGCTCGGCATCAGTGACATTTAAGATAGTCCAATTAACTGTGGGTAAAGAACGCTGTCTGTGCTCTAAAGGCACCTTTAATATGTAAGAAAAGATAGTAGAGTACTATATCAATATATAAACCAAATTAGTAATTCAAACACCCAAAGCTTATACATTGTACTTACCAACCAAACTTGCTGTACAAAATATTCGGCCGCTTTTTTCAAGCATTTCGTGGAATTTTAATTGACATGCTGCAATTGTTTCATATTCTGTGCTATAAGCTTGGTGGACCTCAAGGGTGATAGTATTCTTCTGAATATATTGCAAAAATAAGTCATTAACATGAACAAGATATTGAGAAGTGAAGTTATATTCAGGATGAAGGCCTCGCACTACGGGAGTTGTCTGTAGTTCAAAATCATAGAAAGCATAGGTACAGAAAGTGACAGGCTCTTTATCTCCAGATGCCTGTAAAACTTCAGAAGAAAAGGTTACTTTGTTGATATGGATTTCAAATAGATTTTCGCCTCGTTCTAAGTGGATGGTTTCATCAAATTCATCAACAGAGTCATCTGGCATGATTTCTGGTTTAAATTTGTACTGCTTGGTGCCATAGGCAATATCCTTTAATTGGGCTGCAAGAGAAGACACACAGTTTAGAGATTTCAAAATATTGACATAAGAAAATGAAAACTGGCTTTTGAAGTGGTAGGAATGAGTACTTCCGGTGAATAGTCTCTATTTTAAATTCTATGACTACACTGTTTTTCTGTAAATAATACTTTATCGTACACAAATTTATCATTTCTGTTTTGACATCACCTATTAGGCAACAACAAAATTGCAACCTCAGTTGTAATACAGTCTAAGCCACGAAGAAGGGGAGAAAAAGATCAAAAGAAAAAAAGCCCTCTGATTGAACAGCTGAGGTCACTACCTGGCTTTCACCTGCTTCCCTGCCTCTGCTCCACCCATTGTCTTCTTTCCTAGAAAGTCAGTCTCTCTTTCTGCTGCCTCCTTTCCTTTAACTTATTAAGATTTATACTCTTCTTCTTTGTGGGGTGATGGATAAGTTTATTACCCTGATCGTGACGATCGTTTCAATGTTATATACATAGGCCAACCAAATATCACCAACGTGAATATCTGCCTTACTTTTCTGTGAAACTGCTCCAGAAAAAGTCACCAATAATCAATTAATTGCTAGACGCAATGAACGCTGGTCCTTGTATCACTTGATTTCTTTGCTACATTTGACATTGATGAGGATCTCCCATTAGTGCACTCTGTCTTTCTTACCTGGGCTTCCATGTCATCATCATCTCTGCTTCTCCTCCTATCCTTCTTCTCATTCTTTTGGGATTTCTCTTTCTCTGCTGGTTTTCTGGGCTTCTGTTTTTAATTATTTTCTTAGTCTACATATTCTCATGAGTGATCTCATCAACTTTTATGACTTTTGTCATTATTAATATGTTAAAGGCTTCCATATTACTATTTTAAATTCATATTTATCTTCTCAACTCCATTCCTATATTTCTAATGTTTTGTTTAACCCTCTATGTATCTAGGTATCCCACACAACATATTCAAAACAGAATGTATCATACTGTCTTGTTTTTTTGTTTGTTTTGAAACGGAGTCTCACTCTGTCACCCAGGAGTGCAGTGGTGGAATCTCGGCTCACTGCAACCTCTGCCTCCCAGGTTCAAACGATTCTCCTGCCTTAGCCTCACGAGTAGCTGGGATTATAGGCACCTGCCATCACACTTGGCTAATTTTTAAAATATTTTTAATAGAAATGGGGTTTCGCCATGTTGGCCATGCCGGTCTTGAACTCCTAGCCTCAAGTGATCCATTCACCTCGGCCTCTCAAAGTGCTGGGATTACAGGCTTGAGCCACCGTGCCCAGCCCATATTGTCTTCTAGCTATTTCTGTACTTTAAAGCTTAAGTGATGATTCATTCATTCATTCATCCAGTTGCCCAAGCTAGATCTCACAGAGTCAGCCTCAATTCCCCTTTTTCTTTTTTTTG
Organism: Macaca nemestrina; assembly: GCF_043159975.1. Classification (NCBI taxonomy): domain Eukaryota; kingdom Metazoa; phylum Chordata; class Mammalia; order Primates; family Cercopithecidae; genus Macaca; species Macaca nemestrina. Next base: position 52,614,279 of record NC_092142.1, read on the forward strand.
AGACTATCATAAAACAGCAACTCTTTTTATTTTATTTGCCTCACATCTATAGGGTCACTACCATTCAATACTGTTTCCTAACTCTTCAACAAATTTGTTCTTGTTCTATTTCCACTGTACCTAATTTTACATTTCCAGTTTACTATCCAGATTATTATGGAACTCAAAATGCTTCCTTCCTTCAAATCTTCCTCTTTCTCCTCAATACCTGTAGCATAATCTCCAAAATGCAATTCTGAGTGTATCACTCCCTACTTTAAAATCCCTCTGTGGTTCTCCAGGTTAATAAGGGTCTACCTCATCAATCAGGGTATAAACAGGGCCTTCACAATTTTGTTCCTTCTGGCTTTATCTCCAGGTTCTCCTCCTTTTTTGACTCTCCTGAATTCCAATTGGATGGATCTACAGTGCAGTTTCTCAAATGTACTGCAACACTTCATATTTAGGGCATCTTTCCCTGCTTTGCTTACTGCCTGTAATGCCATATATTACTTTTACTTAGTAGTGAATTCTGTCATCTTTAAAGACTCCATACCTACTGTGTGAAGTCTTCCCTGAATCTTAAGGCAGAAATAGGCATTCTCTTCTCAATGTTTCCTTGATACCTTTAGATTTTCTTAGTTTTACACTCTTCATAGTAAAACATAACCATTTATTTACTTGTCAACATCTTAGGAGTTCCATGAGGGTGGTGCCTTGATTTTTCCTATTTGTATTCTCCCTGCCCAGCACTTTGCTTAGGATGCATTAGGGGCTTGATCATGTTTATGGAGTGAATCAATGAATTGAGGGGATAAAATATGATGGTTAAAATTTAGTAAGACTTGAAAGGAATAAAAATCCCAAACATTGTGACCTCCCTTTTAACCAAGAAAATTCCATTAAGCAAATTTTTATTGAGTACTACTTGGAATAAAAGGTACACATTGCTCCTCGACTTTTGGAAAACGCTGCTTCATCAGATAAAGATATTTATTGAGCTCTTCTACCCAGATCAGAGTTTCTCAAAGTGTGGTTTGGAAACCCCTGATGGTCTCTGAAACCATTTTGGGGATCTGTGAAGTCACAACTATTTTTATTATAATGCTACAATGTAATCTGCCCTTTTCATTTTTATCCTCTCACAAGTGTATAATGGAGTTTCTTGGAGGTTACATGATGTGTGATATCACAACAGATTAAATGCAGAAGCAGATATAAAAATCCAGCTGTTTTCTATTAAGCCAGTCTCTAAAAAGATTTGCAAAATGTTAAAAATTTAAAAAATTTTAAACAATGTCCCTCTTCTTGAAGTATTTTTTTGTTTTGGAAAATATAACTTAAAAAAATAAGTACTGTAATTTATGTTAACATGCAATAAGTTTATTATTATTTTAACAAATTAAAAATATTTAAATTTTTTTCACTTTTAATTTGTTATGATAAATATCAATTAAGTATAACTCATGAATAAAGGCCTTCTCGAACCTCAAAGTTTTAAGAGTGTAAAATTACTGCTGGCATAGACCACTGAAATAAGTATGGTATGTAGTGGACATGGACATGAAAGAGAGACAAAATACTTATCAGTGTCGAACTTACATTGTGGTTACGGAGAATATGCAAAACTCCAACAACTGAAGAACACTTATATGCTCCCCAAACATACAGCTTTTGAGTGCATGAGAAGAAAACTGGGTTGGTAAGTGCCGAGCTAGTTTTTTTCAACATGTAGTCTTGTACCTGCATCTGAACAGCTTGCAGTTATTTCTAAATACAATATAAAAAAGAATGGGCCCCAGGACCTCTAGGGGTAGTGCCCAGGAAACTACATTTTAAATGAGTTCCTCAAGTGATTTTTCTACTTGCTAAAGTCCAAAAATCACTGTAAGGACATTTCAAGTAGAGGGATAGCTAGGAATAACTAGAACCAGCTTCCTAGCACAGGTGAGTATTGTGTTAGGTTTCAAAGCAGGGAAGTGTGTATCTTGGAATCATGGTAGAAAGGAGCTTTAGGCAGAGCAAACAGCAAAAATAAAGGCATGGCAGTGGGCCTGAGCACGACATATCTGCAAAGAGCAGGCAGAGGATCTGTTTGGCTGAGTTGCACAGGTTGCTTCGAAGAGAAATTAGAAAGTGCTGGTAAATTTGAAACTATAGTAATTTATGAAGTACTTTGAAATCTTGCTTGCAACACTGAATTTAAAAAGCAGTAGGGAATTACTAAAAATTCTTGAGTAGAAAAGAATCAAGGCCAGGTGTGGTAGCTCACGCCTGTAATCCCAAAACTTTGAGAGTCCGAGGCGGGAAGACCATTTGAGTCCAGGAGTTTGAAATGAGCCTGGGCAACATAGGCTCTACAAAAAAATTAAAAATTAGGAGTACTGCTTGAACCCAGGAGGTCAAAGCTGGAGTGAGCTAGCTATGAATTAGGGCTAAACACAGCAAAAATACACGGTAAGTGCAGATTTGGATGACTTTATCAACTGTTATAAAATCCATTCCTCTAGTTACTGTGGACCAAAAAATCATGTATGTTGTACCTTCTAGTTTCTGGATACGTGCAGCCCTGATATCAAGAAGATGACCATATTGTTCCACTTTGAGTTCATAGTCTTGCTGCAAATTTTCCATCTTATGGGTTACTGCCTCAACCTCTATCTACAAAATAAGAGATAATAAGTTTTAACACTTGTGATTAGTTCTATTTTCATTATTCAAAGCAACTATGATTCAAGCATTTTCTAGATCCTGGAAATAGTAGGAGCTATGAACCATGGTTTCCTGACCTCAAATAGCTTACACTTTAGAAAATTATGCTTGGCAATATTCACAAATCAGAAGAAAGAAAAAACTCCAGATTCCTTTTTATGGAGATATGTTTTCATTTTGTTAAAAGCTAAGACAATATGGTTATGGCATGACTTCAGGATAACTGTAACTCACTTGCAGAATGTGCTAATGCTAACAAAGGTGATTTCATTGCCACTACTCATTCCTTAAAATCAGGGACTTTAAAAACATTATTTGTGGTGGGGTATGGTGGCTCAGGCCTGTAATCCCAGCACTTTGGGAGGCCGAGGTGGGTGGATCACTTGAGGTCTGAGTTAGAGACCAGTCTGGCTAACATGGTGAAACCCCGTCTCTATAAAAATATAAAAATTAGCTGGCGTGGTGGCGGCGCCTGTAATCTCAGCTACTTGGGAGGCTGAGGCAGGAGAATTGCTTGAACCAGGAGGTGGAGGTTGCAGTGAGCCAAGATCATGCCACTGCATTCCAGCCTGGGCGACAACAGCAAAACTCTGTCTCAAAAAAAAAAAAAAAAAACAAAAAAACAGAAAACACCCCACATTATTTGTTTTAAAACTATTTATTCTAACTAAGTACCTAGTTATGAGGCTACATTGCAGAGATGTGATATGTTAATAGATTACAATAGATGATAATAGATAATATAACAGGTGATAACATAAGGCATTTAGAAAAGTAAATAATCAGCAGAATATTATAGAAAATGTACCCTCCCCATTTAGTGTATTACATTACCTGATAATCTTTATTAATTTTGTGTTGCAAAATTAGCATGTTTCTTGTCTTTTCCAGCTCTTGTACTGTTTCTGCATGAGTTGCTTGCAGCTCTCTCATAGAGCGTTCTAGATCTTTATTAATTTCACTATCCACTTTCACTAAAAAGGAAAGGTCTCCATTTTTTTGTTCTTTTTGAGCCTAAAATAAAAACATGCTTTATGACTGAAACAAAAATTTCTAAGATGTGATTTTATGAATTAATATAGATGTATCAATAAACAATTCATTGATTCATCAATTTTCAATTCATTAATTGAAAACAGATAGAGGAAGTCCTGATATACATATCAGGACTGCTTCATTCCTGATGGAAAAAATGAAATTTATCTGTTAATCAAATTTGAATATTTGGATAGACAATTGGAACAGTTATAGAGAAATCAAAAAATAATTTGTTACTTTATAACATATAAAAGAAACATGCACATTTATTTTTATTTCTTCATTTGATTAAAATCTACACTGTGATCTAAAAGGAGTGTATTTTTTGTGTCTCCTTGTAAATAACAGAATATTCTAGAACTAAAAACTATCTTCTTGAGATATTTATAATTCAATATTTTACTTAAAGGGTGTGCATCAAGGTCTCTTAGGGCAGAAAATTGTTGATTAGTTAAATAGTGAAGCAGGTAAAAGTAAAATGTTTGTTATAATTAAAGAAAATGCTTTAAATGAGAGTTTTTGAGGTCTGGTTTAATGTAACTTTGATGTCATTATGAAATATGTATATGCTATAACTAAAGGTCACCTGACCACTTTCCTGAATCTTAGTAGTGTTGATATGTTACATATATATTTTTAAAGAACATACTAAGTTTCAGAAGATGCAAGAATAATTCATTCTCCAAATGTAAGGGTTACAGATAAGGGTCATCATTATGCTGAAACAGTTGTAAGCAGACATGAAAATCACAATGAATTTCAGAACCTTACCTTTATAAGTAGGAGAGCTTCACTCAATTCATCAGCATTAATATCATTCTCCTGCAATAGATTAAGTAAAAGCTCACAATGAGTTATGAATGGAAAATACAAGAGACATTCCAAGTATTCAAATTATCCTCATGAAACATAAACTGACTGATGCCATGAACTAACAAACTAAGTCTACAAGACGTTCCAGCGCTTCAAAATGTCCCTATGGAACATAAACTACCTGATAGCTTCAGTTAATAAACTGAGTAATTAATATATCTGTATTCTTTTGCTTTGTAGTATAGTGCTTTCTCTATGCATAAAATATTGAGATAAAAATTCTGAGTTTTATTTCTTAAATAAGGAAATAATTCACCTGGTTGTACAATTTCATGCGTTTTTTAAGTTCATCAAGTTGTTGCTTTTGTTCCAGATACTGTAACTGTAGTTCTCTATTCTCTTGAACAAGTTTTTCATTTTGATCTTAAAAATAGTCAACACAATTGGAAAGGTAAGCAAAAATCAGGTTTAAGAACACATTTCAAATTACTTTAAATCCTGTTACATACCAGTCTTGATCTAGTATTGTTCTGGTCAGAAAGGAAACTGAGCTAGCCCCTCGACAAAGACAGCAGGGGAATGAGGAATAAATGAATACTATCATGTGTCTACCATATGAATCACTTGCTTATCAAAAACCCAAGACATAAGTTCACAGTATTAATATAAGGAAATTGTGGCCTATGGGACTTCAAAGGAATGTTCTATTTAAAATACCTGAGAAAATGTGTTTCTAAATCTATGATTTTTTACTTACTTATTAAGGGTCCTGAAAAGCATGTGAAAAAAAAATTGTCTTTTAGTTTTTTAGTTGATATCTTCGAATTTTATTTTCCCAACTTAGCATATAGTATTTTTATTAAAACAAGGTAACTTCCAGAACATAGTAGGGGGATGAGGGATGAAATATTACCTGTTGGGTATAATGTACATTATTTGAGTGATGGTTACACTAAAAGTTCAGATTTCACAGCTATCTAATATACCCATGTGCACTTGTACCCTCTAAATGCATAATAAAAAAATTAAAAAGGAAATTCTGAATCCATATTTAGTCAACCATACTTCCAACAGGTCTATTACAATAGGAGGAATGGATTCTTAAGCCACGCATGGTGGTATCAACAATAATTCATACGGGTTGGGCATGGTGGCTCATGCCTATAATCTCAGCACTTTGGGAGGCTGAGGCAGGAGGATCTCTTAAGTCCAAGAGTTGAGATCACCCTGGGCAACACAGGGAGATCCCATCTCTAAAATAAATAAATAAATAAATAAAAATTAGCTGGGCATGCTTGTAGTCCCATCTACTTGGGAGGCTGAGGTGGGAGGATCAGTTGAGCCTGGGGAGTTGAAGCTGCAGTGAGCCATGATTGTGCCACTGCTCTCCAGCCTGGGCAACAGAGCAAGACCCTGTCCCCCCAAAATAAATAAATTCATATGTGCTCTTTATTCACTGAGTTCATGCTACTAATCAGTAGGAATGAACTTGAAGCTAGTGCTAAGAAATGGAATAATGGTTATGCTTGTCTAGGTCCTCAGTTGCTAGGACCCACAAACAGGAGGGTAGGGTAGAATTTAGAAGACAGCAAATTTTTCATAAAGAGACTAATTTTTCACTCCCTGCATTAAACATGTTTAGCTTTTTTTAAAAAAAGCATAATAGCTAGTGAACAAATCCACAGTATTTGATAATCTCACGTTCTTAAGTGTACTCTTTGCTAGAGCTCACTGTGGCACTCAGGCATCCTCCTTTGTTGACTCCCTGTGGACTAACTCTAAGCCGTGTCATCTAAAGTATCTCTACCAATTTCATCCTGCTCTCAACCATTTATGTTTATCGTAAGTCTTCAATTTATGATGTACATTTTTGTTTCCTTTTCTTAAAAAAATGAACACATTTGCCAAGAATTCTTTGAATAAATGCATTTGCATACTGACTGCATTTTAAACAAAAATATGTTTCTTTTATAAGGCATTGTGTTCTCAAGCTATAAATACTACATATAAATAAAAATGTTAAATTACACGGTTAGGAAATTTGGATGTTTTTAATGTCACATAATTCTTGGCAGTTTAAAAGTAAAATAATAATAATAATAATAATAATAATAATAATAAAAACCTGTGATCCTAGGCAATACAAAGACATTTTAATATCAAGTCTGGCACAGTGGCTCACGTCTGTAATCCCAGCACTTTGGAAGGCTGAAGCAGGCAGATCACCAGGTCAGGAGTTCGAGACAAGCCTGACCAACATGGTGAACCCCATCTCTACTAAAAATATAAAAATTAGCTGGGTATGGTGGCACGTGCCTGTAATCCTAGCTACTCAGGAGGCTGAGGCAGGAGAATTGCTTGAACCTGGGAAGCAGAGGTTGCAGTGAGCTGAGATTGCGCCACTGCACTCCAGCCTGGGCGATAGAGTTAGACTCCATCTCAAAGAAAAAAAACATCAAATATACTGTATAAACACTTTTGTCTTATTGATGGAAGGTTAAAAGGTCATCTTAGAGTATAAATTGCTTATATCTAGTTAATTAAAGAATATCCAGGCCAGGTGTGGTGGCTCACACCTATAATCCCAGCACTTTGGGAGGTGGAGGCAGGTGGATCATGAGGTCAGGAGTTCAAGACCAGCCTGGTCAACATGGTGAAATCCCATCTCTACTAAAAATACAAGAATTAGCTGGGCATGGTGGCACACGCCTGTAGTCCCAGCTACTCAGAAGGCTGAGACAGGAGAAGAATTGCTTGAACCCGGGAGGCGGAGGTTGCGGTGAGCCAAGATCGCACCACTGCACTCCAGTCTGGGCAACAGAGCGAGACTCCGTCTCAAAAAAAAAAAAAAAAAAAGAAAACAATATCCAAATATGAACAATACTTGAAAATTTTGAAGGTATAGGTTAAATACTTGTCTTTAAACTAAAAATTCAGATGAATAATAAATATGGATTTTTATGAGATAAACTTTTTTGTCAGAGAACAGAGTAAGAAGGTGGGACTCTTTATGTTAAGTTAAAACAACATCTAGACAACATGGTTAGGTAACAAAAAGAAGGCAAATATAGTCCGAAGTATGTAAAAACAAAGGTACTGAGGATGATATAATTTCATTCTCTGGCCAGTAAAACATTTTAGGGTTTCTAAGGGTGAGCTAAAGTGTGAAGGACATGACTGTTCCATCTTTATCCAGACATACCATATTTTGATTATTTTTCTATGTTCCAGTTTTCCTTTCCTTTCAAGTTTTCAGAGCAGGGTTCCTATATGTTATTAGGTAGAAATAAACTTATTTATTTAAATGTTTCCAGCCTTTCCTAACATTTGTTTCAACAACGATATCTCCATTCACTGATATTTTTTAAACAAGGGCGTTATTAGTGGAAAAATAACTTAGTGGGAGAAGACATTACTGAGTACTGGTAATTTACCTTCTACTGAATTTTATTTAGAATTATCCACTACATTTTTCCTTTCTCAAACTGTTTATTTGGGACATAACTCCTGGGTCTTTAAAAAGTACTGAAATGCTATAGTTCAAAGAGGAAATATACTTGCTGAATTATAATAGGCAAAATGAAAGCACTCTGTACAAGATGAAAAATAACCTCTTTACCTTACGATTTGACAAAAAGCAGGTTAGGCTAAACAGCATTTTATTCAAATGAGATAACATTTCACTCTTTCAAAATTATGTTCTTCCAGCACACCATTAATAAGCAGAGTGCAGAGAACAATTCAACTAAACAATTTTCAGGGCGCCTTTGTGCTAATATCTTCAGCTGTGATCAATATAACCATATGCATTATGCTGAATTATGCATTTCAGCTAAAGATAGAAAGGAACTTTCAAAAGCAAGCCCTTAAACACATGCAGTTAATTTAAGCATTAACCAAATGCAAACTGCATTTACATATCCTTCCCCCACAGATTCACACAATCTGAAACTAATTTGTACCTTGAATAAAGAGGTGAGTATTCTCTAAAAATAATTTACCAGTTAGATGAATGACTACAAGAAGCTAAGGAAACATCTTCTGGCAAAGAACACTTGATACATGAGAAGGTAAAAGTATGAAGACACTTCAAAGTAAAATTAAACAATTTCAAAATCTGTAATACAAAATGGAACTTTCTAAATATTAAAAGATTTTCTTAAATAGACGGTTACAGTTTTTTTGTGTATTATTTCCCTGGAAGAAATGGTTAAGGGCTGTAATATTTTTCTTATAACCCATTGTAAGATTTCCACAAAGAAATGAAAACTTAAATTCTTAGACTTGTAAATTTGAGGTATTCAAACAAAAATAACTGGAAAATAATAGTTGCATTAAAAGTAAAGATTCCGTTCTAGCAATTTTTCTTTAGGAAATAATTGGATAAATGTGTAAAAATTTGTGTGGAATTGTTTATAATACTTAAAAAAACTGAAGCTATTTAAATATTCAATAGAAGATTGTTAAATAATCCATGTTACAATCACACACTGGAAAACTGTAACAGCCATTATAAATGGTTCTGATGTAGATTTATATTAAGGAATGATTTTACAATATAGCAAAAAAAGCATATTATAAAACTATATCATTTAGAAATAACTCTGAAAGGACATAAATCAAGTATTAGCAGTGATTATTTTGCTAATATTTTGTGGGTTGTGGGATTGATTTTTATAATTTACATACTGGACTTTTTTCATAATGTACATGAGTTATGTTTATTATTAAAAAAATTCCCAAACAATAAAAGAGCCAGTAAAAAAGATGAGGAATAAATTAGATAAATTAAAATAACTTAAGAACTGTAATACAAAGTAAGAACCCTCAGAATTAATTCAATGACAATAAACAGGTCTAACAAAAAAATTAAGATTCTACCCCCCTTAAGAAAAGCTTCTTTGCAAAGATCAGTTCAGATATCCAAAAAATAGCAGCTTTAGAATTCTTGATATCTAAGTAAATACAGAAAGCATAGAAATAAAAAAAGTTTACTTCATTTCCTTTCCTTTTAAGAATGAGCAATTTATCTGCTCTTGGAAAAGAGAGAGGGAATATAGAGCACTTCCACTTTTTTTACCTAAACAATAATTTATTGAGCAATTACTAAGGCAAAGCACTCTGTTAGGTATTCGATACTGCACATTAAAGTCAGGAACTGTATGTATTTTTGACATGAAAACTTAAAAAAAATCCACCAGGTCAGAAAACCTGTCATCACCATTTTATTCCACTCACAGTCTTCTAGAGAAAAAGTCATAAAAAAAATCTATCATCAAACGTAGTCACTTGGTGAATAAACATTGCACTAGTGTGTTTCATTGAAATTAAGACTCCATTGATTATGTGTTCCAATTTCAGACTTGTTAAAGTGTAAAAATAATGTCACACTGAAATTTAAAAATGCTACCACTTATAAAATGCAACTCAATATTAGAGATGTTAAAATATGAAAAGATAATGTTCCTTACAGTCAGTGAAATATGGCATTGTGGTCTAAATAAAAACATAAGAATACTAACTAGAAACATAACTGTTCTTTAGTGAGTCTGTATTAAACTTTTAAACATTCTCATGCAACTGAATTGCAAGTGTTCAAAAGGAGCATATGACTTGGTTTATCTAGGGCATGAGCAAACAGATAATGACACTTAAAGCAAATAATTCATTTCCCCTGTTGTGCATTTGTGTGTATATCTATGTGTGTGTAACACAGTAAAATTCAGACTTCTTTAATTATAATTCTTTTACTTCTATGAGATCTGTGACTTATACTGAAACTTATTAGTGATTATTATTTTAGCAGGGGGCACAAAGCTTCCTGGTATTTAAGTTCACTGTCACAGAGCAGAATTAGACATTTCATCAGAGATTTTCCCTATTCGAACTCTCAGAACGGCAAGCTACTATTTCTGCCAATCTCTGTCATCTTACACTAGTGTTTTTATGCCATTACACTTGCCACCACCTCACATATTACATATTTATTTAATTGTTGTAGTTTCTTCCTATTAAATTTATATTTCATGAGGGAAAGACCTTTGTTTCTATTCATTGCTGTATCCCCAGAAATTAGAACAGTGTCTAGCACTAACTGGTGCTCAATAAATACTTGTTGACTGTTGAGTAAAGAAAGGCTTAGAATTTAGGAAAATTGAACAATTAAAAACAACCTAAATAAGAACAGCTATGAGAAAAAGCAATTCTTTTGGCATATACACCAGGCAGAGTATGAGAAATTTTGAGCAACCACTGAATTCATGAGAGTGGATGACTGTGTTTGCCCCTTACACATCGCAGGGTGAGTGGCAAACAGTAGGCACCAGAGTAAGTACTGACTGATTCAATGAAGAAACATTAGATGTCTGAAATGAGAAAGGCAGTGGTTATTTTAAATGTACCTCTTTCAGTTTTTAATCTGTCAAGGATTTCAGTTTTGTCTGTTAAGTCAGACTTCAAGGCAGTCTCGAGCTGAGCAATCTGTACTTTCAGCTGCTGCTCCTTTAACTTCCATTGCTCTTCATGGGCAGCACTGAAGGCACTGCAAAACACACGTGACATGCAAGGAAAGCTTGGAAATCAGCTTCAACCGAAAATAATAAAGAGAAAAGCTTTTAGTGGCACAGAGACCACTGTCATCATGTCTTAGGAATTAAGTAAACATATGCTGGTCTGCTGCTGTTGAAACCAAGGCGCCTTTCTCAGGCTGCGGTTAGGGAACATGAAAGAGTTTGTGGGATGAGCAAAGGAACTGGCCTTAATTTAGAGCTCTAAAGTCAGAAAAGCTGGCAGTGTGCAGCTTTTGTGGGACTAGTAAAGGAATTTAGATACTGTACATACTCCAGAGGAATCCACAATTCCAAACCTCAGCAATTGACATCGTACAAAACCATTCTCTCCCACATACAAACCTCTTAATACAGAGAAAACGGACTTTCCACCTGATCTTTAATTCTGTGAAACTTTTAAAGAGTCTGTGATAATAACATGTTCACAAAATAATGGCCACAGAATGATAGCATATTGAAACGAAGTAGTGATAATACAGTTTTTGATAAAAAACAAAAAACAATAGGCTAAAAACAGTTTTAGTTGTAACACATGATTGGAATGAAAACCAGTGCTCTGTGCCTGATAAGAATGATGAAAATAGAATTACTATTCCCCAATAAGAGTACAGCAGTTTAAAACATAGTTAAAATTTGCTAATGATCAAGACCCAGTATATTAGAAGAAAGAACCGGTTGAAAAATAACTAAGCGATGCACAGAAAGGATACCACAAACATTTGTTTATACCAGTGATTCCTAAACACTGACCGAAATACTGGTAGTAGGCCAGCTGCAGTAAGGACACTTAGAGAGATTTTAAAATGAAGATTCCAGGGCCCAGGTATTCATATTTTTATAAAGCTCCCCAGATGATAGCCAGGTTTTGGAAAAACTGATCTTGATCTGAATTTCAGCAGAAAACCATTATCTGTGAAGCTTGATATGACTGAATAATCATCAGCAGCTTTGACCATTCTAGTTATTTTAAGCCTAGTAAATACAACAAAAACTTATAAAATCTGGTTTTATACTGATGATGAAGTAAATGGAAAAGAAACATATTACTGGAAATTGCCCTTAATGTTGCTCCCAACTAGTCTTCAGTTTTTATTCCAAAAAAGATACTTTTCTGGGAGGCACAGCTTTTCAAAAGAGCAAAATTGTGTATTCATTTCACATTTTGAATATTTTACTGCCTTTGAGATAACATGACCTTGAAAATAAATGGAATTCTGGAAGCTTCCCTAAATATGACATCTGTTTCTTCTATTAGTGTTCTCATTTCACTTATGGAACCTTAAAAAAATATAGAATCTATATACCAATTATTTAAGTTGATTTTATCAAAGGTACAATGACCTAGACTTAAATGAAATCCAAATAAAATATGCATTTTAAATACTAAATAATTTTTCTTTTTATGTTTGTTTTTAAAATAAAGAACAAATATAATTTCCATGTATGGCCAAATTGTATATATCAAACACATCCATATATATGCATGAACGTGAGTACATCTATGTGTGTGTATATATATATGTGCGTGTGTGTGTGTGTGTGTGTATGTGTATGTATATGCATGTGTCTTATTTTATTAAAAACATGTACCACCCGGAAAAAAAATTAGCATGATGAAATAGGCACAACTATACATTATATCAGATGCCAAAAATTAGAAACAGTAGTGTTCCAATAGCATTAGTACCAGCGAAAAGATCACCAACAGCTAATCTGGCAGAAACATCAGAAGCTGTATGTGTTTAAATTAAGAACAATTTAGCAGCCTGGGTTTTCCAAACCCACAAAATACTAGTGTAAATCAGCATAAGTCAATCTGAATTTAGTCCACTGCTATCTTCCCTCTAAATTTAGGATTACATTCCACTGGAGTTTCATGAGGAATTCCTTTTGAATTTACTGTATTCCTCTATGCTTAGAGCCATCTGTGTAACTATAAATGGTGAACCACATCTGGCTCCATTTTCTTCGTAAGGGCTGTGTACATGATTAAATCTAAGTATGAGAACAGTCTTTGAGAACTTTTTATTCATGAAAATGTTTTTGTATATTGCCTATAGTGAAAACTGAAGTAGGATCATAGTTAGTCTTTGTACACATTTCACTGTTATGTGATGTTGCAGGACTGATCAAATGTCAGCCTGCAGTGGAATGCCCGTTGCTGCTTGTGGTCAACGGCATGTCCACCGGCAGACATGGGTCAGCATACTGTAAATACATACCCTTGATCAAAAACATGATAAAGATCTAAATAAAGCCAAAGAGTTCATCTGCTTCCTAAGATCTTTCCTCTTACAGAAGAAATTCCATTTGTTCAATGTTCAAGGGCATCCTAATGTGAGAGGTAGGAAAGAACAAACTCTAAATCATCCATAAAGAAATCCATAGTGGCCAGGTACGGTGGCTCATGCCTGTAACCCCAATGCTTTGGGAGGCTGAGGCAGGAGGATGGCTTGAGCCCAGGAGTTCAAGACCAGCCTAGGAAACATAGAGAGATCCCACCTCTATAAAAAATAAAATTAAAGGCTGAGTGTGGTGGCTCATGCCTGTAATCCCAGCAGTTTGGAAGGCCGAGGTGGATGGATCACTTGAGGTCAGGAGTTCGAGACCAGCCTGGCTAACATGGTGAAACCCCATCTCTACTAAAAATACAAAAATTAGGCAGGTGTGGTGGCATACACCTGTAATTCCAGCTACTCAGGAGGCTGAGGCAGGAGAATCGCTTGAACCCGGGAGGCAGGGGTTGCAGTGAGCCAAGACCATGCCACTACACTCCAGCCTGGGTGACAGGGCGAGATTCTGTCTCAAAAAAAGAATTAAAAAATAATAATAAAATTAAAAATTAGACAGGTGTGGTGGCACATGCCTGTAGTCCTAGCTACTTGGGAGGCTGAGGTGGGAGGATTGCTTGAGTCCAGGAGGTCGAGACTGCAGTGAGCTATGATTGCGCCACTGCCCTCCAGCCTGGACAACAGAGCAAGATCCTGTCTCTCTCTCTCTCTTTTTTTTTTTTTTAAGTCACACGTACTTTATTTAGGGCCCAATGAAAATTAAATTCATATTCACATCAGGATATTTCACTTACTGAAAGAAGATGATGCCCCAAATATACTTGGAGTTTGATTTCTGGGAAGCATAAGCTGCTCACATTTGATCACATGAGATTTTATGGTTTCTAGAAGGTTACAGGGCACAGATGCTCACTTTATGGAAACAGAACACAGAGCATCTATGGGTGTTAGCAGTGCTCTTTTACATTTTGAGAAGTAGATGACTATCACATCATAAAAACTTGATCCACCCAATTCTTAAAAAGGTTAATATCATCTTAAAAACTAGATGAATACCTTTTTAAAATAGACATATTAGGGTCTCTCAAGAAGTTAATACCTCAAAATCACATTCAACAGATTTTTTTAGACCCAGTCTCAAATTAACTGAATCAGAGCTGGATGGCATCAGGGCAGAGGGAAGGGTGCAGATGGATAGGCAAAGAAGCTCTGAAGAGGTGGTGAAACCTACATTTTAAAAAATTTTCCAGGTTATTCGCATACATTATAGTTTAGGAACCATTGCATTTATCAGTTACATGGCCCCAACACTAACTAACTTCAAAAGTGAAGCACAGCATTACCAAATTATAGCATAATTATATAATACTGTATTACATACCACAGTATAGAGCTTCTCTCTGACCCGAGAGAAAGATGTGATTGCCAAAAATGTATTCTGAACTTTTAAATTGAACATTTCTTAAAATTATACTTATTTCTTGGCAGTGTATCAAAAGTGTTTTGGCATATTAAAAAAGGCTCATACTAAAAAGTAACATGAGGGTTTTATCTTCCCAGATGATTCTCTAATATGTCATATGTCAAGTAATAAACACATTCAAAATTTCATTTGAAAAAGGAAGATGAGAATGCAATCTGCAAATCATATTTTTCTCCTGAAAACTAGTCAATTTTGAATAACAAACAAATGCTGTCCTTTTAAAAACATGTTATCGTTATGACTAAGCAAACAGGGAGTATGTGTAGTTTTTGATGAACATTAGTTGTTGGCAATAATGAATAACAGTGTCATGAAACAAAAGAGCTGTAAAAAATCTCAGAGACAATGTCGACTTTTGTCGAATTTCCCCAACTATATTTCTAAAATGTATCATATATTTCAAAAACACTGTATTAGAGAATTCTGTAGTTCTGTCGACTATTATGTGTGTTTGCTGGGTTTTTTTTGTGCTTATGCGACATTAATTCTTCTTTTGACATTAAATGTTTTGACACTCATTACACACATTTACTTGCATATATCTCACATAAACTTCACGTGTGAGCAGCATAATGAAGTCTGCTTTTAGTGTGACAGGAAAAAAATGTTAGCGCAAGCATAAAACATTGAAAAAAAAATGCTTCAAATTTATACTCTTAGATCATCTTCTAATATGGAAAGATAAAGTTTTATGGTGGGAAAGTAAATATGAGAAAAACATGACTTTCTCAAAGTTTCATCTATACATTATTCCCAGCTAAGTTTGATTTTTTTTTATTCCAAGTAAGTATGTTCAGTAAATTTTCAAACTGGGGAGAAGTACAAAATTTGGAAGTAATGGCCATATGGCACTATTTTCTTCTATTTGGACTATGTAAAATTATTTGAAATTACAAGATACTGAAGATACATGTAAATCAGTAAGAATTTCTGGATTTATAACAGTTCTGTTATTCCATGAATGTTTCCCTTCCACATATACAATTTGCCAATGCAATTAAAATCAGAGAGATAGTGAAGCATAACAAAAAAAGAATTCAAGTTTTAGAGTAAAAAAAATCTGGGTTTTCGTTCTAAACTACAGTCTCAGCAATGCTGTGTGACTCTGCACAAGTCTTAATTTTTCTGGAATCCCAATTTCCTCATTTATAAAAGAGAGATGATATCTTCTCTAATGGGGGCTGTGCAATTTGTATACTGACATTTAAACTTTTCAAACACACGTATGATTTTAACTGGTGTCTGAACCTACTGTTGGTAACCCTTAATATAGTGAGTCACTGTACAAAGGTAGTCCCCACAAGTAGGTAAATAACATAGATGATACAAACTACTGAAATAATGCCTACGTTAATTTACGTAACTTTCCCGAAGTAAATCAAAATAAAAACCTATCCCCACACTCCTTGGGTATAATTTGTTTAATTTACAAAATGTAAATTTAATTTATTAAAAATAAGACAAAGAGCTAAAAAGTTAAAGATGCACAGATGCACTTGTAGCTCAAATGGTTATTTTCTGAGGTTTCAGCACATGACCAGTAGAAGTAGCTGTTGAATATCAGCTATAACATATGTATTTAAGTATATATTACATTTGCTTTCATGTAAACCTGTATTTATCATTTATCAGTATCATATACTAAAAATACTTAAAATTACAAACACACACACACACACACACACACACACACAGAGAGAGAGAGAGAGAGAGATCTGTATCACTTAACCAAATTTAGATGTGGACTATGATTTTGTTTCTAATATTACCAGAAAGGACTAATTTCTAAAATACCATAATTATGAAGTAGATTAAGAAACAAAATTGAAGCAGCCCTTTAAAATGTACCTTGAGATACAGATGCTTGTGTTTCTCTTTATAAGGAACAGAGACAACTGTAAGTGAACACCTTTGTTTTTCCCTAACAGAATAACTCTCAGTTAATAAGCTGGGGAGTCTAGGAAAGAGACCAAAAGAGGTTCAAATACAAGCTCTATTACTTTATACATTTAAAAGGTATGGGCTGGGCACAGCGGCTCACCCCTGTAATCTCAGCACTTTGGGAGGCTGAGGCAGGAGGATCACTTGAGCCCAGGAGTTCAAGATCACCCTGAGCAACATAGAAAGAATTTGTCACTAGCAAAAAATTTAAAAAATTAGTCTGACATGGGGGCATGTGCCTGTGGTCCCAGTTACTCAGGCAGCTGAGGTGGGAGGATTGTTTGAGCCCTGGAAGTTGAGGCTGCAGTGAGCCATGATTGTGCCACTGCACTCCAGCTTGCATGACTGAGACACTGTCTTGAAAAAAAGAGGTAGGAAGTGCCTCTTAATGTTACTTAAATTGCTTTATCTTCCTTGTTTGCAAAATGGGAATTTATAATACACACATTTCAAGGTGCTGTGAACAATTTATAACAATAAATGTAGAGTATCTAGCATGCTGTCTGTTAGTTTATAGTTAGTGTTCAATAATTGATAGCAGTTTACTGGCAACAAAGTGATATGGTTTTCTTAGTAGTAATAGGCTACTGCTCAGGTTAAACAACTTATTACCAATGTCTTTAAAAAGCTTGTATTTCCTTTATAAAGTTTGTATATTTCTTGCTATCATTTGTTGCTAATTCTTTGATCAACATGATCTAGTCTGACAACAGCAAATGCTTTCATATAAAAGAGCTCAAACAAGACAATGAAAGAACACATGGAATCATGATTTACCTGTCATAAAGTTTATCATAGTTTTCCTTTAAAAGTTCCCGTTCCTTTTCTAAATCATTAATTCTATCCTGCAGCTAAAATGAAAATAAAATTACATGTTAAGTAAATATTACATAAAACTACTTGGGGGTAAAAAAAAACATAAAAAACTCTATATGAGAAGAGGTTAACATGTTTTAATCTCGATTGCTAAATGGTAGCTGCTAACCAGACCACTTATATTGTCTGCATTTAATTCAGCACTGATTCTAAGTTGTTAAATAAACATGAAATTAACATTCCTGTTTTAATTTAGTAGAAACGTACACAGTGCTTTATGCAACATGTGCCAGAAGTCAGTAAAGAATATGTTAAGAGCTTGCTAAGTCCCGGGAAACATAATATTTTTTACTTTTCACCATGATAACTTCTGTCATTATATTCATTTTGTATTAATTTACAATTGGCCCATAAAAAATTAAAAGGATTAAATTCTTTTTAGGTTCATGGTTCAACTGTGTTGTTAATCACAATTTACTCTGAAGATACAATTTCTCACATTATCTGAAATTTATAAATAGCCACTAACACATTTTGTGAATAAATGAATAAACAAAGTTATATACTATTTTAGCCCATGAATAGTATTTTCAGAAATAAATGGAGTAATAATTACATCTCTATGACTAAAATGTAGATTTCCGTACTCTAGCATTTATTTTTAAGTTTTATTCATAAGTATATTTTGCAGTCACAACTTTTCCCTGTGGATCAGAGTACTCTTAAACTTTACTTCCATTTTCAAAATTCTCTTTTGATGCTAGTATGAGACAGTAAAGGATTCTCCCAAGATCAGAATAGAATGCAGGCATCTTATTTCTCTTCCATTCTCCCTGGGAACAAACTTAACAGGCTACAGAAAATACTACGATAATAGGAAGACGAGTTTTCAAACAACTCCCTAAAAAAAATTAGATAATTTCATAAAATTACTGATAATGCAGAATACAACAGCCATCTCCTCGGAAACAGATATAGTCCTGTTATTTTGTCTTAGTATCTCAAACGATTAATAAGCTGTTATGGTTGAGAAAATTAAGTTCCATAGGTAATCTGGTATCAGTTTCAAAATGCTGGTTTCATTTTACCCAAGGATCTTTAATCCTTTGGGTAAACAGTGGATCTTGCCACATTTGCAATACAGTTAAACACTGATTTGCCATTCATATACTAACTACTATATTTTACTGTGCTCAAAATACCATGTATATAGCTCATAATTTTAAATAAGTAAAATTTTGAAATGTCTCTATTTTAGTTTTTCAAAACAGTTACCAAGAAGTTGTAATGCAACAGATGGCTAAACTCTTTGGGAGCTTACCTCTTCTATTCTTCTTTCAGAAAACTTCATAGAATGTAACTGTTTCTCAAGACTGCAGCATTTTAAATGCTGCTCTTTAAGTTGCATGTTTAACTCATCCCCATTCGCCATCAAAGCATCGTGGCTGATTCTGAGAGTTCTTTGCTTCTAAAAGATAAAAAGAACATCTTTTAAACATTATTTTTGGTTATGACTAATCATTTGACTAAATGATTATAATTCTATAAGTGAATTTACTCCTGAAGTTCACCTTATACAGATTATTTTTTTACATAACAAATGATGTGTATGGTGCTACTTATCCGTAGGAGACACTCTGAACATGTGTGTGACATGAGGAAGAAAGTACAAGGTTATGTTAGCATAGAGTCACATATTTTATTTTCCTCTAGTTTTTGACTTATAGATGGTGACCAGCAAGTAAATATTAACAATAACTTTTTTCTTCTTTTTGCTGTGGTTACATTGGTTGGACGTGCTGTCTAAAAATGCTGTAGCATGGGTCAAAAATGCTGACCACAGATTTGAAATGAAAGGATTCGCCGCCACATCGTATAAATAGCCTTGGATAGTTAGCTTTTAATTAGCATACAATTAAGTTAAAATTTCCAATTTAGTAAAATTATGAACTTTTCTTACTTTTTAAAAAACGGCCTATTTATGACCATGCTGTAAATTCAATTTTATATACTTTAATGTCACATAAGTTTTTTTAAATAAAAAAGGTAATCACATTAAAGTCTTTTCATAGAGACCATATAACTATAACATGCATTGCCTCACCTGCTAACTAAAATCTCTCAAGTCCTACTGAAGTTTTTCTTCACTCATTTAAATGAAACATGGCTATTGAGCCATTCAGGTCAATTTCCGTTAATCTTGGTATTATTATAGAACAGTATCTTCAGCCATTTTCTTCTAGGCTCCACACTTCACTGAGGCTGTTGGGTTTAACCTCTCAATTTTTTACCCTATGTCAGCTTCCAAAAGAGCTGCCTGTACCACAGCAGACACCTATTATTGTTGGTATTTAAACTAATACCTGGGTTCACTGTTAAATAGAAATCAGAACTGTCAAAGTGATAAGAGGATGTAAAATCATTTTTCAATTCCTTTCTTAATTCTTAATCTTGGAAATGGCTTTTAACCATAGGGATTTTTAAAATTTCCTTCTTCTAACATCTGTAGATAGCACTATCATTCTCACTCTCTAATCAGTCTCCTCTTTTACAAACTCTCACATTTATGCGGAAGTAATTACCACTTGGCATTTAAAGAGGTTCCTGCAGGATGGAAAACAAAATCCCCAGAGCATGGCTGAAAAAGACTTAACTATTGAATTCAACAGTGAATTTAGGCTTCAGATGACCCTTTGCTTTGCATCAATCTACTGCTCTCCTTGTCTCGGGACTTCAAAGAAAGTATTACTTCACATAAATTCTGTTCAACTGGAATGTCTTGGAGTTCATTAATTCCAGAACCTATGTTAATTATGCAGTGCCAACAAACAGAAGCCCTCAAATGGCATATTCCTGTGGGGTCACAGTCCTTGTTAAAACAAGTCCTTGTTAAACACAAAGAACCCCAAGTATTGTCAACCTGAAAGGTTAAGGTTTAAAATAAATACACTGATAGTTGACATTAAGAGTAATCAAATATTTTGAGGTAATGGTAGTGACCAAAAAAGAAAAAAAATCCAAATCAAAGAAAGTTTTAACAGAACATGATTACTGACCTATTCATCACTTTGGTCTATTGCCAATAATTTTATAAATGCTTAAAATTGAAGATATATGCAAATATAGCAAAACTTCAGTGCTATGTGTCCATAATAAATTCAGATAAAAGGAGTTAAAAATAAATTTCCTTGGTAGATGATTTATAATAAATATGTTTATTATTTTAAGATGACACAGATATTTATAAAAAGTCCAAGCAGTTAATTATTTCTTTAGTACTTGAGTTATAAATAATAAACAATATATTAAGGGAAAGGATACACATTTGTGAATACAAAGAACAATCTTTAAAAATTACATTTTAGTGTTATGATCATTCGATGTTTAAAAAAACAACTTGAAAACTACTTTTGAATCCTTTGCATCTCTGTAACAACGTAATGAAATAAATTATCACTGTACCTCTTGAAGCTGAATAAATTTTCCTTCCATTGCTGAAAGAGCATTGCTTTTCTCCACTAGCTGTTTATGAAGCTTAATCATTTCTACATTGTCCCGAATATTTGACCTTCAGAGTTGTGTTTAAGAAAAAGAGAGACAGAAGTAAAAAATGCATGTTAGAAGAAAGAAAAGCTATCGCGGAATCACAATTTTTCAATTAATGCTACACAGAAAATATTTATATACTTGTACATCAGTCAATGAGGTTTTTGGATTATTATAAATGCAGGACAGATTAATTATTTAAAACAAACCAATAATCATTCCTGAACTTTAATAACCTCGAACTCACAAAGTTTGAAGGGAGTCCCCCAAACTTCATGACTATGTTACCTCTACAATTGATAACATGGATTTAAAATCATTTTATAGGATCCTGAAAGATGGCACAAAAACACGATAGTTTTTAGTACATCAATGATACCATTACCAAACTTCACACTTATTTTAAGGAGGACTATCATGCTACTTTTCCCTAAATGAAAAATATGCAATACAGCCATTCATCTTTCTACAACTCTCTCCATACAAATGGCATCATAAGATTACCATTTATTGGAGTTTCCTCTTGGAGTTTTAAACTTTTTAAAATATTTGCAAAAAAAGTGACCTAGCATTTTACACTAATAATACCCAAAGCTGGCATTTAAATATGTTGCAGATGTGCCTTTAGCTGTAAGAGATCATTTGATGTCCACAGGGTATACAGAAACCTTATATGTTACAATACTATTTTGTATTTTTCCTACTGAGATTAAAGCAAATGTAGAATTTAACAGGAAGATCTAGTTAAAGGTTAATCATAGATCTAAATGAGTACCTGTTTTCAAAAGGCATTTATTTTCTTGATGGAGAAAAGTTCCTTAATTTAATACATTTTATATTTAAAAATATTTTGTTAATTTTGAAGTTTCATTTCAGAGTTCACTTTTAGGAAAAATAAATGTAAAAAATTTAAAATCAGAGTTCAATATTTAAAGAGACTTTACTTTTAAAACTTATCTAGTTTACACATATTGGAAAAATTGTCATAATGCCCTACTGGAACCAGAAAATGGACTACAAAGCTCACACATCTGTAAACCAGCTGAGGACTTGAAATACTTAATTTTCCTCTTTGATATTTGAAAGTTCATTGTATTTTGGCATCGGACAGTTAGTTGTCCTCACACAGAAGATAAACAAGTTCATGGATCCGAATCTTGCCCAGGGTACAGTCTTAACATAATGTTAAAATAATTATATATCTAAAACATGTAATCTAGTAGTTCTGAGCACATATTCAACAATATACTCACTATTATTCACTATTACCTTTAGTCACTAAAAATACAATATATATAATACAAAGAGAAAAATATATCTTAAAGTCTAAAGAAAATATTATTGTTTTCATATTTAGAAGCCAAAATATAATTTACTTATTTGCCCCAGCATTACTTTGTTTGACCACTCAGCAGTGAATGACATTTATTGATATGTAAGGACAGAATGTGATTCAAATAATTTAAAATCTTTTCATATACTTCCAGTTGTCTCTGATATTTTATTTTTGTTTTAAAGTATGATAATTTTTTTTTTTTTTTGAGATGGAGTCTCGCTCGGCTGCCCAGGATGGAGTATAGGGGCGCGATCTCAGCTCACAGCAACCTCCGCCTCCTTGTTTCAAGCGATTCTCCTGCCTCAGCCTCCTGAGTAGCAGGGACTACAGGCGTGTGCCACCACATCCAGCTGATTTTTTGCATTTTTAGTAGAGACAGGGTTTCACTGTATTAGCCAGGATGGTTTCGATCTCCTGACCTCATAATCCACCCGCCTCGGCCTCCCAAAGTGCTGGGATTACAGGTGTGAGCCACTGTGCCCCGCCGCAGTATGTTGATATTTTTAAGATTCAGATACATTTGAATAATAACCATTAATTAAAGTAACACAGAATTAAATCTCTATAATCCATTCAAGCACATAGGGTGACAGAAATAACAGTTTTAATTTTAAATTTTTTTTGTAAGGCAAAAACCAGTAAGCATATATCAAAACCTTTCAGTGGTTTAATTGGTGGGTGCTTTCCTGAATATTTTCCTAAACTCCTTGGAGTTTAAACTTTTCAAAATACTGCCAAAAACAGCGACAGGGCATTTTAAACTGGTAATGCCCAACAGGTGGGCATATATACAACTTACGTAGTATTTAGAAAATAGCAGTAATGTACTTTAAACAATACCTTAAGTAACAATGTGGTATAATAATGTTGTACTTTAAATAAAAAGTCAGTTTGCTGCAGAGTACATCTTTCCAGGGACAATGCTAAACTTGTAAGTCTTTAATAATTACTTTGATGTATCAGTTTTAGGGGCTTTATTATTATGACTTTATATTTTTTTCATGTAACAATGAGAAGAGGATAATCTGTTAAACTAAAAGTGCTAGGTCAGTGATAACATGAAAGTTCAAATCAGCAATGTGATAAATGTGGTCTAGCCTTTAAGAAGATGTGCAATAAAAATTACCTCAAACCCGACAATCAAATAAACGTTTTTATATAAATGAAATATGGTACAAGAATAATGGGGGGAAGTAAGACAGAAACAGGGAGGGAGATGACACAAAAAGATGACCAGAAATGTGAGAAGGATGCTGTAGGCAAGATGGAGCTAGGGTGCATAGCTAAGTGACCAGTCCTAGACCTCTGTGTTTGTGGAGGAAGGCCTCAGGTTGGTCTTTGAAGAACAGACTTAGGGCTAATTTTATGAGTAATATTTTAAGTGACCTCCACACAATACTTTTTTGCCCTCTTCTGCACACTACAACAGGAATACCAAATCTTCAGGATGAAGACATTCTGACAGAAAGAATAATGCATGGTAAAAACATTCAGACATTCAGATGAACTCTGACAGTCATGTACCAAATCATACATGCTGCATTACACATGGTGAAATGATCTGCAAACAGATATCAAGCATACTAATTAAATGCTTTGTAAAAATAAATTTCTCAAAATTTTCATCAAGGATTTTGAAAAAGCCAGGAATGATTAAGTTGGAAAATGCAGTTTCTTTTCTTTTTCCTTTTTTTTTTTTTTTAAAAAAAACCATGATTTAGAATTATGATCAAATCTTTTAAAACTATGAGAAGAGTTGTTGGCCCATCTCTAGATTAAAAACAAACTGAAATAAATTAGATTTTATGTAAAAAAAAAAGTAATCCAGCTCAACAACCTGTGTGCCAAGTTTCTCTCATATAATTTGAAACAGTCAAGCAATAAACTCTGAAAAAGGAATTTCTAATGGAAGCCTTGAAAACACTTGACTCCAGCTTTGCTACTGGGTGCCATAATAAATCCAGAAACCTAAAACCTCAGATACACTGGAGAAGTAAAAACTTTCAGCGGAGCTATGTAATGTATAGTCTGATATGAAAGCTTAAGAAGCAAAAATCTTTGCTCCAGTGAAAGTTTCATATACTTTATTCCCCAGGCATTCAACTCCCCTCCCCTACCCTTTGCCAACATTTCATTCCTTGCTACCGTATTATGAAAGCTAAAAAATGCTTCTTGAAGTTTTGAGATAAAAATGTCATAGTATTTAACGTCATTTAGAAGAGAAGGCTTTAAAACACAGAAGCTAGGCTATGAGATTCTGGGAAGTAGTTAGGTCAAATATTTATGAGATAGAATGGACAGACTGTTTTTGAGTAATAGTTACAGGCTGCCCAAATTTTGGGCATAAGGTTGAAAACAACCTTAGGGTTAAAAAAAGCGCTCTAGATTTTCTTTTCAAACAGTGGCAGACATTCTGTAGCTGTATTGTTGAAGGAAATGTAGGTCATTCATAGTTTTTATTAGGGATACACAGATAACAATCACCAGCAAGGCTACCCCCTAGGACTAGGGCTACAGAAGGCTGCTAGTAAGCCGAATAGAATAAGCTTCACTGAAATAGCTGAGCAAAGTCTATTTGAAAGATAATTATTTTGCTCAAAATTGCTACTTGACTTCACAGGTGAAAACAGTGCTCTCTGATTTAAGAATGCTCAAAGGAAAACCACTGTCTGTGTATGTTTACCTGCCTCTGAATCATTACTTTCCTGTGGTGTTGGGTCAAACCATAAATCAGAACTTAGTATTTTCTTACTCTTACCACCCACAGGAATGGAGGGGACAGTTTTGTCGGCTCTCTACATGCATAAAATCACACTCAGTGGAAGGGCACTCCCAAAGGCTGGTTGGGGACAGGAAGAACTCAAATCCTGGCTCATCTTCTTATACGGACCATTTTTACGATCAAGTTTAATGGATTCCAACTTGAGATTTACAGTAAAAGAAATGGGAATCAGATTTTTTTTTTTTCCTTTTTTTTTTAGACGGAGCCTCACTCTGTCACCGGGGCTGGAGTGCAGTGTCACAGTCTCGGCTCACTGCACCCTCTGCCTCCCGGTTCAAGCGATTCTCCTGCCTCAGCCTCTGGAGTAGCTGGGACTATAGGCATATGTCACCACACCTGGCAGGAATCTGAACCTTACAGTCAATATTTCAAAAAGCCCAATAAGAAATGTAGATTTACTGGCAATGAAGTTGCAAAAGTGAACTAATGGTTTTGTGTTGTTTTCATTTTTTATAGAATTATGCCAATCCAGCGTCATAACACAGATTATTTAACAATTAGCAGAAGGAGTGATTGGCATGATACAGGTCTTTGATGAATACAGTTAATTTAGTAGGCCAAATCTTTCTGAATACAAGGTCCCTAGAGAGAAAAATAGCTGTTGTTTAAAGGCAGGAAACCATTTACCCATTTCAATCTAATCATTTTACAGTTCAGGTGGTTAACTGAGGCTCCCAGAAGTAAAGAATTTGGCCAGAGACCGTAAGTGATGAAGACAACACTCAAATCTTGCTCTAAGAGTTAAATTCTTCCCACGCTTCTAAGTTTTTTCCTTTAAGATCTTCCTAAGTTTTTAACTTTCCCTCCACTATCATGCATACACTCACATACTAGTAACTATTAGCTGTGACAATTTCTGTGGTTTATATAAAGTGGCAGGAGGGTCTGTTAAGTCACTATCAAGGAAATATCTTAGATAATATTAATAATAAAAATACGAGGATAAAAGAAATGGTATTTGAGTGTGAAAATTTTCATTGAGTGAACTCTAAGCTGTTCAAAATAACAGTCAGAGCATGGTGAATATATTTTAAAAAATGACAGATCACTCCCCTGTGTAATAAGGTCTGCATGGCTATCCCTGCTCCCAGTAACCCATCAGAAAACCAGATGTGCCCTTTAAATTAGGGGGCTGGGCAATCAGGCAAATCCAAAGTGAGGGACATTCTGCATATGACTGTCAATGGGCTATAAAAGAGTGGAGGACCATTAGAGAATAAAGGATACTTAAAAGACATGATAACTGAATGCAACAACACGTGACCCTCGAGTGGATCCAAGATCAAAACAAAACAAAAATGGCTATTACAAAAAGACCAAGCTGCAAAAGATATTATTGGGACAATTGGGAAAATTTGGATATGGACTGTACATTAGATGCTGCGGCTGTTTCATTCATTGTTAAGTGTACTGAATGTGATAGCTGTATTGTGGTTATATAGGAGGATGTCCTTGTTCCTAGAAGATACTTACTTGTAACTGTACAGAGGGTGAAGTGATATATGTACCTAACGGGAGTAAGGAAGGGAGAGAGGTGAAGAGAAGGGAAGTGAGGAATGAGTGAAGAGGAGAGAGAGAGAGAGGGAGAAGGAGAAATAGGAGAGAAGAGGAGATGAGAGATGTTGAGAGAAGAAAAGAGGCTGAGTGAAAGAAGACTTAAACAAGAGCAGGCTGAGTGCAATAATAGGCTTGTTGTACCATTCAAAAAGTATGCTAACGGATGAAAGGTTATGTGAGTGCTCCCTCAACTATTCTTTCCACTTTTCTGAAGGTATGCAATTTTTCAAAATGAAAAGTTGGGAATAACTTAGAGTGCTAGAAAGTAATCTTGTATCTGTGCACAGGGGAAAGAGTGGGCCCTTAAAGCCAAACTGTTTCTTATAATGCATGGTGCGAAAGGCCTCTCTGTTGCGAGATTTGACAGTCGGCTGTCCGCCAAAGGGAAAAAGGCAAGTCAGAGTGTCTGAAATACTTATGGGTTAAATTTCCTCCACTGGGACATTATGGCAGTTACATGATTTCTAATTAAGAAGGTAAACACCCTAACATTTATTTAAAAAAAACACTTAGTACAAACTAGTTACACATTTGTAAGAGTATAAATATTTTTGGAGTTGAAAAAGGTCAATAAATGGTAAAATCATTCTGATTTTAATGTTCATGTACATATGTTCACTGGTTACTGCTTTGAATTTAATTTAAGACGGCCTTTTTAATAAGCAGAAAATGTGCATTTTTATATTGTTTAAATTTAATATGGATTTTTCTTCAAAACAACACAGACATTCAGGCTACTTGTAAATGATACAAGATTTTTTGCTAATGAGGCATTATGTAGAACATATGCAAAAATCACAACTCAGTATTCCAAAATAGACCACAACAACAGGAAAAAACATGATTTTAATAAAAAAGAGCAGCACTGGGCTTTGACTTCAAAGCAATTAAGGGCTTTGGATAACCAAAAGTTTATGTCAAGCTGATGCCAAACCAAACTGGTCTATTAAACACATACTATGAAGAGTTTCTGTAATATTCTATGAAAAGGCTCTTTGCCATAAATATCAAGCGCTGCCACTCTGAAGATTACAACTACGTTAGGTTCATGTTTGAGAACAAGGAGTCCAACATCCAGATCAGGCTTCTAGAATTTCAAATCTGAAATAATGCATCTGTGAAAGAAAAGTTTAAACATGTTTCCCATTTTGTGATTTTTCTCTACAGTAAATTATACCAAGTTTTATATTCTCCCTAACGTTTTTTTCAAGTTTTCCATTAGTCTCAAAAAAATTGCTGTTACATATAAAATTATAAGCTATGTGTAAACATGTAAAAAAGGCATTGAAGATCCTTATTTTAAGCTATTTCCTCAGTTTCAACAACTGTATTTCAAGCAACAATATGCTATTCTCTATAGGTATCTTTCCTTCTAATCAAATAACATGTAAATTTTCAATTTTATAAAATCAGTGAGGTAGGTGACACACTGATTTATTTCTCTGGTCTCTGCAATAAAAGTTCCTTTGCCAGTAATACTCATTTTGTCTCTGCTTTTAATTCTTGATGTGACAAAAATAGACCGCTACAGAGTAAATAATATAGCCCCCTAAGAAGGGACTTACCTCTTCTATGTGTATATGTTGGTGTCTCTTGTTGGTAATATTTATAGTAGGAAAGTATGTATCCTTGTCTATCACTCTATTTCTTCTGTTGTTCTAGTTTTAGGATTGAAGGACTTTTGGATTTCCCTTTCAGTTAACACCAGCTCCTAAATGATCACATCCCTTTGGAAAAGGGAATGGCCAACACAGTGTCCACCTTACCCTATATGAACTTGAGAAATGTAACAGGGAAAGCAATCCTTGACAACCTTGTACTCAGTGGTTGAGTAAAGATGTGGACTGACCCAAACTTGAGCTTGGCCCCTATGTGAATTTTTATATTCAGACCGTGTCTTAAACATGGCTGTTGGCATTTACTAAGATCACCATATTCAGTGTTGAGGTCTGGTCCTTTAGCACTGCTTCTCACAAGGAACCATTCTTGGTTTTTAAAGTAGGCCAAATCTAAATCTTCTTCCTACAGAAATATGAATAGCTCGTAGGTATTCAAGCTTATGCTTTAGCCAGAGTTCAAATTACATCCCCTAATTTAAATATGATTCTCAAAAATATTCATGTTTCTTTTGCCTTGTACTTAGAAAGGTATATAACATCACTAGACATATAGGATTGCTCATATAATTTAATTTTGCACACAGTTTTTTAGGAATAGAATTTTTAGAGGTAACACTAATCTGATAAATCTATGAAATATAAAGCTTTTTATATATTTTTAGTCCACTTCTTTTTAACAAGTCTGATATAAAGCATCCTTTCTTAGCTTCCTCATATATTACTACATACGTTTAGTTTGTTAAAAGATGAAAAAACTCTGAATCTGAAATGAAAAGCTAGAAAATCTTACTTGGTTTTTCTAATAAGAACCTAGCCATACAAGTATGATATCAAACTTGTTGGAAAGGAGAAAAATAAATAGAGTAACTAGGTCTGGTTTAAAAAAAAAATCCAGAGAAATAAAAGAGACATAATAACCAAATGCTATGTGTAGACCTTATTTGGATTCCAATTCAAATGAACGGTAGAAAGACATCTTCACAGAAGTTTGAATATAAACTAGTTATTAGACAATATCAAAGAACTACTGTGATTTTTATTAGGGGTGATAATGGCATGGTAGGTACGTTTTTGAAAAATTCCTTTTCAGACAGAAATAGAGGTTGAGTATCTATGAGTGAGGTGACATGATATCTGGCTGGGGATAGTTAGGAAAATAAATGTGAGGGGACAGATGAACAAGATTGGCAAGATGCTGATAGTTGTTAAAGCTGAGCGATGTGTATGTAGGGGTTCAATATACTATTCTCTACCTTTTGGGTATACTTAGTTAAAAAAAAAAAAGAAACGAAAAGAATCCATAAAGGGAAAACATAATTCAAGAAAGAATATGTTAAAAAGATAAAGTATTGTTGAAAGCACAATGTCAAAGCAGAAAATGAATGATCAGGTACTAGGAACCAAAAAATGGCAAAAGAGGATTGGAAATAAAGTATCGTACATTATAAAATGTCAGAGATGACAAAAACAAGCAATCCGTATTTAATAAATGGTGCTGGGAGAACTGGCTAGCCATATGCAGAAAACTGAAAATGGGCCCCTTTCTTACATCTTATACAAAAATCAACTCAAGATGGATTTAAGGACTTAAATGTAAAACCCGAAAGTACAAAAACCCTAGAAGAAAACATAGGTGATAACATTCAGGATATAGGCATGGGCAAAGATTTCACAACAAAGATGCCAAAGCAACTGCAACAAAAGCAAAATTGACAAATGGGATCTGATTAAACTAAAGAGTTTCTGCACGGCAAAAGAAACTATGAACAGAGTAAACAGACAACCTACAGAATGGGAGAAAATTTCTGCAATCTATCCATCTGACAAAGGTCTAATATCCAGCATCTCGAAGGAACTTAAGCAAATTTACAAGAAAAAAAAGTCAAACAACCCCATTACAAAGTGGGCAAAGGACATGAACAGACTTCTCAAAAGAAGACATCATGTGGCCAAAAAACATATTTAAAAAAAAAAAGCTCAACATCACTGATCATTAGAGAAATGCAAGTCAAATCCACAATGAGATGCCATCTCACACCAGTCAGAATGGCAGGTCAAAAAACAATAGATGCTGGTAAGGTTATGGAGAAAAAGGAATGCTTTTACACTGTTGGTGGGAGTGTAATTTGGTTCAACCACTGTGTAAGACTGTGTGGCCATTCCTCAAAGAACTATAGGCAGAAATACCATTTGATGAAGAAATCCCATTACTGGGTATACACCCAAAGGAATAAAAATTGTTCTATTATAAAGACACATGCACAGGTACGCTCACTGCAGTACCAGTCACAATAGCAAAGATATGAAATTGACCTAAATGCACACCAATGATAGGCTAGATAAAGATAATGTGGTACATATATACCATGGAATACTATGCAGCCATAAAAAAGAATGAGATCATGGCCTTTGCAGGGACATGGATGGAGCCGGAGGCCATTATCCTTCACAAACTAATGCAGAAATAGAAAACCAAACACTGCATGTTCTCACTTTAACTGAGAGCTAAATGATGAGAACAGATGGACACACAAGGTCAGGGTAATAACACACACTGGGGCCTGTCAGAGGGTGAGGGGTGGGAGGAGGGAAAGCATCAGGAAGAATAGCTAGTGGAAGCTGGGCTTAATATCTGGGTGACGGGATTATCTGTGCAGCAAACCACCATGGCACATATTTACCTAACAAATCTGCACATCCTATACACGTACCCCTGAACTTAAAAGTTGGAAATTATTTAAAAAATGTTTTTTAATGTCATAGATGAAAAGGCAGCAAGGATACTATCTACAGGTCCTACTGTCATCTTATCACAGCCAACAGATTGCAATCCAAACTTGGAATATTAGGGATCTTTTTAGGATTACAAACTGGTAGCATATTATGGAATTACCATCTTTTAAGGTTGAAAAAACTAATGCTGGACTTAATGTACAAGGTATGCCAACAGCTGAGTGCTTGTCACCTATACTTCTCTCAGTAGTTATAATATAATGGTATCAGAACTTCCTGCAATCTTGGCAAATGGGGTAAATGAACAGAGAAAACAAGATGAGGGTGATTTCCACCCATCAGAAGCTGCTTAAAAGCACAGCAGGTTAGGGAAAACTGTCCTTAGACTAGAGCTCTTGACAGCAGTTGGTAGGTCGAGCATAGGTTTATATGAAGAATGTTAAGTAGAAACATGATTTTTAAACAGACTAGATAAACTTATCCTTTTATGGCACATGATAAAGTATTTTAAACTAATTTTGACCTTATCCAAGTGATATTTCTGTTTTAACATACCTTTGATCTGTAGCTTGCTGTTCTCGAAGCTGAAGAAGAGATAACTCAATTTCATTTTCTTTTCTCCTCAACTGAGTTTTCAGGATCTCAGCCAAGTGCTCTAACTCCTCTATCTGGTCTCTTTGTGACTGAATAACATTTTCCCTGAAATAAATGGCCTTTGTAAGAACTTGTAGTTTGAGGAAAAATTTTCAGCAGTTAAGATCAGTGCAAAGAAAGTTCTTCATGAAAAAGAGCAAGCAGAAGTTAAAAAATTTAGCTTAAGTGCCTCTGCACACAGTGAAATAGCAGCAGATTAAATGTGATGATTTGGAAATACATATAGAACAATGCAAGATACTGCTTTTTATGATAAGGTCCTAGGCAATGGATTGGACTTTGCTTTGATTCAATTAAGTAAGTATTTATTGTGCA
Source organism: Macaca nemestrina (assembly GCF_043159975.1). Taxonomy (NCBI): domain Eukaryota; kingdom Metazoa; phylum Chordata; class Mammalia; order Primates; family Cercopithecidae; genus Macaca; species Macaca nemestrina. The sequence goes on from NC_092142.1 coordinate 52,646,463, forward strand.
GTACACCTACTATGTATGCCACAATCTGGTCTTCAGAATATTTATAAGCCTTTGTTCTTTCATATATGCACATCTGCCTATAACACCCAAATTAACACTTCAGAGAGAGGTGGCAGGAAATTTGCCAAGTATAACTTAGTGGTCTCTGGCATACATTTATGCCAGACTCTATCATGTCTGGCAGCATCATACCGTAATGAGCCTCAGGAACTGGTATAAACGTTGGCTTTTCAGGTGATCATCAGGTAACAAGATTATGTCTAGTCTTTTATTTTCCTGCAGGCTAATCATTGCTGTAATTGCTACTTAAAAGATTCAAAAGGAAACATTTGAAGACTATATTATTCTTAAGCAACTATCTTAAATAGGATACTGTGTGCCATGTTTTCCTTTCTCATGAAGTATTGTTACTTTTTGATGATCAAGGTGAAGGCTTAAAGTGGAAACTTACCTTCATTTGTGTGACTCACAGACACTGAAACCATGAGGCTTGGATTAACTAGAAAAGTAAGCTAAATATGGTAGAAGTAACTTTTTTGAAACCATGATATGATGAAGAATGCAGTGCCACAGACTCACACGAAAACAAAATCTGAAATCCATATGTATCTGATAACTCCAAACTTTTATGCCACTCCCCAATTCTTTATTTTTTTTTTAACCAACAAAAGGGCTAATTGATTCAGGATCTAAAAAAATTACCTGTGATTTTCTGGGAATAAAAATGTTGCCTCTAAATCTTACACTATTCTAATTGACTAGACTTTATGCCATTCCTCTGAGGGTAAAATTATAATAAAGAAGACTATTCGATAAATCCTTCCATTGAGGCAGCTGGATAAGTTCTTCATTTTCCTCATTTTTCTGAGAACATGTTATAAAATATCTGTTGTTACCCTACAGAACATAGCTGTATTTCAGTGGAGCAAACTGTTTATATGTAGTCCAGTTTGGTTTAAAATAAAAGAAAGGGAAGGATTAAAAAAAGACATTATCAATAACCAAAGTTCTCAAATGACCACAAAAAAAGAACACATACAAATTTCTTATTTCTCCTCTGGCTTCTTCAAGTAAAGTGTTGCCATATTTTGTAAACATGGGATGTAGAGTTTCTGCTACATCTACATCTTGGAATCTTATACCTAAAAACAAAGTAATAAAATACGATTATAGAATTGAAGTTAGAAAAGAAGGATCTTTGATTTGCTATAATAAGGATATTTATAATAAAATCTTATTAAGTATTAAGAGGTATGTATTTTATAGTACACAGAATTATAAATACACTGCCAAAGGGAATATATGATCTCAGCCACTAGAAGGCATTAAATAAAACACAGCAGCAAGTATTGCTCATTTTGCAAATCTACTGTAGAAATCAAATTACCTAGAAATAATTTTATTCAACTTAAGATTTAGACTCCTGCAGTAATTTCTGAAATAAATCACTCTTCTATCCAAGTTTTAACAATGTAAATAGGTTATAAAAGCTTGATTTTTCCCCAGTGCTTGTGATAAGGTTTTTTTTTTTTTTTTAAATTACTCATTTATATTCCTTGCCCTTAAATGTTTAAGTAAAAATGTTTTCTGCATTTTGATTTATTCCAACCCAATAAGAAAATCCCTATTTATGAAAAGGTACTTTGAGAATGGATCATCACTAGAATTCCTTTAAATAAAACATTTCCCTGTTGCACTTAAAATATTTTTTTCTTATAGAAATAATTATGTACAATTTTACAGAGACAGTCCCATTGTTAAAAATAAGATATATTCTTAATTATGTGAGTTATTTTACATTTATAGAATAAATACTAGAGTTTAAGGTAGATAAAGCATCACAGATGATTAAGATTTTTAAATGGAGAACAAAAAAACAAATTTATTCTCTTTAGAAAAGTTAACTTTCTAAAAGTGAGATTTAATTGCTCTGCATATTCTCAGTAAAGAGAAAATTTAAAAAAAGGAGAATTTTAACAAGAATAATGGAACTATTACTTGCTCTTTCCAAAGCAGTCAATACCTATTGCTGTAATCCTGAAAAATAGAAAAGGCTCTCCCTAAAACATTAAAATAGTTTACTGTGTTAGAATTTGCCAATTATATTATTTTGGCAGTAATGCTAATTCTTACGCTTTTCCTACATACATCATGAAAAAATTCAACATTACTAGTGGAAATAAAAAATACTCAAAACGTATCTTAAAACTTACAGTCTCATGTTGATTTGCCAATGGTCATATATCTATCTATCTATCTATCTATCTATCTATCTATCTATCTATCTAACCTTTTAAAGATTGATACATAATATTTGTACATATTGGTGGGGTACATGTGGTATTTTGATGCGTGTATACAATGTGTAACGATCAAATCAGGGTATTTAGGATATCTATCACCTTGATCACTTATCATTTGTGTTGGGAATATTTCAAATCTCTTCTGGTTATTTTTGAAATATTCAGTATGCTGTTGTTGCCTATAGACACTCTACTGTGCTATAAAACACTAGAACTTTTAATCTATCTAACTGTATCTATGTGCCCATTAATCAACCTCTTTTCATCCTCCCCAGTGCCCCATACTCTTCCCAGCCTCTAGTAACTATCATTCTACTCTCCACCAATGGTTACATTTTAAAACCTTTGCTTTACAAAGATCTCTGTTCCATTGGTTCCTCACAATAAGTATTGTTGCTATATTACATTGATCACACATTTAGCCAGTGCTTTCCATCCTTTATCCTGACAAGGCACAAACAGAAAACAGTAGTATTTGTACAGCAGCTTGATGGTAAAGGCTGCTTGTGGCCAGAGAGGGGTTTTAGGGTTCTTAGCCAGCCATCTCAGGCTGAGATATTTTCTTGACAAGTCTGGCCTGTCTCAGCCTCAAAGGTGGTCCTGAAGAGCCTGTTAAGGTGTCAGTTTTGGTAATGATGCTTCAGGTTTACTCATAAAGACTGATTAAGAAAGTATTCATCTCTACTTAATGTTTTGTGTCACTTCCATGTCCTGAACTCTATCCTGAACAGTGAGAAAGGTCTGAATCACCAACAGAGTACAAATGTAAGCAGAAATTTAAACTATGTAGTCATGTTTTTAAGAGTCTGCTGATCTGTGGCTCTTAATTTCGCTATAGGGAGGAACTTCCAGCAAACTCTCCTGTCTGAACAGCAATTTATAGCACTAGATTAGCTTGCCATTTTAATTAACATTGACAATATTATGATTTTATCAAAGAGAAAGTCAAAACTTATATTTCTCTTCCTAAAGACACTTACAAGCATGAATAATACAGAAACAAAACTTTGTGTTTTTTGTGTTAAGTGAACTAATAAAACTTCAGTTAAGATTTAATGTAAAATCTGGGCATTAGACTTATTTATTTATTTATTTTTGAGACCGAGTCTCCTCTGTCACCCAAGCTGGAGTGCAATGGCGCAATCTCGGCTCACTGCAACCTCTGCCTCCCGGGTTCAAGCGATTCTCCTGACCCAGCTTCCTGAGTAGCTGGGATTACAGGCACATGCTACCAAGCCCAGATAATTTTTTTAATTTTTAGTAGAGACGGGGTTTCACTGTGTTGGCCAGGATGGTCTTGATCTCCTGACCTTGTGATCCGCCCGCCTTGACCTCCCAAAGTGCTGGGATTATAGGCGTGAGTCACTGCACCTGGCCTAGACTTACTTATTTTTAGAGACAGTATCTCACTATATTACCCAGGCTGGACTCAAACTCCTGGGCTCAAGTAATCCTCCCACCTCAGCTTCTCGAGGACTTTAGGTGTACGCCATTGTGCCTAGTGTGAACATTATTTTTATTTAGTATAAAAGGTCTTGCAGACTTTAGAGATCATCTTGCCCAGTTCCAGTTCCAGATGGCAAAACTAAGGTTCAGAGACGATAGGTCACTTTAAAGGTAAAATATATTATTGTGGGAGCTACCATCTCCTGATCTCTTATCCAAGCTGTATTATTATCACTCCATTTTATACATGGGGAAAATGAGGCTGAGGTCAGTATTATCTTCCATGTAAAAAAGTTAAGCAGTGGCAGAATGTACTTTCTGATTTATAATTCATTATGCTTACTTTAGTTGTATTCAGAGTCTATTGCCAATCTCACATAGCTAGGAGTAGCCAAGCCCTTTCATCCTGCAGCTGCCTCCTGCCTGTGTGGAGGCCTTATTGACTTCAAAGGAACTCTATCTAGGGAAAAGATAGTGTTAACATTTTGGCTTGGAGAGCAAACTACAACAAATTTTTCTCCCTTTCTGTTCATGGTTTTTTTGTTTTGTTTTGTTTTAATTCTTCAAAGAATTTAAACTAAAGTTTTACATGCTACTTTATATCCCTAAAAATGTTTGGTCTTTATGTAAAGTATATTGCAAACAAAAACCAATTAGAACTAAAACCTAATTTCCTCTCCTAGTAGTTGAAATTTTAAAAATGTTACTTAAGATATTTATTGAATTGTGGTTCCATTATAATAAAGTTTCTCTGTGGGTGAAGAGAACTGAAAATTTTTATTAGAAATATTTATGTTCTATATTGAGTCTTGTCTACACAATTGAATTACTTTGCAACTTGGGTACATTTTAGGTTATTAATTTTTAAAGTGAATAAAGTGATTGGCCTATGATCATTTTTAGAGATGGACGAGACCTTTATCGTCACTTGTTTCAAGGCTTTTACTTTACATGTAAAGAAAACTCAGGGTCACAGTGATTAGGAGGCTTGTCTAAGGTCACCAGCTAGTAAGTGGAGAAATAAGGACGTAACTTTTTAAACCCCTAGTTACATGCACATGCCACTGTCATGCTACTGCCATCCAATGAGAAAGATTTCAATACTTTTGCAAATTTTCGAAATGATCTTTGGATGAAGAACTTAAATGTGATCATTCAATACAGTAAATGTGGTCATATGTAAGCAAACTAGTTGGTTTCTCTACCTGCCTGAGTACAGTGTATTTAACCAACCCAAACTCAATTCAACTCATTTTACTTAGTTTCATACATGTCTCTTACGTTAAGGTTATGCAGAATGTTTTTACTAAATAAATTTGAGACTGATATAGTGATCCTTAAATAATCTTCTTTGACAATATTATTTTATCAAAGAGAAAGTCAAAAATTATTTTTCTCTTCCTAAAGACGCTTAAAAGCATAAATAACACAGAAGTAAAACTTTGTGTTTTTTTTTTGTTGTTAAACAATCCAATAAGACTTCAGTTTAGATTTAATGTAAGCTTTGTTTTACCTTTCCTGGGGCATTCCTGTAAGCCTGCATTTTCATTTGCTTTTCTACGTCCAGTGTTAATACGAGATTGTACATTATTGTATGGAGTTTGCCTGTAACCCTGGGTTTGAAGTTGCTGTTTGGCTGAAATCAGTCTGTTTTTGAGGGCTTCATTTTGTCTTTCAAGCTCATGAACTTTCTCTTGCAGCTGCTCAATCATTTCTTCCATTTCCACATCTCGTCCGAGCCGCTTGGGGCCGCCACCAACCCGCTCATATCTTTTCTTGTCATTAACTAGCCGTATTAACTTGGTGGCCATTCTGGGGAAATAATAAAAAGATGAAAAGGAATGTGAGAAGTCAGCATAAAATGCATTCTGTTGAAAGGAACATAATCACTGTGAAGACTTCAGTGCAGAACCTGAATAATAAATTTCAGGTTTTGATGTAACTATTACTGCCTGTGAAGAATCCTTTGATGATAATTGAAACCACTGGGCAACAATCTGCTTTATAGCACTGACAAATAACAGTTTCCTAAGGCTTATCATTTAAGGTTAGTAAAGAGAGGACACATATTTACTCCATATGTTCCTGAAATGCAATTTTTAACGCATGACCTTATATAGGAATGCTGTATGCAGTTGAGTGTAGTTACAGATTGTGGATGTAGTGGGTTATATCTGCAATCCACAGTAAGTTAAAACTTTTGAAAAGTGTATTAAGACTGTGCAGCATTTAGGTAATATATTGTTTTCAGTTTCTCCAGGATTAAGACACACTATAAATACAAAAATGTTAGAATGCGTAAATGCACACATATAAAGCCCAATGAAAAATCCAAAGGAAACCAAAATGCACCAACAAATGTTGCTTAGTGCTCAAGAAACACTTGTGTTTAATGGTAAAAAATAATTAGATGCAAAAGCATCATTTTAATGCTATCTTTAAATTTGGACATAAATTGTGCTTTTGACATATCAGGAGTTTATACCCTTGATTCTCTTAAGTTTTGATAAAAACTGGTTAGAAAGAACAAAAGACAGAAAGGGCACATGGGGGTGATGTAATATACACGTACGGAAAACATGCCTGACAGTGAATGGAAAAATCTTGGCAGGACAAGAAAGAAAAGGTGGCTTTGATGAGAGACACAAGTTCAAGACTTTACAAAATTGGTCGCACATCTTCAATAGCTGATTCTAGTTTATAGTGAATCTATTTTTATAAAGACCCAGACAGGAGATTGAAAATAAAACACACTTCATTTTTCTTTAAATGGGTTTTGCTTTATTTTAGCATGGTTATGGACAGAAGCTTTTACTTAAGGGAACAAAAGTGAAATAAAAAAATCCTTAATAGCTTTGGGATGTCACAGAACAACCTTTTTTCTGCCCTAAGCGGAGTCCGCTGTAAATGCGGTAGTAATACATGTCTATCTACACTTCTGGCTACTCGGCCTACAGCATGTGGCATCAGGGAGAGCTATGCATAACATAATCAGTTAAGATTGTTTTCTCCTTCCCTGGAGGCACATCCATTAAGCATGCTTTATAAAGGATATAGGATAATAAAAACCAAGATCCAAGAGTACCACAAACACTCTAGTAAAATAATCAATGGATTAGTTCCTTTTCCACCTAATTCTGAGAATGATATATCACTGGGAAATTTGGCCAGGTATCACAGTCCAAGAGGGCCACACACCCTACCTAGTCCTTTAATGAGTTTAGGGTCCTAAGCCCCACCCAATGGCCTGTGCATAAAAGTAAGGTTGTCATACAATTGAGATGTCAACCTAAATATCTGAATTTTCTGTTACAGACAGACTTTCACACAGAGATATAGATTACATTCAAAAGAAAGACACAGATTTAATGTAAAAAGGCAGTTAACAACCAGAGAAAAATAAACGACCCTAATTTTTAAGGCAGGAAAAGCACATCAATAGGGGATCTTTAAATTCTTCAAATGATGCTCAAATAAACTTTGTCAAGAAACATGATTTCATGTGTTTGTCTCGTAATAGCCATACATTCCATTTGTTGGATTTGATTATTTTATCATATTAATGAATCATACGTGATCTGGCAAAGTCTGAGTGCTTATTTAAAAAGGTAGTTTTGGCTAGACGCGGTGGCTCACGGCTGTAATCCCAACACTTTGGGAGGCCAAGGTGGGTGGATCACCTGAGGTCAGGAGTTCATTTGAGACCAGCCTGGCCAACATGGTGAAACCCTGTCTCTACTAAAACATAAAAATTAGCTGGGTGTGGTGGCAGGCACCTGTGATCCCAGCTACTTGGGAGGCTGAGGCAGGAGAATCGCTTAAACATGGCAGGCAGAGGTTGCAGTGAGCTGAGATCGTGCCACTGCACTCCAGCCTGGGCAACAGAGTGAGACTTCCTTTCAAAAAATAAAAAATAAAAATAAAAAAATAAAAAATAAAAAGGTAGTTTATAAAATCTACATTTACAGAAAATAATAATATTTACTTTTTTTTTTTTGAGACAAAGTTTCGCTCTTATTGCCCAAGCTGGAGTCCAATGGCATGATCTCGGTTCTCTGCAACCTCCGCCTCCCGGGTTCAAGTGATTCTCCTGCTTCAGCCTCTGACTAGTTAGGATTACAGGCTTGCGCCACCACGCCCAGCTAATTTTTTGTATTTTTAGTAGAAATGGGGTTTCACCATGTTAGCCAGGCTGGTCTCGAACTCCTGATCTCAAGTGATCCGCCCATCTCAGCCTCCCAAAGTGCTGGGATTACAGGCGTGAGCCACTGCGCCCGGCCTATTTACTTCTTAAGGATAAATTTAAAGACAGTTCTACCCATGTATCTAGGTCACAGTCAGTGGTGTGAGATTGAGAGGAATTTAGAGCTTTTGGGTCATACTGTTCATTGGATCATTACTCTCATAGCTAAGTAAAATAAACTTCCAGGAGGTTAAATGGCTTGAACATACCATAGGCTAGTGGCAGAGAGATAACAGAATGCATACATACAACTTGATTCCTAGATCAGTCCTTTTCCCATTAAACTACATGGCTCATTATTAAGTTGTTTTTTATTTTCTGGCTATGACAAATTACTAATGAGGTCAAATATGTGAATCCAATTCTCTTACTGACCAATTAGGTTTACAAAGAAAAAAAATTGTTAGGTGGTCATAACCGACTACATGCCTCTTTCTGACTGGCTGATGTGTGTGGGATAATGGTCAGAAAAGGAATCAGGCAAGTAAGTCACAAATCTTGAAAACAGCCCTCATCATGACTAAAACCCAACTCAAAGTAAAAGGCTTGCACATAGCAGGTCAGTGGGTTGTTAAAGTCCACAGAGTAGAAACTGAACTGGAACCACCTCCTCAGGATGAAATCTAAGCAGAAAAACCCTATTTTCATTCTTCAATGGCTGTCTCACCTTTTCTTTGAACCTAGAACATAAATATGAATACAGACCTGCTCATGATTACACATCTGAACACACTTTGTTTTTAATGCCGTCCCTTCAGAAGATAGGCACAGCATTTCTGAATAAAAAAGAATGAAAGAGTGTCTACTCTTAAGAAATCATTTTTGCCAAGATTTTTTGCACATAAATCAAAAGTGACAATACTGTTTCTTCAGAAACAGTAGAGACTCTTTGAAATCAATATAGAATCTAGTATAACCCAAGCAAAGTTAAATACGTTCCAGAGACTGAAGTGATGTTTTCATTAGTAAACCCCAAATCTTAAGAGAACGTGCATTCTAACAAGTTAGAATAGTTAGTTACTTTTTAAAACTTTCATTTTAAAATCAAGACATTTAAAACACAGATGCTTTGGCCATTTGCTTATTAAACTATAAATATTAAACCAAAAGTTATTTATAGATATGATATACTCCTGGCACTCTTAGCTATTAGCTTTTCTCTTTTAAACAGCAAATTCAGACATAATAAACACTCATTATCTTTTTGGTTTATTATTCTAGTTTGCAAGATTTTCCATTTTTAAAAATTGTACTTATTTACATCCTGCCTTGTTCCAAAAAAGATTCAAGGTGGGGTTTTCAATTAAGTTTATAAAATACCATACCCTTCAAATTTTACTGAGTCAAGAAAAAAAGCTAAAAGCTTTTTATCATAACCTTTTAATTTTATCCTCTTGCTTGCGGGCATGCTGTTTAAGTAAAATGTTCTCATCATGCAAACGCAAAAATCTGTCTTCCAGTTCCTCACGACTGACACGTGACACTGCCTGGCGAGACTTCATTGTCCGTGTTGTTGAAGCTTCTGCAAAAATGCCAAGATAATTAATTGTGAGGTTACTTAAAATAGTCTCTAAAAACTCTTGATATTAATATCACCTCTGATGCACTAATCTTAGATTTTTTCCTTTGGGACCTACAGTTAAGATTGCTTTAGAAAATGCTGTAGTATTGTTTACATCAATTATTTAAGGTAAGAGTAAAAATCTTTGCTATTAATACTTTACATACAGTACTAGGAATTTGAACAACAATAGTATCCATTCAAAAATGTATTCAAGTAGCCATTCTTTAAGAATATAAGACAGAATTCTGATTCAATAAAGACTTTTGAATTTACATGCTGAATGTTGTGACAACTAAGAGAGTATCTGAAAGTTATTTTTTTACAAAGGCAAGAGTAAGAGTAATTTGGTAAACATATTATGACTAAGATATTTTTCTGCACTATGGGTGTTTTAGAAAACAAACTATAAAAGTTGTAAGATCAAATCAAAAAACCCCTAAATTTAAAAATTATTATTTAAAAGCTTCACAAATAATTTCTCTATATACTACCTTATATAAATTTTAAGAATGTTTATACTCTTTAGCATGCATATATGATATCTTTTTACAGACGCTTACATTTGGTATTTTCCATAACATTGTGAAGTAAGTCGATTTCCAACAATTCTCCAAGAGAAACAAAGAACAAACTGATAGAGACTAAGGTCCTGTGATAGGTTACTGAGGACAAGAATTGAACTCACAGAGTATCAAAACCCAATAAACTGCTTTGCACACTTAAAATTTATTTGTATTTTAATACCTGGTGCTCCCTGAAAGATCTGCAAAGCAAAGCTTACACATACTTTTTACTTTCAACAATAAAATATGTGTAGCCAAAAATTAGCTGGGCGTGGTGGCGCATGCCTGTAAACCCAGCTACACAGCCGGCTGAGGCAGGAGAATCGCTTAAACCTGGGAGGCGGAGGTTGCAATGAGTGGAGATCCTGCCACTGCACTCCAGCTTGGGTGACAGAGTGAGACTTCATCTCAAAAAAAAAAAAAAAAAAAATTCTGTGTAGCCAAATTTTATCTTTTTCAATAAACAATACATTGACCACTTTTCTGGTTTTCACAGTGGCCATTTACACTGCTCTGATTAAAAAGTGTACGTAGATTCCTAAATGGAATGTATCTTAAATCCCTAGCCTTCTCAGGCTAGAGGGGGATTTCACATTTTCTATGAGCTGTTGATAATTGATACATGCATGACAGCATAGCTGACACAATGAACAAACAAAGATAAACACAGCTCTCTGTTCTAAATTGTTCTTTAATGTGGTGCTTTTCTTTCTCAATTTGAAAGTGCTTTTTAGCTCTACAGCAACTACTAAGTGATAAAAGGATAAAGAAAACCTTTAATCCATATTAATTTGATAAAAAAGTCACCATCATGTGAGATATTCTACTTCAAAGGCAAAACACTTAAAATATGGCCTTTCCTCCCATATAAAATTTAAACACAAAGAAATGTTTTAATACTGAATATAATTTAAACCAGGCAATTCGGTTTGGAGGCTTGATACTCTCTATGTAGTTTCTACTGATGTAAGGAATTTTAAAAAGATGATTTATGTTAATTTTTTATCAGAACAGAGGGGGGATTGTACATTTTCTATGAGCTGTTGATAATTGACGCATGTAGTAAAATACCATATGTGTTCTAAACTCTCCATCTTTTTGTTTAGTACAATCAAGGACTATATAGTTACTTAAATGGTTTGGGTTGTATGAGTATCAGAAATACTTTAAATTAAAAGTAAAGAAGTCAGTGATCAAAGTTCATAACTGTAATAAATAACAGCTGGCCATACCTTGTAACCCTCCCATTCCAAAGAGGTTTAGACCTGTATCTTTCACAGGCAAGTCTCCTGCAGTCTCATCAGTTGGACCAGACATGGTCTAGCTGTGGAAAAAAGAAAATTCAAATAAACTCTTTCCAAGTTATTACATTAACTATGCAATGGAATGAATCAAATAAAATGAAAAAGGGACTAGAACTTTAATGGGCATCTTATTGTCCATATGTGCTGCTTGGAGAAGATGAAAGCTTCTACTCTAAAAGTACTACTACATTCAATCATGGAGACAGTGTTCCTTTCAACAGTATATTTCCTACAGTTTGCTTAGGAAATGAGGTAAGATTATCATTTAAGAAATACCTCCTCTCCATCCCTTTCCTCTCCCCAGCCTCCAAAAGAGAGCAGGTATCTTGGAAAAAACTCAGGTCAGGAACTTGATTCAAAAGGTTGCTCTATCATTAACGAACTAGTCAAGCCACCTAAACTCTCTGAGTTTCAGTCTCTCAGCTTTAAAAAGGAGAAAATAATACCTATCTCAGAGTTATTCTAAGGGTAAATGGGATGAGTAAAGTAAAAGCACTGATCACATGTGCCTGGGATGTCAATATTACTCAAATATTAATTGTCTGCTTGATGCACAAATGAGTGGGCAGTTCCAAGTTTTGTGAAAGAGGTTTCGTTGCATAAATTTACCAACTGGTTTAGGTTTTTTTTTGTGTGTGTGTCTTGCCTTTGTTGCCATGAGGCTTAGGTTCCGCCCAGAGTTCAACTACTTCAACATATAGGCTGTCTAGCTAATTCTGGTATTTTTATAGTTTCTATTCTTTACAGAAATGCACACAGTAGCTTTATTTTGAATGTGGATATGAGTGGTCCACACAGTATCTAGTATGCAAAAATAAAGGATTTTATATTTTCATTTCAATCTATCTAGTAAGCTAAATGCAAACTGTGAATGAAGATACTCTAAATTTAGGGCAGAGTTCTTAAGCTCTAGGATATTGGTTCTAGAATGTAAAGACCAAGAGAGTAGCAAGTTTCATTGTCTTGTTCACCTCTGTACTCTTTGATGCTAGCATAAAGCTTAGTGCATTCTGAGAGCAGGCATTCATTAAATAGTTGTTGAGTGAGTGAATGGAGTCCGTGGGGTTTCAGGGTCTGTGAACCCAGAGATGGTTTACCAAATTTTGTATGTATACGTATATATATAATATCTTTTAAGGAGGGTTCATAACTTTTATTATAACTCACAAATGGTGGAGAACCATTGCATTTTGCTGTTACAGAAACAGCTAACAGACAAATCCTTGGGAGATCATCTACTTCTTTTGGAAGTACTGCTATAGAAAAGGTCAATTTTTAGGATCCTGTTGACACACAGGCCCATGTACGAAAATGATTAGTTTTCCATGACAGAATTAAGGTCACTTTAAAAATAATGAGAATGATGATAATGATGATGATGATGTTGATGGTGTTAACATTCATTGAATGCTTATTATGTGCCAGGTACTGTTCTAAGTGCTCTGTTATAGGAATTAATGAAGTGTCTCGCCATATCCTTGTGAGGTTGTTACTCAAATGATTACCGCTTTACAAATGAGGAAGCTGAGACACAGATTAGTTAACTAAGGTAGTAGTTGGAAGTATTAATAGTTGTGTCTGGTGATATTTTTGGTTGTCACAACAAGGAAGGGGGATGCTACTGGTATCTAGTGAGTAGAGGCCAGGGATGATGTTAAATATCTTACAGTGCTTAGGAGACATAATAATGAATTATCCAGCCCAAAATGTTAATAATAGTGTGGAAGCTGAGTAATCCTGCACAACGCTGCAATGCCTCTCCAACACCATCTCATGTTATCCTTCTTTGCTCAGTATGCTTCACCTACATTATTCTTTACTTTCCTCGAACCCCCCACACCCTTGTGTACTCAAGGCCTTTGTATTAGCTGGCTCCTCAGTCTTTGGAGTTCAGCTCACTTCCTCAGACAGGCTTTCCCTGACCATCCTATGTTAGAGTAATCTTCCTTACATTTCTTCACTGTTTATTTCTTTTCTTTTCTTCTTTTTTTTGAGACACGGTTTTGCTCTGTTGTCTGGGCTGGCCTGGCATTCATGGGTTCAAGTGATCCTCCCACCTCACCCTCCCAAGTAGCTGGAGCTACAGGTGCGTGCCACCACGCCTGGCTTGTTTCTCTTATAGCAACAGTCTTTATCTGAAATTATCAAATAAATTATTGTTTGTCTCCATGAAAAAGGGATAAACATCTTGAGACGGGTATTAGTCTTGTTCACAGCTGTTCAGGAACAGTGCCTGGTACAGGGTAGGAACCAACATTAATATATATTGAATGATTGGCTGGGCGCGGTGGCTCACACCTGTAATCCCAGCACTTTGCGAGGCCGAGACGGGTGGATGACTTAAGCTCAGGAGTTCGAGACCAGCCTGGCCAACATGGTGAAACTCCGTCTGTACTAAAAATACAAAAATTAGCTGGGTGTGGTGGCGCACGCCTGTAATCCCAGCTACTCGGGAGGCTGAGGCAGGAGAATCGCTTGAACCCGGGAGGAGGAGGTTGCAGTAAGCTGAGGTCTTACCACTCCACTCCAGCCTGGGCGACAGAGCAAGAACCTGTCACACACACACACACACACACAAAAGAATAAAGAAAAAATATTTATTTGAATGAATAAATGAATACCAGGCACTGAGATTAAAATGGCAAGCAAAATCCCCACCTTTATGAAGCTAGCAAGTTATGGAGGTAACCAGATGATAAACAAATAATATATAATTAAGCAAACAATAGAACACTCAGGAGTTTTAGGGTCAACCAACCAATTCCTAATCCAGGGAAAATGAGCAAACTGTGTTAGGGACCTACAACTTGCAGGATCCGGATAGAGATGGCAATTAGCAGCATCAACTCTCACCTTCATGGCTGGGATACATTTCAGGTTGGTCCTGGATGTGAGGATAAAGGGCGGGCTGTGATTCAGGCCTGAGGATGTGGAGGTGTCTCGGGCTGGGCTGCTTTCACGCGAGCAGAACTCCAGGGCCTTCTCCAGACCGCAGAGCGGACCCTAGGACCCTGGCCCGCGCTGCAGTGGGGAGGGTCCGCAACCTCCACCCACCCCCATGCTCTCGCATCCTCCCGAGTACTCACCGCTCCACTGGCCCTGCAGCTAGCTACCGTTGCTATAGCGCCGACAGCGTGGCGGGCGGCTGGCCGAGAGGAGCACGGGAGAAACATGGTAGGCACCCGTTGCCTCCTGGGAAATGTAGTTCTCCTTGGACTCCAGCCTGTTTGCTCGCGGTGTAGAGGACTACGCTCTTCCAGCAGTCGGACCTGGGAAATTCTCCTGTTCTAAATCCCGAGGCACTCGCGGGCGTCGCCGCGGTGCATTCTGGGAGTTGTAGTTTTCTCCACTCTGAGGGAGAATGGCCCCGGACGGGAGCAGGACGCTGAGAGAACTACATGCAGGAGGCGGGGTCCAGGGCGAGGGGATCTACGCAGCTTGCGGTGGCGAAGGCGGCTTTAGTGGCAGCATGAAGCGCACCCCGACCGCCGAGGAACGAGAGCGCGAAGCTAAGGTATGTGGGGCTCCCGGGGCTTGGGGATCTTCGTGCGCTGTGAGCTAGTATCAGGGAACCGGAAGGGCTTGGTTTGATGGCGAGCGGATGCACAGTGTTAGGCTAAGGGATGACAGGGCCTTGTCAGCAAGGGACCTGGAGACATTGGAGGGGGTGTTACAAATTCTTCTTCAGGATGCAGGCCAAGTCTTGTTGGATCGGCTCAAAAATGAGAAGCAGGATACCCATTTCCTTGTCCTTCCTCTGCACCTATTCCTTGGTTAAATTTGTAGCCATCTCTGTGCCTCAGTTTACCGGATTCTCAGGTGACTGTGATCATACCAGCTGTGCTTTCTCATAATGGTCTCTGAGGACTGAGATCGTCTTAGATGAAATATCTGTGCGGTCAGCTGTGTTTCTTTGGAACAATTGTCTCAGTGACCGGCTGATAACAGTTTGTGTCTTTCAGCGCGCTGTGGATATGAATCTTTAACTACATTGCTCCTCTCTACCGTTGGTGTTCAGTTTCCGGTAGTTGCCATTCCATGGGATGACCATAATAATGGCAACAGCGATTTTAAAAAGCATTTACTGTGGGTCAGGCACTGAGTTAGGTGCATAATATTTAAATTTTTTCATATCATTTTCACAGCAGATTACAAGATAGGTATTATACAGATGGAGTATAAACAGCAGCCCTGCTTCACAGATGAAGAACTGAGACTCAGAAGCATTGAGTGTTTTCCTTTCTCTCATTCTCAAAGTCAGATCCTGTTGATTTGTGTACGTGTATTGGGAATCCGTCCACTTTTTTCTCCCACCTCCACTACCTTGGACCAAGCTACCATTATCTTTTTAATGGACTGTTGGAATAGCCTCTTGATTGGCCTATACTCACTCTACACCCTAACTTAACTCTTCTTCCACCTTCTCTCCCTTCCCCCAACTACCATTCTCTTCTGCACACCATAGAGTAAGATCTTCATGAAATGCAAATCTAATTATGTCCCTTTCCTTTCTCCTTACTCTGCCAACCACCTGTTTAAAAATATTCCATGGCTTTCTGTTGCTCTTAGGATAAAGACAAAACTTCACATTGCCTGCAAGATCCTGCGTGGTGTGGACCCTACCTGCTTTCACAACCCCATTGGACATGACACTCTGCTGTCTGCCTCCCAGTCACTTTGGCCTCTTAAAAGTCACTCTTCCCTGTACTTCATCTGGCTTCAGGGCCTTTGCACACGTTATTTGCTGCCTACTATATGTTAGGCAAATATTGGCAGTGAATATCAGTGTTAAATAACATAGACACAGTTCTTGCTTTCGTAGAATTTCATCTTACAAGTGAGTCTGTTTTAGGGCAGTGCACCTAAGGATTTAAAATTTAAAATCTGCTCTATATTGACTTGAGTTATCGCAGTATTTCATAAGGGACTGGAAGTTTTCGTGCTTGAGTCTGCAAATGATGTGGATAATATACTCAAGATAAGCACAAAGAGGGCGACTCTTCTGCTTTAGTCTACACAGTGCAAAGAAACAAATGTTGCCTCATGGTGTTGTGCATGATGTCTTTCTCATCTTTCAGGTTTATTTTTCAAGTAATTCATTTATTCTGTGAAGATTTATTGAGCACCTATTATTTGCCATACGTTGGGAGTATAATTTTGGCTAAAATAGAATCCCTGCATGAAAGGAGCTCTTACTCTATTGAAACCATAACTGTTGCCTGTGAGGTAGTTATTAGTGTCATCTATATTTTAGAGATGTAGAAATTGAGACTTGTAGGTAAATCGTGACTTGATCAAGGCCACTTGGTTGCTAAGTGGAACTAGCGCTCTGAGCCAGGTCTTCTGACTCCAAATTCAAGGCTTTTTCCATTTTCTGCTTGTGAAACATGTTGACTTAGTAGAGCAAGTTGTCTTCCTTTTTTCTTTAACAAATTTGCTCTTCATTTAAAATTTGTTTGCTTAATATTATTGGTTAGAACAAAGTATAAGTAGTTGTTTTAAATCTTAAATGTAAAATGTCCAATGGCTCATGAATTATTTTCTCTTTTTCTAATCAATTTTATTGAGGTATAATTTACATACAGTCATTTGCAACCATTTCTGTGTACAATTTGATGCCTTTTGACAAATGTATATACCTGCAAAACCACGACAATGGGAATAGCGAACATTTCTCTCCTTCTCAGTTCCCTCCCTCCACCTCGGCCCCCAAGCAACCACTGATACGTTTTTTGTCTCTGTAGATGCATCTGTATTTTCTAGATTTCATATAAGTGGAAGCATACAGTGTATAATTTTGGGTCTTTTTTTTCATTCAGCGTAATGATTTTTTTTTTTTTTTAATAGAGATGGTGTCTTGCTATGTTGCCCAAGCTGGTCTGGAACTGCTGGGCTGAAGCCATCCTCCTGCCTCTGCTACCCAAAGTGTTGGGATTATAGGCGTGAGCCACTGTGCCTGGTCAGCATAATGATTCTGAGATTAATCCATGGTGTTGTATGTATCAATAGTTTGTTCCTTTTTGTTGCAGATTAGTGGCCCACTGTATGGAGATACCACATGTTGTTCATTCATTCACTTGTTGCTGGACCTTAGGATTGTTTCTGGTTTTGGACCCTTATGAAAAAAGCTGCTTTGACCATTCATGTATGAGTCTTTCCATTTTCATTTCTGTCAAAAAAAGCTGCTATGACCATTCATGTAAGAGTCTTTCAGTTTGCATTTCTGTCGGGTAATGCCCAGGAGTAGAATTGCTTAGTTATAGGGGAGTTCTTTGTTTAACCTTATGAAGAAATTGTCAGTTTTCCAAAGTGATTTGGCCATTTGTTTTAGTTTCCTATGGCTGCTGCAACAAGTTACCACAAACTTGGTGGCTTAAAACAACAGAAATTTATTCTCTTTCAGTCCTGGAGATGAGGCATTGAAATCAAGGTGTCAACAGGGCCATACTCCCTTTGAAGGACTCTAGGGGAAACTCCTTCCTTGCCTCTTCCAGCTTCTAGTGGTCCCTGGTGTTCCTTGGCTTGTGGTAGCATCACTTCATAACTTCTCCGCTTCCATCTTCACATGGCCTTCTTCTCTCTGTTTCTGTGTCTCAAATCTCTCTCTCCTTTCTCTTAAAAGGATGCCAGTTATTGGATTAGGACCCATCCTAAATCCAGGATGATCTTGAGGTCCTTAAGAGCCTCAACTTAATTACATTTGCAAGGACACTTTTTCCAAATAAGGTTACATTCACACTTGCCGGGTTTTTGGATTTGGACATACCTTTTTGGGGGATAACATTCAAATGCACTGCACCCTTTTACATTCTTACCAACTGTTGGTGGGAACGTAAAATGAGAGTTCTACTTGTTTCATATCCTTGCAATGCTTGTCAGTCTTTTACATTTTAACCATTCTAGTAGGTGTGCAGTGATATTTGTGATTTTAATTTGCATTTCAGTGATGTCTAATGATGTTGCATATCTCTCTTTTTGTAAATCTTTATTGAGGTATAATTTACATACCGTAAAATTCACCTGTTTTTAGTGTAGGACTTAATGGTTGGTAGCATATTTGCAGAGTTGTGTAACTATCACCACAGTCTTATTTTAGAACAGTTCCCTTCCAGAAGAAACTGTATTCATTTGCAGTTATTTCCCAATTCTGCTTCATCCCTAGGGAACCATGAATCTACTCTGTTCTTTAGATTTGCCTTTTCTGGACATTTTTGTAAAGATGGACTCATACAATATGTGGTCTTTTATCTTCGGCTTCTTTCACCCAGGATGTTTTTGAGGTTCATTGATGTTACAGCATGTATTGGTACTTTGTTCCTTTTTATTACACAATAGATAGAATTCCAGTGTCAGGCCTAGTGCAATGGCTGATGCCTGTAATCCCAGCACTTTGGGAGGCCAAGGCAGGTGGATCACCTGAAGTCAGGATAACTTAGATCAAGACCAGCTTGGCCAACATGGTGAAACCCTGTCTATACTAAAAATACAAAAATTAGCCAGGAGTGGTGGCACATGCCTGTAATTCTAGCTACTTAGGAGGCTGAGGCATGAGAGTCACCTAACCTGGCAGGCAGAGGTTGCAGAGAGCCCAGATTGTGCCACTGCATTCCAGCCTGGGTGACAGAGTGAGACTGTCTCAAAAAAAAAGAAAAAAAAGAATTCCAGTGTCAGGATATACCATGTTTTGTTTATCTCTTCACCAGTTGATGGATATTTGATTTGTTTCTACATTTTGACCATTATGAAAAATGCTACTGTGAACATTTGCACCCTAGTTTTTGTGTGGATGTGTTTTCATTCCTCCTGGGTAGATACCTAGGAGTGGAATTACTGGTCATATGGTAAATCTATGTTTAAAATTTTAAGAAACTGACAAACTGTTTACTTGTGTGGTTACACCATTTTACATTCCCCACTAGCCATTTTGAGGGTTACAATTTTGCCACATCCTTGTCAACACTTGTTATTGTCTGTCTTTTCTATTGTAGCCATCATAGTGGGTGTGAAGTGGTATCTCATTGTGGTTTGATTTGCATTTCTCTGATGGGTGATAATGTTATGCATCTTTGTATGTGCTTATTGGACATGTATGTATCTTCTTTTATGAAGTATCTGTTCAAAATCTTTGCCCATTTTTTTGTTGGATTGTTTGTGTTCCTATTATTAAGTTTTATGAGTTCTTTATATTTTCCAGATATAAATCCTTTGTTTACTATGTGTGTTGCAAACGTTATCTTCCATTCATCTAGGTTACTTAATAGTTTTTAAGAAAGGTCCAATTTATCAATGTTCATTTTGATGATTCATGCTTTTTGTGTCATGTCTATGCAATCTTTATCCCAAAGTCACAAAGATTTCTTGTTTGCTTTTCAAATTAAACTTTGTCATCTCCATAATGGGTACTTAGTTTTTATTTTTCTTTTCTCTTTGAAATAACTTAGACCGTAGTTTCTTCCTTGCGATTGCTTATGCTATAGACTTTTATGCTGTTTCCAAGTCTGGAGGGTGAATAAGAAGGTTACACCAAATAGCTTCCTATGATTAACATTTATCTAACTTGTGTTCAGCGTATGAGAGTACTATATGGTATTCATGCATTTTTAAAATGAACTTTTCTTATAAGGCATATAGTAGAATAGTCCAGATTAGGATTTGATGGTTTGAGTTAGAACCATGGCGTCTACTATTTCCTTACTGTTGGGATAGGGGATTCATACCCTGTACCTCAGTTTCTGCAGTCATAAATGAGGTTAAGAATAGCTGCTTCTGTGGGTTGGTGTGAGGACCCAGTGTGATTAGGTCTAGCTGCTATCCCAGGAATAGAGTAGCATGCCCTTGCTTGAGTTTGGTGGTTTCAGGGTTCCTCTGCTGGGGTGGGGCTGGCTCTATGCATTTTTTCTCAGATGTTATAATTTATTATTTTGAATGATTTAAAACTTATTGAAGAGCAAGAGTAGAATCTAGAGCTCTCATAGACCTGTTGTCCATATTCACAGGTTAATATCTTGCTGTGTTCACTTGATTGCTCTCTCTCTCTTGCCATATATATCCATATGAACAATTATTTTTTTAATGAACCATTACAGAGTAAGTTGGAGACATCAGTCCTCTTTACCTCTAAATAGTTCAGCATATATGTCCTAAGAACATGGACATTCTCTTACATACAAATATAAACACAGTCAGTTGTTAATTTCAGAAAAAGTTAATGTTGATATAATGCCATTATTTCATCCAAAGTCCATATTCAAATTTTGCTAATTGTCCTAATAATGAATTTTATAACATTTTTTCCTGGTCCAGTTTCCATCTGGATCGCATGTTACCTTTCATTGTCAGGTCCCTTTGGTCCCTTCTCCTTTAATCTGGTGTCCTTTCATGTCCTTTAAATTGGTTCCTCATCCTTTTTCTTTCAAGACATTGGCATTTGTGATGTGTGCAGGCTATTTTTTATTTATTTATTTAGTAGAATGGCCCTGTATTCTTATTTGTCTTATGTTTCCTTATGATTGGAATCAGATTTGGCTTTTTTTTTTTTTTTTTTTGAGATGGAGTCTCACTCTGTCGCCCAGGCTGGAGTGCAGTGGCGCGATCTCAGCTCGCTGCAACCTCCGCCTCCCGGGTTCAAGGGATTCTTCTGCCTCAGCCTCTCGAGTAGCTGGGACTACAGACACATGCCACCACACCCAGCTAATTTTTGGGTTTTTAGTAGAGACGGGGTTTCACCATGTTGGCCAGGCTAGTCTCGAACTTCTGACGTAGTAATCCACCCACCTCAGCCTGCCAAAGTGTTGGGATTACAGTTGTAAGCCACCGTGCCTGGCCCAGATTTTACATTTTTGCATGTATATTTTTGAGGAAAGATGGAACCTCTAGAGGTCACATATTTACAATCCACATATGCATCCTGGCCGTAGGTAAGTTTCGGCCCAAACAAACTGAAAGTTGTTTCAGAATTATTTTCTAATATTTAAAAATTGAGAGATTTTGCATAAACATCTGGGTGTCTGACTCTCTTGAAAAACTAGAGTATCTGGTAACATTGGGCATGCATTTTCCTAACTAGAATTGAATAGTGGCTTCCCTTTTAGGCAGGAAATACGCTTTCCATTTTTCTGTCATCCAGTTTTGCCCTTTCAGTCACAAAATAGTGGTGTAGTGTGGGGCTTTAGATACAGACTCCTGAAATTGAATTCTGCTCCCTCGTTTACTTGAGCAAGCAATTTAACTTCTCTGAGCCTCTGTTTCCTCATCTATCAAATTAGAGTGATATGGTTCTGGTAGGGATTGAGATATTATATAGCACATAAAACATTGCTGGCACACAGTAAAAACAAACATTGTGGCCGGGCGCGGTGGCTCAAGCCTGTAATCCCAGCACTTTGGGAGGCCAAGATGGACGGATCACGAGGTTAGGAGATCGAGCCCATCCTGGCTAAAACGGTGAAACCCCGTCTCTACTAAAAAATACAAAACACTAGCCGGGCGTGGTGGCGGGCACCTGTAGTCCCAGCTACTCAGGAGGCTGAGGCAGGAGAATGGCGTAAACCCGGGAGGCGGAACTTGCAGTGAGCTGAGATGACGCCCCTGCCCTCCAGCCTGGGTGACAGAGCGAGACTCTGTCTCAAAAAATAAAAAAATAAAATAAAATAAAAAAATAAATATTGTTATTATCACCATCTTCTTATCATCATCATCATCATCCTCATCATCATTATCACCATCATAACCACCACCTGCACTACTGCCTATCTGACCCAAGTAGATATATATTCGGTATATATATATGTGTGTGTGTGTGTATTCTGATCCCAGGACATTTATTCTGTAAACTTACGTTGAGTGTCTAGTCAAGTGGATTTTCTCAACTGGGGTTCCATTAACTTATTTCCCATGCAGCCAGAATGGTACTAGTTTTGTACCACCTTTCAGAAAATTGAGAATATAGTCACTCAAACCATTTTCTATGTTCTGTGGTTCAGATAAGGAACCTGATTAAGTGTTGAGCAGTGTACTTAGCACGAGGGTAAAGATGGCAGACACAGTCCCATGGAACTGGCTGGCTGGCCATGGAAGGTAAATAAGTACCAACAGTAGAGTGGTGAGTTTTATCACGGGAGGACATGGTAGCAAAGAGGATCTAACATGGCCTAGTAGTCATGGAATTCCTTCCTTAGAAGATCTGTTTAAAGGTGTATCCTTATGAGAGGCCTGGGATTCCTTACTGGGTTTATCAGAAACATTAAAACTGTTTCATTAGTCATAGAATAAAAAGCTATGAATGTTGAATTCCAAGTTAGCTTCAAAGACTCTTATGCTGGCTTAGGTTAGATCATCTTTTAAACGATTAAAAATAGAACTAGTTTAAGTTTATTAAGGAAACGGTTATATACCTAAGAACATTTAATAATTTTGTTTGAGTAATGTACATTTTTATCAGTGAAGGAAAATATCCAGGATATATAACCTACCGTTTTAAGTAACATGATTTAAAAACTCTTCTGCTTTTGGTGATAGTTGTCTTATCGGCTTTAAATGATAAAGTTTATTGAGTTATAAAAATAATAACTTGGCCAAATGCAGTGGCTCATACCTGTAATCCCAGTGCTTTGCGAGGCCAAGGTGGAGGAGGCTCCCTTGAGACCAGGAGTTGGAGGTTACAGTGAGCTGTGATTGTGCCACTGCACTCCAGCCTGGACAACAGAGCGAGACCCCATCTCTAAATAATAATAACAATAACTCAAAAAAAGAAAGTTTGCTATTTATGTTTGTACTGACTGGGTATTTTTACCTTATTTTATATTTCAAATTTGGCATTTTATTGAGGTCCTGAGAATGTTCTTTTGGAGTCTAGTTTTATTATGGGACATTCTAGATTATGTCACCAGTTTACCTAAACTGGACACTAAATATAAGACAGTTTTGGTGTTAGGCCAAAGACCAGGGGACTTGAAAAATGAAAACCTCACCTGACAGATTCTACTCTGTTTGTTTTCCTTCTTCCCGAAATCCATTATTATTTTTTGCTTAATCTCTTCTTCAATATATGGGTAAGCCTTTAATCACTGTTTCGGAGGTTCAGTTGACTTCTGTAAATAGACGAAGAGTTAGTGTATTTGATCATAACTTCCAAACCACTTTAAATACTGTAACTTACTTGAAAATTAACTAGCTAAACTACCAAGTAACAGTGAGTTCTTGTTACTTTCTGTTATTTCCAGGCCTGTTTCCTAACCCTCCTAGTATTGGTTTTGAAAACTAAATTAGCCATTCCAAAAAAAAAAGTCTTAGACACTTTGAGCAAACAGTAGCTTCCTTGAAGATAGCATTTGTGTCTAATTCATCTTTTCATCTCTCCATTGTACCTGGCAGGATGTCTTCCACAAAGGAGACATTAATAAGTATCTGGTGAAGAAAGATTAAATGGTTGAGAGCGGCCAGCATCTGCTATGTGATACATGTGACCTTTCATAATTATGATTCTGGATCCTTGGCTGCTGATGAGATTTATTGTGGCTGAGTTTAGCGATACAGATTTTGGCGTGTGGATGATAGTCTCCAAAAACGTAGAGATCATGTTTTTTTTTTTCAGTTTTGTCATTCACCATTTTATCCCTAGCTCTTAAGATTTTGCCAGACACATGGTAGATATTCCATACTTGTCAAATAATGAATGAATTCCCAAGAGCATCACTTGTTATTGGTCAGTAGAATTTCTAATAGTGAGAGCTGGAACCGGAATTTGAAAGAAATAATGGAAAATGGTTAATATCTTATGAATTTTAAGTTACTTAATATATCATAGGTGTGGGCATCAGTTTTGAGAAACAAGACTCTTCTGTTCAACACATACTTCAGCAACTATCGACACTTGTTTTCAAGTGTTCTCTTCCAATTTTAAAATGCCAGTTCACCCTTCAGATTTAGAGTATTTTGTTGTTGTTAGTTTATTATGGTAGATTTCTTGCTAAAGTTATATTTAAAATGTGACTTCCTAACTTTTAGAGGAGGGGAACTTTTGTTAAGATGGTCCTTTTGGAACCTTAATGAAAAAACACACCTTAGAGAAGGTGAATTTAGAGTTCTGCTAAGCACATTCATTTAATCTTCTATTATAAACTGATTTTGTAATATTTTATAAAATTGTCTCACTGGTTGATTTCACAGTGTAAACTGGGAGGATTCTTAGGATTCCTTGGGTTGGGTTAGAACAGGTTGAAGAGATGAAGATTTGTGTTGGTAAGGGCTTGTTTCCAAACTTTTGTCCTTGGCATGCTGTTTGTTAAGCCATCACATGTTTGAAAGTTAAACCTTGAATTGATGCTATGGTTTGCCTTTTAAAAAATGTATTTTATTATGGTAAGAACACAACATAAGATCTACTCTCTTACCACCTTTTTAAGTGTACAATAAAGAATTGTAAACTGTAGGTACAATGTTGGATAGCAGATCTCTGGCACTGATTCATCTTGCATAATTGAAACTTTATGCCGCTTGATTAGCTCTTTCCCATCCTCCCAGCCCTGGTAATCACCTTTCTACTCTCAGATTCTATGAGTTTGACTCTTAGGCGTGCATTTTTGTTTTTGCTATAAGCATCTGTCCTGTTGCTATGCCGATCATTTATTTACTCTGTAGTTTTGGAAATGACCTGCTTCCAAAGTGACCATGCGTCTCCTTATGTTAAAAAACTGCCATATGGATAAAGGGCAGTTAAGACCTTTACAACTGGTAGAAACCAAGTAGAAAATTCAGTTTGAAGGACCAAATTATGTTGCAGCTGCTCTGAGGAGGAGATTTGTTGCCAGAGCATGAGTGTTTTCATAATTGTTTGTGATCAGAAAATTCAGAGCTCTGATTTCTGCATTAGCCCTAAGTCTGCCCTTTGGCACCTTCATTTAGTGACTGGATCATTCAAGGCTGAGCCTCAAGGGCCAGCATTTCTCCAGTAATAATATAAAATGGGCTGATGTTGCAACCTTAACTCACTCTGCTGAATTGGGCATGATTAAAGTCTCAAGGCTGCATTAATATGGATTTTCTATTTCTATGTACAGCAGTCTGTTATCTCACTATTTTCCAGTTTGCCATTTTTTGAAAACAAAGATGGAAAATTCTGCTGATGATTTTTTTTTTTTTGTCTGTCAGCACAACAGCATTTTTTTTGGCTTAAGAATATGAGACTAGCACCGGGCAAATGAATGCAAACATTACAGTTTATGTGGACTGTAGCCTGTTGTCATGTCAATCTTGTTATTTAAGTAAATAGTGTGCAATTTTTCGCCGAATCAGCAGCCAATATGCTGTGAGCCATTTTTGTTTTAGTTCCATTATTGGCTGGTAACACTATTAATGAGACAATAATTGGGAAATAGTAGTCATTGTTCTCATAAAACACGATCCTTGTGTTGGAACCACAGCCAGGCAGAGGAGTTGCATATGCAGACTGCAAGGGAGGAAAGGATGAGTAGCCAGTGTTCCCAGCTTTTAAAATCATCAGACCCCTGCTGCCTAAATTGCCCCAGCTGTTAATGCTGGAACCATTACAGTAATGGACTCAGCAAATGAAGGAGAACGAAGACACGCACACTTTATTACCAGAGGGGCAATTTTCTCTTCATGTGTAATAGCAGCGGTGCCTCATATTGATCAGACCATCAAGATACTAATCCTCTGTAAAATTACTTGTTATAACTGAAAATGTGTTAATCCAAATCAGTCTGTGTCCTGACTGTCTACTTACTATTGAATACAGACTATTAGATGCTTTATTTTTCATGATTTAAAGGCTCTGCCCTGAAAATGGCTGCCTTTTCCCTTGCAACACTGAGCGCTTAATCTTAGCTATAGCCCAGGGTTGTCTTTTTGTTTTAAACAGAACATCAGCCACTTAATTAAGGAGTGAGTGTCTGTCTTGCTGTCTGAGTTATGCTGGTGTTTTATGTTCCTCTGGATTTATTAAGCATCTTGTTTTACATTCAGTCTGTGGTTTGTGCTGTAAATAAAAATAGGCCCGTCTCGCACATATTAGAAATTTGCAGGTAGCAAATGTCAATAAGTACCAGGGACTTTGATTTATACTTCAGGCACCAGGTTGTGGTTTGTCGATTGAACCCATAGGCAGGATGCATCCTGGTGTCTTCTGTGGAGGAGATGTGTTTTTGCATTGTTGTCTGAGAAAGTTTATGTTTGTTTCTGCATCCTTGGTTCAGTAGATTGCTTTTTAGACAATGAGGCATATCCGCTCCCCCTCTTATGTCTTGTGACAAATGACTACAGCTAAACGTTATTATGAGAAGACTCGTTAAAAACTGATGTCTGTCTTCCTGAATATTTGGAATTTTGGGAATTTTGTAAAATTCCCATTTTTTTCATTATAATCTCTTTCCACATACCTTATATGTTTATTTGTATATAGACTCAGATGCCCTCTTGGCAGTATATTTATTCTAATATGTTGTTACAGCTCGAAGCATTTGTGTGACATTCTCTGTAGAGTTCATTCAGAAATACTTAATTAGCACCCTTTGTGTACCAGGACTTGGATGACAGGCTGGAGACTTGAGGACGAGTAAGATATAATCTTTGCCATTGAGGACCTCAGTTTAGGAGGAAGACAGCTATGTAAACAAATAATTATAACAATGCAGTATAGTAAATACTAGTCTACTGTGAATGTGTCCTTCTTGGGTGCATGGGCGCAATAGTAAAATCAGCCTCACTGGTTTTTCTTGCTGTGTTATCAAAAGCAGAATTCTGACATCCACTTTGAGACTTGTTTCCGAATGACTCGTAGCTGTTTGAAAGAAATCTCTTCCTTCCTCACTGGAGACATGTTTACTACCCTAGGGGGATAGTCAAAGGAAAGATTTCCAAAAATGTTTTGATCAATGACCACATCTTTGGAAATGTATAGAGTTTCCCAAGGAGGCTACTTGAAAGGAGATAGTGCTTATGTTGTTTATGTTCTGGCATTTATGTTATAAACCAGTCTTATTGCTTTAGAGTATAGTTTATGAGGAGAAACGGTAGCCTGTGGTGGTTAAGAACATGGATTCCTTTTGCTCTGCTATTTACTGGCTGAGTGATCTTGGGCAAGTCACCTAATCTCCTTGAGCCTCAACCTTCATCTGTAAAATGGGGATCATAATAGTTGTGAAGATTAAATGATTTAATATATATAAAGCATTTAGAATATTGTTGGGGTAAGTGCTGTATAAGGTTAGTTATTATTACTATGCATGTGACTATTAAAATAATGAAATTATTTTTCATGTGCAGCTCATGAAAGTCAGCTTCATAAATATAGAACCACACCGTATATATAAGCATATGGTATATGAGATAGAGAAGCATTTCTTAAATTTCTTAATGATTTTTTTTTCTTATTTTATTTTAGAAAAATTTTTTATTTTAGAAAAACTAACAAATACGGAAAAATATGAGGCAGAAAAAAGTCTCATAATTCTTCAGAGATAAATACTGTTTACAAAGATATATTTTAAACAAAAATTAGAATGATAATGTGTATATTTTTTACTCTGCTTTTTTTACCATCCAGTATATAATGAATATTTTTTCATATAATTCCAATTGTATAGTATTTTATCATATGGATTTTTTTCCATTCTATCATAGGTTATCCTTTAGTGAACATTCTTGTACATAAATCTCTGCAAGTCTTTGGAATATTTCATAGGATAAATTAAAAGGAGAATTGTATGGGCTAACTTTTGTTAAGATTTTTGCTTCTCATTGTCAAGTTTCCAGGGAGGTAATGCCAGTTTCCAATTTAAGAAGCAATATATGAGAGTGCTTATTGGTACATCCACTGTTAACACCGGGAATTATCAGAAAACAAAAATATTTGCCAATTTGGAGGAGAAGTAGGAACTTGTGGAGGTAATTTGTATTTTCCTAATTATTATATTTGGTTGAATTTCCTCCCACCATTTATATTGGCAAAATATAGTTCTTTTGTGATTTGTTTATTCATACAGGCTTTGTTCATTTTACTAACGTGTTTGTCTTTTCTTACTGATTTGGAAACATATTTTGTAGATTAGAGATGTTATTTACTAATCATGTGATAGAAAGATTTTTCCAGTTTGTTTATTGCCTGACTATATTTTTGTTATTCAGAAGTTTTCCTTCATTTATAATTAGAAAAACATTTTCCCCCTCAGTATTAGATTAACAGTCATTTACATGTTCTTCTGGTTATTAATATTTTATATTTTTTTCTTATAATTGTTAAAATGTGTCTAGAATTTGTTGGTGTTATGGTATGGAGTAGATGTGGAAATTTTTCTTCCCCAAGGCCGATGAGATATTGCTGCTTGCATTTACTGACTTATCTTTTACGTACTGATTTGAAGGCTTAAATAATCAGATCTGCTTTTTATCCTGTTTGTTTTTACTTTGATACATCATTTTAACTGCCATAGTTTTATAATATC
Source organism: Macaca nemestrina (assembly GCF_043159975.1). Lineage (NCBI taxonomy): Eukaryota > Metazoa > Chordata > Mammalia > Primates > Cercopithecidae > Macaca > Macaca nemestrina. The sequence goes on from NC_092142.1 coordinate 52,675,345, forward strand.
TTTCTATATTTGGCAGCATAAGGCCCCTATAATTAGTCTTTACTTTCAAAAATTCCGTGGCTCATCTCTTGCATGGAGAAGACAACCTAAATTTTTTCCCAGGTAAATTTAAAAATCACTTTGTCAAGGTCCTCCATGTGCCCTGCCAGTCTGTTGCTATTTTAATTGTTATTGCATTAAAAATATACATTAATCTGGAAATAACTGAAATATTTATGGTAAATGATTTTTCTCATTCAGTAATTATCTGTCTCTACATTTTTTTAAGTTTTATGATCTTCAGAAAGTTTTGTAATTTTGTTCAGTTGGGAACTATTTATTACTTTATGTAAAATACATGGGTATTTTATATTTTTGATTACTATTTTTTGGTTACTATTGCAAATGGGATATTTAAAAATTGTGTTTTTTAAATGATACTTAAGAAAGTTTTTTATGTGTGTGCTATTTTTGTATTTGGCCACAATACAGAATGTGTCCTTATCATTCTAATATTTTAGGATGATTTTCTTGGGTTTTCTGGATATATACGAGGTAGATCATCTAATTTCTGCAAATATAATTTGTTTTTTCCTCTTTCAGTAATTATACTCTCCTGTCTTTTTTTTCTTCCATTATTACCTTGTCTAGAACCTCCAGTCGGTAGCAGTTATAGCAGATAGTCATGTCTTCAACAGTTATACTTTGGGATTCTAATATTAAGTAAAGTGGTAGTTGTTGGCAGTTATCTTTGATTCTTACTTTTTTTTTTTTTTTCTCCCCAGGGGCTGAGGTTGAATTTTAATGAATTTTAGGAACGTTTTTTGGATATCTGTTTAGATGGTAGTATCTTTACTTCTCCTGATAAAATGTCATTTATTAGACTTTCTAATTATGGTTCCTTGGGATAAAGCCTACTTGGTTGTATTATATAGGTCCTTTAATATATTGCTGAATTCAACTTTTTAGTATTTCAATTAGGAAAGTAAGATGGGTCAGTACAGCGATTCTTATGGAAACTGCAGAGTGGTACTCCAGGGGCTGAGGATACATCAGAATCTTTGAATGGGTCCTGTATAACATACATGTTGAACGTAATTCAAGCTACAGTTTGTAAAGCCTAATAAAGCATTTTTGGCTGATGGGGATAAGATCACAGTAGAAGAAGGTAAAGTGAGTAAAAATACTGAGAAACTGCTTTGTGTGCTTTCTTTTTGTCAAATTTGGTATCGTATTATGCTAGTGTCATGAAATGACTTGCAGAATTTTCCTCCTCCTTCTCTGCTTAGGAGCCATTTACAAAGCATCAGGATTATTTGCCTGTTGGGAGTTTGAACTTTACTTCTTCTTTTTCTTTTTCTTTTTTTTTTTTTTTTTTTTGAGCAGAGTCTTGCTGTGTCACCCACGTTGTAGTCTTGGCTTACTGCAATCTCTGCCTTCCAGGCTCAAGCAGTTCTCCTGCTTCAGCCCCTTGAGTAGGTGGGATTGCAGGCGTGCACCACCATGCCTGGCTATTGTCTATTTAGTTTAATTCTTGAGTAAATTTTTGTCATTATATCTTAGCAGGGCAGAGTTTTACATTTATTGACATGGCATTGAACATAACATTCTCTGGTTTACTAGGGTAGAATTGAGTATAGTTTTATAATTTTAAAAATTTCATATTCACTTTTTCCATCTTCTTTTGAATTATAACTTTGTATATTCATGTCTTCTCTTTAAAAATTGACTGTATTTGCTGGTAGTCTTTTTTTTTTTTTTTTTTTTTTTTAAACAAGCTCTTGAATTTGTTTATGCTCTAATTCATTAATTTCTACCTTTGTTTTTATTGCTTTCTTTGTCCTGCATTGCCTGAGCTGCTTTTGGCAACATCTTGAGATGAATGCTTACTTAGTTCATTTTTATTCTTTTTTGTTTAATGTGGAAAGTATTTCAAAATCTTGAAGTAGTTTTCTCTTTTCTGTTTCTGTATCAATTTGTGCATGTTTTTGTAGCACTTATTCAGTATTCTAATGATTTTTTCATTTTCTTTCTCATAGCTTAGTTATACAGACTGTATTTTATTTTATTTTTGTACCCCAATGTCCACAGACTTTTGAACACAATAGGCACTGAACTAATGTTTCCTGAATGAATACCATGAATACCCCCATTCCCCTTTCACTCCACACAAGTAGTAAGTAGCCTGCTATAGTTAGTGGAAGTTTAGTCTTCCAACTACCAGTGCACATCACCGGTAGCTGGAGGGCTAAACTTGGAGTCTCACATACGCCACTTACTAGACATTACCTTGTATGAGTCCTCCAATCTCTGTGATGTTTCATCTGTAAAATGGGGATAATAACTCTCTTCCCAGCTTCATCTGAAATGTCATCAATAAGATAATAAATGTAAAAGCACTTTGAATACTAACAATGTTATGTAGATATAAATATGATTTAAAATAGGTTTTTAGCATTCTTATCTCATCCACCACTTCTCCCCCTCTCCACCATGTAGAAATTATCAAGTTTTTAGGAACAGAAATTTATTTTTAAGTAGACAATATTGTACATATTCATGGAGTACATAGTGTTTTGATACATATCGTGTATAGTGATCAGATCAGATCAGCATAATTAGCATATTCATCATCTCAGACATTTATTATTTCTTTGTGTTAGAAACACAGAAACTTAAAAAGATATATATATGTGTATATATATATATCTGTGTCTTCTGAAGTATCTAGCACAGAACTTTGTTGACAGATATACAGTAAATGTTTGTCGATCGAATGTTTTCTGAGATGTACTTTTCTTTTCCATTTTTTTTTTTTCTTTGAGACAGGGTCCTGGGTCCTGCTCCGTCACCCAGGCTGGAGTGCAGTGGCGCAGTCATAACTTACTGTAGCCTTGACCTCCTGGGCTCAAGCAATCCTCCCACCCCAGGATCCTCAGTAGCTGAGACTACAGGTGTGCGCCACAAAACCTGGCTAATTTTTGTACATTTTATAGAGAACGGGTCTCACTATGTTGCTCAGGCTGGTTTCAAACCCTTGGGCTCAAGCTATCTGCCTGTCTTGGCCTCCCAAAGTCCTAGGATTACAGGTATGAGCCATTGTACCTGGCCTGAGACCTACTTTTCAAACATGAATTACTAAGTGGTCCTCAATTGGACCAAGACCTAGGAGCCTTGCCCCAATCACATTGCTTCTCCCAGTTTACTCAGGTTGACCTAGACAGCTACATCAACACACAGTCTAGTGAAATGCACATGTGTAACTTGAGGATGTCAACCTTTTGGCACCATCTCATTTCTTCTGCAGAAGATCGGCTAGAGACATTATACTCTGTTCCTGAAGTATAGACTAATAAAATAGTGGCGTTGATACAGATTGATAACAAATTATAAAATTGGTAAAACAATTTTCTATTTTTATACAATTTAGGACAGCTATTAATATTGTTAAAATTTTTTTCTCAATTGGATGAAAAATAAATGTATGATTATTCCTTCCCTTTCAATTGCAGTTACATTACATTTTCATTGTTTCTCTTGCACTGAGATTTATTTTTATTTTTAATTTACTTTGTTCGTTGCTATGGAAGGGTGATAATTGTATCAAGTAAGTCTCTTTTACTTACCTGAGAGTTCCCATGTTCTTTGGGGAAATAAATATCATCATATAAGTCGGTCTTAGGTTAACAGGTTGTTTTAAAATTGCTAAACACTGTCTAAATGCAGAGTGATAGTATTTTCTGGGTAGGTGTTACATACTCTCTTTTCGAATATTGGTCACTGAAGGATTTCACAAACCACTGACATTTCAGCATTATGACATTTCAGCATTATGAAGAGCAATGTGCTCTTCTCACCCTCTGCCCCCATATTTTTTTTAAACCATTCATTGCAGTAGGAAAAACTATAATTTTTTGAAAACAGAGATACTTACCCTTTACACAGCTTTTAAAGATTTCTGGGAGACTTCATATCTCAGATAATTGATGGTAAATTCTGCTTGGTTGTTTATAAGCTCAAACTTGGGAGATCTACAGAAAGAGTTTCATCTGAGAAATAAAAACTATTTTATTTATTTATTTATTTTTTATTTATTTGTTTGTTTTTTTTTTTGAGACGGAGTCTCGCTCTGTCACCCAGGCTGGAGTGCAGTGGCCGGATCTCGGCTCACTGCAAGCTCTGCCTCCCGGGTTTACGCCATTCTCCTGCCTCAGCCTCCCGAGTAGCTGGGACTACAGGCGCCTGCCACCTCGCCCGGCTAATAAAAACTATTTTAATGATTGTATGATCCACCAGACCCTGAGGTCTTTTCTTAAGTCCCTCCTCTTTCATGAAGCGTTTGAGGATTATTCCCTTCATCTCTTTCCTTACCGACTTTATTTCCTATGTCAAAAAGTATGATACTAACGGTAAGTTTGTGTATGGTACACTTACTGGTGTATGGTACACTTACTGGTGAATGGTGGTTGACATTAGGTCATATTAAATTTTACATTTTATGATTGCTTATATATAGTAGTATTTTATACAAACACAGTAATTCTCATTTCCCTATGGGGATTATGAGATCCCTCTGGCTGACAACACTGATATAAATTTATTTTTTGTGTCTAGTAAGATGCTACAAATGTAGTTGACTCTCAGCATTTCTTGTCAAATGGAAACATATATAGACTGGAAGTTAAGCTTTGTGTTTTTTGTTTTTTTTTTTTTTAACTTTACTGAACAGTTATTTAACCTTAACTGTCAATCTGCTCTTCATCACCAATAGAAAATATTTTGCTTAGAAAATGTTTTGTGTAGGCCAGGCGTGGTGGCTCATGCCTGTAGTCCCAGCACTTTGGGAGGATGAGGTAGGTAGATCACAAGATCATAGTTCGAGACCAGCCTGGCCAACATGGTGAAACCCCATCTCTACCAAAGATACAAAAAATTAACTAGGCGTGGTGGTGTGTGCCTGTAATCCCAGCTACTTGGGAAGCTGAGGCAGGAGAATCGCTTGAACCTGGGAGGCAGAGGTTGTAGTGAGCTGAGGTTGTGCGATTGCACTCCAGCCTGGGTGACAGGGTGAGACTCCATCTCAAAAAAAAAAAAAAAAAAGTTTTGTGTAAAACCGTATGCCAGAATAGATCTAAGGAAACTGCATTTGTAGCCATAGGAGAAATCGTAGATTTTGGTGGCCCTTTACCTATTTGTTTTTTAAAAGAGTTATGTCTGAACCACCTATGTGTCCCGATTCATTTTGCCATTTCATCTACTGCTCTTCCTTCTGTTTTTATTTAAGACTATAAAGTTACTTTAGTGTAACTGCTGCTGTCACCTTTGCCCTTAGCTAATCAAATAGTTTACCTTGAGGGAAGCATTTATCTCCCACTTTCATTATTATTATTTTTGTAGCTGTAAAGATATATATTTTATGTCTGCAGAAGGCTGTAACACTGAAACGAGGTATTGATCTGCTGTATTTAGCAATTTCTTTCCACCTTGCCATCAATAGCATGTCAGCATCTGTCTGTACCGTGGTTGACCTCACAAATAGCTCTTTATGCTCCCATTGGATTCAAATGATATAGTATGCTGAAAACTAAATCAATGAATGATTATAAAGTTTTTAGTATTATTTCATGACCTGGAGGCAACTGGTACCCCTTGCACTGACAGTTCAGTGTACAATGAATATGGTAAAATGAGTGTGTCTAGCCTTTGTTCTACTGAAAGGAGGAAAACGGGTCACCTGGTTGGGTCAGCTCATACTTCTAATGATCTCAAAACACTCAGGCACTTCAGTTAAGCATCTCACTTTACAGAATCAGGCAGAGAGAAGAGCAAGACTCCCATTTAACTTTATTCCCCATGCCTCATCACAAGTATGTAGCAAATGTTTCTAAAATTATTTGAGCTCTAATCATATAGGCTTTTGCCTTCATTTATAAAAGAAAGACAAAAACCTAAAACTAGATGCTTTGTCACTCTGTCACCAAGGATCTAACGAAAAGACACATGGTAGAAGGAGGGAGAGTGGTAACCTCGGTTTAGGTCTAAGGGGACTCTTGATTGCTGTCAGCACCTGGAACAAATACCAGGATAGGGTTGTTGGGGCCACATTTTCCATTTGTGGGAGTTCCTACTCACCTCCACTGATCTGTGGAACACCGAAATAGCAGGAGCCACTCATTTGCCTGCTTTTGGATGTTGCTGAATTCAGCATCATCTTGAAAAGTTCTTCCCGAATCATGCTTTCAGATGAAAGATGTTTTAGATATTAAACTTGACATTTGGGACATATAGAAAGATAGAACCGGGTGATGGTGGGTGAACAGGGAAAGTAGAACCCAGCAGTTGTCATCCTGATCTTTTGAGGATATGAATCAAATCTATTTCTTTCTAAGAAATGCCATCCTGATGTACTCCTTTGTCCACCAGCCCAGTAGAAAGTTTGACAAGGAGTATTGGGGAGTTCACATATTAATTCATTTCCCAGACATTTATTGGATGAATAATGTCTGAATAATAGGGTATCTTGGCTTTATTTCTTTTTTTTTTTTTTTTTTTTTTTGAGACAGAGTCTCGCTCTGTCGCCCAGGCTGGAGTGCAGTGGCCGGATCTCAGCTCACTGCAAGCTCCGCCTCCTGGGTTTACGCCATTCTCCTGCCTCAGCCTCCCGAGTAGCTGGGACTACAGGCGCTCGCCATCTCGCCCGGCTAGTTTTTTGTATTTTTTAGTAGAGACGGGGTTTCACCGTGTTAGCCAGGATGGTCTCGATCTCCTGACCTCGTGATCCGCCCATCTCGGCCTCCCAAAGTGCTGGGATTACAGGCTTATAGATGATGAGTTACCTCCTTTCCCCAGGGTCACTTAAGGAAGGGTGGGTGATGGTGATCAGAGCTTAAAGGTGTTGGTCTACACCAGTGCTGCCACGAGGTCAGGAGTTTGACACCAGTCTACAGTGCTGCTACTGGTATAGACCAATACCTTTATATAATGTTTATTTTCAAGTTCATTTGTACCACTAAAGACTGTCTCTGATGAGGGCCACTAGGGCTCTATCTGTGATTAGAAATCCTGTTGTTAAGAATTATTATTGTGTCCTGGGTTAGAGAGAATAGATACGAGGACTAGCTCCTCCTCTTGAATGTTCATGGAAAACTGTCATGGTCGGCTTTAGCAAATCCAGAATGAGTCTACCTGCCTCATTTTGGCCAATTGCCATTATTCCCCCCAGTAAAATATTTGAATAGGGGAAATAATAGGTGGATTTTATGACCATTTCATGTCTGGTCAGTTTCTCCTCCTACATGAAAGGATGAAGTGTGGACTCTTCATGTAAAGTCGAGCCAGAAGCCCCAAGGAAGAAATTTAGCTTGGTCCTCTGAGTCTGGGATTGAGAACAGCAAACTGAGGCACGATACCCTCTGTTTCCTGTAGTATAGGAAATTGCTGATAATTTAATAATTTGAGCATTGAGCTTATTCAAGTCCAGTAAAATTTTCTTAGGATCTGCTCAGGGATCTGCCTCTCCTAAATTCTTGGGTTACTTTTGTTATTCATTATGGATCTGTGACTATTAATCAGCTAAGCTGTTTTTGAAGTCATTTTAATTTTTGTTCTGTATTATCCTTTAGGAATGTGAGTACCGTTAATACTCTGTGATGTCTAAAGGAGTACTTCCCTTTCATTTGTCCTGTGGTGTCTGAAGGAGAACTTTCTTTTATTTTTCCTGTATTAGTTCACGTTATACCGTGAGGTTTGCAACTCAGGCCTAAATATAGGATTTGGGAAAGATGTTCTTGTCTCTCAATTCAATCTTTGTGTACATATATACCTGAATGTTAGATAAGGAATTCTCCCACTCAGATTATGCTGCTGGAAAGAGAAGTCACTTCATATTCAAATCTTTATCAAGTCTTTTGTATTGTGGAATGCTCTTCACTGTGAACAGCATTATTTGATCATCTATCCAAATAGTATGTGTGTACTTATGGCTTGGAATATTTTTCTGGATCAAAACTATATGTAGTAATCTGGATTTATGCGCCATAATTTCTATTTTTGCCTAAGAGTGGAAGGTTGCTACATGCTCATATATTTCTTAAAATAATTTATGTTTTGCTGTCTGCAGATGTATATTAGAAACTGCTATATTCTTGTTGGTAGAGAATAGGGCAGTTAGTTGACCTTTGTTCATACAAGCTTTGATAGTGGGGTGTCTTGGCTTTGTTCCTTGTAGATGATGGGTTATTTCCTCTCTCCAGGCTCACTTAAGGACGGGCAGGTGGTAGTGATCAGGAGTTAAAGAGTGACTAGTGTTGCCTCTGGTGTAGACCCACACCTTTATATAAAATCATTTTCAAGTTCACACCTCTAAAGGCTGTGTCTGATGAGGGCCACTTAGGGCTCTGTTTCTTAGAAATCCTATTGTTGATGAAAAGGCTATAAGAAGACCCGTCCAACTTAATTCTTGATCCTAGCTGGTCACTTAGTGACAATCATGTGGCCTGTAAATGAGATAAGACATTTCTTTTTACTCAATTAAGATAAAGAAGAAACCTCTTTACAGGTTGTATGTTAATGCATACACATCTTAATGCATTTCCACTACACAGAAAAGCAATAAGAGCCCAAAGTTAGAATTGTGTAAGGAGGTGTTTGTGTCGTATGCTGGACTCTGAATCATTTGTGGACTACAATTTTATAAACAGACTGTAAAATAATATAAAATGTGTCGATGAACTGTATACTTAAATTACATTATTTTCATTAAATAAAATTCTATATATACACAATAATATTCTTAGTTCTCATAATAGTATGGTCATATTATGATGAAATTAGTCCTTCTTCAGATTATTTTCTTTTGTAGACATTTAGGAACTTTCCTAGAAAATCTGTATCCAGTTTTTTTCTGTGCCATTTTAGATTATATACTTTATCAGAAACTCCCTAAAGAAGAATAAATTAATTTTGCATTTTCTTTCATTTTTTAGAATTTGAGAATGTGTATGTGTCTGAGGCTACCTCTGTGTCTAAAAGCAGAGCATGCTTAAAACCATGACTGAGGAGTTATGCTTAACGGTATACTTTGCATGCATTTGTGATTTGAAATAGGAAAAAAGTCAAATTTGAGACAGCTTGAATGGCATGCTGTCAGTTTGGAGCTTCATGAATTGGCAATGGTCTCATTTAGGACCTTCAGATGTGTCTCTGCCTGGACAGAATGAGAACATTTTGCATGTTCAGAAGGAGACAGCCACTCCTTGCTGCTTCACAATAGGCAGTGGTGCATGACAGTTGCCCTTCATTGCTGGCTTCTTGGAGCTTAACCTCTGACCCTCCACTTAGTCACTGCGCAGCAGTTGGAGCAGGTTGGAGATGTTGGTGAATGACGGGCATTGGCCTGCAACGTGCTTGTCATTATTTGACTGTCAAAAGGAGCCTGCCATTGGTTTCCATCAAGGTTTGAAACCTCTGTGCAGCAGTCCATATTACTTAACTTCCAAGGCTGTCAACAGGATGATCAAATGTGCATAAAAAAAATCAGAGTGCTGAATATATCTTCAATCAGGAGATAGAAGTTTCCCCTCTTCTTTTCTTTCTTTCTCTCTTTCTCTTTTTATTTTTCTTTTGGCTAAATATATTCAGATGACTTTCACAGGGCCAAGAGGTTGAATCTGTTGCTGTGGTGAGAAAAGTGAACTGTTGTCTCAAGTGGTCTAAGTTTCAAATAGCACAGTTTAAATCTGAGCAGCTCTGCTGGCTAAATTCTCTGACTTGTCTGGCATATTCTGTCAGCTTTCAGCTGTTAGTTTAAGGGACTAGATGCTAGTCCAGTGGTGCCTGGGGTTAGCTCACAGGATGAAACGTTTACTTTGGTCTTTATGTAGTGTTGCAAAGGGGTGCAGAGGTCTGTGTATGTGATTGCGAATGAAAGGGCTGATTTTGGATGTACGATTACTATCTCATTTAAGACTTTTTTCCACATGGTAGAATTCAAACTGGAATTTTAATTGATGTGATCAAGTCTTAGAAACTTAACAGATCAGTCTTATGCAATTTTTTTTTAGACATAGAAAATATGACAGCAAAAGCCATTTTTTTTCCTGTAAATTTGTAACTCTGTATTGAAAAGCATCTTGAAGTGGAAGAGGATGAACCTAACAGTATTCTGGAAGTATATGGAAAGTGTTGGTTTGCTTCTAGCCTTGTGCAGTGGATGGTTTGGGAGTCACAAGACCTGAGTTTTAGTTTTGCTTCTGCCATTTTCCAGCAATGTCACTGTGTATGTCACTGAACCCCTTAGTCTCAGTTCTTCATAAGGAAAAATAGAGATACTAATATGGTGAGGATGGAAGGAGGTACTGTTTATAAAGTACTTGCTTTTGTTAAGTACTGTAGTCACTTAGTAGGCATTCCCTGATCTCCTTTTTATCCTTTTCTTTGACATTCAGTATTAGCAGGAAAGATATCAAACAGTAGTAAGGGGCCAGATGCAGTGGTTCGTGCCTGTAATTCCAGTGCTTTAGGGGGCTGAAGTGGGAGGATTATTTGAGGCTGGAAGTTCTGCACCAGCCTGGGCAACATAGTGAGACCCTGTGTCTACATGAAATTAAAAAATTAGCCAGGTATGGTGGTGTGCGCCTGTAGTCCTAGCTACTTGGGAGGCTGAGGTGGGAAAATCCCTTGAGCCCAGGAGTTTGAGGTTACAGTGAGCTATGATCACGCCATTGCACTCCAGCCTGGGCAACAGAGCTAGACCTTGTCTCTTAAAAAAAAAAAAATTCACAAGACAATACTTGAGCTGAATAAACATTCCAGAGCCTGACACAGTCAATCTTTGTGTTCCGACTCTTTTTTTTCTCTCATATTTCTGATTTTTGCTTATGACATCACGTTTTAGTCAAGCACTCAAATCACCAATCTGAGTAGCCTTCCTTCCTTCCTTTTCCTCTCCTTCCCTCCCTTCCATTCATTCATTCACTCAACGAATATTTATTGAGCTCCTACTATGTGCCAGGCCCTGGTCTAAGTTCTAGGATACAGCCATGAACTAGATAGGTATCACTTGGCTTCATGGAGTTTACCTTCTGGAGAGAGAGACAAAAAAAAAAAAAAATACATAATGATTTTTTGATAGTTCTAAATACTATAAAAAATTAGTGTAAGAAGATAAAGAGTTATTTTGGTTGGTCACAGAAGAGCTCTCACTGTAGAGTTCTTTCCAGCAGAGAACTGTTTGAAGGAGGGAGAGGGTCCTGAGAAGATGGGGACGGAGTCTTCCAGACAAAAGGAGGCCATACTTCCTTTTTTTTTGTGAGAGAGTCTCGCTCTGTCACCCAGGCTGGAGTGCAGTGGTGTGATCTTGGCTTATAGCAACATCTGCCTCCTGGGTTCAAGTGATTCTCCTGCCTCAGCCTCCTGAGTAACTGGGACTACAGATGCCCACCATCATGCCTGGTTAATTATTTTGTATTTTTAGTAGAGACAGGGTTTCACCATGTTGACCAGGCTGGTCTCGAACTCCTGACCCCAAGTGATCCGCCCTCCTCGGTCTCCCAAAGTGCTGGGATTACAGGCATGAGCCACTGCGCCTGGCAAGGAGGCTACACTTCTGTCTCCTGCTCCTCTTCCAGTTGGGCACCAAGTTCTGGCCTTTGTCCTAATGTCTTTCCTTCTTTCATCTCTTCATCTTCAGGCCACTGCTGTGTTCAGCCCCTGTAGATTTCCCAAGGCTCTTGGCCTGTTTCCTTTCTACCCAATTCTTCCTTGCCACCTTAAAAAATGTAAAATGGGCCCGGTGCTGTGGCTTACGCCTGTAATCCCAGCACTTTGGGAGGCCGAGGTGGGCAGATCACGAGGTCAGGAGATGGAGAGCATCCTGGCCAACTTGTTGAAACCTGTCTGTATTAAAATACAAAAAATTAGCTGGGCTTGGTGGTGCGTGCCTGTATCCCAGCTACTTGGGAGGCTGAGGCAGGCTTGAACCCAGGAGGCGGAGACTGCAGTGAACCGAGATCTCACCACTGCACTCCAGCCTGGGTGACAGACTGAGACTCCGTCTCAGGGAAAAAAATAAAAAAAGCAAAATGACCCTGTCACTCCACTGTTCACAATTTCGTGGAGATTTGCCACTGGCTACATGTTAAAATTCAGACTCCTGGGCTTGCTGTATAGCTTCCTGTTTTTTCAGCCTTATTTTTTGTCAGCTGCTAACCACGCCCCAACCCCAGCTTTCAGCCCCATAATTTATATCTTATACTCCTACTGTTGGAAAGTGGTGTCCCCTGAACATATGCCTTTGTGCTTTTCTCTCTCCAGGCTCTTCTCCTCCCTTCTCATTGGCACCTAGAGAATGATGTATCTTTCAACAGTGTCCACAAATGCCACCTCTTCTGAGACTTCTGTGATTCTGCCATCCTCAATGCTGTGTATACTTCCTTAGCTTTCATCTCACTATCGCTGTTTGTCCATTACTTGCTCAGTCCCTGAGCTCTTTGAAGACAAGAACTGTGCTTTTATTCCTCTCTTGTATTTGCAATATCTGGCTGAGTGTCAGGCATACAACAAGCACTTTATAAACTCTCACCTATGATGACCTAATCTTTAGAAATATTTTGGGATAGATTTACTATGGACTTCAAATGTAAATATAATCAGACTGGACAGTATACATTTTGAAGAGCTCTTCAGTCAAAATATTCCATGATTGATAGAGGGACTTCTTTGTTTAGGCCTAATTTAAATAAACATCATATTGAAAGGAGAGTGATGCATGAAAACATTAGCAACTAATAGAAATATTTTATATACTGACTTCCCCAAAACACCAGGATATAGTGTCAGTGAGCAAGTTAGCTCCAGTTAAACTTTTATGTTGCGGTTTTTTTTTTGTTTTTTTTAAATAATCCAACGTGGTATATCTTTTTTCAAAGAAGATAGTGTTAAATTTCATATTTCAATTCAGTAAGTAAATTTCATATTTTTTCTATCTGTCCATTTATCTCTACATTTCCCAATTATACTGTATATCATTGTCATGATTTTTTTGTAGTTTTCATTATTTTAGAAGGTTTTGTTTGGAGACAAGGTCTCACTGTCACTCTCCTTGCCCAGGCTGAAGTGTAGTGGCACGATCACGGTTCACTGCAGCCTCGACTTCCTAGGCTCAGGGGATCCTCCCACTGCAGCCTCGTGAGTAGCTAGGACTACAGGTATGCACCACCATGCCCGGCTAATTTTTTGTATTTTTAGTAGAGACTTGGTTTCGCCATTATTGCCCAGGTTGGTCTCGAACTCCTGGACTCAAGCAATCTGCCTGCTTTGGCCTCCCAAAGTGCTTGGATTACAGGTATGAGCCACCGAGCCCAGCCTATTAGAAGCAATTTAATGCCAAACCAAAGTAGATTCATCATGTGAATATAATAATATATTTAAAGTTTCCTCTATTGTTGACCAATTAGCTTGTTTCATTTATTTTATCAGCATAAATAATGCTGTGTTGAGTCAGTGGGTTTAAACATTTGTATGTACATTTTTAAATGAATAAATTCCTAGAAACAGAACAACGGAGTTAAAGATAGGGATTTTTTTAAGGCTCTCGATGAATATTGCCAAGTTACCTTATGGAAAAGTTGTCCAAATGTTAGATATAGGTTGTAAAAAGGATCCTGCATTAGAATGTGTTTCTTAGATTACTTGTATATGAATTTGGGATCTAACTGGGAATTTGATATTTGAGAGAATATAGGAGAGTTCAGTAATGGGCATAAAGAGAAGAAAGAGATAGAAGGAAAGGAAGAACAAAACCTCGTTTTGAACTTCTCAAATGGTGTGTAGGCTGTGTTTTAGTGATTTTCAGACTGTCCTGGCCACCTATAGGGATCTGCTTCTCCAGGTGGGGGCCTGAGAACAGCTTAGCTTCTGTTGATATATTTGTTTATATTTTTGGATAAAAGTTCTTTCATATTAATACTTCCAAATTTGAAAAGTTTGAAAGCCACTTGGTAGGTCTCTATGTTTACTACTACCATTTTCAGGCACATGATTCAAACGGGAATTATCTTGTTCATGCCTCTGCTGTTTGAGATGTCAGCCTCCTAGTTCATTGTTACCTTCTTTTTTTAAAATTTAATTTAATTTAATTTTTTTGACATGGAGTCTCACTCTGTAGCCCAGGCTGGAGTGCAGTGGCATGATATCGGCTCACTGCAAACTCCACCTGCCGGGTTCAAGTGATTCTCATGCCTCAGCCTGCCGGGTAGCTGGGACTACAGGCCTGCACCACCACGCCCAGCTAATTTTTATACTTTTAGTAGACACAGGGTTTCACCATGTTGGCCAGGCTGGTCTCAAACTCCTGACCTCAGATAAACCGCCCACCTCAGCCTCCCAAAGTGCTGGGATTACAGGCGTGAGCCACCACACTCCAGCTCTCATTGTGGCCTTATTTTTATTTTTTGGTTTGAGATGGAGTCTCACTCTGTTGCCCAAGCTGGAGTGCAGTGGTGTGATCCCGGCTCACTGCAACTTCCACCTCCTGGGTTCACGCCATTCTCCTGCCTCAGCCTCCTGAGTAGCTGGAACTACAGGTGCCTGCCACCACGCCTGGCTAATTTCTTTTTGTATTTTTAGTAGAGATGGGGTTTCACCTTGTTAGCCAGGATGGTCTTGATCTCCTGACCTCCTGATCCGCCTGCCTCGGCCTCCCAAAGTGCTGGGATTACAGGTGTGAGCCACCGTGCCCGGCCCATTGTGGCCTTCTTAAACGAACCATGTTGCTAACCCAAATGAGAGAGGAGTAACCTCCTGAATTAGGTGTTGTTACTGCACTTTACAAATATCCTGTTACCTCCTTCACCTCTGTATGGTTAAGGAAATGTGGTATCAAGTCACTTTCCAGTTCCTACTCCAGTATGGGAACTGTGAAGTATCTTTTAGGCAAAGTAGAGGTACCTTAAGGGCAGGAACTTCTTATCTTGCTTTTATTAGCAGTCGTGTCAACATGCACTAAAATGTGATGACCCACTTTCCCTTCTGATAAAAGGAGAATGACCTGCCTGGCATGGATGGAGAGAGGTGCCTGAGGCAGATTACATTGTCACCTCTCATAATAACAGTAGGCATAAGGCAGGGGGGTGTGGAAAGGCCAGCAGATTTCTATTTACCCATGGAAATGCTTGACATTTTTGGCTCCTGATGAAATGTGCTAAGAAGAGGGGAGAAAGGAGCATTGTAGCCGGAGAAGGAATGAATGAATAAGGAAAAAAAGGAATCTGGCGTCGGGGAAGGAATGAATGAGTAATCAGTAAAAGGAATCTGGGGTCATATGAAACGTTTGAAGCCACGAAGAGCCTTAAATCCCAGCCCTGTAGCCGTCTATTGGCAGAGCCCTAAGACCTCAAACCATAGAGGGAGCCCCCTTTTCTGTCTTTTTAAATTTAACGTATATTTGTTTAGAGCCAAGATCTCTGACATGGCTTGGCTGACTTTTCGAAAGATGAACTGAGGCCGGGCACAGGAGCTCACACCTGTTATCCCAGCACTTTGGGAGGCCGAGGTGGGAGGATCACCTGAGGTCAGGAGTTAAATGTATTTGCTTACTTGGCTTTGAGACCACAGTCTGATAACTCTGGGAAAAAGTAGTTATTTTGAGATGGTTGAAATAATTTAAGGCTTTTTTAAGACAGTAATTGTGTGGTTTAACCTATCATCTTGAAATATGAATTATACAGAGATAACATTCAAAAAGGTTATATGTGACATTTCTAGGTGTCTCAGAAAAAGATCTGAGTTTGTCTCATGTCTACCATGGCAACACTCTTGAGTTATTATAAAGAACATTATATAAGGATTTCCTCTAGAATTTTTAAATCTTAAAATGTAACTTACTTTAGCCTGAATAAAAAGAGATTTAAATTAATGGGAAACTGACTGGAAGGAAGATATAAAACAAACAACAATAACACAGCAAAAACTTCACTGAAGTACACAGTTCTACAAATTGTGCACATAAGCACACAAATTTTACAAATTGAGGGTATTCGTAGAAATTCAACTCTCTCATTTCAATCAACTCATGACAGAACATATTTACAAAGTAAGTAGAATGGAAAAATACCAAAAAAGCATTTCTTGGGTTAATGGTATTACCCAGGTCAAATCCATTAAGGAAGTTCTCTGGCAGACCTTTTCTTTTTTCTTAAGACATAAAGTTTTGCACTTGTTAATCTAATTTGGGAGTGATCAAGAAGCTAGGTGATACAACTTCAGATTCTGGATTTCTGGTCTGTTACTTGGTTTTCTTATGAATAAGAGATTCAATCTTTTCTTTAAAGGAAGTAATTTAGATTCCTAGCACTGTCAATTCTGTTCTGAATGTTATAAACTCTGTACAACAATTTGAGAGGAACAGACATGCTCTGATGATGTGGAGAATCTTTAATGTTTCCAAAACGTCAGTTCTCTTCAGCTAGAATAGAAAGGTATAGCGTTCACCTAATTGCAAGTCCCAAATGTCTGCACCTGAGGTTGGGTGGCCAGTATCACATGAAAGAGTTTTGTGCCTTTTTGCTCAGTATATGAGTTTGAAAAATGTTGGCTGTAAGTAACAGAATTTCCATTTAACAGTGGATTAAACAGTAATGACATGATTTTTCCCACATTATAAGCTGTCTGGAAGGAGGAAGTTCTCAACGAGCAGTGGCTTAATGATGCAATCAAATGCAGGCACTTTCTAGTTTTATGCTCTGCCATTCTTTAGCACATAGGCGTTTGGGTCTTTTGACTTGTAACCTAGTGATCGCTGGGTTGTAACAGTGCCAAGTATCATGTCCTCATGTAACTGTGTTCAGGGCAGGAAGAAGAGGATGGGAAGATAAAAGAGAGTTTTTATATCTGGAGGGAAATCCTTCCTGGAAGTCCCCTAGCACACTCCTTATTATGTCCTGTTGGCCAGATCTGGATTTGTTGGTCATTCCTAGTTGCAAGGGAGACTGGGAAAAGAAGTATCTGGCAAAAGGGAATGAGATTCCTATGCTTGGCTTAAGAGAGCTTATGATCTGTTCCTTGGAACTGGGCTCCCCGCTGCCCCTGTTAGCAGGGAAGCAGAATGAATAGCTGTTGAATAGGCAGCCAATGGCTTCTGCCATACTCAATTAACATATGACTGGAAATGAGATTTTTATCTTTTGTTCCACACCGGCCAAGGGATATGGCCTCTGTTACCGTGTAATATAACCCTTTGAGACAAATACATTTAAGACCAGGACTGGAACTTTGAATTATCCATCCAATACATTTAATTAACACAGACAATGTTCTAGGTTGTTGCTGGACACAGGAGATACTGCAGTGAATAAGATGGACAGTCTCTGAACTCATAGGGTTGATAGTCTAGTAGGACGGAGCGATTAGGAAAGAGTTTCAATAGATATGGGGAAGGCACAGTTTGCTATGCAGTGAATGCACATCAGCTAACATGGACTCAGGGAGTCAGGGAGGGCCGCTTGGAGGAGGCTACATCCTCGCTAACTCCAGAGACACAGGATTCAGCTTATCTCGGAAAATGATGAGTTGATCACCCTCCTTTTGTTAGGTATTCTTGGAAATCCAAGCAAAAAACAAATCTGCTCTTCATGTGGAAACTGTGGCAACTTGAGAATTGTATTCTCAATTTCTCTTCATGGAGTGGGTAATTTCTCTTCATGGAGTGGGTAATTCCAAGAGCAGCTCAGGAAACAGCATAGCAGAGTGTAAATAGCATCATCTTTAAGCCTAGTCAGATGAGGTTTCTGCCTCAATCTATCTGTGTAAGGAACAGGGTTTCTCTGAAAGTATTTTCGAAATACTCTACCATCAATTCGTATTTCTACTTTCACCCAAGTCAATGTCGAATCCTCTTTGGAAATCTTGGGGTCATCCTTCCTTTCTGTCACCTTCTATCTTCAGTCACCAAGTCTTTCTGTCTGTTAGCGGCTGTAAAATCTGGCCCTTCCTTCTCTTTCTTACTGCCTCTGCTTTAGTTTCTTACTCTATAAAATGGAGATAATACATCACTGTGTAGATGCCATAATAGAAATAGCAAGCACTTACAGCGCTAATCATTTTTTAATACATGTTAACCCTGTGAATAGGTCTTATTGTTATGTCCATTTTATGGATGGAGATGTTAAGTAATGTGTTCAAACTGCTCCAGCTAGCAGCTGGTAGAGTTAGGGGTTTGAACATAGGCTGAACATCTGGCTCCTGAATCTGTGCTTGTATTGTACTGAGAACCCTGTATTGTACTGAGGTACGTCATCTGTGTTCTCTGTACTCTCCTATTTTGGGCTAAACCAGGTCAAACTCCTACCTTAGTGTCTTTGAAATGCTCCACTATCAATCTGTAGTTTCTGCCCTCACCCAAGTCAATATTGAGTTCTCTCTGGAAATCTCAGGGTCATCCTTCCTTTCTGTTACCTATCTTCTGTCACTCACCAAGTCTTTCAATCTGTCAGCAGCTCTGAAATCTGACCCCTCCTTCTCATTTCCACTGCCTCTGCTTAAGTTGAGGGTGTCTCAAAATTCCTCCTTCCAGCACAGTTGCAATAGTCTCAGAACTAATGCTCTTGCCTCTATTTTTCCCTTCTCCCCAACATCCTCTGTTTTTGACAATTTATGTTTCACATTGCTGACAAGTGGTTTTTCTTATTATTTAACTCTGGTTTGACTTTGAGTCCATGTAGGTCTTAAATGAATCCCTATTGGCTGTAGGATAAAAGTCCAAGTGCCACAGGTTTCCAGAGCACTATCTGATGTAACCAGCCTCTCCTCCCAGTTCTGACACTCTCCATCTGCCCGCTACCAGCTCCATCTATTTGCTGTGTATTTTGTCAGGGATGCTGTCTTCCACACTCATTCCCCTCCTCCCCCAGATTTATGTGGGGGAACTTCTTTTTAAGATTTAGCTCTAAAGTTGCTGCCTCTGCAAATCCTTCCCTTCCATTGTGCCCATTTATCACTTCAGTTTCTGGTCACTTTGTACTTGGCCATTGTGTTGGTATACTTGGTGTCTCTTTGATGGTGAGTCCTTGGAAGGCAGGAACCCTGTGTGCCCGTTTCTGTAGAGCACAGTGCAGTTTCTGCTAACCGAGGGCCTATCATAATACTTATGGAAGGGTTGATTGATGTCCTGATAATATGTTTTATTTATTTATTTTATTTTATTTTATTTTATTTATTTATTTTTTTTGAGACGGAGTCTCGCTCTGTCGCCCAGGCTGGAGTGCAGTGGCCAGATCTCAGTTCACTGCAAGCTCCGCCTCCCGGGTTTACGCCATTCTCCTGCCTCAGCCTCCCGAGTAGCTGGGACTATAGGCGCCCGCCACATCGCCCGGCTAGTTTTTTTTTTGTATTTTTTAGTAGAGACGGGGTTTCACCGTGTAGGTCAGGATGGTCTCGATCTCCTGACCTCGTGATCCGCCCATCTCGGCCTCCCAAAGTGCTGGGATTACAGGCTTGAGCCACCGCTCCCGGCCAGATAATATGTTTTTAATTTTGCATGGTGGACACATTTTATCTATTTGTCAGTGGGAAGGAGATTCATGAATAAGTATGTATATCTCTCTATATACATACACACATATATATACACGCATATACAGTCATGCATTGCTTAATGACAAGGATACATTCTGAGAAATGCATTGTTAGGCAGTTTCATCATGTGAACATCATAGAGTGCATTTACACAAACCTAGATATGGTATAGCCTATTCTCTACTGTATCAGTACAGTTGCTATTTAGTACAGTAACTTGTGTAGCAAGTTACTGTACTGAATACTGTAGGCAGTTGTAGCCCAGTGGTATTTGTGTATCTAAACATAGAAAAGGTACAGTCAAAATACATTATTGTAATCTTACGGAAGTACTGTTGTATATGTGGTCCATTGTTGACCGAAATGCCATTCTGCAGTGCAAGACTGTGCATATGTGGATGTAAGAAGGATGCTTCTTGTCACCCAGCAGTAATATGAGCCATCACTTGTTTTGCCTATATAGTGCCCTTTTGGGAAGCATTTTTATTGGCTCCCTTAGATTAACTTTATGAAGAGAGAGTATGTACCCTTCAGTCTATTCCTCCCCTAGTCTACCCAATTAAAGGTGACTAGTCTTTTTTAGTGTTATTGAGATGTAACTTACATCATATAAATGGAATCATACCATGTGTGGTCTTTGTGAATGGCTTCTTCTTCCACTTAGCATGATGTTTTCAAGGTTCATCTATGTTGTAGAATGTATAAGTACTTTAAGTACTTCCTTCCTTTCTTTTTTTTTCTTTTTTGAGACAAGGTTTCACTCGGTCACCCAGGTTAGAATGCAGTTGCGTGATTGTAGCTTTTTGTTTGTTTGTTTTTTTGAGGCAGAGTTTTGCTCTTATTGCCCAGGCTGGAGTGCAATGGCATGATCTCGGCTCACCGCAGTCTCTGCCTCCTGGGTTCTAGCGATTCTCCTGCCTCAGCCTCCCGAGTAGCCGGGATTACAGGCATGCGCCACCACGCCTGGCTAATTTTGTATTTTTAGTAGAGACAGGGTTTCTCCATGTTGATCAGGCTGGTCTCAAACTCCCCACCTCAGGTGATCCACCTGCCTCAGCTTCTCAAAGTGTTGGGATTACAGGCATGAATTTCTTTTAACTTTTTGTAGAGATGAGGTATGGCTGTGTTGCCTAGGCTGTTCTTGAACTCCTGGCATCAGACCATCCTCCCTCCTTAGCCTCCCAAAGTGCAGGGATTACAGGTAGTACTCTATTATGGCTGAATAATATTCCATTGTATGGATACATCCCACATTATCTCATTCATTAGTTGATGGACATTGGGTTGTTTCCACTTTTTGGCTATTATGAAAAATGCTGCTATGAACAGTTGTAAGGAGGTTTTTGTGTGGCCGTATGTTTTCATTTCTCTTGATCATATACCTGGGAGTGGAATTGCTGGGTCACATGGTAAGTCTATGTCAGTTTTTGAGGAACTGCCAAACAGTTTTCCAGAGTGACACTCCCACTAGAAATGTATTACAGTTCCATTTTCTCTACACCTTTGCCAACACTTGTTATTGTCTATATAACACTGTATCACATTCCCATTAGCAGTGTATTAGTGTCCCAGTTTCTCTACATCTTTGCCAACACTTGTTATTGCATATCTTTTAAAACATTTTTCTTGAGATAGGGTGTCACTCTGTCACCCAGGCTGGAATGCAGTGGCAAGATCATGATTCACTGGAGCCTCGACCTCCTGGGCTCAAGCAGTCCTACCTCAGCCTCCTGAGTAGCTGTAACCATAGATGTGCTTTCTAAAATTTTTTTGTAGAGACAGGGTCTCCCCTATGTTGCCCAAACTGGTCTCAAACTCCTAGGCTCAAGTGATCCTCCAGTCTTGGCCTCCCAAACTGCTGGGATTACAAGCGTGAGGACTGCATCCGGCCCTTGTCTGTCTTTTTAATCTCTCTCATTTAATTCTCATAATTCTGTTAGCCAAAGAAAAATATTCCTACTGTTATTTTTTAGATGAAATCCCCAAGACAACAGATTAAATGAGATGCCTCATATATGTGTGAATGGAAAGAAAGAAGTGGTGTGGATAATTCAAAACCACAGTTTATCCAAAAGTAATTTAGAAGTTTTTGAGTGTGTTTGATGTTGGAGATCATGTTTCCCACTCCCACATTAAAAGACAATTAGTATGATTGTATCTTTTTTGTCTGTTTTTTTTTAATCATTGAGGTATAATCTCTTAATATAAAATGAACCATTTTTAAAGTGTTTGAAATGATTATTCTGAGGATGCCTATTTTTTAGTGATTGCAATAGTGATACTGTCTTCAAAAATATTTGCATGTACTTAAAAACACTTAAAAAAAAAAGAAGCAGTAATATGAAGTTTGATCTCCCAAGGAGCCATCATAGATCTATAGAGAGATCTATATAGGGAACAAGAGTAGAAATACCACGAGGCAAACCAAAAGTCACTTGTTTTAAAGTGATTAAGATAACCATGTTGACTTTTCTCCATACTTTATGTATAGCCTTTTCAAAATTAGAAGGCTATGTCTTCCTTGTTATTCTGACATGAATATTTAGCAGTGCCATCTGTAACCCTAGGATCATATGGTAAATGTTAACAAGAAGCACCAGAACTTGTGTTTTCCCTGTCCTATTGTTTTTCTACAAGAATGCTGACAGCTAGAGTGGCTTTGTGACATTGTGCCTACAAAGCTGAATATTACATGTGTAGTTACCTGGGTAGGTGTAGAGTGTATTTTTTTTTTTTTTTTTTTAAAGAGCAGGACATAGTGACTGGATGTCATCAGTTACATCTGTTTTATCATACTAAAAATTTTACATATATTTTGAAAACAGTTGCAAATTAGAATTTTCTAACTTGTATCTTTGTGTTATGTTCCTACTAAGTGAAGAGAATATTTTCTGAAAATACGAAACTTCTAATGTGCATACAGGATTGAAGACGTGCTTATAGAATATTTTCTGGTTTTTCTTGCCTTTCTGCTCAGTGTGTCATTATCTTATTTTTTGAGGGAAAACATGCACATTTTACAGTAGGTTCTCCCCATCTGTTTCAATTCTTCATCTTGTAATGCTTCCTTTCAAATAGCTACATGATTACCTTCCACTTTAGGGGCACTGAAAATGTTATCTCTGGCTCAGTTGACAGTTTTTATTGATGATCTGGTGGGAACCAGGTCTGTGGCTTTTTCAGAGCATTTCAATGTCCCAGTACCGCACAAGAAGCTTTTCTCTCTCCCCTGCACGCCCCAGATGAACACAACTTTACTGTGTATTCTAATAATAAAATACATAAACCATAAATTAAGACAAGGCTGAAAGGTTTAAAGAAGAAAGTAAAAGTCAACCTTAATTTTACTTTCCAAACAACATAATCACTGTGGACATTTTGGCCTGTAACAGGGGTGGGCAAACGATTGCCTGTGGGCCACATCTGGCCTGCCACCTGTTTTTTTATGGACCTTGAGCTGAGAATGGAATTTACATTTTTGAATAGGAAAAACATTATAGTAACAGTAACATTTTGTGACATGAGAAAATTGATATGAAATTCAAAATTGTTTCCACAAATAAAGTTTTATTGAAACATAGCCATGCTCATTCATTTACATGTTATGTAGACTGCTTTTATGCTAAAATGGCAGGTTTAGTAGTTAGTTGTAGGCCTTCAAAGCCTGAAGTGTTTATTATTACTATCTGGACCTTTACAGGAAAAAAATTTGCTGACCCTTGGTCTATACCCTTCAAGACTTTTTCTGTGCATTTGTGTGTGTGTGTACATTTTGAAACAATGAGGTTATTCTATGCGCTTTTGTAATTTACCCTTTTTACTGAATATTGTTTACAAGTAACTTCTATTGCATTGTTTGTTTGTTTATTCCATTGGATTATAATCTATGAACCACTCTGTTGCTCTTTTATTTGTATTGTACGAACCCATTAGATGTTACCTGGGAACAGTAATAATAATAGTAGTAGTAGTACTTATTCTATGAATTAAAATCGATTTTAATTGTTTAATGAAATAAAGCTTTATTTTTTTCACATAATCTGAATCATGAGCTAGGTAGTGGTCAAGCTGCCCAAGAAGGTCATTGAGGAACCAGGATCTTTCCAGTGTCCTGTTCTGCCATTCTCAGCATGCAATTTTATAGAAAGTTGGTGACTAAACTCTGTTATCGTTGTGTATCAAGTTACCACAAGTCTTAGCAATCTGAAAAGACAAATATTAATTACCTTACAATTTCCATGGGTCATGAATCCAGATATAGCTTAGCTAGTTGTCTCTGGCTCAGGGTCTCACAAAGCTGTTGGCTGGGAATTCAGTTATTTCAAGACTTGACTAGGGTGGAGGGGATCTGATTCCAAGCTCACTCGTGTGCTTTTGGGAAGTGACAGACCCATACTGGCTGTTGGCTGGGGACATCAATTCCTTGCCACGTTGGTCTCTCCTTAGGGCAGCTCACTACATGTTTGTTAGTTTCTGCCAGAGTATCTGGGGAGAGTGGGGGTAGGTTACAGACTTTTTGTAACCTACCCTGGGAAGTAATATTCCATCAATTCTGCGGTATTCTGGTTGTTGGAAGTGGATTTCCAGGTCCAGCCTATACTCACAAGAGGGTGGGAGTATCAGGAGGCGGGGATTATTGAGGGCCTTCTTGGAGGCTGCTTACTATGTGGCTTCATTTAAACGTGGTGGGTGGACCTTCAGGCACTGGCCTGGCAAGAAGGGTCAAAACCAGCCCTTCCAGTTTTTCAATTAGAACTATGCCCTATGGCCATCCCTAGCTGCAAGACAGTCTGGGAAAGCAAGTTTTTTGAGTGGCACATTGTTGCTCAGGTCAGAATCAGGATTTTGTTGATAAGAAAAATTTCGATAATAGACACTGGGTGGACAACAGAAGGCATCTACAATCCCTGCCTTCTAAGGTGGTTATAAAAGTTCAGTGAGGCAATCCAGCACTGATCTGGCTTAAAATATTCACTCAAACACGAGCTATGATTATTACTCTTACTTAAAAATCACATAATATAGGTTTGAAAATTAGCTTGTTGACAAAACAAGATCCCTATGTGTTGATACTAAAAGAGGCAGCATAAAAGGAAGAAAAAATACGTTGACTGGGTACATGGTATGTACCAGGCATTTTATTTATATGCAGTATCTGAGTTAATCTTCATCATAAACCTAAGTAGGTATTGTTTACCACACTTTATAGATAAGGAAAACAAGGCCCAATAATATTAACTAGGTTGTTGAAAGAGCACTTTCCGCTAGTGTGCCTTGAGTGGATTATAGTTCGTGGAGATATTGCTTCCCTTAGTTCTTGGAATGGGCAGATGGGGACAGGGGTAACTGAAGCCCCTGGTCTCTTCATCTCTAACTCTGGGCAGCCTCTTCTGATTACTCCAGTGTGCCTTGAAAATATAGTTTTCTGCACACTCCATGATGTGGAAAAGGTTAGAGTGTATAACTCTATCCATGAGTAAGTGACAGAACTTGAATTTGAATCCAGGTGTGTGTAATTTCAGTTGCCTGTCTCCTTTCCACTGTCAGGCTCTCACCAATCTATAGAAACCTTGAATTTCCATTAGCCTAAAATAGGAGTTGAAATACCCCTTCATTTTCTACAAAAATATTATATTTCTTCATTTTCTTGGATTATAAAGTGATTTAAGTTAACACATGATTTGCAGCTTCACTGTGGTCTGAATGGAAACTTACTTGGCCACTAGGTGGCGCGTTTTGGTTCTTTCTCCCAGTTGATAGGTGTGGCTTTGTCCTGTGCCACCCTCTTAGAAGGAACCTGAATTGGATATAAGGAAGACTAGACAACAAGGAGATCTGAAATGAATGGGACATACACTCTGATGATTCCAGTTGCCTTTTCATCCTTTACTTTCCACTCCTGCTCCTCCTGTGCTCATAGGCCGATATTTAGGTAACAGATCTAGTCCCTGGAGCCTCAGATGAGTCTTTGATATCTCTTTCTCACTTATAAAAATGGGAAACTGGGGGGAAAGAACTTTTGTCCTCATCTAGTATGTTAGGTAATAAAATAATTGTAACATGTTTGCAGATAATTTTAGGCACAATTTTTTAATACAGCTTATTATCATGGAATACTTGTGTTACTAGGCAGATAATGATTGCACTATTAATATTAATTTCCCTATTCTTTAATTTAATAATACAAGCTTTAACTTACATGTATTATCTCCTATAATCCTCATAGGAACCCTGCCTAGTTACCATTTTTTTTCCCCTGATTTTAGAGATGAGGCAGTTGAAGCTTAGAGAGATAGGTTAATTTGCTCCAAGTTTAATAGAGTTTGGTTGCTTTCAGATTTTTTTCCTGTCTGTTTGGAAGTTGTTAATTCATTATAGTTGTGGGGAGAGTTTTGACGTAAGTCAATATATTTACAATTCCTGTGAAATAATTCATAGAAAGTACTTCTGGAACCATAGTTTGGTTGCAAGCATAGACGTCATTTTCTCCGGTTGTCTTGTAGAAGTGAGCAGTAGCTGGAAGTGGGCTCCCTTCAGGAAGGCTACAGGCTCTTTGCAGAATTACAAATTGTATACACTCAGGGATCACTTCCTTTCTCTTGCCTACAGATGCAGCACCCGTTATCATAGAAACTGCAGGGCATTTGACAGCTCAGGTTCAGACTTGGAGCTCATAGAATGGAACATTCTTCTTCTTCAATTAGAGACACAGTAAAAAGATGGGAAGGCACCTAGGCCTAGGGTTTTCTTTGAGACTGCTGACTGATGTATTCTCTTTTACCCAAATTTAGATTCTGCATTAATTTCCAGATTTCTCCAATTGCCTTGAAAAAATAAATCAGCTCATGCTAGGTTTTCTTTAGTCACGAATAATTTAACTGTGCTTAGTATCTCTAGTTGACTCCCCAGTTGTGGTGGTGATTTCTGCAGACCATAGGAAAATGTATAACAAATGTGAGATGAGAGAGCCTTGTCAGGCAGGGGGCACTTACTCTGGGAAGTCAGAACTGGCAGTGGGAGCAGTCCCCAGCACTAACAGGCACACCCACAAGATCTGCCTCCTACACTGTCACTTCTACCCCTTTGTTCCCCTTCCCGACTCACTTCCTGCCAGTGATTTGTGACATATTTCGTAGCTGATCAAATGAGTCCCTGACACCTGATTGCTGAGTGCTTCTTGTTTACAGTTGCTTTCCAAGGACACCTAGACAAGATGGAAAGCTTAACGTGCAGTAATTAAATTTGCATCTGCTCTGTGACAGGACTCAAAGGAGTTTTCTTCCTCCCTCACATATTGTAGAGCTCCTACTGTCTTTGACCATACAGCATCTAAAAAAGGCAGGACGTGGACAGGTAAACAAACATTGGTTCAGTCTACTGCCTGTCATTATAACGATGAATATTAAATAAGATCACTGATATCCCTTTCTTATTTGGCTTTCTACTCTTCACCTACTTGTTTTGCCAGATGGATACCTGATTTTCAGTATAAGAACTGTAGCTTGGAGGTGATTTAAAAAAATATTTTTAAAGGAAAACAAATATTGCCAAACAATCTGGATTGGTTTAATACCCTTTGGATTGCACATTTCTCACAAATGCTTATGAATAATTCAGCAAAGCCAAATACAATCTGCTGGTGGTATCTAGTGTTATTCACACTTGCTAATGAATAATTCCCTTTGGCTTTTATAGGCCAGCTCTAAGGAATGACTTCTGAGACTCAGATGAGTTATTATTGGGCTATTTGTCAGTGTCCTTGGGGCATTGCGAGCCAAAGCCCAACTTGGCTACCCACTCCACATACCTTCTCCAATTCTTCTGGGAAACATGCAGCTCCTCTCCTTCCCAGCTTTTTTAGCCCCAGAACGTTGCTATGAAAGAGACTCTAACAGAAGAGGAAATAAAAATAACAGAATTCAGCTCCACTGTGATTGCATTGGTTCAGTTCCTTCATTGTTTCATTCATATAAAGAAATGTTTATTGAGCACCTTAAAAGCGTTGTATGTCCACAAAGATAAGATGGATTTTTATGTGCAACATCCTCAAAGAAAGTAGAAAATGTAGAGTGTATAGGAGAGGCATGGGATCCTGGAGGAGGATGCTCAGGGTCTTTTGTCAAAATGATCAGTTACCATTCTCTCACCATGTTCTCAGGTATACACTTAAATGCATATTTGCCATTTGTGGTGTTGGGTGAGGCTTCCGTTGCTTTGGATAAATCTAAGATTTGATTAATCTTGGAACTGCTTAAAGGATAAGCCCTATAATGTGATCCCAGATATGACTGAGTGGCCCTTGGTCATTTCTGTTGCTCTGAATTCAGGAATGTGGTGTGACCTGGCTTTACCAGCCTGGACAATCTAAGGATGGTGAACATGGATTGATTTATGCCTGAGTGGTCTATATACTTATACCTTAGCAATCATACTGCGTAATGTATAACCCTGGGATCAGTGAGTGCATTCAGCCTTGGTGAGGTTGTTTCTGGCAGCCTGTATCCATTTCAGTTTTCTCTATGCAACTCCTAAATTTTCCTTTAGAGGAGTGTAATCTTCCTCTGAGCACACTGGAAGATTACAGTTCCCAGCTTCCTTGCAGTTAGGTGGGATCATGTGATTAGTTCTAACCAATGAAGTGGAAGTGATGGGTATCCTTTCCTGGTCAAGACATTAAAAGCTAGTATGCTACTTGCATTCTTTCCCTTTCCCTGCCACAGTGACCTTGGGGGCCTTGTGTTTCAGATGGTGTGGTCTCCACTGGGCTGGTCCAGGAATGACTGTGTGTAGTAGAGTCCATTCCCTTCCCCCATCAACATATTAGAGAGGTAACTTGAGCAAGACAAAGACCTTTGTTGCATTAAGTCCCTAAGATTTGGGGGTTTATTTATTACCACAGTGTAGCCTGGACCATTGTCACTAATATAAAGGGATTACTACAGGAAGAGCTGTGTGCTTGTTATCTAAGGCCTCATACTCAACATGATTTAGCCAGCTTTGGAGAATGTAGTTCTTTTTTTTTTTTAATCATTTTTTATTATAAATTGCCAAATCATAGTTGTAAATATTATGGGATGCAAAGTGATTTATAATTTATGAAAACAATGTGGAATAATTAACATATATATCACGTCAAATACTTACCATTCCTTTGTGGTTAGAACATTTGAAATGAACTCTTGGTGATTTTGAAATATATAATATGTTATTATTTGCTGTATTCATCATACTGCAGTATATCTTAAAGTAGAAAAAACTTCCCAAACTTACTCCTCCTGTCTAATTGAGGCTTTGTACCTTTTGGCCATCATCTCCCTAATCTTCTAACCCTCCTAGCCTTGAGTACCCACCATTTTATTCTTTGCTTCTTTGAGTTCAGTTGTTTTCGATTCCACATATAAATGAGCATATGCAGTATTTGTCTTTCTGTGCCTGGCTTATTTCACTTAGCATAATGTTCTCTCATTCCATCCAATGTTGCTGCAAATGACAAAATTTCTTTCCTTTTAAAGGCTGAATAATATTCCTTTGTGTATATATGTCACATTTGCTTTGTCCATTCATCTGTTGATGGACACTTCGGTTGATTCCATAACTTGGCTATTGTGAATAGTGCTGTAGTGAACATGGGAGTGCAGACATCTCTTTGACATACTGATTTCAAGTATGCTGGGTAAATACCTAGAAGTGAAATTGCTGGATCATATGGTAATTCTATTTTTAGTTTTTTTGAGAACTCTATAATTGTTCTACTAATTTACATTCCCACCAACAAATTTCAGGGGCTCCTTTTCTCAACATCCTCACTAAAATGCATTTTTATCTTTTTGGTAGTAGCCCTTTTGACTGGTGTGAGGGAATATCTCATTGTGGTTTTAATTTGCATTTCTTTAATGATTAGTAATGTTGAGCATGTTTTTCATGTATCTGGTGGCCATTTGTCTTCTTTTGAGAAATGTCTATTCAGGTACCTTCCCCATTTTTTAACTGGGTTATTAAATTTTTAATTTAGAGTTGTTTCAGTTTAGGTATTAATCAGATGTATAGCTTGTAAATATTTTCTCCCAATCTGTAGGTTGTCTCTTCACTTTGTTAATTGTTTCCTTTCTTGTGCAGAAGCTTTTTATTTTGATGTAATCCTATTTGTCTATTTTTGCTTTTGTTGCCTGTGTTTTTAGGGGTCAGATATAAAAATAATTGCTCAGACAAGTGTCCTGTAGTTTATCCCCTATGTTGTCTTCTAGTAGTTTTATAGTTTCAGGTCTTATGTTAAGCCTTTAGTCCATTTGAGTTGATTTTAGTATATGGTGTGAGATAAGGGTTCAATTTTATTCTTTTGCATGTGGATATCCAGTATTCTCAACACTGTTTATTGAAGAGACTGTCTTTTCCCCAAAGTATATACTTGGCACCTTTGTCAAACCCATATACATGCATGGGTTAATTTCTGGGCTCTATTCTGTTCATTGGTTGATGAGCCTATTTTTCACTAGTACCATGCTGTTTTAATTA
Organism: Macaca nemestrina; assembly: GCF_043159975.1. NCBI lineage: Eukaryota > Metazoa > Chordata > Mammalia > Primates > Cercopithecidae > Macaca > Macaca nemestrina. The sequence goes on from NC_092142.1 coordinate 52,705,405, forward strand.
CTATTGCTTTGTAGTATAGTTGGAAATAAGGTAGTGTGATGCCTCTAGCTTTGTTCTTTTTGCACATGATTGTCTTGGATATTCAGGGTTTTTTCTTGTGTGTGTGGTTCCATATGAATTTTAGGATTATTTTTTCTGTTTATATGGAAAATGACATTGGAACATTGATAGGGATTGAATTGAATGTGTAGATTGCTTTGGGTAGTATGGACATTTTAACAATATTAATTCTTCAGTCTATGACATGGGATATTATTTACTTAGTTGTATAATCTTCGGTATCTTTCATTAATAGTTTACTGTTTTCAGTGTATAGGTCTTTTACCTCCTTGGTATTAAATTTATTCCTTTTTTTTTTTTTCCACAACTCACTCTTCACAGAACTATTTTTTATAGCTATTTTATTTATTTATTTATTTATTTAGAGACAGAGTCTTTCTCTGTCACCCAGGCTGGAGGGCAGTGATGTGATCTTGGTTCACTGTAGCTTCTGCCTGCTAGGTTCAAGCAATTATCGTGCCTCAGCCTCCCGAGTAGCTAGGACTACAGGTGTGCACCACCATGCCTGGCTAATTTTTTGCATATTTAGTACAGACAGAGTATCACCATTTTGGCCAGACTGGTCTTGAACTCCTGACCTCAGGTGATCCACCCACCTTGGCCTTCCAAAGTACTGGGATTACAGGCATGAGCCACTGTGCCTGGCCTGTAGCTATTTTATTTTATTGAGATGGATCTTGCTCTCTTGCCCAGGCTGGAGTACAGTGGTGTGATCTCACCTCACTGCAACCTCTGTCTCCCGGCTTCCAGTGACTCTCCAGCCTCAGCCTCCCCAGTAGCTGGGACTACAGGCATATGCCACTGTGCCTGGTTGATTTTTTTGTATTTTTAGTAGAGACGGGGTTTCACCATGTAGGGCAGGCTGGTCTCAAACTCCTGACCTCAGGTGATCCACCCGCCTCAGCTTCCCAAAGTGCTGGGATTACAGGCATGAGCCACCATGCCCAGCCCTGTAGCTATTTTAAATGGGATTGTTTTCTTCATTTCTTTTTTATATAGTTCACTGTTAGCATATAGAAACACTACTGATTTCTGTGTGTTGATTTTGTATCCTGCAACTTAATTGTATTCATTTATTAGTTCTAACAGTGTTTTGGCGGAATTTGTAGGGTTTTTTTATATGTAGTGTAAGAGCATGTCATCAGCAAACAGCAATAGTTTTACTTCTTCCTTTCCTATTTGGATGCTTTTTTTTTTCTTTTTCTTGCCTGATTGCTCTGGCAGTACTCTAATACTATATTCCACTTCTGTACTGAATAGAAGTGGCAAGAGTGGGTATCTTTGTCTTATTCTGAATCTTGGAGGAAAAGGTTTTAATTATTTACCATTGAGTATAATGGTAGCTTTGGGCTTATGTATGGCCTTTATTATGTTGAGGCACTTTCCTTTTATACCTAAGTTATTGAGTGTTTTTATCAGGAGAGGATATTTAATTCTGTCAAATGCTTTTTTTGCATCTAATGAGATGACCATCTGGTTTTTGTCCTTCATGTAGAATGTAATTTCAATTGGGAATCAAATGGCAGGTCTAATTTAGGGGCAGAAAGAGAGTTTGTTTAATCAGTTATCAAAGAATCTGTGCGAGAAATAACACTGGTGAAAACAGAGTCATGGAAGTAAAAGAATAAGTAATAAGAAGAGACAGACTTGAGTTGAGGCTATCATAACTGATGTTAATTAATTTTAAGTTGCATTTGGCATGTTTAATTGGTAAGATTATGAACCTGTAATTTTTCTCTTTGCTTATAACATACATCAAATTCTGACCCTTGCGCTAAGAATGGCTTCTTTTTTTTTTTTTTTCTTTTCTTCTTTCTTTCTTTTTTTGAGACAGAGTCTCACTCGGTTTCCCAGGCTGGAGTTCAGTGGCACGATCTTGGCTCACTGCAACCTCCGCCTCCCAAGTTCAAGCAATTCTCCTGATTCAGCCTCCCAAGTAACTGGGACTACAAGTGTGTGCCACCACACCTGGCTAAGTTTTTGTATTTTTAGTAGAGATGGGATTTCGCCATGTTGGTCAGGCTGTTCTCGAACTCCTGACCTCAGGACATCTGCCCACCTCGCCCTCCCAAAGTGCTGGGATTACAGGCATGAGCCACTGCGCCCGGGCAAGAATGGCTTTTAAATTTTTAAAAGATTATAAAGAAAAACAAAGAAGAAGAAGAATATTTAATAGGGGCCATATGTGGCCTGCAAAGCCTAAAATGTTACTATTTAGTCCTTTACAGAAAAAGTTTGCTGACCTTGGATTTATACCCTTACCATCTCTATAAACTATTATCAAAAAGGATCACACTTACCAAACTGTCAGTTCCTGGAGAATTGGGAACTCATTGGTTTTATTAATCCCTGTGTCTTTCAGTCTCGCATGGTGCATGACAACACAGTAGAAGATCAGAGCAATTTTACTTGATTGAATTGCACACAGAACATGGGCAATAGGGAAGACAGTTCAGAGGATGAGAACCAAACACAAATTGTGAAGATCATAGGTCTAAAGAAATAGAACTGTTCTTCCTCTGTTCTTGTGGGTGGTGACAGTCCTGGTTTGTGTAAACCTAAGTATGGACATTTATTTAATTTTCCCATATTCACTTTCAAATAAAAGGAAGGTTTTAAAGCAGAGGTGTCCAATATTTTGGCTTCTCTAGGCCACAGTGGAAGAATTTTCTTGGCCCACACATAAAATACACTAACACTGGCTGGGTGTGGTGGCTCATACCTATAATCCCAGCACTTTGGGAGGTTGAGGTGGGTGGATCACAAGGTAAGGAGATCAACACCATCCTGGCCAACATGGTGAAACCCTGTCTCTACTAAAAATACAAAAATTAGCCGGGCATGGTGGTGCGCGCCTGTGGTCCCAGCTACTCAGGAGGCTGAGGCAGGAGAATTGCTTGAACCCGGGAGGCGGAGGCTGCAATGAGCTGAGAGCGCACCACTGCAATCAGTCTGGGTGACAGAGCAAGACTGTCTCAAAAAAATAAAAAATAAAAAACACGATAGCTGATGAGAAAAAAAAATACACTAACACAATAGCTGATGAGCTAAAAATAAAAAAATCTCAAAAAAGTCTCATAACGTTTTAAGAAAGTTTATGAATTTGTATTGGGCCACATTCAAAGCTTTCCTGAGCCCACATGCGCATGTGGGCCCTGGGTTGGACGAACTTGTTTTAAAGCTGTGAACTTGTAAGTATTGTTAGAATTTTCTTGTTAGTCTATTGGGTGTTGATATTTTGTTTTCTCTTTTTTTCGCTGACAACATTCGCTTTTTTTTTTTTTTTTTTATATACCTTTTGCAAGTTTCTTTTTGTTTACTAACTCATTCACTTACTTGCAGGTATATACACACAGAAGTGAAAACATGTTTATACAAAAACTTACACACAAATAGTAGCATTGTTAGCACCCCCCGACCACCAAATCTAGAAACAATCCCAAATGTCCATTAACTGATGAGTAAATAAACAAAGTGTGGTATATCCATATGATGGAGTATTATTCTGCAATAAGAAAGAATCAAGAGTGGAGCATGGTGGTTCCCACCTGTAATCCCAGCACTTTGGAAGGCCAAGGCAAGAGGATCACTTGAGCCCAGGAGTTTGAGACCAGCCCAGGCAACATAGTGAGACCCTCTCTCTATTAAAAAAAAAAAAAATTAAAAAGAATGAAGTACTGTCACATGCTACCCCATGGATTAATGTTGAAAACATTATTCTAAGTGAAAGCCAGATACAGATGACTGCATATTGTATGAATCCATTTATATAAAATGTCTGTAACAGGCAAATCTATGAAGATGGGAAGTAGATGAGTGATTGCCCAGTAGTGGGGTGGGAATCAGGAGTGAGGGCTGATGGGTGCAGGGGTTTCTTTTCGGAGTGATAACAAAGTTCTAAACTTAGAATTTGGTGATCGTTGTACAACTCTGTGGATATACTAAAAACCATTGAATCATATACTAGAAGTTGGCGAATTTTATGTTATGTGAGTTACATCTCAAAGATACTAACAAAAATAATTATGCAGTGGATTGCCTATTTCCTAGTGATGTTGCTGGTTATTTTCTCTCTTATTCAAGCAACAGTTAGGATTTGAATCACTTACATTTTACCGTCTTGAAATAAGACGTTCTAAAAACAAAATTGACTTACAGTCAAATCCTCTTTGACCCAGCTATATTCTACTTACATGAATTTACTCCATTTATTGTACTGGCACATGGGCACAAAGACTTTTGTATAAGAATATTCATTGTGGCATTATTTGTAGTGGCAGAACACAAACAATCTAAGTATCCATTAGTAGGGAACAGTTTAAATACATTAAGGGAGATGAAGCTAGTGAAGATGAAACTGTCTTCAAGACAATTAAAAGAACAAGGCGTAGAATACTGTTACTATTTGTGTAAAATGCTTGCATATGAACAGAATATGTTATAAAGATTCAACAGTGGCTACTTTTTTGGGAGGCAAAGATTGGGCTGATCTAGTAATAGGAGAGGGACAGCCTATTGCAGGGTTGCACTTTAAAAAAAATTATACTTTCTTTTCATGGAAGCATTATTCATAATTAAAAAGCAGAACCAACGCAAATGACTATCAACTGATGAATGGATAAACCAAATATGGTACAGCCATCCAGTCACATAAGTAGGGTCAAAGGGGATTTGAATATAAATCAATTTCATTTTGAGGAAATCTTAATTCAAAAGGGTAGTGCTCAAATATTATCTTTAAAATTAAAAAAGTTGACTCCTAGATTATATCTCAGCAACCAATCTTGCATCTCTTTTTGCATACTTTTTTTCAATCTATGTGGAATAATTTGTCTTAAGACTCATCCCTTCAATTCACCCTCCAACCACTAATGATGCAGCAATTATGTGGTTCCTCTGTAATTTTAGCACTGTCTTCTAACCCAGCTGTGTGGCAGCAGTGTATCTGCAGGGTAGGAATGTGGCTTGCAAGGGTCAATATCACACTGCCCACAAATATTTTGTCTCCTCTGAAATGACAAATGAACTTTATAGTTATAATAAAAAGTAAACCCATTCCCCCTAAGGTATAAAGGGTGTAAAGTTTACATAGTCAGATGTGACTGTCCCCCCCCCTTTTTTTTTTTTTAAAGAATCCTTCATTGAAGGCTTTAAAAAAAAATCAGGGCTAGGGATAGGAATAGGTGGCTCATGCTTATAGTCCCAGCACTTGGGGAGGCTGCGGCAAGTAGATCACTTGAGCCCAGGAGTTCGAGACCAGCCTGGGCAACATGGTGAAACCTTGTCTCTACAAAATATTTGCTGTGCACGATGGCACGCACATGTAGTCCCAGCTACTCAGGAGGCTGAGGTGGGAGGATCACCTTAGCCTAGGGAGTTGAGGTTGCAGTGAGCTGTGATCGCATCACTGCCCTCCACCATGGGCAACACAGTAAGACCCTGTCTCAAAAACAAACAAACAAACAAACAAAAAAAACAAAATGGAAAACCAGAAAAACTAGGGATAGGTTTTCAATTTTGGCATTTATTTGATGCAGCCCAATAAACATGATTAAAATATGAAAGTGTTATTGGATTTATAGCTGCTTCTCTAGAAACTTACACTTTTTTTTTTTGCTGTTGTTGGTATAATTGGAAGAAATTCTTCCAAGTTTTGCATCTGCGTTGCTTGTCTTGTAACACTAACCTCATGTAACTTACAAAATATTTGCTGTCATTTTTCTGGCCCTAGGAGGACCCACAATTTATAACTCCTGCTTTTTGTTATTTGGTGCCACTTGTGGCTTGTGTCCTTCCTAATTATTGCAAATCCTCTAGCCTGTCCCCACATTCACTCAGTAAGACTGCCACCTTGAGAGATGAGCTGTTGTTCTTCACAGTATTTAACACAGCACCTACTACCATCACTTAGCTATCTCTGACAAAGAGCTCATTGGGCCCTCTTGCACCATTTCCTCAGCTGGGAAGTGTGGGATTGTAGAAGCTGCTTTACTTCTCCCCACATCTGCAGCTTTGTCCTATCACATGAAGCTAGGATTTAGGATTTCCATGCTATCTTTCTAGCTGCAGGAGAACTACCTGCTCAGGGGGCTGTGTTTTCATTTAAAACGTACTCCACTTTCTTCATGTTCCTGCTGCTTTCTACCTACTGACCCACAGCCAGAGGCAGCTCCCACTGCAAGTTTTTCATTTGCATTACATGGTACCTGGCTTTATACAGTTGACATCTCTGTTTAATTTTTATATCTTGCCTGTATCATTAGAGAACAGGGTTTGGAGGTGTTCATGACTTATAGAAACCCCACAGTTAACCCTTTTATGATCCCTCTTTTAGTTAGGCCCTATTTACAAATTTTGTAAATTTAGATTATTTCTTATTATTAAATGATGTAAACCCATCCATTTGTACTGTTAAAGCTGTCATGACTGGTATGGCATTTTTGAGTCAGACCTTCCTATAGCACAGCTGAGGCACACTGAGGCCCAGAGAGTTTATTGACTTCTTCAAGATTACAAAGATAATTTGCAGAGCTGAATTTGGAATTCAGAATTCCAGGTCCAGAGCTTTTTCCATAAACTGAACTGATGTAAAAGCTCCAGGCTGGGTGCATGGCTCAAGCCTGTAATCCCAGCACTTTGGGAGGCTGAGGTGGGTGGATCACTTGAGCTTAGGAGTTCAAGACCAGTCTGGCCAACTTGGCGAAACCCCGTCTCTACTAAAAATACAAAAATTAGTCAGGCATGGTGGTGGACGCCTGTAATCCCAGCTACTCGGGAGACTGAGTCAGGAGAATCACTTGAACCTGGAAGGTGGCAGTTGCAGTGAGCTGAGTTCGTGCCACTGCACTCCAGCCTGGATGACAGAGTGAGACTTCGTCTCAAAAAAAAAAAAAGCTCCATGATACCTTGAATTTAAGGGTAAATTAATGGTGAGTTAGGAAAGGCATGATACACAATGCACCAGACAACACTCCATGAAAATACCTCAACAATGAAGTACTTTGGAAAGAGGTGATGCTGAGGTATTTAAAATTTTGTTTACTTTCATTATCACAGAAGAAGTAACAAATCTTTTTTTAGATTATTTCCGATAGTCTTTAAATGTTCTTCCAGGTGCTTCTGTAGCAACTTAACAGATCGTATGACAATATGATTGTGCTTCTCCCTTTTGATAACAGTATTAGAGAAGACAGACAGTGCTAGGACAACCGTACAAACACCATTTCTCATGGCTGTAGGCAAGCCAGAAGCCACATCTTTCCTAGGGAAAAGGGCTGACCTGTTACCATTGCTAGTTGTGTGTAAAACATGTGTTAGAAGAAGTAATTATGTTTAGCTGACTGACTATGACCAAGATTAATAGCTCTTGAAAGGGCTGTAATGAAAGGCTGCCCCAACTGGCTTCTACATTATTCTTTATTTATCCCGTTCTCATCCCTGTCACCTTTGGGCACCAGCCAAATGTCATTTATGTGAGATTTGCCCCTTGGATGTGAAAGCCCTCTCTTAATGATGGGAGGCGATTGGGCTGCAGGGCTGGAGAGCTTGGACGGTTAACGTGACCCAGAGGAGATGCTCCAGGTCTGTGGGAGTCAGAGGACCGGGACTCTCCCTCCTGAAGGAGAAAGAACATGAGGATATTCGGCTGTCTGATCCAGGCCATTGAGGTGTACTTGAGAGATTACAGGGCGTACTTCAAACACTGTTGTCAAGTCCTTATATTTCAGTGGCTCTTCAGTTTGGAGCACTTGGAAGTTTCTTATTCTGAAGACCATTTGTTTGAATGAAATCATCAACTATTTCTAGTTTTGTAAAACTTGGAAGTCTCCTTGTGGTAGAGACTGCACAGATCCCTTCTTGCCTCCTTGAGTCATGGACTTTTCAGGCTGGACTGCTGCCCAAAATGCAGATTGCATTTCCCCAGCCTCCTCTGCAACTGGGTGTGGCCATGTGACTGAGAGAAGGTGTACTATGGGAGTCTCTGAGGTGTTTCTTTAAGAGAAAGCTGGTGTATGCCCTTTGCCCTTCCTTCTGTCCCGCTGCCTGGAATGTACATGCTGGACTTGGATCTTGAAGGTGAAGCCCAAGCCTTACGGGCTACAAGGGGCCTGGTCTCTGAGAACTTCAGGAGAACCACTGTCCCAGCCTGGTTAAGCCACTGTTATTTTGGATTTTCTGTCACTTGTAGGCAAGTCTAAACTTACATAATACACTGTTTCTACACTTGCAGAAGATGAAAACGCCAAACCCTTGGATTGCCTTTTCCCGTCCTAAGTATTAATATCAAAATTTAAACAGGTTCCTTTCCCCTTCTTCTTTCAACTCCTCCAAATTAAAACAACCTACAAAAAGATTGTGCAGTAATTTATTTAAAAACTAAAGACATGAGAGAGATATCAGTATGAGAGATATACGAGAGAGAGATTAACAAGAAGGCTAGAATGGAAAATAACACTTTTAAGAAAATGATAACGAGGACTGGCCTTCATGACCTTCTGTAATAGGTCAGGGAGCTCTAGCTCTCTCTCCCTTCTAGTGTTGGGGGCAGCAACAGCTTCTTTTCTTCGATTATGAGAGGCCCTGGGGATTCCATTTCACCTGCATTGTTAAGGCCAGAGGAAGCTTTTTAAAATTTCAGATTTCAAATGTCAAGTCTCTCTTCAGTGCTGTTGGGCCCCTTGCACGAGAGTGTTTATGTTTTGCCTGACTCTTTGGTTTCCGGCCATAAAGTATGCACGTCGTTTTGCACGTCGTCATCTTTTCTCTGACACTATGTGTATTAGATAACGTGTACTATAGTAGCTATCGTGGGTTACAAATGATTCTTAACACAACCCTTTTAAAAGAGTTGCAGAGATGTGTAATTATTTTCCATGATTTTCAAAACTTTTGAAAGAGAAAAGCAGCTGTTTGGTTCGCTGTTCTCATTAGCATTTATATAGTGAACTAAGAGAGAGGCTTTCTGTGCAGTGTTTTTCCTTGCCGTTTCTTGCCTTTTAATTTGAAGAATGGCAGGATCTTGTCTTTTGTTCACATGAGTAAAAGCCCGTTCAGCTGGAAAAAGAACAGTGCACTCTTTGTGTACTCAGAGCATTTGAATGCTTTTGGTCACACACTAGTTGCTGTTTAACTACAATAAAATTGTGACCAAAGGAGATAAACATTTAAAGGATAAATGACAGGCCTGTTAATCTGAAAGCAAGTTTTGCAGCATTGTTATTTTTAGCTAATAGGTATATAGCCAGGAGTCACGGTGATGACTTTTAAATCTGAAACTGAGTGAAGTCTGTGTTTTCAACCAGTTTAAAAAATGTTGCCACTGGACTTTTTTTTAAAAATAGACAAAAATTTTATATATTTATGGTGTACAACATGATGTTTTGACATGCATACATTGTAGAATGACTGGATCAACCTAATTAACATATGCATTATCTCACATACTTTTTTGTGGTGAGAACACTTAAAATCTACTTTCTTAGCAATTTTCAAGTATATAATACATTGTTATTAACTATAGTCACCATGTTGTACAAGAGATCTTTTGAACATCACTGGACATATTTATGGCTGATTATTTTGTGTTTTAACAATCATTTGAACATGACTAAACTGTCTTTAGAAACTGGTAGGGATTTCTTTGCTGTATTTGCTAAGCTTGGCCATGTCATCCACATATATATCTGAATATATTCATATATGAATACATGCTATATATAACATGTGTGTATATATGAATACATAATACATATATTTATATATGTAATATGTGCATATATAAAGTGCCCAAGTATATTGTTTAAGAAAAGAGCCACTGGGGCTTTTATAAGTCTATGATTTCAGAACTAGGTCCATCTTTACAGCTCTGAAGTATTATGATTTACCTGATTTGGTGGAGGAAAGGCATTTTTGGTAATTTTCTGTCCCTATGGGAATTCAAAGGATAAATTTCAATCTCTTTTTCTTTCTTTCTTTCTCTCTCTGTCCATCTTATGCAGCTGAAAACTGGCATATGACTCTTTGAGAAGAGCTCAAACAGTTGTGGTAAGGATGCTTAGATGTTGAGTGTTATTTATTTTCCGGGGTATGAAACATACAGGGTTTTTCTAGTCTGTTGTTGCAGCGTGCTGGGTGTATTTTGCTTTAGTTGACTGTTCCGTTGGAGTAGTCAGCCTTTTTTTAGGATAACAAAAAAATAAAATTAATCAAAGGCATAATCAAGGCCTTTTTCCTCTTGTGCAGTCACATCTTATTATACAACAGTAATCTTAAGCTTTGCCCACCTGCCAGATAGGTGTAAGATGATTAATGAAAGCTGAAACTCTGTGTCAGTCGAGAGGAGACAGCAGGGACTGGTGGTGCCAGTGGTGAAGTAAGAAGTACATATGCTGCCTAAAGGGACTCTGGTTCAGTGTGTGAATGTCAGCCCAATGTTGCAGATATTCTGATTTTTCAAAAGAAGCAGGACACGTAGATTTTTATTTGAAAGCTCTTTATTTTAATGAGCCATCGACTAATTGAAATTTAAAACCTGTGTAGTCCAAACAGACCATCTCTACAGGCTGGAAGGAATAGGGGGCCTGCCTTTTCTGACCTCTGTTATTTGGAGAGGTTATGTAACCATTGTAACCAGGGAAGGATACATGAGGATTCCTCTTCAGGGAAGCTGACCAGCCCAATAAAAAATATATAGGTTGACATTTGGAGATGTCTAAAGAGAAGGCCAGGTTTCCATCCAATCAGTCTATAGTGAGGCCCACCAGTTGACAAACGAAGCTTCTGCACATTCAACTTCTGATCTGTTTCATAGTCCCTCCCTTGAAATTATGAACTGATAGGCAAAGATCATTGAACATCGTGAAATGCCTCAAACAGGAATGACAAAATACAGAGCACAGAAACAGAAGAAGAGGAACCCAGAGAAATAGGAAGATGTGGAGAGCAGAAGACAATTTCAAAACAAATTATAATTAATATTCCCAGAGAGATGAGAGAAAATACATGAAACAGGAACAAGGTGCCAATAAAAAGGAACCTTCACACTGTTAATTTGTGTTAGTTGTGATAATGTGTTGTTAAACATTTTAAAAAATGTTACACAGTTTTTAAAAAGTTTTCCATAGGTATTAGAGATTTATGCTAAATAATTACAATTTGAATATTGTGATGTCTGGGATGTGATTTGAAATAATTCAGAAAAACAGACAGAGTTGTGTGGGAGATAGATAAAATGAGATTGTCAAAATGTTGATTATTGTTGAAGCAAGCTGTGTAATGGGTGCATAGGGGTTTATTATATTATTATTTGTACTTTTGTGTGTTTGAAATTTTCCATTATACAACCTTAAAAAAAAGGATCATTTAGAGAGCAAGAAAAGCTCTCAAATTAAAAATATGATAGCAGAAATTAAAATTTCAACAGAAGTGTTAGAAAATACAGTTGAAGACATTTGTCCAGAAATCAGACCAAAACAAAGCAATGGAAAATAGGAAAGGAAAAATATGAAATTAGAGGATCAGTCCAGGTGGTCCAGTATTTAACTCTGGGAGTTATAGAATGAGAACCAAAATATCAGAAGGAAAGAGATTATCAAAGAAAGAATACAGGCTGGATGCAGTGGCTCATGCCTATAATCCCAGCACTTTGGGAGGGCCAGGCAGGAGGATCACCTGAGGTCAAGAGTTCAAGACCAGCCTGGCCAACATGGTAAAACCCCATCTCTATTAAAAGTACACAGATTAGCTGGGCATGGTGGTGGGCATCTGTAATCCCAGCTACTTGGGAGGCTAAGGCAGGAGAATCACTTGAACCCAGGAGGCGGAGGCTGCAGTGAGCTGAGATCATGCTACTGCACTCTAGCCTGGGTGACCAAAAAAAAAAAAAAAAAAAAAAGAAAAAAGAAAAAAGAAATAATACAGGGTCATTTCCTTGATCTAAAAGACATGAGTTTCCAGATCAAAAGGGCCCAGTGACCGCCCAGCACAACGGATGAAAAATGATCCCACTATGGCATTTTATCATGAAATTTCCTAACCCCAGAGGAGAAGAGAAGATTCTAAGAGCTGTCACTGGCGTCCTGAGCTGGTCTAGGTGCTCTAGGATCCAGAGCTTCCTCGGGTCAATGCTTCAGACAGTTAAACTCATCTTTTGCTTGGTCAGGGATGTGGTGGTTGCCTGGTTGTTGGGATTGAGAGAAAGAATCTAGGGTCTAACCTCTGCTCTTGACTTCCAGCTAGTCTTTCTGTTTTCAGCTTCACTGTTGAAATGCATCTTCCTTCAGTAGTTCCTGGTTCTTGTATTCCTGAGCCTTTCTGGAGATGGTGGCATGGGAGCTCACTTCTTATTGGTCTTCCCCTTTTCTCCCTCAGTCCTGCCTACCAGTTAGTCTTCAGCTTTGGTGTTTTGTTTTTGTTTTTTTTTTTTTTTTTTTTTGGAGACAGGGTCTGATTTTGTCACCCAGGCTGGTGCAGTGGTGCAATCTTGGCTCACTGCAGCCTCGACTTCTAAGGTTCAAGATCCTCCTGCCTCAGCCTCCCAAATAGCTGGGACTACAGGTGTGTACCACCATGCCCAGCTGATTTTTGTATGTTTTGTAGAGATGGGGTTTTGCCATGTTGCCCAGGCGGGTCTCAAACTCCTGGACTGAAGCCATTTGCCTGCATTGGCCTCCCAAAGTACTGGGATTACAGGTGTGAGGCCCCACACCCGGCTTTAGGATTTGGCTTTTGCTGTTACATTACTTGCCATTCCTTTTTCATCTTTTAACGTCTCTCATCTGCTTTTTTTTTTTTGAGACTGAGTCTGACTCTGTTGCCCAGACTGGAGTGTAAGTGGTGTGATCTCAGCTCACTGCAACCTCCGCCTCCTGGGCTCAAGTGATTCTCCTGCCTCAGCCTCCCAAGTAGCTGGGATTACAGGTACGCACCGCTATGCCCAGCTAGTATTTGTATTTTTAGCAGAGACAGGGTTTCACTGTGTTGGCCAGGCTGGTCTCACACTCCTGACCTCAAGTGATCCGCCTTCCTTGGCCTCCCAAAGTGCTGGGATTACAGGTGTGAGCTGCTGCACCTCATCTGCTCTTATCTTTCAATTGACTTTGACAGTTTATTTTTATTGTTGTTATTGTTGTCTCCTTTTCTTTTTTCTTTTCTTTCTTTTCTTTCCCTTTGCCTTTCCTTCCCCCTCCCTCCCTCCCTCCCTCCCTTCCTTCCTTCCTTGCTTCCTTCCTTGGTTCCTTTTCTTCCTTTTCTTTCTTTTCTGTTTTTCTGGAGACAGGGTCTTGCTCTGTTGCCCAGTCTGGTGTGCAGTGGCACAGTCATAGCTCACTGCAGCATCAACTCCTGGGCTGAAGGGATCCTCCTGCCTCAGCTTCCCAAGTAGCTGGGACATCAGGTGCACACCACCACACCCAGCTAATTTTTTTTTTTTTTTCCGCTTTTGTAGAGACGGCGCCTTATTATGTTTCCCAGGCTTGTTTTCAAATCCTGGGCTCAAGAGATTCTTCCACCTTGGCCTCCCAAAGTGCTGGGATTGCAGGTGTGAACCACTGCACCCAGTATATTGTTTTAATTTCTTTACAGGCATTCCAGTGAGGTTTTGGGAAGGAGCCAAGTGCGTGTTTTGAATCCACCACATTAGAATGGAAGTAAATTTGTTGTGTTAATCATTAATTTGTGTGTCAGAGTTCCTTTTCCTGAGGTTTATTTGAAAATCAACGTAAGAAAACAAAATTTAATATGGAGAAAATAATTTCCTCCTTCTTAAAGTCTCCTTTGACTATCCTCACTCAAATTGGTTTCTTTCTACCTTCTCTGAAATACTGTGGCCCCAGGAGACTCCCTCTCAGTTTAGCAAATAATTCTCTACTGTTTTGGGTCTTACTGTAAGCACTGGATATGTGCTTTTCACTCAACTAGATTATGGAGTCTCTGTGAATCTAGGGTGATATCTTAGTCTGCTCATTGATTACCTTATGGCTGCTTATGGATATGAATTGAATAAATACTTAGCTGACCAAGGTATACTACTCAAATTTGTATTACTTTGTTTTTATGTGTGTTATATGTGATTCTTTTTATGCCTTCTCAGCCTATTGCCCAGAGATTAGTGGGAAGGAATAAATTTAACAAGTAGACTTTGGGGGTAATATTGATAAGTTAAAAATGTCATTGGTTTATAGCTTCAAGGGTATTTTACTGAAATTGCAAATGTTCTATTATATTTAGAAAGAGGAGAAATGGAAACCTGACTAGTCATTACACTGAGGTTGGGAAATCTGGAACTTGAGTTCTGAATTCGTTTTCTGTAGATAGCCTATTTCACAGTGGCTTTGCTTAATGTTTTACCAGTAAACAGGCACTCCTGTTTATTTTCAGCTCTTGCCTTTCAGCACAGGATAGCTACAATTGTTCAGAGTATGCCTCTCTTGTATAAATAACAATGCTGTCATTTTCTCTAAAGTCGTCTTTTTTATTAAAGAAACCCTTTAATAGTCCCACATATTCTGTAGTTATGCATTTCTGTGAGTGCTTACTGACCCCTGCGCAGTGTTTAATAAATTATTGAACTTTGAAGAACCTTTGAGAAGCAAGGGCTTTATGTGACTGAGCAGCAGACATGAAAAAACGTTATCCTCCAGAGTATCTAACAGACAGAAATAGAGGCTTGATCAGACAATATAAGCACCGAGTGAATGATGGTAATACCATGAAATATTTACACCCATAGAGCATGCTAGGGTGGGGAGGAGAGTGTGTGGGTTTTTATCATTTTCGGTTGAACCTGATGCCATACAACTCACCACTCTATGATCTTAAAAGCAAAACAGAAAGAAAGAGAATGGGAGAAAGAAAGGAAGAAAGGAAAAGGAAAATAAAGAAATGATGAATATTGATTTGGTGATATTTTGTTGTTTGCATTATCTTATCACAAAAGCAAGGCTCCTTTTGTAGACAGGAACCTTACTAAGAGTCAAGTTTTAATCAGTCTTTAACAGAAACTGAAGGTATCTGAAGCGATTTCTTGCCACTACAAGTTTAAAGTTTTAATTTAATCAATATCTCATGATTTACCATGCCTCAAAAGCTGTCATTTTATTATCTGTAAAAACTAGAGATTTGAAGAGTAAAGAACTGAATAGCCTGATACGATCTTACTTTTAAACAGAATATGCAATTTATTTATTTTTTCATGGAATGCTATTTTAAAGTGACTTGTGATTTCTTTAATAATGATCCACAGAGAAAATTAACATAAAGGAAGAAATGTCTAATTATTTAGGAAAGGTTTGGAAGATATTTATCCTAGCTAATATATTTAGAGAATGCCTAATATCTTATAGCATAGAAAAGGGCTAAAACAAATGTGCCAACCAATTTGTTTTGCCCCTGTGCCCAGTATTTTGTATATCCATTTTTAAAAATAAGGAGGAACCTTTTAAGATTTCATGGTGTTATCTAACGTTATTAAAAGTAATTACTGTTGATGATAAATAAAGGTTGACAATAATGTGCTTTATTGAATTTAATTTTACTCATGATTTATTTTAAAAACCCACAGGTTGTGTTTGGGAGATATTTTAATGTAGTGTGTCTGTTTTTTGCTTTTTAGTTATGGAAGAAAGAATCAAATTATGTATTAATAAGGAGGCTCAGATTGACCATAGACATTGGCCTTTCAAGGGGATCATCTGGTTTTAGAGGCTTTAGTCTCCTTTGAGTACCCTGGATGTTTGGTATGCATTATGCTAACCTAATGCATGATTACATTGATCCCATGGTTATAGTGACCTAAATTGGCAAGTTTCTGTCACTTGTAAAGTCAAGGTAGTAATGTTGGAAGAGAAACTAGTGAGACTCCCCTTTGCAACTGTAATGTTTTGTCTGTAGATTGCAAATGAGGGAATTTTATGAAGGCTTTATTATTATCAGGAACCCACTGCATACAAAGAAATTTTTAGTCTAAGGACCCAGTATTAGCGAAATGTGACATAGATCCATTTGTGAAAGGGTGTACCCAGTTGAAACAGCAGAAGCAAGATTTTATTTGTAGGTTTATTATTTTTGTTGCCAAAATGATGCCCTGGAAAGAATCGAGAGTTTTGAGTGTGAATGATGTGATGTGGATTTAAATCCTGTCTTTGCCACTTAGTGGTTTCACTTCCAGCAAGTCCTGAACCTAAGACTTATTTTTTTATTTCAAAATGGGGCTCATGATGATTTACTCTGCAGATTCGTTAAAGCTTGTAAGCATTTAGCACAACATCCAGAGTGTGGGAGGCACTCAGTGAATATTAGCTCCTTTCTCCTTCCCTTTCAGCTAAACTAAAAAGGCTTTATCTAGGAGGTGAGACTTGTAGAAACTCTTGATTGATGGAAGGAATGAGTCAGTGAACTAGAAGGGTTCTCAAGGCCTGTGGATAACCATGTGAGAAGGTGAGAAGTGTGTGTGTAGTGATGGGAGAGTGTGGCTGGACAGATGGACAGATAAAGAAAAGAGGGTCTGGTCGGGCACGGTGGCTCATGCCTGTAATCCCAGCAGTTTGGGAGGCCGAGGGGGGCGGATCACGAGGTCAGGAGATCAAAACCATCCTGGCTAACACAGTGAAACCCCATCTCCACTAAAAATACAAAAAAAAAAAAAAAAAAAAAGTTAGCTGGGTGTGGTGGCGGGCGCCTGTAGTCCCAGCTACTCGGGAGGCTGAGGCAGGAGAATGGCGTGAACCTGGGAGGCGGAGCTTGTAGTGAGCCGAGATCCCGCCACTGCACTCCAGCCTGGGTGACAGAGCGAGACTCCGTCTCAAAAAAAAAAGAAAAAAAGAAAAGAGGGGCTGAATTAACTGACTTGTAGAGGCAAATGTGATATCGATGTTGGGACACATTATCTGAACTTCCACTGTCATTATCTGCTTCTCAAAATTGAATTGAGAGCATGTGCAAACTCGAGAATGTATTCTTCTTGTCTACTTGAACATCTGTCTTTTAAAAAATGCAAAATGTTAGAAATGTTTGATCCAATATAGGGCAAATAAAAATTTGTCTGTTCTTCTTTTTATATATATATATTTTTTGAGACACAGTTTCATTGTCACCCAGTCTGCAGTGCAGTGGCACAATCTTGGTTCACCGCAACCTCTACCTCCAGGGTTCAAGCAATTCTTGTGCCTCAGCCTCCCCAGTAGCTGGGATTACAGGTGCATGTCACCATGCTGACTAATTTTTGTATTTTTAGTAGAGACAGGGTTTCACCATGTTGGCCAGGTTGGTCTTGAACTCCTTACCTCAAGTGATCTGCCTGCTTCGACCTCCCAAAGTGCTGGGATTACAGGCATGAGCCACCATGCCCAACCTGTCTGTTCTTAAATTCTACCTCTGACTGTAGTACTTCGATGGAGAATATATTGCTAATACTTTTAGCATGATGGGTACCAATATGAGATTTCCAGTTGCTTCCCGCATGTTCATTTTGCAGATTTTAACTGAGGCTTATATATGCTCAGGGCTGTACTGTCCTCTGAGGATTCAGTGGTAGCAGACCAGAGTCCCTCTTTTCATGGAGATTCATATTCTATTAGAGGAAGAAGGCCAGTAAATAAGTAAACAGTGGCCAGGGCATGGTGGCTTATGGCTGTAATCCCAGCACTTTGGAAGGCCAAGGCAGGTGGATCACCTGAGGTCAGGAGTTCGAGACCAGCCTGGGCAATATGGCGAAACCCCGTCTACTGAAAATACAAAAATTAGCTGGGCGTGGTGGCAGGTGCCTGTAATCCCAGCTACTGGGGAGGCTGAGGCAGGAGAATCGCCTGAACCTGGGAGGCGGAGGTTGCAGTGAGCCGAGAGATCACGCCATTGCACTCCAGCCTGGGCGACAAGAGCGAAACTCCATCTCAAAAAAAAAATAAATAAAAAATAAGAAGTAAACAGTATTTAAGGTAGTAAAAACGACCATGTCTAATAGTGATAAACAGTATGTTGTGTCAATGACTGAGGGGAGGGGACTGCTTTGGATACAGTGGTCTGAGGTCGCCTTTGATGTAAACTCCAAAGGATGACAAGGGCATTCATTTCAGCCTCAGGGACAAAGCTCTGAGGTGCTAAAAACCTAGCATGTAGAAGGAACAGAGGTGGTCAGTGGCCAGAACTTAAAGAGAAGGAAATGAAAGGACGGAGGAATGAGGCCAGATCATGAGGGTAGGGACTTTAGGCTGTGGTGAAGATTTTGATTTTATTCCAGGTCCCATTGGAAATCATTGGAGTGTTTCAAGGTAGGGAGCGTGTGTGTGGAGTGACTTATTCTGATTTGATTTCTATAAAGATCACTGTGGCTCTGTGCGGGGAATATTGGAAGGCCAGAGTAGAATTCGGGAGAAATATTGGGAAAGGAATGTTCTGATGGCTTGGCCCAGGTGGTGACTGTGCAGGTAGACTGAAGGGGAAGGATTTAAGATATATTTTGTAGGCAAAGCTGCCAGGATTTACTTTTAGACAGGATAAGGAAGTCTGAAAGAAAAGAAGAATCAAAGAAAACTTCCAGGCTTTTAGCTTGAGTAACTAGATTGATTTTGTTTGCTCGTTGTTTCTTTTGGAGACAGGATCTCACTCTGTTGTCCAGGCCGGAATGCAGTGGTGCGATCATGGCTCACTGCAGCCTTGACCTCCCAGGCTTCAGCAATCCTCTCACCTTAGTCTCCTGAGTAGCTGCGACTACAGGCATGCATCACTACTCCTGGCTATTTTTTTTTTATTATCTGTGAAGATGCCTCACTGCGTTGCCAAGGCTGATCTCCAACTCTTGGGTTCAAGTGATCTACCCATCTCGGTGCCCCAAAGTGCTGGGATTACAGGTGTGAGCCACTGCCCTGGGCTGAGCAACTAGATTGTGACCATTTACTGAGATAAGAAAATTGAGGACGAAGCAGGTCTGGGGTGAATCAGGTGCTATCCCTTTGGACAATCACATGACTGGTGTCTGTTCAGCACCCAAGGGACCATCAAAGAGGCCATTGTGGAGAGGGAATCCGAAGGTCAGGGCCAGAGAGAGGAATCTGGGGAGTCATCCAGTATATAGCTGATGGGTTAAAGCCTTAGAACTCTTCTTTTCATGAATCGTTGCTGTTCTTTAGGTTGTAATGAAGTTTTAGGCCTCAGCTTCCCTGAACTGGAGTGTTTTCCCTTCACCTTTTCCGGTCTCTCGGTTGCATTGCCCGACTGTCTCTAAGCCCAACAAACGCATTCCTTCCAGGCAAAAGCAGAAGATGACACACACCATGAGCCAGATTTTCCATGACAGACTTGTAAGGAACAAGATAATCTCATTGTTCCTCCTGCTACTTAAAATAAAGGTAATATTGATTTTATAGTAGCAGTTCAGGTCCTAAGGCATGATATTGATTAAGTGTCTGATGAGAATTTGTAGGGTAGCCTCCCAGACCTGCAGCTACAGGGCATCTCCCCACTGGCCCAGGCCTCTGTGCTGACCTCCACTGTTGTAAGTGGTGTTTTTCTTAGGAATCCTTAGCCTTGTTTAGTCTGCGCACTGTCCAGAAGCATTTATTTTACCTGATGGATGGCTCAATCCAACCTATTACCTTAATCTGACCTTAAAGATGGGAACCTAATGTTTTTGTTCTTAGTAAATGTGAAGACTAATTTTGACACTGTTTAGAATTATTTTCTTATTAGTAGCAGTAGATTTCATGAGTTTTCTGCTATGAAATTTCCTATTAAAATGCCATAATCTGACTTTTTTATTTTTACTTTTTAACTTTAGAGCCTGGCTTTATGAATTTTTTTTTTTTAAACAGGGGAAGGTATCTCTTTTCAAGGTGTCATTATTAAGCCCATGGGACTCTTCAGTTTTAATGTTACGTTAAGGAGAGCAAATTTATTGTGGTTCTTGTGATGTGATGCATTCAACTTGCAGGTTTTATATCATTTACAGATCAGATTCTGAAGATATCTTCAATCAAATTTAATAACAATCAAAGAATATATTATTCACTGGCCTGAAGTATAGAAAGAGTTCCCAGAAATCATCTAAAAATAACTGTTTCATATAAAACATTTTGACTTTCTATCGTAATAAGATTGAGATATTTTTTCTCCCGTGTCTAATTCTGGCCGGATTGTTCATGGGGTTAATGCGAGGATTCAATGAGTTAATATAGGCTCAGGTGCATAATATAATGCCTGACACATAGTAAATGCTCAATTTATGTTAACTACTGTTAGCTCCTTTAGGCTGATGTTCATTGCAAACTCCTTTTACATTATCCAGCACAGGCCTGGGCACAAGTATGATATTTAAGTAGATGCTTAGTGACTGATCGACGTCTCCAAACATTTGGGATTTCCTTCCACATTTGCCATAGCATAGCTTGTTTTATGTCTTTTCTAAAATGGTCTAGGTACCTGACATCCTTTGATCCTTCATATGGTTGCACTCAAAAGGAGCCATATGAATTTTGACCATTTGCACATCTGCCTCTCTTTTTGGTTAGCTGCCAGATAGAGCTTAGGTTTTAAATCCTTTGCAGTTAAGAGAGACAATAAATGTTAACATTCCTAGTACAGTGCCTGGCACAGAATGTGTAAATATCATTTGATTCGGAAACATGACTGCTGGTCAATTCTGCCTCCAGGGAGACAAAACTATGGAGTGGGGTTGTGGCTCTTTTTGAGGTAGGGGATGAAATAGATATTACTTACCCGAGTAGAAGATGATGCCGGGGGATCTAATGCTTCTTTTAAATTTCCCTTTTGATGCACAAAGGGACAACTCCGTGTGGCAGGACCTTGGTGGGATGGATAGGCGGCTTTGTAAGTGGAGAAATGGCCTCTGTTTAGCTTATGAGCACAGTCATTTTGGGGGTGGTTTATGAGTCATCTGAAATATGCATTTAATCTAGATTTGTGGCCTGCTGGTGAGGCTGCTGCTTTTTATGATCTCAAGTGTCTTGTCCATGTCAAAACTTGCCTTGTTTTTTTGTTTACTTTGAATCAGAAAAATGTTCACAACCACCCTTGGAATTCCTCCTCAAGTGTGCGTTTGGTCACATCACCCCTGGCTACCACCAGTCCATGACTGTTTATTTTGGATGTCCTTTTCTGATGTTCAGCTAATTTAACCCACAATGAAGTTAATCCTTGCTTCTTTGGAAAAGTACAGATTTACTTATTAGCTGCTTTCAGAGACATTTGCATTTTCATGAAAGCGAGTATATAATTCCATTGACTTTTGGACTCATCTACTCACATATGTGGTGGGCACCTTCTGAAAGTCAGGATTCAGAGTAAATCAGAACTGTCTTGAGTTAGCTGAAGTTCTCTTTAAGGCTAATAATAAACATATCTGTGACAAACATGCAGAAGTGGTATTGAATATTCTATTATGTCCATTTATCTTTCCTTCTTCTGGGTGAGAGAGGAGATGAAAATGAAGCTACCTTGGAATTCAAGTTTTCACCTTGTTTCTCCGCATTTATAGCATACTGATTGAAAGCATGGCTGCCAGAGCCGTATTACTTGGGCTTGAGTACTAGCTCTGTCACTTACTCATTGTTTAACTTTGGGCGGGGTACTTAATTTCTCTGTATCTCAGTTTCATAATCTCTCAAGTGGGAATAATTATGGTAACCACCACTGAGCATTGTTATGAAGATCAAATAAGTTAATTCATGTAAAATATTTAGAACAGAACTTAGTACATCGCAACTGCGATACAAGTGTTAGATATCGTTTTTATTAGTGTTTAGTAATTGCATAAATAAAAGAGATGAAAGTCGAAATTATTAATCAGGACCATTTATCTATGAGACACTACAGGCATTGTGTCTAGCCCTGTGGGTTTATATTAGTTAGGGTAGGTTACTGCTGCAACCTACCCTAACTTGATATGATTTTTGCTGCAAAAATCATATCAAAATAGTCTATAATGGCTTAAACATAATAAAATACATTTCTTGTTTATGTAACAGTAATGAGTAGGTAAACAGGGTGGTAGGACATTTTCCTCTCTGTATTCATTTAGGGATCTAAGCTGAAGGAGGCTCTGCCATCTTCCACACATGGCTTCTAAGGTCACCTTAGGTTATCTCTATTCCAGCCAGCAAGAAGGGGAAGAGAGCTGCAGAAATGTGTTTAGGGGTTTTTTATGGGCCAGACCTGGAAGTGGCACTCATCACTTCTATTTACATTCCATTGGCCAGAACTCAGCAGGAAGAGGAGGAAAACAGCTGCCACTCATCTCAGCCACAGAGTTTTTCAGGGGCCTCTAAAAATGTATGAGACTTGAAAAAAATGTATGGACTCCAAGCTCCAAACATAAAATTGCAGAATTGAGATGAATAAATGTTTAGCTAAATGCTTATAAAATGGAGCCTTATATCAGCTTCCAAAGTTGTTACATTTTATATGCAAAAAAATGTAATTTCTTCCTACCTAGCCTCTTTGCTTCTTTCCTTGCCTTCTCTACTATATTTGAAAAGATTTTGTAAGTTGGAGTTTGGAATTTCCAAGAATTCCCAAGTACTCTCCAGTGATTGCTGAGAAATTATAGTCAGTCATAATTGAGTTTCTCAAGGCCAAATAAATTCAAATGAAAAATCTTCTCAAATTAGTTTGTATTGCAGAGAAACCTTTTAATGCGAAATATGGATACAATTTAATATGTTTGTTTTGTTGTTGGGTTAGGCCTTCAAAAGTAGCAGGATCATGGCTTACAGAGGTCTTAAAATAGTCTTGTCAATTCCTATTGTATGCAGACACATTTTGATTGCTTTGAAAAGGTGTATGTTGCAGGTAACTAAATACATTTTACATTTTGAGCTCAGAAAATTTCCCCTTTAGATTCCCTTTTCTTTTTGCTTTTATTTTCTAATAAAATATTTACTGCTGTGATATCCAAGAACATGAATGACACTGCATTGAATAACCCAGGTGCTTGGTCTGGTGGATGCCAGTGGCAGAGAAGAAAAGTGCCCTATTTTTTCAGTTACCATGTTTCAAGGCTAGGCTTTGGTCTTCCTTCTGAGTCATTTTTGGCTTCTTGGATGATAGATTTCTTAAATTCTTCTATTCTCCTAACTCAAGGCATTTCTGAATAGGTGTTTGCGAGCTGTTGTTTGAAAAACCACTTATCGTGATGGATTTTTGTTCTTCTCTTTTTTGCTCTCTTATACACTTTGCTGTTGTCCTGCCAATTGGAATTTGATTTGTTAATTACAAAAGCAAACGGTCCAGGATAGCTCTAAAGGGACTCTGCTAAAGGTTGGGGCTATGATAGAGGCTTTCTTGAAAGGGATTGGCAATTAAGAAATACAGCAACTGCTTGTGATGATTAAACATTTCAAGCATCTCTGAAGGTAGAATGTGGGGAACCTCCAGAGAAGGAGGGGAATAGAGAGGGAACTAATATTTATTGTTACTCCTACAGTCATCTCCATCTCAGTACAGGACATCGTCATCCTTCCAGTTGTTCAGACCAAAAATTCTGGAAACATCCTTGACTCCATCTTTCTCATTCCACTTTCACCCATCAGCAAATTCTGTTACATCTGTCTTCAGAATATATTCAGCCACTTCTTACAACCTCTCCTTCTGCCATCCTTCTCCAAGCCACTAGCATCACTCTCCTGGATCATTGCAATTTCTTCCTATCTAGTCTCCTTGCTTCTTTCCTTGTCTTTCTCTACATAGCAACCAAAGTTTAGTCTTCAAAACAAAACAAAACAAAAGATCATTTCTCTTTTCTGTTCAAACTCTTTTATGTTTCCTCAAAATGTTGTACGTAGATAGAGTTACCATATAATCCGGCAATTCCACTCCTAGTTACCCAAGAGAAATGAAAATGTATGTCCACACAAAATCTGTACATGAATGTTCACAGCAGCATTATTCATGACAGCCAAAAGTGGAAACAACCCAAATGCCCATCAATGATGAATGTACAACTAAAATGTGGCATAACCATACAATGGAATATTATTTGGCAATAAAAAGAATGAAGTACTGGTACCATGCCATAAAGTGGATGAACTTTGAAGCCATATGCTCTGTAAAAGAAGCCAGTGACAAAAGGCCACATATTACATGATTCCATGTACAGAATAGACGAATCCATAGAGACTGGAAATAGATTAGTGATTGCCAGGAGCTGGGGAGAGAGGAATGGGGAGTGACGGCTAATGGATACAGGGTTTCTTTTGTGGTAGTGAAAATGTTCTGAAATTAAGTAGTGGTGACGATTGCGTAACCCTATGAATATACTTTCTGGCTTGTGTACTTTTTTGAAGGGGAAACTTGTGTGGTATGTTAACGATATCTCAATAAAGCTGCTATTACAACAAAAACAACTTCTTTGGCTTTCTTTCTGATCTTTTCCCTGAATCGTTTCTGACCTCTTCTTCTAATATTCTTCTCTTTCTCTTTAACCCATCCGGACTGGCCCCTATTTTGTTCCTCTCATAGGGCAAGTGCTTCCTGCCACGGGGCTTTGTATTTTCTCTTCTCTCTTTTTGTAGAACTTTCTTCCCCCAGGTATCTGCATGGCTGGTTCACTTGCTTCTTTTAGATCTCTATTTAAACATCCTATTCTCAGGAGACTTTCTCTGATTACCCGAAAATAGCACTCCCTACCTCGTGGCCTGCTGGCATTCTCTGTTTCTTTCATCCTGTTTTATTTTTCTCTGTATCATCAACATGTGATACACTGTTTTCTTGTTTGTTTTTTGTCTGTCTTCCTCCATTAAAATGTAAACTCCGTGAGGTGGTAACTTGGCTTTGTTCGTGACTGTATCTGCAGTGATACATACCACACCTCTTTTCACTAGACCATTAGCATGAGGAAGACATGGATTTCCTTGGCACTGGTGTTGAATTGGGACTAACTGTATCTGCAGGAGGAATATTCAGTGTGTCTATTAGATGCTACATTAGAAATCATCAGCTTGGAAGCAGTCTCCATGGGAAAAGTAATTTTGGTTCAAAAGGTAGACTGGAAGTACTCAGGTTACATGGTCTTTTATTGTCATATAAATCTTGGTACAGAGTTCCTACTTTTTAAATCATTAGCATTATGCTAATATATAAAGTTTGCTACTTTTCATGTTTGTCTTATAGATTCAAAGCCTTTAGTTCTTTTCAGTCTAATTTACCACCTGTCTACTCTCTCCTTTTCTCCCTTGGAATGTTCTTAAGGTTTAATTTTGAAGGCGCTTTCTGTCAGACGATTATTGGTAAAGTAAATGTATTTCTGGGAAGCAGCTGATTAGTTGATTTTTTTTTTTTTTTTGAGGAGTTCGTATTGAGATATACCTATTTTGTGGTTATTTAGAAAGGCCAAGGTAGGGGGAAAAAGAAAAGAATAAAATATATGTATGCTTTAAAAAAAAGCAAGCATTTAGTTTGGGGAGCTCTCAAAATGTGATTTCTTCTGCTCCTGTTTTCCTGCTTCCAAGCATAGGTGGAAGATACTGTCAGTTTCTCTGAACTCCTAAGTTGAAACGTGCAAGTCGCTAGGTGGCGCTGAAGCATCATTCTCCGCACAGCCTCGCCATAGAACACTTTTGTTATCTTGCTCCAGCTGACTGGATTTCTAGGTGTCAGGGAAATTGTTTTATTGGTACAGGGCATAGTGTAATATATTCCTCTCCACCCTAGGCAGCTATTTAATGCCCTGAAACATGCACCTCTTGTGGCCATGGCCTGTTAACTCTGCTTATTTGGTGTAATAATTAGCAGAATTTCTCACTAACAGGGGTACTTACCAACGCCTCACATCTTCACTGTGTTTTTGTACGTGATGGATTGTACATTCTGTGGAGAAAGTTGGGAAGGTCAAAGCTTAACCTCTGCCTAACAGGACTAGTTTTTGCAGTTTTGTTCAGAATGGGTTTATATTAACTGGCTTTTGAGCTTCTTCAGACCAGAATTGTGTATAACGTAAACATATTTGAGCTTTTATGTAAGGACCTAGTGAAGGTTTGTAAACACAACACTGTTAATTTTCCAACTCATAGAATGACAGAAAAATAAATAAAAAGCCGCTGGAATAATTGGACGACACTTGTTACTCAGAACTGTGAGTGTTGGAAGCGTGTCAGAGGAACAGTGGGCCTGCCACAAGCACCACATTTTAGGTTAAAATCGGAGAAGAAAATTGCACATGGAATTTTAATTTTTTCCATGGTCGTAAGTTCGGCCCCATTTAATTCTTTGTGGTTTTTACAAGCCCTCTTAGGCTCCTAATATTTCTATAGCAACAATTTTAACGTTTATTTTAGAACGTGGTCAGAATTAACCGACAGAAGACCAAACAGGAGAAAATAGGTTTAAAGCAGGAAATACTTTAGCCGGGCCACTAACTTACCCTCTATGACCTTAGGCAAACTGTTTGCCTTCTCTGTGCTTGAATCTCTTATTTCTTAAAATGGAGATTATAATACCCACCCCTTTGTGTCTCCTACATCAGGTAACAGTGAAACAATAACTCCTCAATATACCTTTGCTTATATTCAAAGCTCCAGGTAAATGTAAAATGTTGCTATAATTACCTAAAAAAGCTAAGAGGATTTTTCTTTGTTGATTCCAAGGTGAGTTGTAGAAATTCCAGAGGATAGATTAACGTAGTTGGAGGGCTCAGACTTCTACATCTGTGTAGATAGTACCTATTTTCATACACTGTGGCCTGGCTCTGTTTCTGGCCTGGCCCTGTTTCCAAGGTTTAAGTTCCATTCTTTTAACTGTGTATCAACTATTTTCACTTGGTTATTCTGCTTTTACTTAAGCCCTTTATATATGGCTGGATTTAGTTTTAGGAAACAGAAACTATGTGAGATAGGAAAATAGGTTCATATAAAGTCATTAGGAGGACCAGAGAAATGGGCTGAAGGTGGAGCCTCCAGAGATGGGCTTCTGAAACAATATCACAGACTGGCTTGCCAGGGTAGCCGCTCATCCATCACACTCGGGAAGGGCTAAGAATCAGGAGTCATTCCTAGAACTGTTGATTTGTAAGAACACACAACCATAGTTGTAGTTGGGATCAGGAAGGTACCACCATTAAAACTGGCATTTGAGAACTACAAAGTGAATGGCCAGATTCTGGAATGTTACTGCCTCATGACTATGTTGCCTGCGAAAAAAGTTGAAACAGTTAAGGTGATGGCCTCCATTTTATTTTTGACTTCTGATTCTCACATGCCGCCATTAAATTGATGAAACTTATTTCTCATCCAGAACTCCTAGCTGCAAAAAGGTCTGAGAAATATAGTGTTTACCTTTCATCCTCTGCACTACAGGAAGGCACAATAAGAGGAGATTGGAAGGGTGCTGAGTACCACCTTATCTACCTCTTCCCCCAGCATGTTTAAAATAAAATATCTTTACCTCCGACTCGTATTGCATTTTCTGTCCAGCACAGCAGCTAGCTTATTGGACCCTCAGTAGATGTGTTAATGACATTGACTTCCTTATTTCTTTGTATGGCCCCACCTTTCCTAGTCATGTGTTTTGGTACCATATTAGATTTCAGATCCACCTACCTATCTGTAACTCTTGATTCCTATTCATTTCCATTGCTGTCTTCTTGTTCAGGTCCAGCTCCTCTCTGCCTGGGCTTTTGCAGTGGTCTCTTTATCTGGCCTTTGGTTTCTTTCACTGTAACCATATTATAAGTAGATTGGTGTTTAAAAATCAGAACAACAAATAACAAACATGCTTCCATTGTGCTCCCTGTCCTTCTCAAAAGCTTTTTGAGGCTCCTCATTACATGCAGGATAGAATCCAGACTCCTTAGCTTGGCTTTCAGGACCTGCCATAATCAGGGTGCAATCTATCATTCCAGCCTTATCTTCCATTTTCCCCCTGCTGGAACTGAATTTTAGCCAAAAGGTCTAATCACTGATGTCTGAGTGTCTTGTCCTTTACTACCTTTTCAGCTCTGCTATCCTTTTGCCTGCTTTTAATAGTCTGTTTTCTTTTCTCATTTATTTATTCCTTTGATCGCTTAGGCACAGTTTTTTTCTCCTTCTTCATACTTACAGCATGGTTTACTAAGGCGTTTTAATTTTATTACCTGTATTGTTAGTTTTCTTTTTATGACTGTATACCTTCCACTCCTTTTTATGTAGACAATGTAAATATTTGTTGTGGATTGATTTGTTGATTTTTCATGGTTTAGACATCTACTTGCATGGGAAAAAGGGGATGGTGGAGGGTCAGTCTGGGGGCTGAAGCGGTACTCTAGCTGTGTGATTTTGTCCTTTTGATTACCATTGAAAGGACAAATTAACTATTTGCTTTGAGCAAACTAATGCTGAGTTTTGTGGATTTAGTGTTTGAAAAGGGCCCTGGGAAGGAAAACCCTGGAGTTGAGCTCCTTATCCCCGTTTGCCAGGCTGAATGAGCTCCATGTCCATACCCCTGCATTGCAGTTTGCTGAAGTGTGGGTTGTGAAATAGCAAATGGAATTTGTCTGTGGTTTCTTGCCAGCGAGGAGGAGGAAGAAGGATTCTGAGTAAATCAGACATGCAAATTAGTAAGGCCCATGGGCCTTAAGCGAATTACACAATAAAGCCCAAAGAAATTCTCTTTGGCTTCTTTCTGCTTTTTGTGTGTGTGAGAAGGCAGCTATTATGTATTTGCTTTAGGCCAGAAGTTCACAAATTTTTTGGCTTCAGGACCCTTTTTTACTCCTAAAAATTATTGAGGACCCAAAAATCTTTTGTTTATATGGGTTATACCTATCAATATTTACTGTACTAGGAACTAAAAAGCCTTTATTGATTTAAAAATAGCAACACCCTTTCATTACAAGTTAATGTAATGTTTTTTATGAAAAATAACTCTTTTCCACTGTAAAAAATTAGCAAGAAGTGTGCCATTGTTTTACTTTTCTGCAGATCTCTTTCCTGTCTAGCTTGATGCTTGATTCTTAACACTTTTTTGTTTAGTCGCTGTAATACGTTGTTTTGGTTGAACTATATGAACAAAATCTGGCCTCACACAGACAGTAATGGAAAAAGGGAGTATTTTAATTGCTTCTTCAGCTATTAAATGTAGATATTTTTCTTTGATATTATTCCAAAACTTGTCAAGTGATAGCTTCTATTTTAAAACATTTTTGTTTTTAATTGACAATAATTATCTATATTTATGGGGCATGTTGTGATGTTCCATGCACACATTGTGGCGTGATTAAATCAAGCTAATTAACATACCTATTGCCACACATACTTATTATTTCTTTGTGGTGAGAATACTTAAAATCTACTATTTTAGCAAATTTGAAATATACATTACTGTAAACTAGTCAGCATGCTGTGCAACAGACCACTAGAACTTAGGTGTCCTGTCAAACTGAATTTTTTACCCTTTGACTAACATCTCCCCTTTCTCCGGTCTATCCCACCAACCTCTGACAATTACTGTTCTACTCTCTACTTCTATGGGTTTGACTTTTTTAGATTGCATATTTTAGGGAGATCTGTACCTGGCTTATTTCACTTAGCATAATGCCCTCTAGATTCAAGATTCATCCATGCTGTCACAGATGACAGAATTTCCTTTTGTAAGGCTGAATATTATTCCATTTTCTTTAGACAAGTGATAATTTCTTAAAGGTTACTTGCAGGGTGGAATCTCAAGCTATCTTAATTAACTTTTCCTACTTTGTTATATTAAAATCTGTTTATCTCTTTTGCACTTCGAATGCATCTTTTACATTCAAATGATTTTGTAACATTACGTTTTGATCATTTGGAAAATTATCATGTCACTGAGTTATACAGATCTTCCAAATGTTGATGCATTTCATTATATAATGTAAAAAAAGGTTACACTCATCAGTATCACCACTGATCTTATGGTACAAGTCTTTAAGTATTGGGAAACCCCAAGCTCAAGGTAGCAAATATAAATTTTCTAAATGTCTGATTTTTCTTGACAATCTGAAGTTTATCATTGGTAGCAAATATGGTCAGTTGTTTTTCTTGAAGTGGCAAGCTCACTTTGTTAATTGCTGAGAAATGTCTGTCAAATACTCAAGTCTGATTAACCAG
The DNA here is from genome assembly GCF_043159975.1 of Macaca nemestrina. NCBI lineage: Eukaryota > Metazoa > Chordata > Mammalia > Primates > Cercopithecidae > Macaca > Macaca nemestrina. The sequence goes on from NC_092142.1 coordinate 52,735,521, forward strand.
AAAAATATCAGTCAGCTATTTTTTTCAAGTAAAAATGGTGTTCTGTGGGGCAAATTCAGCCCAGAACTCAAATCACACATGTACTTTTCTTTGAGATGACCATTTTACTTTAGTATTTATCAGAAGTACTTTATGTATGTTTCCTAATTTGTCACACAGTATAGTAAAAAGATAGCTACTTAAAGCTCAAGATTTAATAGAATTGATGATTTTTCCTGCCTTACTGAGGACATGCTTAAGTGAAACTAACTTCCTTTCTCTTCTTTCTCTTTTAAATGGAATGCGTGGTAAAGAACACAGTGACTGGTAAGTTTTTGAGGTCTATTATGATAGCCTGCTGACTACAGTTAAAAATAATGTATATTTCAAAATTGCTAAAATGATAGATTTTAAATGCTTTCATCACAAAGTATGTGAGGTGATGGATAAGTTGATTAGCTTGACTTAATTATTCCACAATGTGTACAAATGCGGAAACATCACATTGTACTCCATAAATATGTATTACTTGTCAGTTAAATATAGATATTAAAAAAACTGAATACTAGTTTAGTTGGGTACCGCTGGCTTGATTAGTGACAAGGCACCTGCAGTTTTACCCAGCATTCTTTTAAACCATCAGTGGAAATGTCCACACAGCAAATAACAGTATTGTTACGAAAATAGTATTGCTCTTGTGGAACCTTTGCCAAATTTCCGCACTGTACCAAATAGGAAGATTTGAGTAGCTAAAAATTCAGAGTGGAATAAGAGGCAACCTGGAGGAGAAAATTTCTCTCCTGTTCTGAGATTGCTGTTAGCCCAGGGTCAGAATTCCTGGGGCCTGATTTTGTGAGTTTAAGCAGCACAGGGAGATTTTTTTTTTTTCCCTACCTGCCTTTGGTGATAATACATGTTTAACCTAACTCAATGTGATTGTGGGTTTTTTTGTTTTGTTTTGTTTTGAATTGTTGTTTCTGTTAGAAAAATAATGAATGGCAAGGGCTGCAGAGATCAGTTGTTTGTGAGATGACTGAGAAGGTAATAGGACCTCCTGTTTGGGTCATTAAGAAAAGCCTTCTGTAAAAAAAGAACCCATTTTGAGCAACATGCGAAAATTCTCTGAGTCAGTTGGCCTCATTTGTAAGCCTTTGATTGCTTTATTTGTTTGTTTGCTTGCTTGTTTATTTATTTATGTTTGGAAGGCAATCTTTCTGCTTCCTGAATGGCTGTCAGAGCTCCCAAATAACATCATCCCTTTGCTGGTGTGAATATAGCCTAGACTTGAGGCAGCAATTAACTGATCATGTAATAGAAGAATCCCAATTTTCCAGTTTCTTTTTTTAACTTCTTGGGTGGTTGGGGCACATCATTGAAACAATTATTACATTTACTCAAGAGTTTGTCTTTTCTATTAAAAAAAAAATTCCATCTAAGTGCCTTACGGTGAAGAGGAGGAGATTGTGTAACTGGAGTCTCCCCTTAACTGGTCTTTATTGTTAAAGAAGAGTGATCCCTTTGTGTTTCAGCTTGGCACACAGAAACGGTTTTAATTTAACAGTCCAGCTCCTTTAATAGATCAATTCTCTATTGTGGTTTGAATTTGGTGCACTCCCAATTTACTCTAAGCTTCTACGGGCTTCCTTGGAGAAATTGGGGCAGAGATGCCAAAGAGTCATTTTGGGTACAATTTAGAGTTTGTTTATTTATATAAATGTATACATGTAAAGGGTACCAGTGCAGTTCTGTTACATGGATATATTGTGTAGTGGTAAAGTCTGGGTCAGCTTTTAGCGTAACCATCATCTGAATAATGTACATTATATCCATTAATTTATAGTTTTATCTCAAACCTCTTATTAATTAATGCTAGCCATGGAAGGTAACTAGCACTTGTAAATGCCTGCTGTGTGTTAGATGCTCTAGTAGGTGTTTTAGACACCCTCCTCTAATCTTCATGGTGACTTTCTGATATATCCTGAACCTGCACAGTTCTCTCCACTTCTGTCACTACTACTACAGGCCAAGCCACCATCATTTCTTGCACAGACTTCTGCACCCCCAATTTGGCCTCCCTACTTCAACTTTTAACAGTCTCCTCCCTCTCATAATCCACTTTCCATACATAAGTTGGATTTATTTTAAAAATATATATCAAATGATGTCGCCTCACTGCCTGTAAGACTCTTCAGTGACTTAATGACAACCAGAATGAGATCCTTCTCCTGCTCTGGCTGACAGGACCAGAACAGCCTGGGTTCTGTAGCTCTGAGAGCTCACCAGCCACTCTGTCCTTGCTCGTCCACTGTGGTCCAGACTCGCTGGCTTGCTTTCTGTCCCTGGAAGCCACCAGACTGGTTCTTCCTTAGGGCCTTTGTACCAGCTGTTTTTCCTGCTTGGAACACTTTCCCCAGATCTTTAGTCTGGGCCTGGCTTCTTGTGATTTGTGTATTGCCTAAAATGACACCCACTCAATGTGCCTTCCCTGACCAGCTGAGCTACAGCAGTGTCCCAACACTGCATCACTAGATTTTTCTTTCTTTCTTTCTTTCTTTCTCTTTCTTTCTTTCTTTCTTTCTTTCTTTCTTTCTTTCTTTCTTTCTTTCTTTCTTTCTTTCTTTCTTTCTTTCTTTCTTTCTCTTTCTTTCTCTCTTTCTCTCTCTCTTTCTCTTTCTTTTCTTTTGTTTTCTTTTCTTTTGTTTTCTTTTCTTTTCTTTTCTTTTCTTTTCTTTTCTTTTCTTTTCTTTTCTTTTCTTTTCTTTTCTTTTCTTTCTTCTTTGAGATGGAGATTTGCTGTTGTTGCCCAGGCTGGAGTGCAGTGGCATAATCTGGGCTCACTGTAACCACCTCCTGGGTTCAAGCAATTCTCCCGCCTCACCCTCCCAAGTGGCTAGGAATACAGGCATGCACCACCATGCCTGGCTAATTTTTTGTATTTTCAGTAGAGACGGGGTTTCGCCATATTGGTCAGGCTGGTCTAGAACTCCTGACCTCAGGTGATTCACCTGCCTCGGCCTCCCAAAGTGCTGGAATTACAGGCATGAGCCCCTGAGCCACCGCACTCAGCCTAGATTTTATTGTCATTAAATCACTTGATGCAGTGCAGAGTGAGTTTCTGCTGTTAGACTGTCTGGATTTCAATCATGGCCTTATCATTTACTGGCTGTGTGATTTTGGAGAAGTTACTTAACTTTTCAGGACTTTCATTTTCTTCTTTATAAAATGGAAATATTATTATATCCTTCCATTGTAAGAATTGAATAAGGTAGTACTTAGCATCTTTTATGGTTTCTGACACATTGTACATAGTCAAGAACTGTTAAATATTACTATTTTAATGTAATGTTATTAAAATCATTGCATATTTTATAGCTTATTTATTTGGCTATTTTTCTGTCTCTTCTACCAGGAATATAAGCTTTATGAGGGAAAGAATCTTATCTGTCACATTCCCAACTGTGCCCCTAGAGCTTAGAACAGTGCTTAGCACATAGTAGGCATTCACCAAATCTTTGCTGATTATTAAAATCTAAGATATAATTATCCCTGTTTTTCAAATTGAGTAATTAGGGTTCAGAGAGGTAAAGTAACTTACCCAAGGCTACGCAGCTACTAAATGCTGGTAGTCCTTGGTATTTGGACTGAATGCTGATTACAAAGACCATGTTCTTTCTGTTATGCCACAATACATAAGTGGATCTTTATTTCAGATTCTGTCGTTTATAGCAGATGGATTTTCAGGTTGCCTTTTTATGTAAATGTGACATGACTCATGAAATGTAAACAGCCATTTGTGTGACTATGAAAGGTCAGAGACAAGAGTTAGACCCACAGGCAAGTTAGGAAAGTGAGATATGGCACATCCACCACCTTCAATGGTGGAAGAAAAGTGACCTGATTCCTGCCTTGGAGATGTGTAGGGTGGTGCCCTTGGGCTTGGGCTGCCTGAGGAGGTTCCTATGCTTTGACTTCTGAACGGACAGGATCCCTAAAGTCATCGACCCTAGTTTGGGCTCTTGTACTTCTTCTATCATCTTGTTCTAGTTGGTGGAGGCAGAAGTTGAAAAATTAAAATGTTGGCTCCTGCAGCCTCTAGAAAATAATAGGCTTGAATTTGCTTTTGTCACTAACATAATTATGGTGCTTGGTCTGTGGGGGCTTCACTGATGCATTCTTTTTAACAGCCCTGTTTGTTTGTTTTTTCATAAGCAAGCATAGCACAGAGGAAAAAATATCGGTTTTGGAGACTGGCACATCAGGGTTCAGATTTCTGCTGTGCTAGTTCTTGGCTGTGTTTCGGCACGTGAACTTCTCTACACCTCAGTTTCTTTGTTTATGTAATGGGGATTCATATGACAATTAAAGAGAGAGCTTGTCTAAAGTGTCTTATGTAGTGATATCTCCAGTTTGACCTTTTTGAGAATCTGATGAAAGTTATGGAACCCTCCCCCTAGACAAGTGCCCATATACCCAGAACTTTGTATTAATTTCATGGGGTTCATGAAGCCTCTGAAACCCAGCTTAATTCAGAATCCACACCAACCAAGGTCCTCGTAGGAAGACCTTGTGTTCTTGTTTTGTTTTGGCTTTCTGCAGTCTTTTAATAATGTTTATTGAATGAGAGAATGTAACTAATTTCTTGTTTCCATAATCACTTTAAATTCGAGATTTGATTTCCTTTTCCCTGGAACCTGTGGCAGTGCCAGCTTCATAGCCTAGTCTAGGCATGCCAGTTGCCCACTGTGGCAATAAATATCTGAGCCTGTGGTTTTTGCCTTAGGTAAACTGTAGAGGTGGACTCATGGAACGCTTGGAAATTTTTTCAGTTTATAATAATGTGTAAATGTCAAGAGCCAATTATTGAGGAATGGCTCCTCAAAGTGTTTGGGTACTCTAGATCGGACATGACCATCTTGGTGTGTGAAATTTTGCTAATGCATCTTTCCTAATAGAATATACAATCTCAGGGCTAGAAAGTCTTAGAGATCATTTAATTTAATTCCTCCAGATTGATTAAGTGGTTTGTCCAAGGTCATTCGACTGGTATAGTGGCAGAGCTCAGGCTGTACAAATCAGGCGAGTATTCTGCAGCTCCTCAGAAGCCAATAACTTCCACTGACTTCTGTGTCTGAAATTCATTAAACCTTCGACACAAAGTGCAGCCATTTTAATGCTGAATGAGATTCATCACTGTCTGAAATGGGCTTATTTATGTATGAATGTTTATTCCTGTTTCTTCCTCCATTCTCCCAAAATGTAAACACCATAAAAACGGGAATCTTGTCTGTCTTAGTCACCCTCAGTATCCTTAGAACCTTGTGTGTAGTAGGTGTATAATACATTTTGGTTGAATGAGTGGCAGTTCTAATAATGTCAGAAGAATTGGAATTTTTTTTACAGAAATCTTTGTCAGTAATTTAACAAACATCGATTGAACCTACTATGTATCAGGCACTATCCCAGGCACAGGTACGAATGAGATATGGTGCTCAGCTTCAAGGAGTTATGGTCTAAATACCAAAATAACAGAATCAAGAGCAGCAGACTAAATTGGGCTCACTGTATTTTTTAAAAATTTAATTTGACTGCTGGGTGTGGTGACTCACTCCTGTAATCCCAGCACTTTGGGAGGCTGAGGTGGGTGGATCACGAGGTCAGGAGTTCGAGACCAACCTGGCCAACTTGGTGAAACCCTGTCTCTACTAAAAAAAAAAAAAAAAAATACAGGCCGGGCGTGGTGGCTCCCACCTGTAATCCCAGCACTTTGGGAGGCCGAGGTGGGCAGATCACGAGGTCAGGAGATGCAGACCATCCTGGCTAACACGGTGAAACCCCGTCTCTACTAAAAATACAAAAAATTAGCCGGGCGTGGTGCCGGGCACCTGTAGTACCCGGGAGGTGGAGCTTGCAGTGAGCTGAGATTGCACCACTGCACTCCAGCCTGGGCAACAAAGCAAGACTCCATCTCAAAAAAAAAAAAAAAAAAAAAATTAGCCAGGCGTAGTGGCACGTACCTATAATCCTAGCTACTCGGGAGGCTGAGACAGGATAATCACTTGAACCCGAAAGGTAGAGGTTGCAGTGAACGGAGATCGTGCCACTGCACTCCAGCCTGGGCAACAAAGCAAGACTCCGTGTCAAAAAAAAAAAAAATTAGCCAGGGGGAGTGGCACGTACCTATAATCCTAGCTACTCGGGAGGCTGAGACAGGATAATCACTTGAACCCGAAAGGTAGAGGTTGCAGTGAACTGAGATCGTGCCACTGCACTCCAGCCTGGGTGACAGAGTAAGACTTCGTCTTGAAAAAAAAAAAAAAAAAGAATTAATTTGAATGCATGCTCCATTATTTCCTGTGTCTTTTACCTTCCTGCTTTGCCCATTTAACTGCCTAATTTCTGATGACATTTAAGTTCAGGTGTTAGATCCTGTAGATCAGTGGTTTCTAAACCTGGTTGATCATCACCTCACCTCAGTGGCTTTAGAAACAATACAGACCCTACTTTTGGAGATTCTAAACCAGGGCTGAGGTGGTCCCTTGGAAACTGTATTGAAAAACAGTAACTCTACAGTCACTTGCAATGAGCAGCCAAATCTAGCTAGATACCCCTGCTTTATGGGTGAGTGTTGAGGACGAGGGTTTCATGTTAAAACCCGGACTTGATATTCTATATTCATAGCATCTTTCTTATCCTTAAAGATTCTATGTACTTTTCAGCACATTGTTCTCTTCCAAGGGGCTCTGCAAAGTATACTTGCTGTCTGTACATTTCCACTGTGAAAACTCCTTGAAATCATGTAGACAAATGAAAGCTAAACATCAAATAAATAACCTAAACCAGTAATAATACTCCCATTTGGCTCTCCTTGTGTCTTCTCATGTGGGTTAGCTCGTCAACCAGATTCAGCATATAAATTGAGTATGTATGGTTACATGGTGACTTTCAAGAGTAAATACTTTTTCTGTGGAACAAGAGAGATGGATTTGTGGTTTTCCAGGATTCCTTCTCCCTGACTTGGGAGAAAGATAGCCAGGCATAGCTCAGCACACCTGAAAATAGGCAAGCTGTCAAGGTGTTGGCAGGGAGAGGCTCCTCTGGGTAGGACTTGGGGCATCCTACCAGCGAAAGAGAGACTAGGTTTAAGTGATTTCACATTTGGGCTTTATGTATTATAATTGCTGAAGTGCTAAATTGAGTGTGACAAATCTAACAGGTAATTGCCAAGTAGGTTTCATTACCAGTCATTGCATAGATAAATGATGTTCTTATGTGAAAAAATAAAACCAAACTGAAGAAAAAAATTGGACTATATTTGGAGTTAGAATTACAGATATTACAGATATGTTCATATACATCAAAGCCGTTTCAGTGTGTCAGCAAACTCAGTTCATTACCTCTGCCAAGGTGGTCTAGTGTGTGTGGGGGTGCAGAGTGGGGAAAAGTGGGGAGGGGTTGTGATTTATGACAAACTGTAAAAGAGGTTAGAATTGGGAAACAAGTTTTTTTCTTAGAGGAGTGGCAAATAGTAAGTAGCATTTGGACCTCACTCAGCTCTAATAGTTAGAGCTAAGCTTTTTGACATTATCATTATATATTAATAATATATCTGTGTGACCAGCCTCAGTAGATTTTATTCATTAGTAACTTGGTTGATTTTATGAAAATATTTTATGAAAAGGTTTTAAAAATACTGAAGCACAGTAAAACCTAAGGCTCACATCACTGTCTGTGGAGTCAGTGAGGAACAAGGCAGAGTGCCAGTGCATATGAAGAGGGATTTTTTTTTGCCTCCTTGGTTCACTGCTTATTCCCAGTAACTTGAACAATGCCTTACATGAAGTAGACATAAAATAATTACTGAATGAAAGAAGAAAGGAAAGTATACTTAGTCTCTGCTTTCATGGAGCTTACATGCTAGTGGGAGAGAGACAAAAATTAAGTGCAAATAAAGAAACAGAATATGTGATAGCAACTAGGGTGAGAGTGCTGTTTTTGATAGGATGGCGGGGATTGGGCTATTTGGGGAATGAATCGATGAGAAAGAGAAAGTTGTGCAAAGCTGGGAGAGGAAACATCATTTGAAGAACAGAAAGAAGGCCTACATGATTTGAGAATGGTGGAGAGAGAGATTTGAGGGAGAGACTTGCTACGATTAAGAAAGATAGTCGGCTGGGTGCGGTGGCTCATGCCTATAATCCCATCACTTTGGAAAGATGAGGCAGGTGGATCACGAGGTCAAGAGATCAATACTGTCCTGGCCAACATGGTGAAACCCTGTCTCTACTAAAAATACAAAAATTAGCTGCGTGTGGTGACACGTGCTAGTAGTCCCAGCTACTAGGGAGGCTGAGACAGGAGAATTGCTTGAACTCGGGAGACGGAGGTTGCAGTTAGCCGAGATCGCGCCACTGCACTCCAGCCTGACGACAGAGTGAGACTCCATCTCAAAGAAAAAAAAAAAAAGAAAGATAGTCATGATAAAGAGTGTGGATTTTATTTTATGCAAAGTGGGAGCTCATTAAGAAGGTAAAAGTTTTTAAGCAAGGGAATGACATGATTTCACCTACTTTTTAAAGGAGGTTGCTCTGACTGCTGTAGAGGATAGACTATAGGCAGGGGACAAGAGGGAGACCAGGAGGAGGCTCTTGGAGTGTGGTAGGCGAGAGATGGTGGTGGCTTGCCCCAAGAGGGTAGCAGTGGAGATGGGAAAAGTGGATGGATTTGGAATGTATTTTGGCATAGAGCAAACTGTTGAGTGGTTTCAGAGGGTTGCATGAGAAAGTTGATACACTGCCCCTACCCCATGCAAACACACACATTCTTTTTTTATGATGAACTTTCTTTAAAAGCATTTGTTGGAATATGAGATTATAGGCCATAAGTGAGAAAACAACTCTTTTTGAGCTGTGAGGAATACTAGGAGAGGAGAAAGTGAATTGTGTGTGCTGCTCATGGTGGTACGCTACGATGGTTCTACAGTTCCAGGCATTTTTGACAGCATGGATTCAATGCAAAATGGCAACACACACTGTATCTTTTGGCAGATCAGAACATAATGAAAATAAAATAAAAAACTTCAAAACTGGCTCTTGAATGAAATAGGATTCAGAAGAGATGATCTCAAATCTACTTTATGAGATAATGTCCTTTTTAAAAAGAAACACTAACATCAGTTATTCATTTAGAATGTCTGAATTATTATTCTAGATTCTTTGTAACTGCTGTGAATTCATGATGCACTTGGATAGTCTCTGTTACTCTGAAGTTTTAATAGGTAACAGTCAGAAATGGAGTGGGAGAACATAAAAGCAAACTGAAATGCTCATAGCTGGTACCCTGAAGCCATTAACTTTAAGCTGGTTATTCCTGATCTACTGTTTGGACATAAAATGGGAGAGAGGCTGAGTATGACTTGAACATTGGTTCCTTAGAAACACCATCCTTGGGCCGGGTGTGGTGGCTCACACCTGTATTTCCAGCACTTTGGGAGGCCGAGGAGGGCAGATCACGAGGTCAGGAGATCGAGACTATCCTGCCTAACACGGTGAAATCCCATCTCTACTAAAAATACAAAAAATTAGCTGGGTGTGGTGGCGGGCGCCTGTAGTCCCAGCTACTCGGGAGGCTGAGGCAGGAAAATCGCTTGAACCCAGGAGGCGGAGCTTGCAGCGAGCCAAGATCGCTCTACTGCACTCCAGCCTGGGCGACAGAGCGAGACTCCCTCTCAAGAAAAAAAAAAAAAGAAACACCATCCTTGTAAAGAGAGCATACACCTTCAATTTCTAGGGCAGCAGCATTTGCTTTACAACTTGTATGTCTTGGTGGGAGTAGCGCTATCTATCACCTTATGGGCCAAAGGGAAAGAGTCCGGTGAAAATGGCTCTGATGTTCTTGGAAGTGGGAAGGCAGGATAATAGGTTCTTCTTAATGGAAAATGCAGCCAATATTGGCCAACTTACTTTGATTTCGGTAGTCCTAACACCACCCTAGAAGGCACCCTAGACAGAGGTCCCTTGCTACCACTCATTTTGCAGATCAGGATACTAAGGATTTTCCTGATTTTAAGCGTTAAGTATAGATATCCCTGTTGGCCGAAGTTAAATTGGCCAACTAAAATTCAAAAACAAAAATTAAAAAAAAATTTATTTTGTATTAGGTTTCAAAGGAATCGTCATTAGGAGAAGCCTGATTGTTCATTTTACGCCGACTCACACAGTTTCAGCAGATTACATTTGAGGCCTTAATGTTGAAATCTCATCTGTAAGTCTGGTATATCTAACTAATCATATAAACATCTTTCATCTTAGACTGTGTAGCATGTCTCTAGTAGACTAGGTGGGCCAAATGACATTATAGTTAAATCAAGCCAATAAATATATGAGAAAGAAAGCAAATGAGCGTGGATTCCATAGTGAGTGATGGAGGTTCCGACGAGTCAAAGACACTGAATTATTCATTGCTCCTGGTTTATGGAAGAGTAAACCCAGATATGTGTTATGCTGATTCTGCATGATTGGCTACTTCCAGGATTGACCCTATTTTCCTGTCCTGCTCAAGTCTCCTTCCTTCTTAACCATATGTTGTGGGTATTCAGAAATGCCGTGGTTTTGTTTAGAGTAGCAGGACTGGTGTTGAAGATCAACAAGGAAAAGCAAAATGGGCTTGTCTGTCCCATCAAGCGATGTGCTGTTAACATTTGTAGACTATGTGCCCTGAATTAGGAGGAAAAAAGTAGAGATTCCTGAGTTTAGGAAATTATAATCTGGTGCATCTTCTTCAGACTGAAACCTTAACTAAAGTTTGTGAATTCTTTCTCTTTTGTCTTTATTCTTTCTCTACTCTTAACATTTTTCTCCCCACCTCTTTGGCTATATGCTGTTCTGCTTTTGATACAGAATTGACCTTATTTGGCCGGGTGGGGTGGCTCATGCCTGTAATCCCAGCACTTGAGGAGGCTGAGGCGGGCGGATCACTTGACGTCAGGAGTTCGACACCAGCCTGGTCAACATGGTAAAACTCCGTCTCTACTAAAAATACAAAAATTAGCTGGGCATGGTGGTGGGCGCCTGTAATCCCATCTACTAGGGAGGCTGAGGCAGGAGAATCGCTTGAACCCCGGAGTTAGAAATTGCAGTGAGCTGAGATCAGGCCACTGCACTCCAGCCTGAGCAACAGAGCAAGACTCTGTCTCAAAAAAAAAAAAAAAAAAAAAAAAAAAAGACCTTTTTCATGCCCAACCTCTATCTCCATTATCTCCTAGCTTTTTGGAAAATATTTAGTACTGGCATTTGTTCTTCACTGATTTTTCCTTCTACTTGTTTCTTTAGTATCATGGGGGTAGTTACCTCAGCGGGAGTAAGGAGACCTTTGTTATGTGTCTCTTACTTGTACATACTCTGTCCTCTATCAGTAAGTGTGTAAATACACTGTATTTTCCCATTCAGACATATTGTGTAAGTAATAGGAACCAGGTGTTTGAATAAATTAACCAAGTGCCAAATTTCATTTTGGAAATGAAATATTTTAGTTTAAGACTCTAGGACATTTGTAAAGCTGAAATATATTGCAAAGTGATGAAAGCTTTCTTAAATTCTGTTATAGTCATGCACCTTAAAATTATTCATTATTACTTATAGTTATTATCTATCTGTATATGCTCATCTACATATGCTAAACATGAAGATATTCTCTCCAGCAAGGACTTCATGTGCCAGATTTTTCAGCCTGGATTGAATTTTATGGATGAGAGAGATACCCTGGAAATGGAACCATTGGCATAACCTTGTGTCTAATGTAATAACAGAGCTCTAATGAACTGCAACATGAGCTCAGATCTGCAAAATATTCAGAGAATATAGGCAAAGAGCAGTTTTTTCCTCCTTATGAGCTAGGTTGTTCTCCAAAAGCAACAAGTACTGCTTGTCTTTGCAGAAAGCTGTCATGGAGCTGTAAGTCTCTTTGTGGTTTAGACTTAATGTGAGTAAGATTCCTCTGCATTCTCAGCCTAGAAAAACTTGACAGTTCTCTTGGAATTTGATGAAAGTTTCCTAACTTTGAGGCTAGAGAATACTCTCATTTCAGATTAGGCAATTGTTAACATTCTTTTCTGTTCTAATTTCATGATGCCAAAAAATCATGTATGGTTGCTCTATTTGGAGAATAATATGTAGCCTCAGACACTTAAGATCATATGTAGTTTAGAAATAGTATCAATTGCATATGAATGTTTTGATTTTTTTCCCCCAGCCTTTCTGAATTTTTTGATTTCTTCAAATTCTACATGGTTTTTTATTTTGGTTTTTTTGACTTTCACATAAATTGTCTATAGTGTCTGGAACATGTACATATACATGTATATGTATGTATGTTTTATACAAATTATATATATGTATGTGGGTATATGTATATATGTATATGTATATGTATGTATGTTCCATACAAATTATATATGTGTATATGTACATGAATTATATATATAATATACATACATGTATATACACACATTATAACACGAATTATATGTACATATATTTTGTATATATACAAATACATAATATATTTGTGTATGTATAGTTATATATACACATATTTTGTATTTTGTATATATGAATACACATACATTTTGTAATATATACATATATATTACTATATATATTTTTAATTGTGGTAAAATACACATAGGATAAAATCTATAATTTTAGTCCTTAGCCATTTTTTCAACCATTTAACAAGTGGTATTAAGTACATCCTCGTTATTGTGGAACTATCACTACTATCCATCTTCAAAACTTTTTCAGCAGCCCATACTGAAACTGTACCAATTAAACAATAACTCCTTGTTTCTACCTTCCCCCTGCCCCTGGCAACCACCATTCAATTTTCTGTCTCTACAAATTCAACTATTTTAGGTAACATAACGCATATAAGTAGAATCATACAGTATTTGTCCTTTTGTGACTGACTAGTGATGACATTAATTTAAGATTAAAATCAGGAGAAACAGGGTGGGCATGTTGGCTCACACCTGTAATCCCAGCACTTTGGGAACCCGAGGCAGGAGCATTGCTTGAGCCTAGGAGTTTGAGACCAGCTTGGGCAACAGAGTGAGACCACCATCTCTCAAAGAAAACAAAACCAAAATAAGGCAAAAAAAAAAAAAAAAAAAAAAAAAAAAAAGAAAAGAAAAAAATAGGAGAAACAGATTTAAGACAGTCAGGAAAGAAAAATATTGACTTTGATTTTGGTCTTATTGAATTTTAGGTGCTGGCAGGTGAGGACTTTCATATTGTAATATCCTGAAGACAGTTTCAAATATAGGTTTGGAATAGAGATGAGGACTTCAGAGTTATCCGTAATGAACTCATTTTGAGAATATGAGATTGCCTAGAGGAAGAATGTTTTGTAGAGTTAGAAGAGTGGGATTTATCTGATGATCTTCGGAATTCTGGACATTTATCTTAAATTGCTCTTTAGGAAGTTTAGTAGAAAAAGAAAGGATGCAGATAGTGTCTGCTATTAAGGGCAGAGGAAGAAAGACTTGAAACAGAGATAGAGAAGAAGGGAGCTTAGGTTATAGGAATAAAAGGGAGAGGATGCCATAGAAACCAAGGGAAATGAGGATTTTGAGAAAGAGATGCAAGTGACTGTGCCTGGTGTTTCCCTAATGACCAAGAGTTCTGGGTTTTAGCAAGTATGAGCTGGCCATTGGCCTTGGGAAGAATAGTTTCAGCAGAATGGTGGTGGTAGAAGCCAGATCCTTATAGGGGTCAGGGCCAAAAGAAACAGTAGGAATTCTAGGCATTTATCTTAGATTGCTCTTTAGGAAGTTTGGTGGGGAAAGAAAGGTTGCAGATAGGGAATCTCAGGCACACAGAGGTTAACTAACTTGCTGAAGGTCACACCGTAACCTTAAGTAGCAGAGGCAGGATAAGCTCTGGTTCTGGAGCTGGTGCTCTTCATCATTACTTTAGGTTATATTCTCCCACCTTTTTTCTTTGTGGTTGTAGGTGGTTGTAGGCTACTTAAAGAGATACCTATGCACCTGCAGTTAAAATCCAAATAACTCAGTGGAGAGCCTGGTCCTTCGTTATTATGTCTCAGATTGAAGTTTTATATCTTACAGCATGATGAAATTACATATATGATGGTCAGGTTAGGTTGCAAGTCTTGGAATATATGCAGAAGAATAACTTTATTACAATGACTGTTTACTTTTTATAAGACAATCCAGCAATGGTGATTTTTCATTAGTGATATAATTGCAAGAGGTAACTTGAGAACATAAAATGCACATATTGAAATGAGATTAAATACAATGCTGATGAAGTTATAGAGTTTTATGCAACAGTTCAATCAGGAAAGCATGATAATAAAGCGTGTGTACTGACTTTCCGGAATCTTGAGAATGGATAAATGGAAACGAAGAGAAATGCCTATTTTGTATTATAAACCTCTAAAGTAGTTATGAAAGAAGTTATTCTTTTAGGTATTTTTCTTTCAGTTTTCATCACTATTAGGCAAAACTGATAGTCGATATAGCTCTGTCAGTAGCTAAGGGATTTTTGTTGTTGTTAAAGTAACATGTCATATCTTGTATAATTCAACCGTGGCTACGCAGGGGGAAGTATTTAATGTCTGATTATACAGCCTGTGCTTTGGAAACAGTCGAAAGCCAGACAGCGACAGTAGAGGGCAAAGGATTATTAAATGGACAGTCACTGAGGTCACTTATAGTGACTTTACTGCAACACCATGTGCATTTGCTTTCCCATGGCAGGTTGTTTGATCCCATGGCTTAATGGCTAAAGCTTTGTAAAATTACAAAAAAAAAAAAAACAAAAAAAAACCCCAGAAATCCTGCTGATCTCAAGTGTTATTATTTACAGTTGGATGCTTGGCAGGGAAGTGCTAAGTCTGATCATACTAACACTAAGTCAGGCAGAACACGTGGTGAAATCTCATGGAGCTCTATCCTCTGAACCTTGAGAAGACTACCAAAGTGTAAGATTTCAAGGTAGAAAATATCCTGCAATATGATTGAGAGAATTTGGCTTTTTCATCTGAACAGGTGTGGCCTAGTGGAGGAGTTTCTCCTCTTGGAAATGTCAGGGGGTGTATCATTAGGTCCTTGGAGCTAGGATGTAGGTAGAATGGCAAGTAAGGAGTTTTAATTAGTTCTTTTATCTTTCTTTTATGGTTTGGAATGGTATTTTCTTTGGTCATGTATTCACTTACAAAATTATGGACAGTATTTGATTGTGAGGAAGAATCTTGGGTAAGTTGTTATCTTTGTTTTCAGTAGAATTTACTTGGAGCTGGCTCAAAGACGTTATATTAATAGTTTGCAAGTGAGTTACAGCTAATGGAATCAAAAGAAGTTTGAACAGGGTCAGAAGAAGTTAGAATTGTTCCATCTGAGTCTTTGGCCCTTAGTAAAGGATCCAGCATTTCATTTTGTTTTTACTTATGTCTTTGATATTAATATATTTTTCAGAATATGATAAACCACTCTTCCCCACAGTTTTATTTATTTCCACAATCACTCCCTAACCTTTATTTCTTTTTTGCTTCTCATCATATACATTTTTCTCTTCAGGAGACCTTTTCCCTTTTGAAACATGGACTATGTTCTTAAAATTGACGATTGTAGGTAAGAACTTAAGACCAAGTTTGTGAGAAAAATAGAATTTGATATTCAAATTATCTGAAGAACTGAAGTACATTATTTTGTACTTGTTGTTTTTATTTATTAAAAAAAAATTCCCTTGGAAGAGAAATTGGTGAGATTAAGGAATGCTATAGCTAACTTCGTAGAATATTTGGAAAACTATGAGTTATAGTGAAAGGTGCTGTCTTAGGGAGAACATTTTAAAAGTGCTGGAAAATATAATATTACAGCTTGAATCAAGAGAAGTGAACTCTGCTAGGGACTAAGTAGTTTGTTAGAAAGGTGCTCATAATAGAATGGCGTGAACGCGGGAGGTGGAGCTTGCAGTGAGCCGAGATCGCGCCCCTGCACTCCAGCCTGGGCGACTGAGCGAGACTCCGTCTCAAAACAAAAACAACGACAAAAACAAAAGTGCTCATAATAAAATGAGAAATAAAAAAAATTCTAACTAATCAAATGGGACAAAACCCAGATTCATTGTCTTTATATGCAAATAAAGTATAGATTCTTAGATTCAGAACAGTAAAAGAAAAATACCCTAGGAAACGATAAGCAAAAGGCATGAACAGGCATTTCACAAAAGAGCTACTGCAAAGTCACAAACCTATTAAAAGTTACTCACCCTAACTAACAATGAAATAAATGTAAATTAGAGTAAGCAAACTTGTTTTTCCATTTATGAACTTGCCAAAGATTTAAAAGTTTGATGATAGCGAATGTTTGAGTATGTGAAGAACTGGGTATTATTTGTTGATGGACATGTACCATAGCATTTTTCTGGAGGGTAATTTCACAATGTGAATCAGAAGACTTAATAGTGCATACGTTTTAACCTATAGTGAATCTCCTGCTAAGACTTTTTATCCTAAAGAAGTCATCTGTGGGCCGGGCGCGGTGGCTCACGCCTGTTATCCCAGCACTTTGGGAGGCTGAGGTGGGTGGATCATGAGATCAGGAGACCGAGACCATCTTGGCTAACACGGTGAAACCCCATCTCTACTAAAAATACAAAAAATTAGCCGGGCGCGGTAGCGGGTGCCTGTAGTCCCAGCTACTCGGGAGGCTGAGGCAGGAGAATGGGGTGAACCCGGGAGGTGGAGCTTGCAGTGGGCCGAGATTGCGCCACTGCACTCCAGCCTGGGCGACAGAGAGAGACTCGGTCTCAAAAAAAAAAAAAACAAAAAAACAACAAAAAAAGTCATCTGTGCCTTCTTGTCAAGATGGTACAGTAAGCTGACAGTTTGTACATACCTTCTGCTCTAAATTCATAGGAATGGCAGATATAATGCATTAAAAGAATTAAAGGAAAGAAAAAAGTTGTAGCTGGGCTTATAGACGAGATAGTGTTGTAGACCTGAAAGCTAACTAAACATAAAGGGCTAGTAAGCTGGATTGAAGTGATGGTGCCACAGAGGCTCTGGGTGCAGAAACAGAAAGCTAGATTTAGCTCCCATAGCGTACTAGGGATTGAAAGTTTACCGCTTGAAATGGGACCGTAACTAAGCTCACTGCTTGAAGCCAGGGGCAGGGATGAAGTTGTCCATCCTATAAAAGGAAACTAAGTAAAGACTCCACTTGGAGGCTCCAGTTTATATGGAGCTGTGGGTCTTGAGGGGCAGGAGGAGATAGATTCAATTTCAAGAATAGGAACTGACTCAGGGTGACTGATTGTGGGGAGACAATGAGGAGAAAATGTGGTGTTCCATGTTACCATTATGAGGTTTGGTCCTGGACAGTAGCACAGGGATCCTGGTGGAGACAGCTGCAGGAACACTATGGAGGGATAGGTGAGCACAGGTGGAGAGAAACGGGAGTGAGAGAAGCAAAGAAGAAAAGCTTTTCGCTTGGAATTAGCCTTCAAAATGCAATACCAAAATACTGGAAGAAAATAAATACCAAGAAAGATAGCTAACAAAATTAACAATGAGAACAAAAATTTATCCCAGACGAGATGAATTTTTACAGAAAAGTCAGTCAAAAATTAAAAGAAGCATGTTCAGAATACTCAAGGTGAGAAATAAAGGCATTACACTGATAAAAAAATGATGTTTAAAAATACTCCCAAGGTACGCAGAAATGAATAGGAATAACGACATGAAAAAGAACCAGTTACAAATTTTGGAAATGAAAAAGATGGTCATAAAAATAATAAACTTAATAGAGGGGATGAACTTTAGACCTCACACAATTAAAAAGAGAATTGATGAATTAGAAGAGAATACTAAGGAATTCACTCAGAATGTATCATAAAGAGACCAAAGATTTTTAAAAAGGCATTTAGGAGATTTAAAGGATAGGTGGAAGAGTTCCAACATATGTCTAATATGAGTTCTGGAAAAAAAGAGAAGACAGCCTTGAACTTTTGGCATCAACTGATCTTCCTGCCTCAGCCTCCTGAGTAGCTGGGACTACAGGTACATGACACCAGACCGCACTAATACAAGTGTGTGTGTGTGTGTGTGTGTGTGTGTGTGTGTGTGTGTGTGTGTGTGTGTGTAGATTAGATTCTCGCGATGTTGCCCAGGCTGGTCTCAAACTCCTAGGCTCAAGCCATCCACCTGAGGTCTCAGCCTCCCACAAGTGTTGGGATTACAGGCATAAGCCACTGTACCTGGTCAAGAAGCAAAATGTAAAGAGCCAAGAATTGAGAATTTTCCTATTTAAAGAATGATGAGTTTAGATAGGTTGAGTAGTACCATCATATTGACACTATAGAATTTAAGGGAAAAAACATTTTTGAGATACAAAACAAAAAAATGTCGATTACCTACAAAAGATTAGCAACAATAGATGCTAGAAGACAGGAGAATAATATACTAATATATTCAAAATGCTAAGGGAAAGTTATAGTTAATTTTGATTTTTAAACCCAGTTAGTCTTTGATTCAAAAGTGAAGGAAAAATGCAGATACTTTCAGATACAAAGAAAGACCTAGAAAGTTACCATCCGTGGAAACCTCACCAGGGAAACTGTTAAATGCTGCTCTTTAGCAAGAAGAAAAGTGAAACCAGAGGTAAGGTCTTCTTTTTTCTTTTCTTTTCTTTTCTTTTCTTTTTTTTTTTTTTCTTTTCTTTTTTCTTTTCTTTCTCTTTCTTTCTCTCTCTCTCTCTTTCTCTCTCTCTCTCTTTCTCTCTTTCTCTCTTTCTTTCTTTCCTTCCTTCCTTCTTTCTTTTATTTTCTTTTCTTTTATTTTCTTTTCTTTTCTTTTCTTTTCTTTTCTTTTCTTTTCTTTCTTGAGTCTCACTCTGTTGTGTAGGCTGGAGTGCAGTGGTGCGATGCTCACTGCAACCTCCGCCTCCCAGGTTCAAGTGATTCTCCTGCCTCAGCCTCCTGAGTAGCTGGGATTACAGACATGTGCCACCACACCCGGCTAATGTTGGACTTTATTAGTAGAGATGGGATTTTGCAATGTTGGCCAGGCTAATCTGAAATTCCTGACCTCGGGTGATCTGCCTGCCTTGGCCTCCCAAAGTACTGGGATTGTAGGAGTGAGCTGCTGCTCCTGGCCTGGTTTTTAACTAAAACAAGCAAACAAACAAGGGTGGGCATAGAAATTGATAAAATGTATTGGAAAATTCACTAAGTTATTGGTTTTAAATACTACTTTTTGTTCTAAAATGAATATAAAACTAAAACTTTGGAGAATGATGAGAATGTGAGAAAGGAGGAAGTAAATTATGTGTGATCCAATATTAGGGACACAAAAGGGGACATACTACATGAATTACTAATATCTAAGAAAATACAGTACATTTGAGAACTAACTTAGATGAACTTGATACATACCTAGAAAAATAGGCATTATTTAAATTGCTTCAAGAAGTAGAAAATCTGAATAAAACAATGAAATAAATTGAATGATAATGAAAAGTCCATCTGTCAAATGACAGCAGGCCCAGTTTTATAGGCAAGTTAAACCAAATTTAAGTAATCCTTACTTACTCTTCTTCCCTTTTTAAAGAGTTTTATTGGGGTAGAGTTGACATAGAATAAACTGCACATATTTAAAGTTTTGACATATGCATATATTTGTTAAACCACCAAAATCAAGATTAGGAGACATGTTCATTATCACTCCTAATCTGTGTCCCTCAGAAATCCTTTTTTCCTTCTCTCCCTCAGTGGCTCTGGGCAGCCACTAATGTGCTTTCTGTCGCTATTGACTAGTTTGCATTTTCTAGAATTTTGCAGAAATGGAATCACTCATACAGTATATGCTTTTGCACGCGCACTCTCTCTCCCTTTTACAAAATGGATTCTGTGTTTTTAGAGTAGGTTTAGGTTCTGGCAAAATTGTGAGACAGGCACAGAGATTTCTCATATACTCCCTACCTCCACACATGCTCTGTTACCCACCCTCCACTGTTGTCAATATCCACCATTAGAGTGGTACATCGGTTACACATCATTATCACCCAATGTGCATAAGTTTAATGAACCATTAGGGTTTACTTTTAGTGGTATATATTCTGTTGCCTGGGACAAATGTATAGTGACATGTACTTGCCACTCTGTTACAGTATCACACAAAGTAGTTTCACTGTCCTAAAAATTCTCTGCACTGTGTGCTCTTTTTTGGAGGTTTAAGCGGAGGCCTGTCTTCCTTCACTCAGCATTGTGATTTTGAGATTCATCATGTTGTTGTATACTTCACTAATTCATTCCTTTTATTGCTGATTGGTGAACTATTGTATGGATATACCATAATTTCTTTTTCTTTTTTTCCATATACTGCGATTTCTTTATCTGTGCACTTGTTGATGGACATTTGGGTTGTTTCCAGTTTTGGGCAATTACAAATAAAGCTGCTGTGAACATTCATGTGCAGATTTTTATGTAGACATGTGCTATCATGTTGTAAGTGTTACTAGATATTTTTTAAAGAAAGTGCCAGATTGTCTTCCAAAGTGGTTGACCATTTTGTTTTCATGAGGGCAGCGTATAAGAGTTCTAGTTTTGAGAGTTGTGAGAGCAGATTTTCTTAAATTTGATGAAGTTTATCCTTTTTTTTTCTTTTATGGATTTTCCTTCTGGTTTCATATCTGTGAAATCTCTGCCTTGCGTAACTTAAATATGAAAAGAGTTTCGTGTCTTTTCTAATACTAGTTTTATAGTTTTAAGGTTTTATATTTATAGTTAGGTTTTATATTGATGTATTTATTCATTTTGAGATATTTTTGTGTATAGTACAAGGTGTGGATTGGAGTTCTTTAAAAAGTATAGATATCTAATTCTTCAAGTACTATTTGTTGAGGACTGTTCTTTCTCCATTTGAATCTTTGTCAAAAAACAATTGAACATAGATATCTGGGTCTATTGTGGACCTCTGTTTTGTTCCATTTGTCTGTTTGTTTAGCACTGTCTTGATTTCTGTAGTTTTATACTAAGTCTTGAAGTTGGGTAGTAAAGTCCTTCAACTTTATTTTACTTTTTTCAAAGATGTTTTGTCACTTTAAGTCTTTGCATTTCTAAATGAATTTTAGAAATAGATTGTCAGTTTTTACAAAAAAAACCTTCAGAGATCTTAGTTTGCAATTGCATCAATTTGGGGACAATGAATTATTGAGTCTTCCAGTCCACTAACATGGCATGTCTCTTTGTTTAATTTCAGTAGTGTTTTTAAATTTTCTTTGTGTAAGTCTGGAAAACCTTTTGTCCAGTTTATCTCTGAGTACTTTATAATTTTTGTTAAGGTACATAGTATTTAAAAAAATTTCAATTTCAGATTGTTGGTTGCTAGCATATAAAAATAAACTAATTTTTGTATATTGATCCTACAGTGTAGCTAAACTTATTTATTAGTTCTAATAGCTGTTTTGCAAATTCTGTATAATTTTCTACATAGATGCTTATGTCATATTTAATGACATTTTTACCTTTTAAAAATTTATTCTCGATCCGGATACTTTTCACTTCTTTTTCTTGCCTTGTTGCACTGGCTAGAACCTTCAGTACAATCTTGCGTAGAGTGGGTGATGGGAAACATCCTTGGCTTTTTTCCTCACCTTAGGGTAAAATCATTCACTCTTTTACCACTAGGCTGGGGTTCATTGATTCCTTTATTAAGATGAATAAATTCCCTAGTTTACTGAGTGTGTTCATCAGGGTCATTGTTGGGTATTGTCTAATCCTCTTACCACATCTATTCAGGTGACCCTCTAGTTTTTCTTTCTTAGCCTGATAATATGACGGATTTATGTAGATTTTTGAATGTTAAACCAACCTGGCATTCCGGGGGTAACACTTGTTTATTCTATATTGTCCTTTTTATGTGTTGTTGGATTCAGTTTGTTAACATTTTGTTAATACTTTTTACATTTATATACATGAGGGATGTTGGTCTGTAATTTTCTTGTAACATTTCTGCTTGCCTTTGGGATTGAAAGCCATTAATTTTCTGGATTAATTTTATGTAGAATTATTATTATTTCTTTCTTAAATGCTTTGTAGACTTTATCAGTGAAGGCTTTGGGTTTGGAGTTTTCTTTGTGGGAAGTTTTTAAAATACAAATTCAGTTTCATTAATAGATATAGGACTATCTATGTCTACTAAAAAGGGGCTATCCTTTTCTTTTTCTTTTTTTTCTTTGAGGGCAAGGCCTTTTTTTTCTTTGAGGGTGATCTTGATCACCATTTTGTCCCAAGCATATGCCTGGCACATAGTGGGTCAGGAGTAAATGTTTGGCGAATAGATGAATGAATGAGGCAAACTCAGAGAGAGAAAGTGGGTACTGTGTCTGTGCTTGGCCCAGCCTGTGATTGTTTGTGGATGGCATCTCATTCTCATCCTGTAGTAGAGGGATAACACAAAAGTGTGGAGCCCCAGGGCTCCAGAGTCCTCATCCTCTGAGCTACATCTCCTGCTTAGCCGAGGTCTTTTCACTCTCTGGGCAAGACTCCTCTTCAGACTTTGCTGAAATGACAGCGTTCCTGGTGCATGCCTGGTTTAGCCTAGGCTAACCTCTTCTTGAGTGAACCTAGGTAATTTGTGTCTTTCAAGAAATTTCTCTATTTTATTTAAGTTCTAGAATTTATTAGCATAAAGTTTATAACATCCCCTTATTATCCTTTTAATTGGCATGTTGAAACTACTGTGTGTTTTTTTAAATCATTCTGGCTAGAGATTTTAAATTTTCTCAAATAACTAGCTTTTGGCTTCATTTATTTTTAACTTTTCTATTTTCTGTTTCATTGATTTCTATTGTGGTCTTTTATTATTTTCTCCTGTTTATTTTATTTGTTCTTCTTTTTCGAGTTTCTCCAGGTGGAAGCTAAGGTAATTTATTTGTGACCATTTTTCTTTTTTATTATAAGCATTCAGTGCCATAAATTTCCCTCAGTTTACTAGTTTAGGGGCATCCTACACATTTTGAAATGTTGTATTTTCATTTTTGTTCAACTTAAAATCCTTTCTCATTTCTCTATTGTTTTCTTCTTTGACTCATGTATTATTTAGGAGTCAATTATTTAGTTTTCAAATATTGGGGTTTTCTAGATGTGTATCTGTTATTAAGTTTAACTCCATTTTGTCAGAGAATATAGTTTTTATGATTTCAATCCTTATAAATGTATTGAGACCCAGAGATGGTCTATCTTAGCAAATGTTCTATGTGTATTTGAAACAAATGTCTATTTTGCTGTTGTTTGGTGGAGTGCTATCAACATATCGGTTCAAGTTGGTTGATGGTGTTGTTCAAGTCTCTTATGGTGTTTTTGTCTACTTGTTCTACCAGTTGTTAAGACAAGGATATTGAAATCTTAGACTATTAACTATGGAATTACTTATTTCTTTTTGTTCTTTTAGTTTTTGCTGCATGTTTGAAGACCTGTTATTAGGTGTATAAATGTTTAAGATTTTTATGTTCTTGATGATTTGACTCCTTTATCATTATGAAATAACTTTGTCTCTTATAATATTTTTTGTTCTGAATTCCATTTTGTCTGATATCAATATAGCCACTTCAACTTTCTTTTAATCAGTATTAGTGGGTAAATTTTTTTTCCAACTTTTTACTTCTTTACAAATCTTTTTTTATTGCAGTAGAATATACATAACATATAATTTATCATTTTAGTCATTTTAAAGTATACACTTATGTGGCATTAAATACGATTTCCCAATGTCCTGTCTATCTTTTTACTTTAAACCAGTTTGTTTCTTTATATTTGAAGAATATTTTTTTTATAGGCAACCTATGGTTGCATACTGCTTTAAAAAAAATCGAATTTGACAGTTTCTCCCCTTTAATTGGGTTATTTAGATCATTTACAGTTATTGCAATTGTTTCTATGGTTGGATTTAATTCTACCATTTTTGTCTATTTTTTTATCCTTTTTTTCTTGAGTTCTGCCTTTTTTTGGATTGATTTTTTTGTAATTCCATTTTATCTCTTTTGTTGGCTTATTACTTGTAATTCTTTGTTTTTTTTAATGTTTGTTTTAGGGTTTCTGGTATCCGTCTTTATCGTGTCGGAATCTTTCTTGAAGTATTACTGCACTTCACATGTAGCATAAAAATTTTTACTGCAATATACTTTTCATATCTCTTTGGCCATTGTGATGTTGCTGTCATACGTTTTATTTCTTCATATGTTATGAATCCCACAATGTACTACTCTTGTTTTTGCTTTAGTCATTTATCTTTTATAAAGACTTACTGAGAAGTCTTTTATATTTCCCATATAGTTACTATTTCTGATACTCTTCATTCTCTTAAGTAGATTCAGATTTTTATCTGTTGTCCTTTTCTTTCCACCTGAAGGTCTTCCGTTATCACTTCTTATCTTGAAGGTCTGTTGGTGTTGAATTCTTTCTGCTTTTGTATATCTGAAAAAATATTTATTTCTCCTTTATTGTTGAAATATATTATAGCATTTCCCCACTATCTTCTGTCTTCCGGCACCCCTTTTTTTTTTTTTTTTTTACAACGAGCTATTTGGTGTTATTCTTTTTTCTTTTTTTTTGGAAACAGAGTCTGACTCAGTCACCCAGCTGGAGTGCAGTGGTGCGAACTCGGCTCACTGCAACCTCCACCTCCCGGGTTCAAGCGATTATTGTGCCTCAGCCTCCCAAGTAGCTGGGATTACAGGTGTGCGCCACCACACCTGGCTAATTTTTGTATTTTTAGTATAGACGAGGTTTCGCCATGTTGGCCAGGGTAGTCTTAAACTCCTGGTCTCAAGTGATCCACCCACCCACCTCGGCCTCCCAAAGTGCTGGGATTACAGGTGTGAGCCACCACACCCAGCCTTATTTCGTGTTATTTTTATAGTTTTTTTACGTGTACACAGTATCTTCATCTCTTGCTATCTGTGGGGGAGTGGTTCCAGGACCCTTGCAAATATAAAAATTCATGGATTCTCAAGTCCCTTATATAAAATGGTATGTAGCATTTGCATATAACCTATGCACATCTTCCTATGTACTTTAAATCATCTTTAGATTACTTATAGTACGTAATACAATATAAATGCTATATAAATAGTTGTTATATTTCATTGTTTAGGAAATAGTGGTAAGAAAAAAGTCTGTACATGTTTAGTATATCTACAACCATCCATTTTTTTTTTCAGGAATATTTTTTATCTGTGGTTGTTTGAATCCATAAATGGGGAACCCATATGTATGGAGAGCCAACTGTATTTTCTTTTGTCTGACTGCTTTTAAGACGTTATCTTTTTCACTGGATTTAAGTAATTCGATTATGATGTGTTTTAGTGTTATTTCCTCTTGTTTTTTGTGATTGAAGTCCTTTGAACATCTTAAATCTGTGGATTGATGGTTTTCATCCAATTTGGAAAATATTTGGCCTTTTTTTCTGTCTTCCAATCTCTCTCCTTTCCTTTGTTAACTCCAATTACATGTATTAAGCTGCTTAAAATCATCCCATAGCTCACTGATGCTCTGTTAACTTTTTCTCCTATCTTTTTCCTCTCTGTATTTCATTTTGGATAATTTTCCTTGCTGTGTCTTCAGGTTCATTATTCTTTTCTTCTATTATAACTAATTTGTGTTGAATTATTATTATCCAGTGTATCTTTCCTCTCAGATATTGTGGATTTACTCTAGAAGCTTGATTTAATGTTATTTCTGTTTCTTTACTTACCATGCTCAATCTTTTCCCAACTTTTTGAACTTGTGAACTACAGCTATACTTACTGTTTCAGTGTACTTGTCTACTCATTTTGTCATCTGTTCTGTTTTTGCACCAGTTTCAATTAGTTGATTTCTCTCTTTATTATCAGTCATATTGTCTTGCCTTGTAGTATTCTCTTAGAAACTTCCATGCCTTGATGCTTTTGATTGGATGACAAACACTGTAAATTTTTAACATTGAAGTGCTGGATTCCGTACTTGCTGTTCCTTTAAATAACTCATTTAAGTTACTTGGAAACAGTTGGAGCTTTTCAGGTATTGCAGTTAATTAGAAAGGAACAGTGTGACATTGAGTCTAGGGCTATGGCACTACTGCTGAGGTGAAATCCTTCTGAGTATTCTTCCTGATGTTTTCTAAATTATGACGTTTTCTATCCAGGCTAGATTTTTTTGTCTGCTGTCGTGTTGGTTCCCATTATTGGAAACAGAACAAGACTTGCTAAATATTAATTAAAAAGATCTCTTTTGAAAGCCTTGTAGAGCTACCAAAGCAGCCAGGACATGAGGGTCCAAGAGCAGTGGCTGTAAGTATTGGTTTTAAAAATCTATAAGTAGGATTGATTTTAATTAAAACTTTAAAAAAAATGTGTGTTGTGTTGTTGTTTTTCAGTTAAAAATTAAACAATTCTTAAGAGAGATGATTTCTCTTGCCTCAGGGATGGTGTGGTGCAGTGGGTGTGGCCTTGTACCTGGGAACTAAGAATGTGAGTTGTGATTCTCTCATAAGCAGCAGTATAGTCTCTTGCCAATCACTTAATAGCTCTGGATGGGCCTTAGTTTCTTTATATGTTCTAAAATTTTGCAATTTTGTCATATTAAAAATTAGACGATCACCACCACATAGTTAATTGACACATTTTATATGTGTAAACTCTTATGGGAAGTTTTTATACATTTCTCTTGTAGATCACTGAGGCTAATTAATATCTGGATTTGTATTAATCCAGTAGCATTAATCTGTGGCCTAAAGTATAATTTGATGTGCTACACATAGATTCCTATATAAGTAATTTATAACTAGGAAATAAAACTGTCTTTTCCAGACATGAATAAACAACAATAACAACGAATGGTTGCCAAAGTGTATTGAGGGCTGTTTATGTGCCAGGCACTGTTCTTAGAGCTTTATGTATTAATATAATTTACATCTCACAGGGAGATAAGAAAGTAGTTCCAAATCATACACCTAGACTGGCACTGGAATTCAAGAGTTTGGCTCCTTAGGCTATAAACACATAACAAAGGAGTTTGCTTTGTTACACAGACCCCTGCCCCACTGTCTGAATGCTATTTGCCTAATATCTGCATAGTTTATAGTTTGTAAAATGCACTAATATATATGAATAATTTTTATTTTATCATCACAACTCTATGAAATAGTGTCTCTTACTGATGAGGAAATTGAGAATGAGCGAGTTGCTTCCGATGTGGTACCTCATCGAGGAGTCTCCATTCAATCCTACTTTCGCCTCCAAATCCAGTTTACTTTTACTGTGCCATATTTTCATGGAGAGGGAAGTTTTTCATAGGACAGGGAATGCTGAATTTGTTGAAATGGTTGAAATACTTTTTTTCTTCTTATCTAAAGCAAATATGGTATAAGTATATGTGAAATATTTATTTACACTTCTTTTGGTTTAGCTATTATTGAATTTTTCTTTTCTTTCTTTTTTTTTTTTTGAGGAAGAATCTTGCTGTGTCACCGTGCAGTAGTGACTCACTGCAATCTCCACCTGCCACGTTTAAGCGATTCTCTTGCCTCAGCCACCCTGGTAGCTGGGATTACAGGTGTGCGCCACCATGGCCGGCTAATTTTTGTATTTTTGGTAGAGATGGGGTTCCCTTTGATGGCCAGGCTGGTCTTGAACTCCTGGCCTCAAGGGATCTGCCTTCCTTGGCCTCCCATAGTGCTGGGATTACAGGCGTGAGCCACCGCGCCTGGCTCTTGATGATCTTTCTAGTGTTAGTTTAGATATGTCTTCCTTGCCCACTAAGCACCCTGCTTAAGGACTAGGTCATTTTCCCACTTAAAACCCTCATAAGACCATGCAGTTATTTTCACAATGAACGTTCATTAGCCATTATTTGTCATTGTATTTTGAAAAGACTCAGGTAATAAAATTAAATTTTTATTGAACCTGACACAATAGGATGCATAGTTGAAGAAGTATTATGTGGAACATGATACATGGATAAAGAATAAGTGTCCTTAGGAGCATAATCTTGACACGGCTGAAGAGTCAGGAGTGGGATGAAAAATATGCTTCATTTGTAGGTGAGATACACCCTTACATGATGAGTCATAATCCACTTAATCTTTTTATGTTATTACTGTAAGACTCAAACCATATCTCTATGTGACAAGATGTACAAGCTCAGATACAGCTTAACTTTTTCACAGTAAAGCAGAGGCCTAGGGTTGGTGTAGTTTCTGATATCTAACTTGAAACCCTTAGGAATTTGAGTTGTGGTGCTCTTTTTTTTTTTTGAGACAGAGAGTCTTACTCCGTCACACAGGCTGGAGTGCAGTGGCATGATCTGGGCTCACTGCAACCTCTGCCTCCCAGGCTCAAGTGATCCTCCTACCTCAGCCTCCTGAGCTACTGGGACTACAGGTGCACACCACCACACCCGGCTAGTTTTTGTATTTTTTTCATACAGATGGGTTTTTGCCATGTCCCGAAGCTGGTCTCGAACTCCTGAGCTCAGGTGATCCTCCTGCCTCCGCCTCCCAAAGTGCTGGGATTATAGGTGTGAGCCACTGCGACTGGCTGTGGTGTGTTTCACATAGGTCTTTTGTCCTCTTTTACTTTGCCAGAGCTGTGGAAATGGGCGGTAGCCTGCGTGGAAGGATCTTCATCTGCCTCTCCTGCCAGGTAGGAGAGCTGAGGCTTCATGCTCTCTCTGGCTCTCCGTGTGGCATTTGTGAACAGCTTGATGTATTTGACACAAGCGTGACAGCAAAGAAGTGTGTGAGCAGAGCAGTGTGCTGCAGGGCCCAGCTGTGTGGATTTATCTGTACATCAGGCCGAGGAGCAGCAGTTAGCCAGATCTGACAGTCAAACGTGAGCTCCTTCTACCTGTGCTCCAGAGTGCATTTTAATGTTGTGTGTTTTTACCATGGTTGGCATTTGACACAAAGAAAATTGTCAGAGCTGTTTTTTTTCCTCTCCTCTTTAGTGTGCTAGTCTGCAATAGTTTTCCAAATAAATACTTCATTGTACATGGACCAAAGTATGCACTTTCTAAAACAATGCCAAAAATCATGTTGTCTTTATCTTTATACTGAATTTCATGTGAGGAATTAGTAGGTTAGATGTTTGAATTGGTAATAGGTAAGACGTTTACATAGTACAAAAATCAAAACAATATAAAATGGAATATTTTGAGTAGTCTTGGCTCTGCCTTTGTCCCTTTCTAGTCATTTCCCACCTCTGTTGACAGTTAATCACTTTAATAGTCTGTCATTCATCCTTTGTGTTTCTGTGTGTGAATACAAGCAGAGTTTTGTGCCTTGCTTTTTACTCCCCAATACCTTCTGGAGAGCTTTTTAGTTCATAAACAGAGAGCATCCTTGTTTTTGTTTACTGTTGCTTTATACTTTATCACGTGGATGTCCTGTAGTTTATTCACCTGTCCCCTGTGGCTGGAAATTTGCATTGTTTCTAATCTGTTTGTTTTATTGAGAAAATAATTTCCATATCATAAAATTCACCATTTTAAAGTGTAAAGTTCAGTGGTTTTTAGTGTGATTCCAAACTTTTGTTCTACAAATCATGATGTAATGAGTATCCTCGTGCATATATTCTTCTGAACATGGTACAAGTATATTAGAAGGATAAATCAAAAGTAGGATCGCTGGCTCACATGGTAAATGCATTTGCGTTTTGAAAGGAGTTGACTGTTACCCTCTCTAAGGATCGTGTTGTTTTGCCCTCCTGACAGCAGAGAGCAAAAGGGCCTGTTTCTCTTAGTCTTGCCCATAGTGACCTTGCTTTTCATAAAACAATCTTAATGTTTGATTTTTATAAAGCAGTTAAGAATTTTTAATTTTGATGTTTATGAGCTACCAACTTAATTTACTATTGATATCTGATTGATTTCACTGATGTAAACATGGCCAAAACTTCTCTTTATGTTTGTAAATATTGTTATTTAATAATTGATCTTGTCAGTTACTTGGTAAAATTGCAAGTAGTGAGTGTTGATGTTCAGAGCAGATTTTTATCTGTAGGGTCTTAATTTGGGTGATTTTCTGGTCCCCATTCTCTGCTGTCGCGTAGACACAACATTGCTCACAGTATTAAAATGAAAATTCCTAGTGAAAGATCAGTTATATGCTGCTTGCTCTAGAGTAGGAAAAATCTTGTCAAATTTTATCCTTTTGATACAGCCTTATAAGTTACAATGTTTTATACCTGTCTGATGCTCAATTCCGAAATGAACTAAGAAGTGGTGGTTGTTACAGAATTTAGCTGAAGCATTAATTATAAGCAGAGGTTCAGCCTACACTGGCACTTGTCGACCTATGGGACAGGCCTGTTGCTGTTTCATCTGATTTAGGTGGAGTATGTAATTACTTTTGGGAATCCATACTTTTGTGCTCCTCTTTATATGTAGATTAGCTTTATTGATGGACTCTCACGTAGAGATCTGAAGGTGGTGTTTGCAAGGTGGAGGCATTTCAAGGTTTGAGAAATGTGCATTTGAATTATTCAAGGCTTACCTTTTTTGGCATTTATAAATATTCTGGCACTTTGTGTCTATAAAAAAGACTAAGAATTGATAAAATATTCATAGGAAAATGGAGGCATTTCTGAGCTTGAAGTAAAAATTGAGGTATAGATTTTGATTAAATTTATGATGGAGTGGAGAAATGTATAAGTATGCGCATGGAAATATCATTGGTTCTTTCTATGGCCCAAATAATGGTTAATACTGAAAAACAGATAAATTGATTAACCAATAGTGAGTTATCCAAAGTGGTTTGTCGATTATCTATAATGGTGTGTGTTACATTAGTATTATAACTGTAAAAGTATCATAATTTAGGCCAGACATGGTAGCTCACTTCTGTAATCCCAGCACTTTGGGAGGCCCAGGCAGGCAGATCATTCGAGCCCAGGAGTTTGAGACCAGCCTAGGGAACATACTGAGGCCTCATCTCTACAAAGAAAAGTAAAACAAAAGTAGCCAGGCATGGTGGCATTGCACCTTTAGTCCCAGCTACTTGGGAGGCTGAGTTGGGAGAATCATCTGAGCCCAGGAAGTCAAGGCTGCAGTGAGCTGTGATTGGGCCACTACACTTCAGCCTGTGGGACAGAGTGAGACCCTGTCTCAAAAAAAAAAAAAAAAAAAAAAAAATCATAGTTGAACTGGTAAGTCAACCTTTTTGTTATAAATGAGAAAACACCTACAGTCAAAACAAAGACTTTGACTAAATAAATGTAATAGAATTATGCCTAAGAGTAGAATTCGGTTTTGTGTCTCTTAGGTCAATTGGTTGCTATACTTCTATTCCCTTTCTCTTTCCTCACTTTAGATAATGATACAAAAAAGGTCCAGAAAGAATTTGTGTTTTACCTAAAAGGACGTTTCCTTTGACTACTCTGATTGTGATGGGTTTGTGAGAGAAGGCTGCTATCCTGGGGTGGGAGAGGGTAGTACTTAGGGCCACCACGTCTGGTTGAGTAGGTTGTGCACTTTGTAAAGACAGTGGCCATTGGAGCAGGTGGAGCCTGAAATCCAGTTTGTGTTTACCAAGTCATATTCTTATGGAGTGGGACTATATTGGCCCAGAGCAAGGTGTACTATTATCTAATTTTTATAAATGTGACTTACTGGCTGACAGTAGCTTTGATGATGCATTTAATTGCATTTTTATTTGAAACCCAGTTGTTTCTGCTGTTTTTGCTTTCTTTCTTACAGATAATGTCTGTTGTATGTACATGTCTATGTGTCTGTGACTGTATGTGCACATTTATGCCATTTATGTGCCACGTACACACACAAACTCCGTATATTCTTGAATGTAAGGTCAGATATTCTTTGAAAAATATCCCTCAGAAGGAAGCAGGTGCCCTATATGTATCTGATTTCTTATAAGATACTTTATAATATGAGATCCTCTTTCAGTTACTTTGTTTGAATAGCACAGTACTGTTTGGGGAAAACATAGTCTCTGGAAATAGCCTCAGACAATGCTGGCTTTGAGTGCTTAAAAAGGCTGCTTCATGGAATTGGAAAAGAAAAGAAACAAAGATGTTTAACACAGATTTAGTAATTATTGTAGAGATGATAGATCACTCTAAGAAAGCAATACTGTAAGTGGATATGATCTCAAATAAATGTTTACAAGATGAATAACTATTCCACATATCCTGACATTATGCAGATAGATACTTGTGGCTTGGTTTGGTATTTCCAGTGATAGCACCATAAAAGGATTTACAAGCTACTGTGTCTCAAGCAGATTGTACAGACAGGCGTTTGCTCTGGAAAACTGTATTGGCTGACTTGTAAGCTGGCTCTAGTGATGAAAAAGACCTGGATGTCAACAATACATGTGAAAAGTGAATCAAATTGTCTCATGAAATGTGAGAGTGAATAAAATTATTTCTAAATTTGTGCTTCATACCATGTGTAATTTAGTATGTATGTAAATTGACTGGGTGCCATGACTCATGCCTATAATCCCAGCACTGTAGGAGGCCAAGATGGGAGGATTGCTTGAGGTCAGAAATTTGAGACCAGCCTGCGCAACGTAGCGAGACCTTGTCCCTACTAAAAATAAAAAAAAAATTATCCAAGGATGGTGGCACCCCTGTAGTCCCAGCTACTTGGGAGGATGAGACGGGAGGATCGCTTGAGCCCAGGAGTTTGATGTTATAGTGAGTTATGGTCACACCACTGTATACCAGCCTGGGTGACAGAGCAAGACTCTGTCTCTAAAAGAAAAGAAAAAAAAAGATGTATGTAATTTAATTAATACATTTTATAATTGTGATTTGACTAATTTCTCTCTCTAAAAGATTATAAATTCAAAGTTGGCTAAAATTTGTTTGTATTTCTTATTTGAAAAATAAGAGAGTGTCTTATTTCGGGTCATTGTATATTCACTTATATGTAATTATTATTATTTTCAAACAGAAACTGAGGCTTCTTGAAGAGCTTGAAGACACTTGGCTTCCTTATCTGACTCCCAAAGATGATGAATTCTATCAGCAGGTAAGGTATTTTAATATTTTTATCAATTTTAGTGATGTGTTCTGATCAACCTTATTTTACCTATGAGGAAGCTGGGCTAGAGAGGTTAAATGACAGGTGAAAAGGTCAAATTAGATCACCCATGACTCCTCATGGCCTACAGAGCATGTACATTTCTTCAGAGTCGGCTTTTTGCTATGAATTTAATGCTTTAGCATAGTGACTGTTTTTATTTCCTCGGACATTCCACACTTCCTTGCCTCTGCTCATGCTGTTTCTTCTGCATAGCTCCTCCTCCTTCCTTTTGCTCCTTATCCTGTTGCAGATGGCTAATTCTTCAAGAGTTCAGTTAAACATCACCTCCTTTGTGAACATTTTCCTAGCTTATGCTACCTACAAGTCAAATTGATTGCACTCCTTGTGAATAACTCTGCATCACCTAGCACATGTGGTATTGCAATTACAGGATCCTGTGACTGTCTCTCTGAATTAGACACCACTGTTTCAATTGCAAATGACAAAAACCCAAATCAAACTCACTGTGGCAAAAAATAAGGGGAATTTATTGACTTGCCTTAGAAGTCTAGGAGTAGGTGGCTAAATCCAACTTTACAAAAGATGTCACCCAATCAGTTTCTTTCTGTTTTTCTTGGCTTAGCTTTCCTCATTGTGACCTCATGCTCAGTAGGCTCTCATCTAAGAGCATAGCAGGACTCTGACAGCCCAAGGGGTATGTGGTCTTTGGCATCTGGGATCTTAGAAAAAGGTAGGGAGTTCTTTTTCCCTGGTTCCATCAAATTCTCCAGGAAGTAATCCTGTTGGCCTGGTTGGAGTCGTGTGCTTATCACTGAACTAGTCATCATGTTCAGGAGAGTCAAATGCTCCTGTTTGCCTGGCCTAGTTCTTGCACCTACTCTTGGAGTGGGGTTGGAGTGGGAGTACTCCCACCAAACTGCATGTACTATGTGAGTTAGACATGGGTGGCCTTCCCAAAGGAAAATCGGAGTCCTGTTTCCAAAGAAGAAGGGTAGGCCCTCTGGGCATGTAAAAATAATAAATTTTCACCTCTTCTTTCCTACTAGAATGTGAAGTCTTAAAGCGGAGAGTTACCATGAAAATCAGAATAGGAATTAGGTCACAGCATCTTTGTATCTCTAGCACCTGCATGTACATAGCTGACCATCAGTAACCAAGGAAGGAAGAGAGGAAAGAAGGACTTTATCCATCTAGAATCCAGGTCAATATGATTTCTGTGACTTCTAGCTCAGTATTATTCCTAGGCCACTGTCTCTTATCTCCATTCCCATTTGATTTACACCATCTTTCCTCTTCACTATCAGTCCTCTTATAGGTCTGTCTGGTTTTCCTCTTTGCCCCCATTCATACTTGAAGCTGTAGTATTGTCTAACCAAGATGTAAATTGGAGCATGGCAACCCTCTGCTTCAAATCCCACATCATTGCCTGGCTCCTGCATTTTCAGCCTCATCTCCCCTGCTCCTACACCTTTTTATCCACACTGGATTTTTGTAGTACTTTAAATATGGTATGAGTTTCATCTTTGGGGCCTTCTTGCTACATCCTCTGCTGACGTACCTCCTTCTCTTTATCTGTCTCTTCTTTTTTTTGTTTATTTTTTGACACAGGATCTCACTCTGTTGAGTGAGACTGGAATGCAGTGGTGAGATCTGGGCTCACTGCAACCTCTGCCCGCCAGGCCCATGCGA
Organism: Macaca nemestrina; assembly: GCF_043159975.1. Lineage (NCBI taxonomy): Eukaryota > Metazoa > Chordata > Mammalia > Primates > Cercopithecidae > Macaca > Macaca nemestrina. The sequence goes on from NC_092142.1 coordinate 52,770,254, forward strand.
TTCTCCCACCTCAGCCTCCCAAGTAGCTGAGACCACTGGTGTGTGCCACCATGCCTGGCTAATTTTTTGTATTTTTGTAGAGACAGGGTTTCACCATGCTGCCCAGGCTGGTCTTGAAATCTTGAGCTCAAGCAATTGGCACACCTTGGGCTCACAAAGTGCTGGGATTACAGGCATGAGCCACCATGCCTGGCCTGTCCTTTCTTTCCTTGGTGAACTTCTGTTTTACCTGTTAGTAATAGCTCATATGCCATCTCCTGTAGGAAGCTTCCCTGACACCTCTACAAGTTGTCTGTGCTTCCTCTCTTGTACTTAATACCTTTATCAGCACTTAATCTCACTTACTTGTTTTTTTTTTTTTTTTTTTTTTTTTTGAGACGGAGTCTTGCTCTGTAGCCCGGGCTGGAGTGCAGTGGCCAGATCTCAGCTCACTGCAAGCTCCGCCTCCCGGTTTTACGCCATTCTCCTGCCTCACCCTCTGGAGTAGCTGGGACTACAGGCGCCTGCCACCTCGCCCGGCTAGTTTTTTGTATTTTTAGTAGAGACGGGGTTTCACCGTGTTAGCCAGGATGGTCTCGATCTCCTGACCTCGTGATCCGCCCGTGTCGGCCTCCCAAAGTGCTGGGATTACAGGCTTGAGCCACCGCGCCCGGCCTGTTTTTTTTTTTTTTTGAGATAGTCTTGCTATGTCATATCCAGCCTGGAGTGCAGTGGTGCGATCTGAGCTCACTGCAGTCTCTGCCTCCTGGGTTCAAGCAAGTGCGTCTGGCTAATTTTTGTATTTTTAGTAGAGACGTGGTTTCACCATGTTGACCAGGCTGGTCTCGAACTCCTGACCTCAAGTGATTTGGCGTCCCAAAGTGCTAGGATTACAGGCTTGAGCCATCACATCCAGCATTAATCTCACTTAACTGTAATGAATTTTTTTGTGTGCTGACTTCCCTTATCCTCTGTACTTCACTCAGTGCCTGGTACCTATCCAGGTGCAGAATGAGTTTGCTTAAATGCATGCATGCAATAGCTAATTTGGAAAACCAGTTATATATAATAATAATGAGTTTAGTATGATATGAATTTTGCTTCTACACACATAGACACCTCCCTAGGGAGTGGGCACCTGGAAAGATTTGACAGATGTGTACAGAAATGTCATACTGCATAGCGATAGAGTGAGTATTCTCTTTTGAACTTTCCCAGTTTTCCAAATTTTCTGCAGTGAATGTATATTCTTTTGCAGTCAGGCAAAAAATAATTTTTAAATGTTCCCTTAAGACAGGTAAACCCACAAAAATGCAATTAGTTCTGAAATGCTTACTAATATTTTCATAGCTATAAGCCTTCTAGTACATGATTACATGCATTGTCAGAAAGCAACTGCTGAGCCATTTCAGCTTTTGTGGTGTGAAAATGGTACAGGAAGAATGAGATACAAAAGGTTATCAGCCCACTGTGCTCTGAACCAGCCATCCGCTAAGGGATGAAAGGAAACCCAAATGCAAACAGAACAACCATCAAGCCTTCTCTGTTATCTTTTCAAGGCCCACAACAAACCCTGATACCAATATCTAATCACTCTAAGTGCACCTTCTTGTTTTTCTTTTCTTTTCTTCATTTCTTTATTTTATTTTTTATTATTAGTATTATTTTTGAGACAGAGTCTCACTCTGTTGCCTAGGCTGGAGTGCAGTGGTGCGATATCAGCTCACTGCAACCTCTGCCACCCGGGTTCAAGCGATTCTCCTGCCTCAGCCTCCCGAGTAGCTGGGATTACAGACACCTGCTACCATGCCTGACTAATTTTTGTAATTTTAATAGAGATGGGGTTTCACCATGTTGGCCAGGCTGGTCTCGAATTCCTGACCTCAAGTCATCCACCCACCTCAGCCTCCCAAAGTGCTGGGATTACAGGTGTGAGCCACTGCGCCTGACCAAAGTACACCTTCTAAGAAGGCTTAGTATTTCAGTAAAACTTTAGTAAAAGTAAACCTCTTCTCTTAAAAGATGAAATGAAAATACTTTTTAATGACATGAATAAATAGAAAGTTCAGACCTGACACTGGGTTCCTTAAACAGGCCCTCACCACAGGAATGCCAATCCAGCTGCCACTCATAAACACAGGAGTCTGTGCAGCTTCCATTTTGGGTCTGTCGATTGACCCTTACAGCGTGCTAGGCTTTGTGCTACACGTTTTATGCATACTCTTACATGTAATCCTCAAAACAGCCTCGTTCATTCATTCCACAAATAGGTATTCAGCAACTACTCTTCTTCAGGCTTGAGGTGCTTGAGGTAGGTATTTTTTCTGTTGTAGAAATCAAGAGAGGAACCAGGCACAACTGCAAGTTCTACCTACTTGGGAGGCTGAGGAGGGAGGATCATTTGAGCCCAGGAATTGGAGTCCAGCCTGCATGTCATAACAAGGCCCCCTCTCTAAAAAAGGAGGAAATCAGGAGAGACTAGTTATCCGAGTAGAAGAGCTGGAGTTCAGCCCATATTTGTCTTACTCTGAATGCCCATGCTCTTTCTGTTGTATAGTCCACCTCTTGGTCTACCGTGCTCCAATTCAAAACACCTTCAGAGAAGTTTTGCAGTTTCTTTTAATAAGACCATAGATAAAAGAAGCAAAACCAAACCACCAAAGGTCAAAGCAGAAAAGCAGAGAGAACCTCTGTTAGCTCATCATGGAATACAAGGAGGCAAGGACTTACATAGTCAGAAAACAGACTCTGGCTTCCAGAAATATGAATGCAGCCCCTCTTATCCAAAGAAAATGAGACTCTCTTCAGTAACCCCTTTGCTTTCATTGATTATGTGCTAGCTATGTGCTAGGTTCTGCTGCTATTTTAAGTGCATTACATGTGTGGGCTCATTGAAATCTTGCTATACTCTTCTGAGACAGGTGTTACTAAAACCCTATTTTAGAGATGAGGAAACCAAGGGACAGAGAGGTTTAAAAATTTGTTCAAGACTTATATGCAGGATATGTTGGGACTAGGATTTAAGCCTGGGCTGTTGGCTTTTGGGTCTCTACTCTTAAGTCATGTACTGCTTCTCTCTACCCTTGTGTTTCTTCATCCTTCTGAGATGACTCTGCTCTTGTCTCAGTGGTTCCAGACCTCTGTCCCCATCCCAGCTCTCCCTCTGACCTCCAGCTCTCCACTTCCAATTGTCTATGGAGCGGCTCTACCTGAAAGTCTTCCAGCTACATCTAACTCAACATGATTCATATTCATTAAGTTACTTACTCCATTAAACAAATGGATTTCACTCCCCGACTCTGTGCCAGGTAATGTTTTAGGCATTAGAAATGAAGTTGTGAAAACGGACAAGAGATTCATGTCTTCTTTGAGCTTATTTCTTGTGGGGCAGGTGGTGTAGGAGCAAGCCATGTAGATACTTGTGGGAAGAATGTTCTGGGCCTACGGAACAGCAAAGCCTCTGAGGTATATTTGGCAGGAAAAGCACCCGAGGCCAACATATCTGGAACAGAGGGAGAGAGCTGGTGAGAGCAGGGGAGACAGTCAGAGAGAGAGAGAGAGAGAGGGGCCTGGTTATATAGGAACTTACAGTTTGTAAGTTCTGTAAGAAGAACATTGGTGGTTACTCTGAGATGAGGAGGCATGAGAGGGCTTGGAGCACAAGCATGACAGGATGTGACTTACATTTTAATAAGGATTCATTCAACAAGGCTCCTCCCATCCAGCCTCTTCTGTAATGGTATCCCCTAGTCCCATTCTTGAAATTAGAAAGCTCGGCCGGGCACGGTGGCTCAAGCCTGTAATCCCAGCACTTTGGGAGGCCGAGACAGGCGGATCACGAGGTCAGGAGATCGAGACCATCCTGGCTAACACGGTGAAACCCCGTCTCTACTAAAAAATACAAAAAACTAGCCGGGCGAGGTGGCGGGCGCCTGTAGTCCCAGCTACTCGGGAGGCTGAGGCAGGAGAATGGTGTGAACCCGGGAGGTGGAGCTTGCAGTGAGCTGAGATCCGGCCACTGCACTCCAGCCTGGGCGACAGAGCGAGACTCCGTCTCAAAAAATAAATAAATAAATAAATAAATAAATAAATAAAATTGGAAAGCTCACCACCCTCAACTTCTACCCATTGCTTTCTTCCCTCATTTAGTCGCTGGGCCCCTGGTGGTTTTATCTCTTTAGAATCTCTCAAATTGTTTTTTCTTTTTCCATTTCACAGACACTACCTCAACTATGTAGGCCGCATTGATCACCTTCCGCCTCCGCAGTTTTAGCATCCTCCTGATTGGCATTCCTCATGCCCTCCCCAGTGCCATCAGAACTGACTTGTACCTCCTTGTTTTATAAATTTTGTTGAGTCTCCTTTCTTTCCAAGGTCAAGTTCAAATTCCTCAGCATATCCACCCTATAAGGCCATTGACTTTCTTGGTTTTTTGTTTGTTTGTTTGTTTTGCTTTTGTTTTTGAGATAGAGTCTTGCTCTGTCGCCCAGGCTGGAGTGCAGTGGTGTGATCTTGGCTCACTGCAACCTCTGTCTCCCGGATTCAAGCGATTCTCCTGCCTCAGCCTCCCGAATAGCTGGGACTACAGGTGCACGT